>NW_024498685.1:2548635-3202330 GCF_017590055.1 Onychostruthus taczanowskii
TGAAAAATAATCTTCACTTGTAAATCCATGTCAGCAAGTTCATAAAATACAAAATAAGAAGGCTCAGATAAAAATAAGAATCATAAAAGCAGACCAAGCAAATAAAAAGAAACTATTGCCCCATACCTGTTGGTGCCATTTTCACCACATATCAGTGGGCAGTTCTCAAACAAACTTTAACAAAGAGAGAAAATCAGTGTTTTTACTTCTTTTTCATACTCCATAAATAATCAACATGAGGAAAAATTAATCAAGAAAATCACTACTGAAAGAAAAAGGATAAGAAAGAACCTTTGTAAGAACAAAACTTGCCCCAGTAATGTCAAATCGTAACATTTCTTAAGAATTATCTTATCTGTGACATCACTGAAAGAGCAACATTTTTGTTTTGGTATAATATTTCTTTATCAGGGGGACTAACAGAGAAACTACAGCAGCTGTCTACCTCTCCCTCTTGAAGGACATTTTCACATCCTTCATACTGCAGCTGTTTTGTAACATGCATGTGAGCCCAAAACAGAGAAATCATTAATGACATAAACTAACATTTATGACATTATGAATGTTTACAAATTTTTTAAAAATACAGATGATTTTGGGGGTTGCAAATCTTATGTTAAGTCTGTAGGAAAACATTTAGCTAATAATCAGAATTTACATATTTATGGTCACTGTGCTGAAAAGTACTGCCTCTTGGCACCAAAACAAGCTAAAAATATATCTTCTATTTATTTATTCGGTTTTTTGTTTGTTTGTTTCATTGCTTGTTCTAAGATGCAGATTTCATATTCTTTTGGAAAAAAATTAAGCATGAAGACAGACAAATTTCATTATTTGCTGTATAGAACATAAACTTCCCAGTAAATAGTGCACAGAGCTGGCAGGACACTGTTCTCCAGATATAGAAGGCAACTTGAAGCAACAGTCTTTAGGTGTGATGGTGCTCATCACATCAATTTGGCAAAGCTAGCTTTTAGTGTGGGAATATTGAATTTTGAGCAGCCGAAATGGAAATTCCCCAGAAGAACCCCACTTTAATTCTCTCCTTCAAAGATCTGTCTTCCTTTTGTCTAACAACTGAAAATATAAGGGCCCCAAATCACTGGCGGTTTTTTAAAAGTTTTTCCTCAGAAGCATGACAAACAAACTTTTAATGTCAGCAGGGTTAAGTGTTGCACCACTTGAAAAAAGAAGGTATTTATTCACTGAAGAACTGTCCACCTTCCTTTTGAGTTTGGGCTATCAATACCAAATTTATTTCTTTATAGACCATTGACTTGTCTGCAGATGACATACTTTCCTTCACCTCAGATAAATAAAAGGTTTCACAAATCAACTGAAACCTCTTACTTGACTGTCTATTTCCTTTTTTATTTAACAAACATCTTTTTGTTGACAATGTTTGATGTGCAGCCAGCAGATTGAAACAGCTCCAGCTTTTCAGATATAGTCCATTATTAACTTTTTGTGTGCCAGTGGTTTTCATTTGCTGTCCTTTCTAGAGTGCATATATAGGCAAGGCTGGCTACAGCAATCCAGAGTGGATTAAATACTTCAAGTGTATAAGTGTCACCACAAACCTTTCTGATTGCATTGTGCATTTTTATTGTCACCCACCTTGAAGTCATTCCTGTACTACAGGAAATTTTCAACATAACTTACTTCTTTGCTGTTGTTAGATGCTGGCTCTTCTAATTATGCCAGAGAAGGGAAGGCAGTAGATTGAAATACTTTCAGTTGAAATTAAGATTCTTTAACTGAAACATTTCAACTATTGAATAAATAAATAAATGTAAACATGGTTGCAATAAAAATGAGCCTCTTGAAATTAGTCATAACTAGAAGTTGACAAGCAGTTTATACTAACAACATGCAATTAGCTGCAGGGATTTAACAACAGGCTTTTGCAAGAATTATTATTGAGTCTGTTGTTTTTCTGATTAATACTATTAACTCTTGCTTACCTATCTTCACTGATCCAATTCTCCAGATTCTATTATATGTCCACGTGAAAAAAAAAAAAAAAGTTGGTCCCAAAATTTCCACTTTGGGGCCTGAATGTGACATTCACACAGGATTTAAATAATAAATAGAACATGACTGTTCTGCTATTTGTCTGGTGGAGGACAAAAAATTTGATGCCACAATCCAGTTTCTGGCTTCCTACAGGCTCTGGACATGTTGAGGCACATATGTCTTCAGCCTGGTGCCCCCTGCATTCATTCAGGTGCTGAAAGTTTGAGCTGCAGCCTTCACAGGGTTGGAGATGAAGAGTAATGAAGCTCTGCAAGAAAGAGGAATCTGTCCCATTACCCATGATCAGCATGAATCTCACATAAAGGAAATAAAAGAAACTTTTCCCCTCCCACTTTGTCATATGGACATCAAGACCCTGATCTTTGTGAGCATAAATATGCCACTCACACACTAACACTTTGTGTTCTTGTTATAGCAAATTTCGTTGGAAATTTAAGGAGGACCAGTGAGTAATCAGCAGTGATCTATGAAGAACCTAGTTTAGTCAACTTCTACTGTCAGGTTGGCAATAAATATTTAATTTTATCTCTGCATTTATTTATTCTAGTCATCTTCTCACACACTCATAAGATTACAAATTGTTCATTTTGATAAAAACATTAATTTGAAATTATCAGGGAAAAAAAAAGGTGCTTGTTTAGTCTTCTGAAAAATCAGCTTTATTACCTGACAAGTCTCCTTAGCTAAGTGCTTCACCTAAACAATTTCAATATTTGCTTTTTGCTTTATAAATAACAAAGCAATAGAGATCATTGATTAAACATGAAAGGAATGTGCCGTAGCTCCTAGTGATCTGAGTAGATAAATGGTCCTGGGCCCACTTTTTTTTATTGGAAACCACCAAATTGCTTCAGGGCAGCCTTTGCAGCCCTCTGGAAGAAAAAGCCTAAGCAATGTCAAGTGGCCTTACAAAATACTGGATATCTGCTGCATTCTTTTTTCTGTGTCCTTTCAGTCTGCTTGGACAAGAATGAATGGGGAAAAAAATGATCCAGAAATCCACAGAAACCTGCGCTGCTGTAGAAGTGCTTCATTTTGTGTTTACAGAGAAAATAAATTATACCGACTTCTTGCTTGCCAAGGGGGAAGTTGAAGTTAGAAAATGAGAGATCTCTTGGGGGAATCTTGCTTCTTACAACGTATCCCACAGCAAGTAAAATCCCTTTTGGGGATTTTCCTGACACCACACTCAGCCAGTAATGATAAAAAGGGACTGACAGTGAGAGGCTGCCCTGGGCTGCAGCCAGGGCATGCAGACATTCCCAGCCCAGCCAAGGTGCTGCAGCACCCAAGGCTACAAATTTCCTGTTTGGGCTGTGGGGCCAGGGCTAGGTTTGGAACAAAGGCAGCAGAGGGATGTCAGCGTGCTGAGCAGCAGGCACACAATGACTGCCTGTGCTGCCCAGAGCAGAGCCCCAGCGTGTAGCAGGGCAGCTGCTGCCAGCCTCCTGAGCTGGGTACACTGCACAATACCAGCTCTGCTGGCCTGTGCCTCTGAGCAGCCTGGCCCCAGCCTCTCCCTGCTTACCAGGAGGTGTTTGAAAGAGCCTAACTTTGTTATCTTCAGTCCCCGTGCATGGAAAGTCTCTGATCATATATTTGGGGATCACTGCACTGATCTGCTGACCTGTTCCCAGCACTGACACAGATCCCACTGCTACTAGAGCAGAAAACAAATCCATTTTGATACTGACAACACAGCTGAGGACTTCTTCTCTACACTGTTGTAGGTCTCCACAAGTTCTTTATGGCAACACACATTCTAAACTTTGTTCTGTACAGCTTCTTTTCCTTCCAGCAGGATGCTCTCTGCGAAGCTCCGTATGGACAAAGCAAGACATTCTGAATTTGCTCCACACTGTATACTTGTCATACATACACAGCATCAACACAAAGACGCTGATACAAAGCACAAACCCATTAATGCTTGAAGAGAATAAATGTTAAAAAGTTATGTTTATCCCTGCTAGTGAAATTTGCTCTGAAATCCTGCCAGGTTTGCACTCAATAGGATATTTATTTAAAAGGGACAGGAAGGAAAACAATAGAGGTAAGTGAAAATCCATCAAAAGGCATCATTCGTCTGCCAGGTGCAACAGAAAGGAAGATAAAACAGATAATAACACTGCTGGAACAGAATGCTGTTAAGGTTGATGGATGGGAAGAGCTGACAGCTCACAAAGACTGTGAGGGCAAGCTGTTGGGTACAGTGTCAAACTAAATAAATCTTTACATCCTTGTTTCACCCAAACACAGCTCTATCACAAATGATACAGTCCAGCAGTGCGCCTTGAGCTGATTTTTCCAACTTTGAATGTGAACTAGCAGCATATTAAATAAGGTGTGCACTGTTTCCTGCAGGAATCACCTCAAGAGGTGAGGTACCATATCTAAGAAACTTTGATTCCTGTTTGTCCCACTATGATTTTACACTACTGAGAACCCATGTATCAACAGAAATTATATTCAGCAAGCTAATAGGGTATAGCACTTGGCACCCTCTTCTTTGGGGATGATGCTAATGTGTTAAGGGACATGGGAAATGGAAACTGTTGTAAGGAACAGTCCATGCTCAGGATCTACTGAGAAATCTGGTGAGAGGAAAAGGAAAATAACTTGTGCTGCTGCACAGTGAATATACAAAAAATCTGGCATGGAAAGTGTTGCACCTCATTTTATTTTTATTTGGTGGTTTTGGGTTTTTTCAATTATCACTGAAATGTCAACATTTTCATGCAGCTGTGGGATTAAATGTGAATAAAATAAGCAAGTTTTTAGTTTCACAAACTCATTAGCAAACCTTAGATTTTTCTCCTTAGATTACAATGACTGTGACAATGCTGACATAGTTATCACAGAGGACTTTTTACCCGTGGGCCACAAAACACTGAATAAAGGTAGGGGGGAAAAAAAAAAAAAAAAAGCACCTCATACTCATAGAATCAGAGGAACAGAGAGGCACAGTGATTTCTCAAAGGTAAATGAAAACCAAGTGCTATTATACCTTCTCCAGCATTATATCCACTGACCCATCTGGCACTGTGGGGCTTTCTTTTCCCTTTTAACCCTTCCTTAAAATTTCAGGCTTGCCAGTGAAGTCATATTTGTGGCACCACCTCCAAGAATGTTGCATGACTTCTCCTTAGAGGATAATAACAGCTACAGGAGACAAACACACAGGAGATGTCAGGTTCTCAGGAGAGTAATTGCACTTCCATTCCCAGGCTGTCCTCAGGCAGTTTGATCTCAAAGAGAGTGGACAGAGTCATTTTGTGAGTGTCTCTGTACCCAGGCTCCATGTCCAAAGAGGATTTAAAACAGGGCATTGAGCTTGGCTGGTCAATTTGTAACTAGAGGATGATGGGAAGGTGGGGAATTCTGCTGCTAAATTCTGTTATTCCTTTGGCTTATTCTGCTTGTTACCTTGTGAGTGCATCTACTGACCTACAGAGGACCACAAATAGCATACACTAGGCAAGTGAGAAAATACTGCATTTACTCCGAAGGTAACTTCATTTACTCTCCTCACATTCACAAGTTAGGTAGTCTTCTATTTGGAAGGTATTTCTGAATACCAAACTTTAGATTATGTACTGGTTTTACATACCTCTGTACCTCCCTTACTGCATAACCTTAGATTGCTATGAATCTTGGGTTTGAGTACTCTGAATGTAGTAGAATTTTCTTTAGGAGGAGTGAGGGAATTTGAAAAAAAAGTTTGCTGGACCTTTCTGTAGCTGTCAAGCTTGAGAAATGAAATCTGAATCAATGTCAGTGTTTTTATACTGCTATCATTTAAAAATAGATTTATTTTAACACTTGAATTTTACTCATCATGTAAAATTCCATAAACTTTTCTGTCCATCATCAGTGATGTCTTAAAAGACAATGCATAGATATTAAAATTTGTAGCAAATTCTCATGGTCATTCTCTGCTCCACAGTGCAAGACAAAAGTGCTGATAATTTAAAGAGTGGCAGGTATGGCTCTTACAGGCAGTGCTAGATCAGGAGAAGGGAGTGCCAGAAGTACTCTTATCCCTTCTGGTTCTCCATGATCCTAAAATTCTGTAAGCCATCTGTAAGGCAATTGTGAGCCATGTCCAGCTGGCCAGGGCCTGAGCAGCAGTCCCATAATCATACAAAGGGATGGTCACAAAGTTGCCAATGTCGAATTCCCATATGGATTTCTGATGTATTTATCATGTGCCTCCAAGAACTGCATCTTCCAGGGATTAGCACAGAAAAATAGGACCTTAACACTACAGGCTATAATCAGGAATTCAACTTCCACAAGCTTTAAGTAATTTTAAAACTCCACTCCCAAATTACCAAGAAACTCAGGAGCTCTGGATTTTCAGACAAGGCAGATTCTCTTCAGAAGGTTTATTTGCTCCCCTAGCCTTCAGTGGCACCTAGTGGAAAAGAAGCAACTCGAAATGAAGAACAGTTGGGAGGAAAATGCAATATTTTTTTCCAGCTCTATCAAAAAACCTTCCTCCAAAGCCTTTGAAGGAATAAGGACATGGAGTGGCTACATGAAAAAAGAACAAGATGTTGGTATGGAGCAGAGCTCCTGGCAACAGGAGCCTGTTCTCTCGGGAAGGGCTTGCTTTTCAAAACAAGTTCAAAAGTTAGCACATGAAGGTGTAAAAAGAGCTTAGTGCAGCATGATGGCAAAGCCAGCAACCCTGAAAGAACAGAGACGGTGCAAAAGGGATGAGGAAGAGTGGATGTGACCTGGGGGACAACTGGAATCATTTAACATTTCCTATTGGAATTACAAACAAGGTGTTTTACCTTTTTTACCAAAGCAGACATTCAGTCATCACTATCTGTTTAAAGTCATACTGGGCAGTTTAATAAAGTCTCTTTTGGTTTGGTTTTTTTTTCTGACCATGTCCCTGTAATTTACTAACACAGATAAGATTATATCTTGTTCTGGGAGAACACATGCCTTGTTTCCTGGTAGTTCTGGTAGCCACATTACTGTAATATTGGGGAGTCTATTTACAAACACTCCTTGTGGCTTCAGCTACTCTTCAGGGATGGGACTTTAAGTTTCCCTGCCCATTCCCTCCCTCACCATTCCCAGCTGTTGGGAGTTCCTGATATCTTGTGAAATTGGCACTGCCTACTTATGGTTTATTTCTTCAGATCATCTCTACTTCAAGAGTACCTGAGAGGAACTGACAAGAAAGATGGAAAGAGACTTTTTACAAGAGCATGTAGTGACAGGACAAGGGGAAATGGCTTCAAACTGAAATAGGGCAGGTTTAGATTAGATGGGAGGAAAAATTCTTTACTTTGAGGATGGTGAGACACTGGAATAGGTTGCCTAGAGGAGCTCTGGATGTCCCATCCCTGGAAGTTCAAGACTTCGTTGAATGCAGCTCTGAACAAACTGATCTAGTGCAAGATGTCCCTGCCCAGGGCAGGGAGTTGGGAAAGATATTCCTTAAGGTCCCTCCCAACCCAAATCATTCCATGATTCAATGATTCTAATTACCTGACTTGAAGAAAAGTCCATAACATTTTTCAGAGTAGTCCTTGGGCTTGTAGCTTCCCTGTCTTATTCACCATGGGAGAAATCCATCCTGTAAAGCTCATCTAAAAGCTGTCCCCACTGTCAGTTCCATGCCACATGACTTAACTCTATTAGCTATTGTGTCATAGAGTCACCTTTTCCATTTTTCCTCAAAACAAATATAAAACTTCACCAGTGGCAAAGTGAGTTGGGCACTCAGCTTCCACCAAACTTCTGAATATTGGTGTAGTTCTGCTTCTTCTTTTGCTGGTGGGAAAATCACTCTGTAGCTTCACTGGGGTTTGAGGAGTGCTCACATGGGTAATGCAAAGGTCTTTAATTAATGTTCATCTCTCTTGATGGCCAGCACAGCTCATTCCCTGTATCATACTTTCACTACCTTTCTGGGAAACACTTGCTATTGTATTTCTATACTCCACCCATTCCCATTTTGGTATTTATGTATTCAGTTTTCCTGGATGCTGTCACCCCTGAACAGTTGGAAAATGATGAGTTAACCAGTTCATGAGTGTGTTCCTTGACCCTTTCTACCTGAGCAACAATACCAGACACTGGATTTGTTCTTGAAAGGGCAACACACTGCTCACTTCTGTGCTCACATCTCTTTGGTAGGGTTTTCAAGCAAACAACTCATAGAATGCTAAATACTGGACAGACTTTACAAAGCTCCATTTCTCTCTGTCCTGTGGTTTTTAGTCTTTTCCTTTTTTTTTTTTTTTTTTTTTTTTTTTTTAATTCACCTCCAAATGCCAAGTGTGATGACTTCAGCATGTGGTGATGTGGTGACTTTGCTGGATAGGTGGTTCTTTGTTTGTTCTACACACCCTCTCCATTCATACAATTTAGTATGTATTCATTCCATGATACTGAGGCCAAAGGACAAAAAAATTCCAGACAGGTAATTTATCAACAGCTGCAGCTCCATCCCATGGAGCTACTGCATTCCCAACAGCACAGGTTTGTCCTGTCTGGGTACAGCTTGTCCTCATAATGCCAAATATGACACTGACAGAGTTTGCTCTTAGCATTAATCCTATGCCATTACTCATGTGGACTGCTTCAGTGGTAACCCACAGTATAATCAAGAAAGGATTAAGACAACCTTGATTGTTAGAAAATTACAGTACCCTAAACCTGATTGAAATAGTGAGTATTGCCCACTGTTTATTAGACAGGTTCAAACATTAGCTTGTTAGGGAGGGAAAAAGTTTGTAAATATTAGTGTTTAATAGTAGATCCAACAAAGTGTTTAATCAAAGACAGGACTTTATTTCATACTGTAATGGGCTGTGATTGACACCTCTACCACACTCCATGTACTGACTTGGATTGGATTTCCAATGAAATGTCTTTGTTTCCTGAGACCTTAGTTTTCCTAACAAATGCTCCTGCTTCTGCAGTACCTTGAAATGCATCATATTTTCATGTGAATATCAAATAGTGTTTTCTATTTTTATACAGAGTAATTTCATTCCTCCAGCACACACACTGTTTTCCCTAATATACTCTAATAATACTAATATACATTTATCCTATCTCTTTCTTCCCTTTCCCTTAAGTGCTAACAATATAATGAAAGCTGCAAACAGATAGGTTTCATATCTGTTGATCTGATTACCTTTAATTTCAAAATAAGGTACTATAATTTCTTTCCCCCTCTTGGGCTGTGCAGTACCCTCTAAAATCGATATTGCTTGTTTACATACCTTTAGAAAACATTTTTATACCTCATAATATTGCTTGGGGAATACAGAGTATATAAAGCACTTAGCAGGGTAAAAGGATATGGCTGCAGAGCAATTTAGAATGTTTCTGGGATAGCAAAGCATTCCATTGTTTGTTTTTCTGTGTACTTTTTGTAATAACCAAGACCTTTTTCATTCTTTTGCACTTTTGGAGGTCACTAAAGTCATGCTTGAACCAACTAGTCTAAATTTACTTCCAGAGAGAGTGCTTCCAGAATTTCTTTAATTTAAATCTGACAGGAGACATTTATTCTAGTCATTGCCACTAGTAAAAAGCAATGTGAAGTAAGCTGTATGGAATCTGCAGAGACCAGCTCTGTACACAAGAAGTCCAAGAAGTTTTGTAAAAGATGAGATCTTCCCAGTATAAACTCTCCCACAGTGGGAATGGCCCTGGTACTGCCTACAGAATAGGGGAAAACCACCATTTGCAGCCTTTATACAAAGAATACTGAAGATAGAAGCACATTTAAACCCATGTAGGGACTATTCAGCCTTGCTAATTCCATCCACTTATTGATTTAAATGTGCCTGGTTTAATATGCATCTCTTGGGGAACTTTCATTATGTGAGTAGTTTTAGAAACCAGCACAGCAACAACAGAGGTGAGAGTGAAAAAAGTTTGCCATGACATCAAGGTGATGCGTAATCTTGTTTGGTGCCTGCCTATGCTCAGGCCAGACTTAGTTACTACCATGAAACTTTCCTTTCACAACTTTTTTAAAAATCCGAAAAGGATAAAGTTAATTAGGAAAACAGAGCTATTTGGCAGATGAAGGTCCCACCTATCAAAATAATGTGCGTCTGCTGAGGACTTATAAGCCTAATTTCCCCCAAATAGCTGCAGATTAGTCAACTGCTATTTTTATATTTTGTGGATAGCCAAGGGAAAAGTAGAAATATACATCTGGAACACTGCATATGTAGCATTAACTAGAAAAGCTTGTTTTCAAAGAACATATTTGATATCTTTTCCAGATTTCACTTTCACCATCTGTAATATCCCCCTTGGTCTTTTCTATCTGCTGAAGAACTGGGTATTGTCCAGGAGCATTATCCTAGCAGGGACTAGTAGTCCTCAAGCAGTGTGAGTAGCTATTTGAGTGGTTGATTCTCTCTGGTGCCATGGTCAGCCAGGGGTGCTATCTATCTTCCAAAGACTCTCAGCATTTCACAGCATGAGCTCTGAGCTGGAGGATTATAAAAGTCAATGCTGACTGCTAATGTCTTTCCTCATTAACAACACAGGGAGTAAAATGAAAGGTATAGCACCACACTGCAGTGAATGCAGCATATGTTGGCAAATCTGAAGATGAGGGGCAACTTTGAAATTTAAGTAGTCAAAAAAAGAAAAAATCCTTAAAATAGTCCCCAGTAAAGGCACAGTATTTTTGTGCTAAAACCAATCTTGATACTGAGGATAGACATAGGAAGTGAGAAACAAACTGGTTGCACAGAAATTATAGCAAACTGGTTTTGCACAGAAATTATAGCAGACAAGATTGTCCCTGCCAGCATCACAGAAGGTGGGGACATGCTGGGAGAGCTGGCACTGGTGATTTCTTCTGTCTATTAACCTGGTCCTGCTCCCTCAAACCCTCTCTTTCACAGACTGGTCCACACTGGGTAAACGAGACCCATTTTAGCTCGTGGCAGGTGACATATGATAATCAATCTTCAATGCTGGGTGCTCTGGGCACACCCACATGGCTGTTGGGTCCAACCAAGTTCACAGAGCACCAGGGAAATGCTTGGGGAAGAGGCAGATCCAAGGCTAACCCAGGAAGTCAGTTTGCAAGCTGGGGCTGGGGTGAAGGGAATTAGAGGGCAGCAGCAGGCATGGCTGAGCTGGAGACAAAGACTGCCCCCAGCTTGCCTTGTACAGAGGCTAAAGGACCAGTCCCTGGGCCCATGAGCAGGCATGGAAGAGTTCCCCTGTGAGACTGATTAGGGCCATCATGGCTTATTGTGCCCTCAGAGCTCCAGAGGAAACACACGACCAATGAAGGAAAAGCCTATTATCAAATTATGTTTGTCCCTCTTGAAATTCTGTAACAGCATCCAGCTGTATTGTTGCCATCTAATCATGAAAAGGTGCTAATTGTCAGCTGATAAGGAAAAGGCAACACAAAGGCAGTGTAGCAGATCTCTGAAGTGGCTAGGCAGTCAGGCTCTGCCTGTGGTGAAATACGTGAATTCAATACTCACATCAAAGGATGCAGTCATGCACACAGAGAACTAAACAAGCATTGGGCACCTACTGACCATTCACATATTTCATGTCATGGGAAATACCAGGATGGAGAGGAAGGATTGTTGGAGGACTACCTGCAAATGTTTGTATCTAATCTGGACCTTGTCTGAACCCAAATTCACAGCTGGCTTTGGCCATAAACATAATTATAAACATAATTGATAAAAGCATTACAATTTATAATTATAAACATAATTTATAAAAGCAGTTAAGCATCTAAGTATGCATGAAGAAAATTTGCAGTGAGGCTTAATCAGCTCCTTAGAAGTTAGGGATATATTGATACGTCTTCGTGTATTGAGACAGATTTAGAAGCCTCACACATCTTCTCCAGAGCTGGGGTCACAGAGACTGTAAAGCAGAGATGATGATGTTTATCCTGTTCTTGGCACATGCCTCCCAGAGCCTCAGTGCCTGCTTTCCATCATCAGGGCATAGAACATCACTCACTGTATGTGTGTGTGTGTACACTGAAATATAGATAGATAAATACAGAAAGGGGCAGAGCTGGTGGTGTAATTTGGCTGCTCTGGCAATAGAAACTGTAATATCATTACTTTTGGTACTTACATATGTGTGTGTGTATAAAAATAATCATAATAATAATAATAAATACACATTCTGCCACTTAATCTTACAGTGTCTTACATCTTCATTATACATATCTGTGGGGAAGGAAGGCAAATACTTCCACAAAGTAATGACAGAAAGGATTTTGAGCAAGACACGGAGGACAGATTCCTTCTGCTGCAATACAAATTAGGAAACCCGTGTTCTTTTGCTCTCTTGCAAACTAGAAAAATAGTCAGTTTAGAAGCAATTTCTTTGGTTTTGCTGTAGTTTTTTGCTTGAGCAGAAGAAAATACTGAGTTTCTCTGCAAGTCTGCTAGGATCTGATGCTACCACATGACCACAAGCACATTTAACTTGGTTTGAGCTGACCATGCTCCAACCTGTCACACTCTAACAAGAGTAAAGTAAAACTTGTAGCCTCAGCTCATCTCCAAGATTTGTAGATGTGGAGAGTGCAGCATAACAGCACTTTGTTATAGATAACTCCCACAGAGGGAGGTGTCACATAAGGCAAATATTTTTTCAGCTTTTAGCAATTGTATGTAATGGCTGTCACTTATATTGTATCAAAATTCCTCACCCAATATTTTTCATATGAAATTTTTATGAAATATTTAGTACTTAAAAACACCTCTCTGCAGCTGAACATAGGAACTATGGGGCTCCCACCAGAGTGCGTATCTCAAGTAATGAATGTGATGATACTTGGCAAATCTCTCTTCCTCACCCTGGAAAAGTCAGAGTCTGAAGTCTGGAAATAGTCTTGTACTAAAGTCCAGTGAGAGGCATTAAAACTCAACACATACCCAAACCAATATTCTTCAAAAAGCAGTGAAAATACAGTTATATTAGGGGTCAATAAACTTATCTGGAGGACTGCTAAATCCAAACCACAGCACACTGCTGCATAACCACTAAAAGCACCCGAGGCAGAGGGCCTGCAAGGATGGTGTTTCACATTTGTATTTCAATTTACCCTTCACAGTACTCAAGGAAAAATAGAGGTTCTTCTGTGAAGAGCTGAGCACAGCTCTTGCCAGCTGATGGGAAATGCACATGGAGGGATTTATGTGGTGGAGCTCCTGCCTGTGAATCACGAAAACTCAAGAGGATTAATGCTTCAGACTGAGAAATGTGCACAGCAGTAGGTCTTGGCCCTGGATGGGAGAGTCCCGTAATTACTCACTCTTGCTCTGTTTTCTGGACACTGCAAATAAGTAGGCAAAGTAGCAAACAAAACCAAGCAAATAAAACAAAATCAGAGACTCTTTATAAGAAAGTAGACATGGCATAGAATTAATGTACAGCACTGTAATACTCCTTGATCATAAATCTAAATGCTAACTAAAGGGTATTGTTGTTCTGGATCAAAACAAAGTATATTTATCTAAAAGACATCAAGGCAGACAGATCCACGGAATTTGTGGTTGAGAAGCACATTTCTAGCCTTCAATTTAAATGGAATCAGAACCATTTAATCTGTTCTTCATACTGTCATCAGCCTGGGTTTCCAGAGGTATTTTCAGCAAGCATTAGTTTTCAGACACAGACATATCTATGATTTATTTATATGGGACTGAATCAGAAAATATTTAGTTCAAAACAAGGAAGCAAGCCCTGGTGTCCATGGAAATTTTGTTTTCAGACTAATTACAAGGTATCAAGAGCCAGTTCATTTAAATGGCTAATTTGTATTAGACAAATCTGTCTTTGCATAATATTAAAAGAACCATCTGAGTGAAAGTAAAATTACTCTTCATAGTAAAGAGCCATCAAGCCATCATTTCCATTTTCTAAAAAGTAATTTAAGTATTTTTTACACTGTTGACCAGAAAATATATCACATCTGTATTTTAGGAGATTTCGCTGCATAGGCCAAAACACCAAAGTGGCAGCATATTTCTAAGATCGTAAAAATATATCTACTTCTAAGTAGATATACACTCAGTCCAGTTTCAGACATGGGGCACAAGCTGGATGCAAGATGGGTTGTATAGCAATTTTTGTTTCCCTACAATATGAGGCTTTGCATAGTGCTCACCATGGAAAGTGAGGGGCTGTGCCTTCTTTTGAAGAATGAGATACTGCCCACTATCGTTTTCTTCTTCTTCTTCTTCAATTCACATCTGTGAGAATGTGCTGCTCTCATTTAGTGACTTAGGGGGAGATATTAGAAGAGTAGAAAACAATAATTGTAAACCTGATTAAAATGACTCAGGTCCAAGCAGGTCTGGTACTCGTGAAAGTATAAAATAAATGAAGAGGAAAATGCAGTTAAAATTGAAGAAATCAGAATCATGCCACTTTCTTCTTTTCCATCGTTTTGCAAGGATCATCCCCCATCTGACTCAGATTCCACCTATTTAAAATAACTACTGCAACCATAAAAACAAATTGTCAGACTCTTCTTTGTGTCTCCTGCACCACCCTAAGGTAATCCCTTTTAAAACCTTCTCATTGTTTATCA
Organism: Onychostruthus taczanowskii; assembly: GCF_017590055.1. NCBI lineage: Eukaryota > Metazoa > Chordata > Aves > Passeriformes > Passeridae > Onychostruthus > Onychostruthus taczanowskii. Next base: position 2,563,259 of record NW_024498685.1, read on the forward strand.
AATCTGATCAAAAGGACAATGCTTAGAGATTGTGGAGGCCTGTTGCTCCGTGCTGTTAAGCAAAGCATCTATATTTTCATAATGCCTAAACCTTCAAAAGTTTCAAAATGCAGCAGAGGTCTGTAAATAGTGATAATAACCAGAGTGTGTTTAACTGCTTGTGGCTGAAAATCAGGTAATTTCATCAAATTTATAGAAAAGTATTTGGGTTGTGGTTACATTTTTGTCTTATTTGATGTAAATACAACAATTGCTGAGGCCACACCAATTTTCCTAGATAGCTTTCTGCTGAGGGCACAAAGACTCTCTTCCATAGCTCCCCACATTGCATGTATGTCCCTGAGCCTGCAGCATACATAAATTATAAGAATAATCTATACTTATTTCACATTTTATTTAAAATACCTCATAATTAAACTCTTGAAGCTAATGTAGTCTTAGTGGGAGAGAATAAAAATTTCTTATTAATTTTATTAGGAGTTGATTAAATATTTACCAAAATGCACTTATGACAAAACTAATTAGAAATGCTATTAAAAAACCCCTCAGATAGATGCTTATGAAATATTTAAATGTCTGGAATAAAGCATTTAAAAACTGCATTTCAAAATTACTTTGATAAAAAAGGTAACATTTTAAAATAAAACCCCCCTGAATAATAAATGCATTTCTCATGACCCAAATACATTTGTGAGCATTTTTCTGTAATAGCTTTGCAACACTGGCTTTTCATGATGCTGAAATTCTCATGTTTTCTGTGGGAAATTTATAGCAATTTTGTGTAGCCAATGTTTTTGTAGCTGATTCAAACTGCATTTGCTCAGGTGAAAGTTAAATTCAGATCACAGAGGTGCTCTCATGAAGCCACATCACTTTATTTACTATCACAGACAGATCTAAACATGGACTAAAAACATCTACTGCGCCAAAATCAATTTTTCTCATGTTTGCTGCCTCTCAAACACCTCTATGAGCATGAATAGTTCCATTTCAAAAGCAGATTCCTTGAAGGAAAGTGAATTCAAACATAAGCATCTTTCCCATGCTCAGTCTTCCCCTTCCTCTCCCAGCAGCATCAGAGGAACATGATTGGTACTGAGGCTTCTGCATTACCAAGCAGCAGGACATAGTCAGTTTTGGGGTAGAAGCTGTTGATCTTGTGTTCTGTTTTAAGAACATTTAACTTTCTCTTTTCCTACAATGCTGAGAAATTACCCTTCTCAGGGAGCTGTGTGTGTGTTCCAGGGCAGGGGAGTGCTGTTCTCTATTCCCCTTCCAGAGTGATAGCTCTTTGTTTAAACTTTGAATGAAGAGATGAAATTTTAATTCTCCCTGCTCCTGTTCAGTGCATTGTGCAGTAGAATAGTCTCTTTTTTTACCTACAGGTGGTTGCATGAAGGCAACCTCATCATTCAGCAGTGAGAAAATGTGGCACATCACACAAAAATTAGTCCCTGAGATGAGAGTAGGATGATTTTCCCAGATCCCTGGATTATGAGGCAAAACAATCTTGTTTTGCAGCAATCTCAGAGTCCCTACTATATACGGCTCTTTTTGATAAATGAGGAGCAGTCAGAATATTCCCTGATGTCACTTTGGACAAAATTGCCTAAATTTGCCTTCAGGCATTGTTGCTACATTTTAATCATGTGATATTTCATCTACAGTCTTTGAAGAACAATGCTAACTGACCAGACTTCATTTTATAAAGGACATGGAGGTGTCACACAAGCCAGCAGTAACGTGCACCCTTTTCTAAATTTCACCTAAGCCCAGGGAAGCCAGGAGAAAAGGCAAATAGTTTTGGAAAACAGTGCCAAACATAGCCTAGCTACTTCAGAGAACAAGAAAGAGAAAATATACCTGGTTTGCCCATTTGAAATATGCCCTAACAACCATTTCATAGCGAATTCCTTTGAAGATGACACTTGAATTCGGCAGAGCTGCTTCCCTTCCTTCCCTTGCTCTCTTATGCATATGGCATCATATTCCATATATGATATGCATCTTACAGCTCCCAGGAAATTTCTTCCACATTTGGATACCGGCTTTGAAAAATCTCTCTGTACAGATATGATCAAAAATTGTTAAAAGCTCAGAGACCCTGTCTGCAGTGAAATGTTCTCACCTGGGTCTGCAGGGACAGAGCAGGGCTTTCTTTTCAGCATCTTCTCTTTCTTTCACAAGGGAGGGAGTTTAGTGGCAGAGCCTCGGAGATACTCTGCAGGGCTGTTTTGCACTGTGGTGCAGCTCTCACTCCCTTTACTTTACTTTTTTTCTCTGTGAAGAGCACAGAAAGCCAAGGGAAAGTTGAGTCTCTGTGCCCAGGTTCCAGCCCTCCTGAGGGCAGGATAAATTCTTGTCGGGTCTGTGTGTGACTTGATGCTGGACTGAGCACAGACTGGAGAGCAGAAATCCCCACTCAGAGGTGCTCAGGTCTTGTACAACAGTAGAAGCACAGCAGTGAGAAAGCTTGCAGGGGCAGAACAGGGTAAGGATGCAGAGAAACTGGGAGGAGATTGGGATTGTAAACAGGAGGCAGAAGGCAGCAGAAGAGAAGGAAGAATTGAACAATGGAGATATGGAACTGCAGGAGAAAACCATAAACAGGAGATGAAAGAGAGGGGCAAGGAAGCAGTAGAAGTAGATGAGAGTGATGTGGGAATAGAGGCAGGCTGTAGACAGAGGGGCTGAATAATTTGCAGCCACTGGTCAATCCTATCCTGCACAACCTGGAGCTGAACTCCAATAGCTGTGGGGGAAAAAAAGAAAATTTCACATCTATTTTTTCCTATCCTTTATTTTATAACTAAACAAGCATGGTAGCTGGGTAATCCAAGAACAGTCCTTTATAGAAAAGAGTTACACAGATAAATAGGGTGAAGATACTGGTTATGTGACAATTCTCAACTGTGACTATTATAAAATCAGAGCTGATAAGAGAAAGAGGAGCATCAGTAAAGGAAAAGAAAGAAACAAAAAGAAGATAGAAAACAATAGACTTAATGGAACAGAAATGCTGTGAAGATAAGAAGTCAGAATGACATTGGGAGATGAAAGAAAAGAAGATAACAATGAAGGAAGGTGCTAGAATAGAATTTCCTAAAATTTCTGAAAGCATGAGTGTGCTTTCTCTCATCTGTCTCTATATGACCTCCAGTGGGTCCAGACACTTGGTAAAACATTTTTAGTGTAGCAATAGCAGCAAGGATCTTCATTAATTAGTTTATTAGTCATACAGGTACATAACTGTACAAAAACAGTAGTAATAAGTGTACAAAGAATATAAATAAATAAATAAAACCTCAGGCAAGGTAGACTCAGGTTGCTTGCCTGAAGAGCTGAAGAATCCACCTAGTTCAGCCCCAGAGTACTAAATCTGGTGTAAATGAATTAATTACTGCAAGGGCTCCCTAGCCATAATTTTGTCTCTAACATACAAGGTCACTGCCTAATCCTGCTCTGGGAGAGCAAACCCAATCCTCACTTCACCCATATTCACACAGTGAGATGATTTCTGATGCAGAGCATTTGGCTTTAAAATGAGCCTTCCACGTCTGGAAGTCCCTGGTGAGCCTCCTACAATACATGACCTCTTTGTACCACAGTGGCCTTTCTTGTGCTCAAAGGCCCAAAGTTTCTGAGCTGAGAAACATTATCATTTACACACTTGTGTGCTGCTGTCTTTAGCCTGTGAACTGGGATGGGGTTTTGCCCAGGAATAGAAAAGCACAGGAGCCAGGACCTTGGGGTGATGATCAATAAGCAGGTATCACCCTTTACTCCATGGTAGGGCACTCTCAAGGAACGGAAAGGTTTGGACTTGAATTCGTGATCCTGGTCAAAACAATGTATGCAAATTCTTGAACTTCATTAAAATTGTAAAACAACCACTTGATTTTTCTGATGATAAAAACTCAGAGCTGCAGTTTCACAACCAATTAAAATAAGTAATGAAACAGAAATATGCTAATTGCATGTCATAAAAGTGCCTGTCTCCAGATGCATTTTATGTTGCCTATTTCCTCTCCATAAAAATGTACATATTTATCTCTTTTCACTAAGCACAAAATGAAAAACAAACTTTATGCTTATCTGGAAATAAATATTAAAACTAGACATCAGCTTTATTGGATGAAAATTTATTTATCTTCTTCATCTAAAGGGACTTTTAAATGAAGGGACATTCAACAAAGACTCAGTGAAAGCAAAAGCATAATTGACCAGCTGAGCTTTCCATGAATGTCCAACATTGATCCTAATATCTGTGTACCCCCCAGGCATTTGTATGTCTAGCAGCATAACATTATAACAAAGAATTTTGGTTTACTTTTACATCAGAAAAAAGGAGCAAATACTTTCCACTGAATTTTTTCAACATTTTTCAGCTGAGGAGAGAGACATTACAAAAAAGGTGTCTGTACGACATTAGGAGCGTGAACATTATCCAAAAGGGAAACGGAAACTCCCACCCTATGTTTTACAGTCAATTCCAATTACTAAAATTAAAACCTAGACTATTGGTTTTGGCACTTTGTTTTTCCCTCTCCTCATAACTCTTTAATTTTGGTGAGCAGAACAACAACATTGTACATTAAGAACAGGCTCAAGGCCAAAGTTCCTGACTTTCCATCTGGCTGAAACGCAGCTGGAGCCTGCTGTGGGTGACTTGTTGGGAACACCTGTGGGGTGTCCTGGGGGACTTCCCCGTACCTATGATTCAGAGCTGCCAGGTAGCTGTGAGTGAAACACAGACCCTTAATTTTGGAAGTATTAGAAAAAGGCCAGAATCTTAATGCATTGATTGATAGCTGTTGCTGTCTCTGCGCCGACTGCAGTGGAAGGTGATGACTCAGGACAAAAAAATTGAAAAATAAAAAGCATAAACTTCTACTTTATCCATATCATGACATCAATATTTTAGAAGTACTGAATTAATTTTTCAGATGTATTTCTCCTGGCCTGAGTCAGGCTTATAGCTAACCTTTTATAATTAAATCATTTATTCTAAATGTGCAGCAAACCAATTCACTCATGCTGAGGAGGGAAAGCCAGGTGTCTGTAACTCACTCTCATTGTTGGAGCATTTAAGCCTAGTTGTATATCTTGCACTATTATTTACAGGTCTGTTTCTTTTGCCACTGTGATCTCCCAGTTCCAAAACAGCTGCAGCTGGGAGATCCTACAGCATGACTTCCTTGCGTTATTTATCAGAAGTCCAGCTATTCAGTGTAGAAATTCAAAGTGATCAGTTAAGGAGTCTCCAATACAGAGGATCACAGGAAATTCAGGACAGAAATGGTTCTTGAGAGCCCAAGGATGATGGAGGAATTCTTCAGGATAGAGTTTATGAATAGAGAGAAGGCAGGTGGGCGCTTGCCCTTGCAGCTACACACCAAGTGATTTCCATCCAACATCCTTTCTGCCTTCTCTTCCTGGAAACCTGAGTTTCTTGTTCCTCCATACCTGAGATAAGCTTGCTTGCTGCTGCACACACCACTGAGGCCATGGCAGAAGATTAACAGCCTCTGATGAGAGCACAGGAACTAATTGAACTGTTATTGAGCATCTCAGCCCACTCTTCCCTCAATTTAAATCAGTGCATTGCACCAGATTATTGAAACACAGATTATCAAAAGGCTGCTCCCTTTGTGTATATGCATCACTGGATCACACAGAAATACAAAGCAGCTGCCACTGCCTCTTCTGAAGGAACTGCACTTGCTAAAGCTTTCTGGAAAAGGCAAAAATCAGAAATCATTTTGTCCCCTCCATCCATAAAATGAGGACAAAATTATATTGCACAAAAGACAAGGGAGGTGGTGACAGGGAGGAAATCTCCACAAGGGCCCGTATTAGTCTCATTCTGCTGTTTTATACATCAGAAGAATCTCCTCATAAAAGCTGTCAGCTAGAAAGCTGTCACAGGAGCCACAGCAGGCAACTGACTGCCCAGAGTGGCTTTTGATCATGCATGCATGGATCCTCCTCTTCTGTAGCAGAGAAGGTCACACCTTGGGTTTGTTTCTGCAGACCAGCCTCTACACAGTGCTGGCAAGCAGGTCAAGTAAATAACTGATGCATTTAAAGTAGCATTTATTTCCTAGAAGTCCTGAAAAAATGTGCTTATTTTGTCCAAACAGGTGGCAGCCTAAAGGGTAGAAAACTGAATCCTTTGCAAAGATCAACCTCTCATTTCCAAGCCCTCAGCTGTGCAACCAGAGATGTGGAACCTCCAGCAACTCCTGGTCACTCATCCCTGGCAGAGAGATCCAACCAATGGAGACAGTGACCTGCTGTTTTGGCTTTGGACAGGAGAGAAAAAATGAAGCATTTTAACTCTTTTCTATTATGAAACCTGAAAAAAAGGTACTAAGAGTGAAAAATTCAGTGCAGGAAATTACAGCTCTGTTTCTTTGAAAATCCAGCACAGCCTGCTCCTAAAACATCTGACCCTACAGTGCTTAAGAGGTGTTGGAAAGTGTCTGTGAAACAGGAGGAAATTGGAAAATCAAGACCAAAGTCAGACGTGTGGCACAGATGCATTAACAAAAACAGTGTTTCTTGGCTATAATTCAAAATTTTATATTCAGTCATATTGGCCCTTAAATGACAACTTTAATTTCCTTAGCATGCCAATATTATTTTTACAGACTTTTCAGTCAACAGGGTTTTTTTTTTAATTTTTACAACAAGTTATTAAATACAGGACTTTAAAAATAGCAAGTGCTATAAATTTTTAATAGCTCTAAGATGTAGCTGAACATAAACAAATAAATCTGTTATTATTTATTGCCTTACTTCTACTTCCATGCAAAAGCCCCAGTCCTGTAACTGTCTCTAGAGGTGCACTAAGGCAATCTGAGATCTTAGATACAGCATTGAGCTGGATGTGGTCCCACCTAACTCTAACATTTCTGAGTTCAGCTGAGCTCATAGCCTGTAATTTCTAGATAGATATTAAGTCATTTTCTTGTATTTAGAATAGAAATAACATCATTAATAACAAACATGAGAGCAAAAAACCAGTATTCACAATTATTAACATTAATTTAAAAATGAAATCTCAGACTGGACTTAAACTTTTGACACCTATCTGTTTTGATAGGTCTCCTTCAAAAGGATACCTCTGTGAAGGACAAAAGAGCCACAAGGAGGAGTAGGTAACTTAGAAAAGCAGACAGGACTTTTGTTTTTTATCAAGAACATGCATGACTGAAAACTGTAACCAAACCCAAAATATTTAACTTCACAGGAAAGGGTGATGTCAAACATTAACTTCTCACTGATGGGTCCTAATTTTGGAAATTGTTGTCTTCAGTACAGGTATAAAAAATGTAGATAAATGGTCCAGTGTCTCCCACGATTAGTCTCTGCAGTATTTTTATTATGAGTCTTTCATGAAGTAAATGGGCAGGAGATCTTTCTCCTTTTTAATGCCTTTATTAAAGAGATTCAGCTCAGGTGGGGAGAAATCGACGGGTCGCACCCACACCGCCGCTGTCCCCAAGAATGGCACGGAGGAGGAGGATGATGCAGCTCTGTCCGCTGGTCTGCAGGCAGAGCTGGGGACTGCATCCTCACGGGAGATTAGCAGGTTCCTGCTTTTCAGTGCAACGCTTCGGGTCCCCTCCTTAGTGAACATCTTGAGGTCAGGGTGAGAAGCAAAAAGGATCCAAGCAGGCACTGGACTTCGCACCCATCCTTAGACATCACCTAGGTCCCCTAATTCTATGTTGGTTCATTGTTTTTAGGGGTTTTCCTGGAAAACGGAAAGATTTGGAGCAGTGCATTTCTCATCTGCATACGAGGTCTCAGGCCACTCCTATTTTCCTGGTGCTGCCATGTCCAGGTGTTGCTCCCGGGCAAGCATCAGGAGGACAATTGCTAAATCACCAACCATTGACGGGCAATTAAAGAAGAACTCTTAACAATGAAGCTAATTTAACAGCAATTGGTCTAACCGGTTTTAGCTATGTAGCCTTAAACAAAAATAGATAACTTTTTATTCATACCATTTCAGTCTGCCAGTTGGTTTCTTTGCTCTTCACTGAATCAAGCAGGAATTTTTCTTGCACCAGAAATTTAGAAACTAAACAGAAAGGAAGAAATTATTTGTCATAGGACATAGCAAATACACTTAAAACTATAGCAAATACTAGACAGCTTAAAGAAATTTTAAGGAAATTGCAACTATTCTCCCTAGACAAGTGACATTTTTTACACCTATAACAGTGTTCAGAACTGAACAAATATCCTCAAAATTCAGACATACATGGCACCTTGCCATTAATACAATAAACCCTGCTGGTTTATACCTAGTCTTCTCAAACGGTTCCTGAGATCATCTCCTGGTTGTTTCACAATGCCAGGACAAGAAATGGCCATTCCCAGAAGTGTGCTAAGCCACTGATACATCCATTCAGCTCCTCTCCTCTTCCCACTAACTCACAAATGACAAAAAAACAGTGCAAGCAGCACTTAGTTCATTTCATGCTTCAGTTTGTGTGAGAGGGGATTATTTTTCATTCTTGACCACTTAGCTGGATACACAGTACAGGATACACAAGCAGGAGGAAGAGAGCCACATAGGCATCTACACAAAAATCTTCAATGATAAAAAAAGACATGCTAAACACCCTAATGTGCATAAAAGGCAGTAATTTCAGGCCATCTAACAAACACTCCCCTCATAACCTATCACAAACAGTTCCAGTCAATTACCCATTCAATGTATTCAAGTGAACAAATGCTGCCTATTGAATAGGAAGCATCATTCAGTCTGAATTCAGCCTTTTTTTTTTGTTTGTTTGTTTATGATTAGTTCTCAAGCTTTATTTTACTTGGTTGAATGCAATTAGTATCTCAATGTCAGACTTAAGAATTTCTGCAAAGGGGTATATATCCCCACTTTTCTCTTTGCACTTTGTTGTGAATCCTCAGCATTGAAATGTATTGACCTGTATAAAAATCAGAAGTACTTTTTTTTTTTCCTTTCTGTGTCCCAAAGACTTGAATTTAATTTGTAGTGGCAGGTCTATGGAGTAATACTTATACAATTCTGCTTGAGTTCTCATTCTGTACAGCCAAGACCTTTTGTGCTTCAAATTTACTCTTTTTATGAATAAATATTTCTATAAAGGGAAAATAAAAAAGAACATTAAATGCACAGACAACCTTTATACAGCTCTTCACAATCTGAATCTCCTGCTCTGGCTTTGCTCACAGGCTCTGAGAAATTTGGATATTTTATTCCTTTTTTCTTCCCCTTAATCTGCAATAAGTTAAAAAGAAAATCACACTTTTCCTAAGACATTGGTTAACAGGGCACACACCGGCAAAGTGGGATTGTAATTTACTGCCTCTTTTAAGCCACCAGGAAATGTCAATGCATTTGTAGTCCCATAAAATTAAGGAAGTCTGTACACAGTGACCCTGCTTCTATATATAGCTCCCTCACTCGTCATCCACAGATGGCACACTTGAGATGACGAACACAGTAAAAACACTGAGCCACTGTGTTTATCTAAAGCATGTATTTTTAATTACATACTACAGTCCAGGTTTCTTCACAGCTTTCAGTCAGGAAGGAATAATTTGTTTACACTTGACTAGAGCAAGTATTTCATTTGCCTGCTGATATGGGGCACACATTCCAAGATGGAGCTGAGGAATATAGCAGCAAAGATCAACAAATATTAAAATAATGTGCCAAAGTCTGCCAAGTATAATCATTGGGGCACATTTAACACAAACTACACTTGTGTGATAAAATCCATATTGTTCATGAATATCAGAAGGGCCCTTCATAAAAAGAAGGGTTTTTTCTTGTTAGATTTATAAGACTGATCTGTAATGATGGTGAGCAAAAGAGTATGGCCACTTCTCTCTCCCTGCCTCACAACTACGCACTTTGCATTGTTTGCTTTTCTGTCACTGGAATGGTGTCATATAGAGCAGAGGTCCTTAAAATTTCAACAGCAGATTGGCCCCACAGATAAATCACAGCAGTAAAAATCAGTCTTCCCGTGTCCTCTTGACCTACTTATATCCCTGTTTTCTCCCTTTTTACTAGACCTCCAAATGCCACATTTTCTACACATCCAGGCACAAAATGTTATAAACTTACTAAGCACCAACTGAAATACATTCAAACACTAAATGTGGACAGGCAGCATTTTATGAGCAGTGGGACAGATAAAGACACAAATACCTGCAGTCAACCCCCACATCTTTTATAGCACTCCCATGTTCCCAAGCACAGCTTTTTTGCAGCCTCTACTCGTCCACTCCTGCCTGGCAACTCTGTGTTTAAGGCTTGGCAAGCCAGAGGTGCCCCACGGCTGCGCTCTCTGAATGGGCAAGAGGCAGAGTTCTTGCTTTCCTACCAGTACTGCTTGTATCTGTCCTCTCACCCTGCTATCACAAGGACACTGGGAATTCAAGATCTTTCAGCTCCCTGAATTACAACGAGAATGCAACAGCTTCAAAAACTACTGGGAGGAATGAAAGGTATGTGGGCAAGCAGGCTAGAAACGAACAAAATGTACATCCTTTGTAGACAATTGGTATTCAGATTTAAAAATCAACAATGAGACTAACCAAGTACAATAACTCTCATCTCAAACTGTTTTACAAATGAATAAGAAAGATCATTTCATACTCTTCCAAAGTGAAGCCTTTGGAACAAAGCTGCTATTCAATAAGGCACATCAACATCACTAAATAGTCTTGAGACAGGGAATGAAAAGGGATTCTGCAGGCAGTGTAATTCCCAGCAAGACACAAGTTACAATTCTGTACTAAACAGAAAAAAAAAAAATTCTTTTTTTTTTCTTTTTTTTTTTTTTTTTTTTTTTTAATGCAATACAATACAAAGACATCACAAGGGTAGCTAACATTGGAGCTGGAGACATGCACAGCCTCAGAGCCTCTTTTAGGATGCCCTCCCTTACATAAGTGATTATATCTTTTACTGACAGTCCAGATGAAGATGTTGGGAATATCCACATGACCAACCATCAGCATTTTCAGTACAGAAGTATCTAAATTGGAAATGTATAATCTGTTCTGCTGATGCCAGTCCTTGGGCATAGATTACTCCTTTCTCCCCTACCTGACCTTCTCCATGACACTGCAGGGCTTTTCCATATTCATTCACGCAAATTTCATCTTTGTCCAAGTTGTCTGCCCAAGCTTGCCATTTTCCTGTGAGAAAGCCAGTTTTCCTTTGTTTTATTTAAATAGATAGACATGAAGTGGGGGAAGCATACCAAGATGAGGGGGAATGCACAGATCTGAAAGAATGTGAGAGACTGCAAGGAGTACTTGATTATAGATTATGTGATGTGAAATAACGGGTGAGGGAAAGGAGAGAGGTTGTTAGGAATGTAATTAGTAATTCGTGGAAATAAACGCTGTATGAAATATAAGGGTATAAAACAAACTGTGGAAGGGGGGGGGAGAATCCCTTTTTCCTTCAGGTTGGGAATTCTTGGCCAGATGACCCACAGCAGATGGATATCACGGCATTTGCATCCAAAGAGGACTCCAGCTGCACCAAAGATGAGCATTCAACAGCACCTACGCCCAAAGACGCCAGGTGCTGATGACCCAGACGAGATGCTTATCTGAGGGGGGGGGGCCAGGATCATCATCACCCTGAATCTGAATGCCAGATTCCTGGAACCAGGGAAGTGCATCGTTCTATTCCCGGATGAAGGCTTTGTGCAGCCCAAGCCAGAGAAAGAAACCAACATGACTATGAAGAACTCCGAAAGAAACAAAGACTTTCTGCCGCGGGCGAAATAAACTGTATAAGAACTGCTACCTCGAAGCAGTTGGTGTGGACGGGGAGGTCAAGGCACCAGTGAGGGGGTGCTTTCCTCTCGTTCACCCGTATCATCGACCGGGGGTGATACGCTGTCCGTTTTTGGTGGTGGCTATCGGACTGTTATTACGGTCGCGAAATAAATTTTATTTTTCATATTTTTATTAAAATTGGCTGACTCGCAATTTTCATTTATAATAGAGGTTAAAAAAAAAAAACAAACTAAAATTAAAAAGTGCCTGACTTTGAAAGCTAGGAGAAGTAGTACACTTTGAGGATAAAAGTGCTAAATTTATTCATTAGTTTACATCTTTGAGAATTTTTATAAAGTAACTTTTATGAAGGCAGCACAGATTCCTCTCCTGGCTGCAGAGGAGCAGCAGCACAGGCTGATGTGCTACTGAAAACCAATGTTCCCTGCACTCCCAGGTCCCACACACTGGATTCATTGATCCTGAAAAAGGTGCTGAATTGATAATGGACACTTCTTGGAGGTACCTACCCGAGCACTGATCCAGTACCTCACTGCTTAAGTGTTGCAGTAAGGTAGAAAAATTATAAAAGAAAGACCTCATAAAATCAGGCCTGCTCTGTTAGATCAGTGGCCTGTCATTTCTTCTAAGCAAAGCTAGCATTTCTAAGCTAGCTAGCAAGTTCCCATGTGAAAACAACCCTAGTGTGAACAGTTCATTAACATAACAATCTATTCCTGGGTAAAAAAAAAAAAAAAAAAACAACTAGCACCTGCATAAACACTAAATCTGTCCCATGAGAATGAGTGAAGAAAACATGAAAATATGCAAACAATTTTCAAATAGAGAGATTTCATGGACAAGAAAAATACCTGTTACTAACCAACAGAATAATTGGCAAGAAAGCTACTAACCAATTGGAGTCACACAGGAGGTGAGTAAAACTGTATTAAAAAAAAGAAAAACATGCAGCAAAAAACCAAGCTTTTGCTACATTGCTCAGTGTGTTGTTTCTGTCCCTCTCTACTACGACAACCTGTTAGATCTAATGGATTTTCAGCACAGGGTGAGACAACTTAACGGGACATCTTCTGTGCTTCTCTGTTTTGTCAATGTGCTGCTACAAAAGTCTTTGCTGCTGAAATGGAGTAAAATACAATTTCTTTAAGAAGTCCTGCGTTTAAAGTGTCAAACTTTTGCAAGTTGCACAAGCTCAGGGAGCCTGGAGATGTCATCACTTTGGCTTTAAAGTGTTAACCAGTGACTGGTGCAAAAATGAGCCATTCAAAACGACAAAAAGTTTATTGGGTCCAGTTTGTGAGTTACACTCCCAGTGTCCTCAGATCCCAAAGTCACTATGTTACTAAATGTGAATGATATTTGCTACAAACAGAGACTCCAGGAAAGCATTCTCAGCCTTCCAAAGCAATTTTCCAGCCTCTGATTTCTGGTAGAAAATCGTTACATGTTTCTTCTTCTCAGTTCGGCAGTAATTTCAATGGAGTGTGGTTGCTGCAGGGAATTAATCAGAGGAGGTGGCTGAACTTCACTTCCAAGTCATCAGTCAAGACAGATAGAATCAGTGGCAGGGGTCAGTGGAGTAAGTAAGCCACAGCTGTGAGCCACTAGGACAGGAATCCACCTTCAAAGTTTTATGCTTACTTTTTAAAGGGCCAAAAAGATATTTGGAAGGTCTCAAAATCTTGGCTTGTAGCTAATGCCTACAGGCTCATCACTCTCTGTGCTTGATCGCTGACTACGCTGCAGATGATCTCAGGAGCAGAGACCTTTTCATCCCCTGACTGCAGTAGCCTGGTGACCTGAAATCGATTTTCTTTGACTTTTAATATTCAGAGACAATATTAAGATATTTAAGCACTTTATCTTATTGCACTTTATCACAGTATACATGAACACATGCAGACCTACATTATGGAAGAGAATGAGAACAACCTATAAGTACTGGAAAGCTTCTCTTTCGAGGAATTATTAAAAAAAAAAAAATCGTATAATTATTCTTTAGCTGCAGCCAAAAGAGCTAAACTGAAATTTCAAGAGTACATATGAAATGGTGATTGCTCAAAAATTATCTAGTCCCCCTGTCTAACCAAAGTCACCAGTATGCCACACTGCCTTTCCGAGGGATTGTGCCATATAACAAATCAAAGAGGATTAAGTTTGTTGAAAATTTTCACCAGTGGGTTTAAAGTTTCTCTACTGAAATCAGTACAGGCTGGACAATGACATCAGTGGGACTGTCAGATCAACATTAATGCTTTGGAAAACCTTGCTGATGAGATGCACTTTAGCTAATTGAACTTCCTCATTTATAAATGCAATAAAAGATCCTATATTTGTAGTTTCTGTAGAGAATTGTTTTCACCACACTAAAAAGAGTTTTACAACCTTTCTCTCTGTTGAACCACTAATTTATTTTCCTTACAAAACATTATGTCAGATATACACAGCCTTCCTTTTCTTTCTGAAGTCTCCCATATCTTGGTTGCTTTGTTTTAGATACATTTCCAAGATTACTAAACAGAATTTCCACTTTCATTGTCTTAAACTGAAAGAAACACATTACATCCTTGATCTCTTCTCTAACATAGAGGCGTCTTCAGATGTTAATCACCAGTGCATTTAATTCCTAGGCTAAATGACCCATTTCAAATACTATCTGTCTTTGACTTTTCCTTTTTTCTTTTCTGCTGCAACATAATCTATAAAGAGGTGATAATGCTGGCAAAATGTGTGAAATTGTTCCTTTGCAAATAACATATATTTAAACACCAAAAGGATTTGTATTTTTGCTTAGCTAAACTATACTAAATTGCCATACAGTTATGTCAAAACTATGCTCATGTCCTGGATTTGTTACGTTTCCTGTACATATTGGAAAGAATAATTTTTTCCACTTTTTGTTTTACTTTTGGGGAGAACAGGGGAAGAATTTCTGTTATTTTCATAATACAGCCCAGAAAAGTCACTGCCACTGCAGTTTAGTACAATCTTTCTGCCATCTGAGGATTTTTTTTTAATCATTATGGGACACTGAAGTTCACATATTGCTAGTAAGACCAATATTAACATTCTTTTCAGGCCACTGCACACTGACTGATTCAGTCTCACATCCAATCTGGCTTGTTCTTCCAGCCCAACCTCTGGAAAACAGACATTATATATACACTAGAATTATGTAACCATAGTTTGATCCACAACATTTAGCTGGGAAAAAGAATGAGGGGAAACAAAATCATATGACAACCTGTATGGTGTTCAGCAGATAGTTTTGATTTAAAAGGGTGGAAAAAATTTGCTTTTTATGAACATATTTTATTTCCTAAAGAAAATTCTCATTTTGACAAAGCCTTTGTTACTTTTTTTTTTTAATCACAAACAAACAAAAAACTCAAAAAACTTCCCCTGGGCAAATAGGTAGAGGGAAAAAAAGGCTTAGAATTAAAATATTTTGCTTAACCAAAGTGATGTATTTCAAAATCATACAAAGAGAAAGCATTTCAGAGATATTTTCAGGATTTTCCAGGCAGTAATGAGGGCAGTCATTAATTGCAATCTGTCAGTGCTGGAGTCAAAGAAATTCTCACAAGCACAGCCAGGTTTAACACACACCCCAAGAAGAACAGAGCAGCAGGAGGAGCTCAGGCAGGACTGCAAAAGCTGCTGGGATGGGAAGAGGGATGGATTCTGCAGCCCACACTGAGCACAGCACCAGTGCAGAGCTCCCGGGCTCTCTCAGTACTGGCACTCCAAGGGAGCTGCAGCACTGAAACAAAACCTTGGCTACTGAGGACTGACTCCTCTGCTCTGAAACAGTGCTTTGAGAGCAATAAAACATTCTACAGCAAGCCTAGGTACCAAAGACTTTCCTCTGCTTGGGCTCTGAACAATTTTTCCTCTTCCAGATAGCCATTTATACCAAATTTCTTTCCTAGCTTCTCAGCATCTAGACATTTTTTGTGGGTTTTTTTTTTTTTTTTGTTTGTTTGTTTTGGGGGGGAGGGCTTAATGATTCCACTCACCAGCATCTCATAAATTAACAACAAACTACCTGTGGGAGAGACATGGCATATTTAGAAGGAGTGTCACAGCTTTAGGCACCCAAATTAACCTGCTTAAATTAGGGCACTAGGGGCCATCAGAGCACTAGTTGCTCTCTTATGGGGGCAAAGAACAAGCATTTTCTAGGGGATAATTCAGCACCTCTAGCTGAGGATCCCACCCCCAGTTACAGTGAGAGTCCAGAAAATGAAGCTAGGTGATGCAAATGTACTTTTTTACTCCTTTGGACATCTTAATACTTTTTTTTTTTTTTTTTTTTTTTTTTTTGGGCCCTTGTTTTTTTTTTTTTTTTTTTTTTTTTTTTTTTTTTTTTTTTTTTTTTTTTTGGGATGGGGGTAGGTTTTTTTGGTTGGTTGGGTTTTTTATAGAAAAAGGACTATGGCTGCAAGCCTGATACAGTTTTCTGACAACACTAGAACATGATCAGGTGCTGTTCCTTCAGAGCTGAAAGGCATAACTGAGGCAGCCAAACCATAAATTTCTATAACATGTTCCTAAATAATGAAATATATTTGAGTTAAAGGGGCATTACTCTAGGAGTATTAGCCTACAATGTATGGAATAAACCTTTAGTTAGAATTTTGGTGAGGAATAAAGTAGTATATGATACCGAATATTGAGTGACACTAAAATGAAGTAGGCAAATACAAGTTACTGAGGTTCTTTTAATCTTTTTCCTCACAATCCTTATGAAAAAAACCATGACATTTTCTCAGATTGATTGCTGAACTTTTATGCCATTGACTTAGTTATAATTACACTACTTCAAAGCAACAGGGAAGGGCTTATCACTGCTGTGTTTTGTTTGGGTTTGTTCTAATTATTATTAGAACATGTAACACCTAATTTTATTATTTTTTTACTGTTCATATGATTGTCAGGTACATGATGACATCTGTGCAATATAAACACACAATATGACTCTCATATGCTACAGTGTAAACCTTGTCCTTTGCCTTGCCTGTAAATCCTCCCAGAAAACTCTGAAAGTACATTCTAATTGCTAGGATTAGTAAGAGCAGATTGCCAAAGCAGTCTGAAATTAAAATTGGCACAGGTTATAGTGATTTATAGTGTACCTGCCACTTGCACCTGTCAGGAATAAAAATGTGAGAGTCCCATCACCAATCTCTCCCCGGACATGCTAAGGCAATTCAGTGTTAGCTGCAGAGGATGAGGGTGCAGTGCAGGAGAAGAAAACACTTTCGTGTTCTTCTTGTGACCACAGGTACATTTGTTGATGTGATAAATAAACATTGAGCTCAAGCAACCAGATCTTTACAGGAGAAGCAAATGCCTTTTTTAGTTAGGTTTTTTTTTTGTTTTTGTTTTTGAGAGAAGCAAATGTCTTTTTTAGTTAGGTTTGGGGTTTTTTTGTTTTTGATTTTTTAATTAAATTCTAATGCCCAGTTAAAATTGTAAAAGCTTCTAGAGATCCTAGAGCCAATTACAAATTCATTGTCCTAAAATTTTGAAGCAGAACAGGTGAATGAGCTTAAAAAGATTGTGAATTATTCACTTGTTTGCTCAAAGAACTCTAACAGATACACTTTATTAACTAGACATAACACAATTTCTTTCTTCTGGGCCATATTACCTTTTTTTTCCTAGGTGCACATTTTATGATGGAAGGTTCTCTGACATTCCAGTCCTCAGGTATGCAAACACTTTTTCTGTACTGTGGAGTGCAAGCACCAATATACAGCAAATAATCAAACTACTGAAGCCCTGATGTTGCTGTGGAATCATTCCAGGGTTTTATGGAAAACAGAGCAAGCTGGAGAAGATATCAGACCCCTTTGAAAATTACAGCTATGGGGTTATGGTGGGTTTTTTTGTTTGTTTGTTTTTGTTTGTTTGTTTGGGTTTTTAATTGTTTTCTCCTAACTAATGAAAGCCCTGGAAGAAGAGTAGAGTTGGTTTTCCTTCCCTTAAATATTAACTTAAATATCTCATTAAGGCCAGGAGAGACGCTGGGAAGCACTTGGGGAATAGGATTTGCTTTCCAGATCCAAGTACATAACTACTTTCTCATTGCAAGGGATAACATTTAATGCCTCCAAATAAGTCACCTTGATAACACAGGAAAATGCTAAGGGAAATGTGAGTGAGACAGAGCCTTTTGTGCTATTTGGCTCAGTACCCAGTGATGCCAGTTTATATCAGTGGAAGACAACCCCAGTTTGTGGTGAATATCAGACAGTTACATTTCTGAACAACCAGTAGTTCACCATTTTGCTGCAGTTTGTGCAGATATTCATTCTGGGAAAGTTAAGTGCAAAATATTTTCTCAAATCTCATTTTTCTCTTTTTATCTAAATTATCAATTTGAATTCCTGATAACTAGTAAGTTATGACAAATAAGTTAGAGCATCATGATCTTCATGTAGAATATGACTGAAAAAGGTACTCACAGTCTCTTGGGTTGTATATTTTAGAATATCAATTTAAATGCAGATTTTTAAGTCTCCAGTTAAGCATCCATGAGGGATGTCTCTCACTTGATTAAAATATTAGTAGTGAAAATATTTTGGATTTAACAAACTTCCACACTGCGAACATAGTTAATAGGGAGCCCCAGAGAGGATAAAGTTTAATGGATGTATTTTTTTGAGGGAATTTTCAGGTTATGCAGTAATTCTCCATGCAGGCTTACTTCAACATAGCATAATCACAATGTATTTTCAAAAGAGTTAACACATTACAGCAAATGCCTAAGTAATTTTTCCTTTTGTCATCAAAGTTAATATTTACCTGTACAAGAACTCTTGACCAAAAAGAGTTCCTGCTGGTGGTCAAAATCTAAAAATTGTAATTTACCACATTGCATCTTGACTGTGTTTCAGGCAGACCTGAAACTAAAGTCATTGCACTGATTAAGTGGAGATGTATTATCTGGCTGTATAAATATAAATGCTGTTCTCTAAAGCTCTGTTCTAGATTGGGAATGGTATCCTCTTTCACAGCACAAATCAACTTTAAGAAGTTTAGGCAGGCCAGCCAAGTAACTCAACTGGATAAGATGGATCCCTCTGAAACTTAGGACAGCGTCTTTCAGTCATGTCTTTGCTGTATTGAATGCATGCCTAAAACCCAAATTATATAAAACAACTCCAATAAGGCAAATGAATGCTTAAGTATTTCCAGTTTTAAATTATAAAAGATCCCCATCCCTCCAAACAAAAAGTTTAAAAGAAATTGGAGCTAAATATGGCTTAATTTCAGGAAGCTGTATAGCAATTATGAGATCCCAAGAAAAAACTCTTCAGCAAAACTGAAAATTTATCACTGCTGATTCTTGTTTTAGCAACTGCATTACTCTCTAAAACAACCTTGAAACCAAATGCCTTTCCCAGAGAGGGCTGTCTAACCTGATCTACAAAGCACAGAAAGAAGTCAAGCTAATGTTAGTAATATTTATTTTATTTTTAAGCCTAGTGAAGGGACACTGAAAATAACAAAATTCTGTCATAAGTGGGCTGATAAGAAGCAGAGGGGTGTTGCATGATGACATGGGCATGTCAGAAACTATTCAGATGTGTTTCAGAACAGGAAGGCTTCCTTCCTTTCCCATCTGGCTGTGCACAGTCTCAGCCTTGTTCGCTGAAGGACTACTGCCCTTGGATGCTACAGGAACAAGGAGCAGCAGTGATGGATCCAGATCACCATGCAGAGCACATTATTCAATCTGCTCCTGGCCCCAGAGAAATGAATTTAAGGCAAGATAGGAGACAGATAGCTCTTGACAGATATGGATGTGTAACAATGTATGAGGAAATATCACTCATCATGATAAGCAAAAGGAAGGCATACCAGCAGCCAAACATTCCTCTAGTCTTCCTGAGGCCAGGGGCAGTTCAGTGAGGATGGTGAGGGACATAATGAGACACTCTGAGATGCTTACAGAGCTCCTCTTGATGTTTGGCTCCCCAAGTCCTTTTAAACATATTTTGTTTCCTTAGTGCCATTCCCCAGTTCTTTATTTCTTTTTCTGCTGCAGATGTTGTTATAAAGCTGCTGGTCTAGAAATAACACAAACCCTTCAGCGTCATTAACGTTACTTCAAACAAAGTTCCAGGGACCTCTGGAGCACAGCAGTGACTATAACAGGCAGCCTCATCTTAGTCCTTCTGGGAATGAGTCATATATCCAGCCTGGACTCTGTCTTGAGTGACTCAGCAACAAGAGAAGTCCTCCGTGACATTAATCATAGAACACCCAGCTTGTCCCTTCTCCATCTCTCACTCTCTCTAGCTCTGCCCATCTGAGGCAACTACCTAATACATTTAACCTCCTTCAGCTGTGGTAGAGAATATTATATTGGTTTATTTCTTTTTAAATCCACTAAGTTACTTCAGTCACTGAGGCTGATGATGACCAAAAATGTCATAAATATCACCCAGTCATCTTAGTTCACACTTTTCTACTTCTTAAATATTTCTATTTTCCAACCTCATCTGAATCATCTAATGATTTTAACCAAAATCACCAGGAACAGCATATTTAGATGATTAGAAAGCCTTCAAGATACAGTTACTCTTCTTTGAAAACAGCAATGAGGGCTCCATGCAAGTTGGAAATGTAAAACCAAAAGAGGAAGTAGTTGTTTAATTGCACCACAGAGAATTATTTCACAGTGCAGCATGTTGTGTTTAAACTGTAATAATACAAACCTGTACAAGTAAAGATCATTTTACCCCCTCAGTTGCATCAATTCTATCAGACTTTCTTTACCAGTGATTGTGAGTGTGTGTGGTGGTTATTATTATGGAACAAACAAGAGTCTCCACCTTATTCCTACCCCAGAAATTCCTTAGTAACAAGTTGACATTAATGCTGTGACCCCATAGACACAGACAATCAGAATAAATCTGACCAGATCATACTCCAGACTCCGAAAATCTTTTTTTGTCTGAAAGTCTTTGTATTGCCTGCAGGATGGAAGACTGGATAGCAAAATTAATTATCCAGATGTTGGCAAAAAAAAAAAAAATCATCAACACTGCTTACACGTCTTTCATCTGAATGCCACTCATCTTGCTAAAAATCTGCAATGGTAACAAAGACCAGGTAAGCAACCAGCATTAGTTACAGAAAAGGAGCAAAAATAACTTGCAACACCTCAACTCCTTTTTCCAAACAGTTCCTGAATGACAGGAGACTTTTGAGCAATTTTTAAACAGTTTATTCTCAGTTCTTATGAAATTCAGGAATTATTTTATTGAGACTGCTTTTACATGCAACATCCTCCTTTCAACTACAAGCATCCAAGCTCTTCTATCTAAGGACTAAAGTCCTGCTGACTGAAATGAGCTCTACAAGACTTAAAGGATGAGCTGAAAAGGAGGCTCTTTCTCCTTTATTGAGAATTTTTAATATTTTCTATTTCTGCAGTACTCAAGTTCTTCACACAAACTAGGAGATGCATATGTATCTTCTGTGTGGTTTCTGGAATTTCAACCCTACTTCAAAAGTCACAGGAGCTTGCTGCCAAGGGCAAAGATTAAATGTGTGGCAAACACCATGTTCCCAGCAGCTTTCTGAATTTTCCAGACAACGTGCCAAGCACAGCAGCTCATGTAAACTGATTACTTCTTACTAGATTCAAACTGCAAAAGTCTTCAAGTTTCACAACTCCTCAGAAAGTGGGATTATAACACTTCTCTGAAATGCCCCTTTCCAATACTTTTTAAAAGAAAGGCCTGCATAAAATCACAAAAGTTGTCTTCATTTTCAGTGCCATTAACTCATCATTTGTCATTTTCTCAGAAAATGCTCAAAGCGCAGCTCCCAATGGTGTCAAAAAGGGGACCACAAAAGAATCCAAGAAATATTTACATTTTTAGGAAAACTCCAAGAGTATAGATACCTTGGCTACTTTATTCTTCTGCAATTTCTGATCATCCAGGTTGCAAACACAAGATTTCACTTCCTGTGACATCACTCACATTGATTTGTTGACCCAGTTGGAATTCAGGAGATCTAGTATTATTTTTCCCCTGATAGATCCATGGGTTCTGAGCAACTCATTTCGTTTCACATGCAGTGAGATGTAAGCATCTGAATTTGGCATAACCACTTCTGTTAGTGCTTCTTTCCAACATAACAACTTTTAAAAGCATCTTCAATAGCCACCTAACGCAGGAATTACCTAAACTTTTATGATTTTTACTTGAGATGACTGAACAGCTTTTTATATCCTACATTCTTATTGCTCTTCCCTTGCACTTCAATTATTTTTGAAGTGTTCCAGTGTCCAGGGCCCAGGTACTGGTTTAGCCCTCAACAAATGCAAACAGCCTCCCTTCCATCTTCCTTGGAATGTGAGGGATTGCTCTGCTGCTCCTAGAGACATGTGACTGGTCCACATGTTCCTTGCTCTCAAAGATGAGGTGTCCTGAGATTGGTCCTTATCACATTAAAAAATGTTCCAGACAGAATACTTGAGATTTGCTGGCACTTGAAAGTAAGCCAGTGACCCTGTAGCCTGTTAAGAGATTCTCAAGTGGAACAACAAGAAAGTAGTGCAAAGCAATCCTTTGAAAGCATTGAGGCATTACTCATCTTAATGTTCTAATGGTCAAAAAGACAGGCATCATGAATTTGAATTGACTTGGATTTAATTTAGGATAAAAAACAAATCTCTGAAACTGCTTGGATGGCTGGGGAATTTAGCAGAAACTCAGAGACTCTGGCTTCAGTCAATTTTCCACTATGTTCCTGATTAAACAAAATATTGTTACATCACAAACTAGGACCACTTCAGGAATGCTAGACCATTTTGACTCTCTTCCACACTCTTGTCTCATTTTGTTTTCTACAATCTGAAGAAGATTAAGGGTTTCTATGGACACCAAAGTTTTCCTGCATTGCAACACACGCTATAACTTTGAGCGTCTATTCAAAGAGTGACTACTGCACACAGAACAGTTGAGGGAGGATGAGATCTCCTGAGATAATCCAGTCAAATTCTGCTGCTCCAGCAGGATTGCCTACAGAATGCAGCCTGGAGTCATGTCCAGCCAGATGTCTAATAGGTCCACTGATGAGATCCTGAATCCTCTCTGGGAAGTTGATTTCAGTGTTTGACCATACTCATGGTAAAAACACATTTTCTTGCATTCGGATTGAGTTTTCTGAATTTTAATTTATGCTTATTGCCTGTTGTCCTTTCAATGGGTGTTTCAGAGAAGAGTCTGGCTGCCTCTTCATCCCCTGCCATCAGATATTCATAGGAACTGAAAAGATCCTCCTGTGAACCTTCTTATCTCCAGGTTACTGACAGGTTAATGCTTGTTCTGCTGACATAACAAGGAACAATCTCTTTCTGGTTGTGATTCATTTTCTGAAGAGTTGGGACACTTCTCTGAATCCCAGGAAAGCTTTTTAAATGTTTGATAAGTAGGCTTTAAGAAAGCAACTGGCCTCAGTGGTATTTCTTAGTCTAGGAAAATCTCCAAGACCTTTTCTGGCATTCTGAATCTTGTTCTTGGTCAGCAATTCTTTGAGACACATCTGAAACTGAGATGGCATATGGAGTCTAATAAACCTCTGTGTGTGTACTTTTATTTATATCTCCACAGTAGAAGGCTGATAAATTACTTGGGAAAAAAGGTTACATTTTCTAAGTAGTCCATAAAATAAATGAAAAATAAAAGATGTTTCCTATAAATATTTTGTGTCTTTCAACATGGTTGAGATATCAGAATTAGTAAGAAGTGCTGGAAGAAGGGTATTTAGCTTAATTTTATCAATACCACCATCAATATATGAAGTGCTACACAAAAGACTGCAGATAGCTAGAAACAACGTCAAGAAAATATACTGTAGAGTTTTCTGAATTTGTGGCAAAATCAGTCACAGTAAGCAAAGAATTTGATCCCACACTTAAATTGTTGCCCTGACATACAGTGTCTGGATCACTAGATCCAGAAAAAATATCAGCCTCTCACTGACTTCATTTAGGATGGGGAATAATTAATTTTGTTGAGAAGTCCAGAACTGAGATAATTTTAAAAAATCATCTACAACTGTTGAAAGAGAGAACAGGAAAACTTGTTCCAAAAGTCAAAAAGGATCTCATTACCTTTGTCCATACTGGGTACATTTGCTACTCAGAAGCTGGAAAATATATTCAACAGTAAATTGCCTTCCACTCTGTCATAGACTATAATTTCAAAGTAATTGGACTGGAGCCCTATTTTTGCTACCCACGTGTCTGACTCTCACCAGTTCTGTTTACAGAAGGACTGCAATTGTCCTGTCTGTAGATATGTCGTTTGCTCTCTGCTATTGCCCAATGAGTCTGTAAAACACACGGGTTAACGATACTGAGCACTTAAAGCCAAGGTTGTTCCTTATATTCCTATAAATGAACACTTAGTGAAAGCCAGGGCTAAATCTATTCCTCAGCAAAACTGCAAATGAGTTCCATTACAATTATAACCTCAGCATCAGTGTAGGTGGAACTCATGAGAGACCTCCATTGTGCTGGAGGCCACAGTCTCTGGGAATTGACATGGGAAAGGTTAAGTGACGAAAAACTGAGTGAATGGAAAGGCAGGTAGCAGATAGAAAAGGTTTAATTGAGTGGCACTGTATTTTAACTGTATTTTATTTTTTAGCCAGCAGGGAGAATTACAAATGAAACAGCTGTGCTGTGAAGTAAACACAAGCTGCTGAGCAGCAGAGTACTAAAATAATGGGAACAGATCAAAATATTTTGCTTTCATAAAGGAGAAGCTTTTTTTGTTTTTATCTTAGTGTCAAGCCTTTTATGTAGAATATTTACACACTAATTTCCAAACATTTTTTTATTAAAAAGCCCCAAATATTCCAACACCATCAAAACAAAAAATTCAAACAATACAATAATATATAATTTGGGGGAAAAATTTCCAACTGAAAATTTTAAGCGGTTTTAACTGACCGCTTTTAAGCATGTTTGAACAACAAAGAGAAAAGCAAATCAGGTCCAGTATACCCACTAGCTACAGAGATAAACAAAAAATAAATCATGCCAATCAACAGTTTAGTAATTTTCATCTCTAAAGGATAATTATGAACACCAAGGAGTTTAGAACAAGGGCAAAGAAACTCAAAACACATGAAGTTTTTCTACACTTTGATAAAAAGTGAAAAAAGAGTATATAGAAGTGCCCTTGAGATTTTTACTTAAATTCTTACAACACTCTCACTCCCTGCTCCTCTTTATTTTTTTTCCATTCCATTTCTCTGCATCCTGTGCCCATCCCAAAGTACTACACACTAACTGCTCTGTTGCTGTCCTCTGACCACACTTGTCTTTTCTGCAGTATGTCCAAGAAATTGCCTCCACTTACTAGTACAGGAGTGACTCACTCACTGCTCTTCAAAAGAGCTGTCAGTGTGAAAATATGTTTATACAAGGCAAATAGGGAGAGCAATGATGCTTCTCCTAGCCCACCAAGAAAATAACTAATCTATTTTCTATAATTATGGAAAAACCATGGATTATTTCAGCCCCTGTTCTCAGCAAGGTCCAGATCTGTGGCAAGGGATGGTATTGTGAGAAAACCCAGCATTAGGAAAGGACAGGAAACGTCAGGAGTTGTGGCTTTAATTAAAGCAAATCTCAAGCTGAGCATGTGTTTAAGGGCTTTTGTAGAATTTGAGACTGAAAGATGATAGTAGATGCATTAAAAATGTACTTTGGTAGAAACTCTTCATAGAAATAAGATCATCTTTTAATTAAGTGTAGCTAATTAAAGCAAACAGCAGGGTTTATTTCATTTGCTGCACTTACACAAAAACAACAAGAGCACTGTCACACTAGGGCTGTACAACAATATACAGATCTCAGGTCAGCTGCTCCAACATTTTTCCAAACATATTCATAATTTGATCTCTGTGTGTAACTCAGGGGGGTCAGGTTTGCAGGGAAGGGGGAGTATAACAGGCAAAATATCTTTGTTTGCAAGGGGAAGGCAGTCGCATTTAACAACAAGGAGGAAATCAGTTGTGTTACAAAATCACTTGTGACACATCCTTTTCCTGTAGGAAAAGTTATAGATGCCCTAGTACTGGTCAACTCTGTTTCACCTACTAAACCACACACCATTACATCACTTCCTCAGAGAATCAGACATTTAATTTGACTATTAGACTATTAATTTGATGTTACCACAAAAAATTTTGGAAACATGTAGAAAGAAACAAGACATGTATTGACAGAAAGCAAGCATAAGGCTCCAAAACTAAATACTGAGGGGCTTAATTCCTCTGCCTCCACTGCAGTTGTGTCAGATGTGCATGATAAACATTCCTCAATACACTGAGGTGATGCAGACCTACATCCATGAAGGAATGTGAAGTCCTAAGTTAATAGAATGGCTGTGTCATGAAAAGACCCCAAGGAAATGAATAATTCTGTTTACATCAGAGAAAGGGAGGGAAGAACTCAAAGTATCCCACCGGGCAACCAACTAGAAAAAAATGAAATCTAATTAGTATTAGGTCCAGTCATTTAATAAGCAATTTTTTACTTTAGGATTTCCCATGGAAACAAATCTTAATGCAAGGACAAAAATTGATAAAGTCTTGTTTCTACTGGATTTATGCCTCTTTGTTGATTGACTTTTTAACTGAATTATAGCAACGTTTCCTTTTATCTCCATATATAACTGGATTATGAGGCTGAGGTAACTTGTTTTCCCTTCTCTTCCTGCTCCAACTGTCCTCCAGCAAAGTAGGAAAAAAACCCCCTCAATTTCTCTGTCGACTTAAACATCTCAAGTATTAAGCTAAAGTAATCTATTTCCCCTACAGTATCTCCCACTACCTGAATACATATCAGCAGTCACAGCCAGAAGAATGGAAATTTACCCAAGACAATGTTACAAGTATTTATGAGTAAATGTTTCTTATCCTCTACAGCCCATTCTTCAGCAAATCTAGCTGAAGAACAGAATTGCTTTTGAGACCTCTGTATCTGGAAAACTTTTAGAAGGTGATATCACACTCTGGTCAAGTGATTCTCTAAGTGTTGTTTCCACAAAATTAGCATAAAAATATGTGATGTAATAATGCAAGAGCACAAAGAAAAGACATAAGTCAGATTTTCTTTGGCTTTTGAATCTTAGAAGTTTTCGCAACCTTAACATTTAGTTAAAGTAATTATGAATATTTAGAATACATGTAATAATTTATTTTTAACAAAATATAATCAGACTTTTAAGTATATACACCTAGATATGTGTATAAGGAAATGTAGTTCATATATTTACACACATTCAGTTATGCACCACTGGATGATAATAAATTTGGTTTTATTATTATTGATGCATCTGGAATAATTGCTATTCAAGCCTATTAATTTCCAGCTATGATCCATAACATTTCTTCAGGAAAAACTGCAGTGCAAAGAAAAAAAATCAACTTAATCTTTGCTACTGTCACTTGCTCTAACAGAAGTACTCTTAATTGCAAACTGGGGATTCCACTATTAAGATTTTAATAATTGTCATTTCACTCTGGAAGTAAGTAATGGATCTTCTTTGTAAAAGCATCTTAAGTGACAATTGTTCATCTTTACACATAGCAAAGATATCTGCATGATGTGAAGTAGTGCTTTATTGCAGTCAAAAAGCCTTCTGCAGACAGCTTTTTTCTTTAGCCTTGAGAAGAAAACACAAGTAGGTGACTATAAGGATGAGTATTCATTACTGAAGTGGTTTAGGTGCAAGCTGCACTGCTCAGACATTTACAAAGACAAAACCATCTTTGCTCTGGAGAATATGCAATTATCAGTCTTAAATGAAATTGATGAAAAGGCCCTGATGGATAATGGACCAGGATGCATGAGCAAGAAAGGGCAGACCTAGGCTTGAAGTTTCATGCATCTATCAGAATACACAGCAGCTATTTAATAGTGTGAAAGAAAAACTGGAAAAAGCAGGATTTTTCTCTGCTTACTAACCTGGACTATCTCCCTTTCTGCTTAGCTGACTGGTGATCTTTTTCTTCTCATGTTGAAATGGTCACATGAAATAAACTTTCCGAACATCTGAAACAAAAGCCAAGCAAGCAAAAGGATAAAATCACTAAACTGCCTGGGGAGCTTACATGAAGACATCTAAATTTAGACAGGTTTTGCTGGTTTGCCTAACAGAACAGGTAGAATCCCATGCACCACTGAAGTCCTGTTGAAGATCAGTTTCAGGGCTTCAGTGCAAGTAACATTCACAGGTTTCACTTTCCTCCAGGTAAATTTTCCCAACAGTGCTATGAGTGAATACCTGTAGCTCAGAAATTCAGTTCTACCTGTGTCAAGTGCTTTTATTCCTCTCAGGGGTCAGAGGTAGGAAAGCAGAGAAAGCCCAATAAAATCAACAAATTGAGCCAAATTCCTGCAGGCCACCTATGGAATGCACTGCAGAATTTGTCCTGCAAAGTCACTGGAAGTCACTTGTAGTGACTTCCAGTATTTCCCATAAGAAGGTAAATTCAAAATTTTAGATTTTTTTTTTAATCCTAGTACAGCATAAAGAAAATATCCTATAAATCAGAGAAGTGGTTATTGTTATAAATGACAACTTTTATAATCTTATAGTGGATCAGTGAGTATTAAAGTACTAATTTTTTTCTTAATTTGAAGCCAATATCTTGTTCTATTTTTGATGAGGTGCATCAAATGAACATAAAATAAGGTTATGTAGTTGAAGTGATAAGACTAATAAAATTTAAGAGCCATTTCCTTCAGCACATTGTAGGGTTCTGGGGAAAAAAACCCAAAGCTGTAAAGCAGACTAGCTCTGAATATGTTGAATAGGCAGACGTCTCATTTTATACTTTCCAAGTGAGAAATGCTGACAAATGTCATCAGTAGAATTTCTTACAGTCTTAATCCTGGATAAACATCTCTTGTTTCAGGCTGCAGTTAGACTCATCTTTTCAATTAGCCACATATGCAATGGGATTAATTTAAAGAAAACCATATGCTTGCTTTGTTCAATTGTATTGTTTAAGACTATAATTTCACAGGAAAATGGAAAGACCTTTATTCATTCAATAGATCTTAGATTAAGAGACTGGAGACCAGATCCAGAGAGGCATTTAGGTACCAAAATAGGTAACAGAATAGAATAGGTTGAGCACCTGTAATGTTTCACTGGTCTAGGCATCTAAAGTCTAAGTAATATCTGCCCCAAAATGAAATACCCCAAACTTAGCACCCCAAACCATTGTTAAATCAATCTTGGGAATATTTGTTATGCATTTTAAGATAACATGCAGGTAAACCAATGCTGATAAGGCTGAATGCTTAACTCATTAATTTTTACATTTTTTTACTGTTTGCTTCCAAGTATATTTAACAAGGCAGACACATCCATCATTATTTAATATGTTTAAAGCTTTTCCCTGAATGATAAAAAGTTAAAATGGGTTTTTCATTGCACTTTTTTGTCACATTTTTATTAGAAATTACCACTGCATGTACAGTTATTTATACACATCTGTCTTTCTTGAAAAAGAGATGATATCCAAGAAAATCTTTTCCCTGAGAAAGAAGAAAAATAAAACAAAAATTCTGCAGATTAATATACAGCAGCATTTCTGATACTGAAGCTAAAGGGATGCTGTTCAGTTGATTAGGCCACAACATTTATTTACCTTTAAAGATGTTTCATATTATAGCCCTTTACTTTCAGACTCCCAAAGGTGGTTCTATTGAAAATCAGTCTTCATTGACAAATGTTTTTGACAAAGGAATAACAAATGAGGCAGGGAATGGCTCCAAGGGGTGTGCTTATTGCTGCCTTCTCAGAACACCCAAAGGCACTCTTAAGACCTGCTTCATTGTCTTTGCTGACAGTAAATGTCAGCAGCCCAACTCCCTGCTGCAACCTGGAAAGCATCTTCCAGAGCACTCAGAACCCATATTTAAAACCATGATTGTTGGTTTAGTGCAGCTTGTGGAAACAAAATCCTGCCAAGCATTTCTGGTCAGGCCAATAACAAGGTACCCGTTTACGTGGGAAGTTCCACGAGGTTCCTGGGACCTCTTTTTAAACACACGGCAAACAATTTATGAGGACCAATATGAGCAGAAAAAAAAAAATTCAGGGGCATGAATGACAACTATATATCTCATCCCCATTTACTTTCTGTACAAATTAGGCATTTAAATGACATCTGAGGCTCTGAAAAGTTCCACCTGCTAATTTTAAAGAGCAGGATGGTAGAATGTTGTAAAAAATTAGAAAGCATGTCATTCTGAACAAAAGACATCTTTGGACTATGAATCTGCTGCAGGCTCATCAAAGACAAATGTCACTGGAAATGCATTCATTAAGCTAGTGCATCTATTTAATTCCTTTGTGGTGGAAAAGCTGTGGTTTCTGCTGATTGTTAAAAAAATTAAGAAATTTATCCCCTAAAGCCATAGAGAAAAAACATTAAACTAACTTCATGTGCATTACAGCATAAAGGGGCATAATTTCAGCTGCTAGCTAAGACATCTGGATCTTTTAAAAGAGTTTCTACAATAGGCTGTTGCATTTTAGGACACAGCAAAGATCTTCTCCATGATCACAGGCTTGCTTACCTCATCTCTTTCCCCATAAAGCAGGGCTGACTTAGTCTAACCATTGCAGAGCCACCTGTGAGGGTTAGCATGTTACACCCAAATGTGCTCTCTTTGCATCATCTGATGTGCTTTGCTAAAACTACAGGATAGCATGATGAATTTTACCCACCTGTTGTAAGAACTGGAATATTTGTGCTCATGGAAACCTTGATGGAAACTAAAATGGCAGCTGGGATCCTGCTCATCCTGACACTTAAAAACCTGCACTTTGCTTGCTTTAAAAATTAAAGCAATTGTAAAAGTTAAAATTGTACACATTATATTGAAGGCAAAAATTAAGCTCCAGAGAATAATAGAGCTGAGAGCAAAGTCTGGAACATGACTTTTAACTCAAAGGTTCTGAGCTTATTTCTCAGGATACAATATGTTAGAAGAATTAATGCGACATTACACAGACATGAGCTGATTTTCTTTGGCTCCATGGAAGGAAGTGAGGATAACTGCAGCCGCTTTGGTGCTGAATTTTCTAGCAGCTGTGTTAAGTCAACTGCTACGACCATGTATTTTGAGCCCTGCACAAAAACATGGTCCTGAACAGACATGGCAGGAGTGGCTTCCCATCTGGTCTGGCACTCCTGCAGGCAAAAAGGTTTTGTACACAAGGTGGGGATGTGATTCTTTTTGGTGGAATGCTGTCTCCTGATTTGAGAGATTTGCAAGTGATCAAATGGTCAATAGTGCAGAACTCAAACTTCACAAATTAGAGTGACAGAAAAATGTTTTGTAGGAGCACAAGCATGTTCTGCTACAAATGCAAGGCAATGAATATAGAGGAAGAATAACCTGAACCGTGGTTGCAGGATATCAAAATCTGAACTGACACATAGTTCACTGAAAAGATCCCAGAAACAGTTGAGACCATCAATTCATTATGAAACAGCTGTCAGCAAATCAATAAAAGAAAAAAACATCACTTGGAAAAGTACTGAGAACTAGACAAAGGACATTATTTTGTTACTGTTAGAGCCTTTGTTTCCCATATGTTGAGTCCTGTGATAGGTTCTGATCCCTGCAACTCAAGAAGGATGTAGTAGAGTTAGAGAAGGTACAGAGGAGGGTAGCTAAGATGATCATGGTGATGGTGAAGCTGCTTTATGAGAAGATGCTAAAAAGGACAGAAGTCTTCAACAGGATGATGGAAAGTGAGATAAAGATTTACAAAATAATTAAAGCAGTAGATAAAGTGAATGAAGAACTGTTATTCACTGTACCGCAACAGAGGAGCTAGAGTTTACCCATCAAAACTATCCAGAAATCAATTTGAAAGACCTCCAAGGTTGTTGACTCAAACACTTTCCTGCACAGCCTTCTCCATTGCTTCATAAGCGGCAGTGAAGGAACTGAAAAGGACTCCTTATATGCAGTCATAGCAGCAATATTTCAGGTTATCATGGTAATATTGTCCACGTGTTAGTTACTGTAGACTTAGAGTGAAGTATCACTGTGCCTTGCAGCAACTGACTGATTAAAAACTGATTTGGGGTTTTTGGAACACATGCAGAAAAGCTACACAACCTATCAAGAGGAGACAGGAGACACTCCACTGAGAATGTGGCAGACAAGTGGTTTGTTTCAAGCATCCTGCTCCAACAGACAGCAATCAACTTCCTAACTAAATCAGCAGGCTGTAGATCAAAAGAACTGTAATGTGTTTTAAAGTGCTCCAGAAGAAGGAATGGAAGGTCAGATACCAGAACTGATGCCAAGCTGACAGGTACTCTGTGGAGGGAGCCTTCTTGGACCCAGGAAATATTAAGGCTTGGGAAAAAGGGCAAACACATTTTGGGTTTATTGCTTTTGTGATACACTGTTCTTGAAAACATTTTATTCTAATAAAATACTAAGTGGCTTTTAGAAGAGAGTTTGATCACTGTATGAGTTACTGTTATTTCCCCACAATGAGTGGACAATGAATGGCAGGATCTTTCTTTGCCAAGAAACTCTCAGGATGTCCTGGGGAGTAAAGGATAGATCACATTTGAGGGTAGGAGATGAAATAGGTGCCATGTAGAAACAGATGATGGTGAGAAGCTAAAGCAGTAGAATGAGGAAGGCTGCACTCTTCCTGACTTGGTGGCTAAGGCTGCTTCTCAGCTGGCACAACTGACAGACAGGCTTTGAATACAAGGTGTGTGTCACTAATTAAATAACTTAACCCACAACTCTGACTGTTAAAATGACCAGTTTGTGTCAGAAATAATTTCTACCACATAAGGACTGCAGAGAATGGCATGACAGCTGCTAAGAAAATGGGATAGACACCTATCTTGCACATGAAAAATGCAAACACAGGATGATAAAAGATTTGTCTGAAATAGCAAAGATGTCTCAGACAAAACTAAAGACTGATCCCTAGATTTCTGAATGCTTATCTGAACCCTCAAGCCTAAGACCTCTTTCCCACTTGCATAAATACTGTCCTATTAGGCAGGCACAACCCCAGCTGGAAAAGTTAATACACTGCATTAGAATGACTCCATATAATCAATCAGCTGCAAGGAAGAATCTGGCAAAATAATCCTCTTGCTTTCCCTTCCTTCTGCTCCTCTCCTTGTTTCTCTACCTGGTGAGTTCTTCCTTTGGATGGAACATCTTTTTACAGAAAAAGCTTTCAATATCTTTCCATGCCTTGCTCAGCCATGACACACACACAGCCCTTTTCTATTACCACAGGAACTAAACAAAAGAGTGGAAGAAAAATAGCCACCAATGTTCATTGATAGTTTTAATGAAATTCATTTCAGTAATGTTTGTGCCTGTTCTTGTGTTGCAGGAGGATTTTAGACAGATGACATGGAGGGGAGGACATGTGTGTGTGTATGTGGAAAGCAGGGGGAAAAGAGTGAGACTGACAGACAGACAGATATCTTCAAAGCAGGAAAATGAAATATAACCTACCGGGTAGATGGATAGGATACCAAGAAACTCAAATCAGCTTTCTCTCAACAACTGTGCCAGTCACCTCTCCGGAAGATTTCCCATAGCTTCCCTACAGGTTTTATCATGTTTTCTTCATATACACACAACATTCATATCTAGTCTATTCAGAGTAAAAAGGTAGGTGATGGAGGAGAATGTTTTTGGGAAAATTCCAAAGTTCTATCCCCAGAGTGTCCCCATCATATTTAGAATGAGATAATGGAGGCAAAAGAGCATCTTGAAGAGTCACAGAACACAAATTGTCAACTTTAAATGATCGATTACAACACAGTCTGTATTTAAAGCATTTCTGTTAATCACAAGCTTGAAAGATACAATTTTAAAAATTCACTCATCAAAAAATGAATACTGGGAAGCTACAATTTGCTCATAGATATTTCATGATCTAAGAAAAACTCATGAGAGAAATTGTTTGCTGTGAATTATTCACTTGGGTCTCAAATTGCTACACATTCAAGCAAATACAAAGAAAAACTATGACTCCTTGTCACTGGATTTGCTCTTTGGGAGCTGCATCACTCATGGATTTTAGCAAAACAGGTTTTGTGTGACAGTTGCGTAACAGTAGCAAAAGGATTTTCTTGCCTCTTCCTCTGGATTTTAAATTCACTTCCTCCATATTTATATTATAACTACCTTTCACATACACACCCTGATCCAGCAGAAGATTTCAACTTCCTTGCCTGCAGTTAAGCAAGGTCGAAGAGAGATCTTAAAAACCATGAGAAAGAATGTATGGTGAAGGGCACACTTCTCTTCCCTGCTGAATTGGCACATTAACATGTTTCACAGCTGATCTGAACTTCACATTCCAAAACCAAATATTTTTGTCAGCTAACCTAAGCACAGCTGAGGTCTGACAAAGGCTGTGTGGTTGCTGCCCTTTAAGCTGCAGCAGCTTAAGAGCCCACCAGAGTGCAGTCCTTTCTCCTCACAGAAAAACCTGGGCACTGCAGAAAGAAATGGTTGAGTAAGGAGCTTTCAAAAAAATATCATAAGCAAGCAAAACAAAAGACTATAGAAAATAACCTTGCTACTGCAAAGTAACTGCAGAGAATCAGCTACCAAAAAAAAAAAAAAAAAAAAAAAAAGAAATTACTACACTACATTCACTCAAAAAACTTAGGTCTACAATTTGAATCTTCTTTCCCATTCTTTCCCACTTGGGCCATCCAGAAACATATAGCTTATTGTTTTCAGTTTAAGAAGCCTGGCTTCCCCTCCTGCCTGTTATATATGAAAACACCCACACAAGGCAGTATTTTTCCCCTCCCAGCTCTCTCTATCTGACCTCATATTTCATTGCCATATCCTTGCCAATCTTCTTCAGTATTTTTGAAAAGGGATTATTTCAGTTGCAGAGTGCTTAGAATAGAACTTATATTTTTGTTTTTTCCTGCTTCAGTCAGTTGTCTTGAGACGGATGATTCAAAAATAAAGGAGGCACCATAAAAGTACAGCTGATGCACTATAAATCTGCACACCTAGCTGTGATTAATAGAGATAGGTGCTTTAGCCAGTGATTGCCTGAGGGATGTTGGTGAAGAGGAAGAAAAAGAGGTCGAAGAAGCCATAGTGAAAAATAAATTGTCCTGACAAAAGTGGCAATATATATATAAAAATGTTAACTATCTGCATAAGATAAATGGTGGGTCAACAGCAGAGAATGTCATTTACCATAGTGAAAAACAGTCCTTTCCTACCAGGGAGCAAGACAGCAATGTCTTCGGCTGAAACAAAGTACAAAAAGTTCCTGAAAGCATTACTTTTTGGACTGTTTCCCCAGATAAGTACCTTATTTACTTTTCCCAATCCTCTACCTCCTGACAGGGAGGCTGAAGGAATAACAGCACTTAGCGAGTGCTCTCCTAAACTGTCAGGTGCAAGTCTCTGGATGTATCACAAAGTACAAAGGGTCATAATCTGCATATGGAATCTTCTCAGGCTTTCATCCCAAACTGCAGGAAAGGCTCCCATTGGTACATGAACTTTTGGGTTGGGTCATAGAGAAAAAACTAAATGTCATGGATCATGTTAAGTTTAAGAAGTGACTTAGGGTGGTTTCTAAAGGTCTGAAGAAGAGGTTGAATGAGTGATCTCCACATGCCAATGAAAAGAGTGCTGGACTATTTTAATGATTGTCTGCACAGAGGAAAGTGAAAGAATGCCTGCCTCTCACATGTCCTCTCATGTATGTCCATACAATGAAAAAAATAAAGTTATAACTACCCCAGAGCAGGCAGATATCCCTTCAGAAAGTTGTCAAATAGCACTTCAGCAAAGCTTGTAATGGTAACTTGGAGAAGCTGCCATGAAACTAGATAACCTTTCAAATCCATTTATCAAAGTAGTTACGTTTCTCATTTCAAGGCAAGTGACAGATAAATATAGATCAAAGGAAGCCTGTCCATACATAAAAAGTTGTATTAAGTGAAAAATTGATTCACAAAATAGCATTATATATTTTATAGCCTCTTCAAAGCTCCTATTTAAAAACTGAGCTTTGTTTTCTACATTGAACCTTAACAGCCATCATATCACATAGCTATAACCCTTGGGGAAAAAAATCACAGATTAAAGATCTGTAGCAACTGGAGATGGTTCCAACCACAGTCCAGAAGCAGGATGTGAAACCTTTCAGATTCCAGGGACATCTAAAATGAGACTTCAATGAGATGGCAAACACAAACAAATGTTTTAGTTAAGAAAATTCATGCCAGAAACCAGATTTAGTAAATGCCTTCAGCCATCCTGCTGAGCACACAGACATTTTAGATTTCTTTTTCGGAGGTGCAACAGAGCAATGCATCTATCCATGAGACAAGAGGCACTCCTGGTGCTTCAGATCATGCAGCTGAGAAAAGCAACAGCCCTGCTCTTTGGACACAGATGGTGCCACTTGGCAGGACAATGTTTTACTGATGGGTAACCAGCTCCTTGGAAGCAACATGGGGTCCCTGTTTCTTCTCCATTTTGTGATCTCAGCCCATGATCCCACAGGTGATCTCCTTCACAGCTGCCCTCGGTAGGTTTCTCAGGAGAAAATGTCAGAGACAACCCCTGTCAAAGAGAAACAAAAGCCCTTTGTGCATGGAGGAGTGAAGGAGAAGTCAGATGGATGAAGCTCACACAGAGTGGTCAAGACTTGACAGATGTACGGATGCAGTCACTACTGCCGCTCTTGGGACAAAATAAACAGTGGTGCTGATGACCTTCACACACAGCCTGCTTGTCAGTCCTCTGCAATCCACCAGAAGTGACAGTGACAACACAGGGTGTTATTTTCACCTTCTCCAGCTGGTTCTAGCCAACCTGGCTCCCTTATGCACAATTGTTTTCTTTTTGACAGCAAATATGGATTTTCTAGAGAGCTGATGGCTAAAAATTTGGCCATCATTACATATTTTATAATGTACCTTTTCATTTCTGGCTATTTGATCCCTTCCATTCCTCTAGTAAGAACTGAAAAGCTACCTTGAAATTGCAGAAGCTGAAGGAGGGATTTTGCATCCCCTAATATCTTAGGGATGTTCAACTGTAAAATTTGTACACAGTTTGTTTGAAAACTATCATTGTTTTAATAGAATTTTTTAAATGGAAAGTGTCACATTTTCACTATTTTTTTCATGATAATTCATTCCTTGGACATATTACAGAGAAAATTTTAAATGTTTCATCCATTCTAAAGTTTACGCCCGAAGTGTTGTTAGAGCTTGCAATGCATGGAGAGAAAACCTAGCTTCTGATCTGGAAAGAACAAATATTAAAACTCTATAATAAGCTGCATGAAAATTCTATAGCTTGTCAGAAGCACTTTATACAAAAACAGCATTTCTACAGATTCTCCTGCATCTGAAAGGCTTAATCAGAAAAACCTGGTTTAGACATAGAAAATACTAGTAAAGCAAAGCCAGGAAACAGGAGAGAATGTGCATTTATAGGCAAGGAAAACCACAATTTGCTTCCTATAATGCCATGAGAAAAATGGGGAAAGAAATTACACTCTTTTGGGGTTAGTTCCTCAATCCCTGTGCTGGCAACACACTGCATAAAACAATGTTAATTTGTCTGTGGTCCCTGCTGAAGTTTGCAGGTTTGAAGAGAAGCTATGACAATGAGTTTAAACATATCTTTTCCTCTCTTTTAATATCTAATCTACAACTGCCTTCTTTCAGTCTAAAGCCAGTACATCCCCTTGTAAAAAGGGCCTCTCCAGCTCTCTCTTAGGCTCCCTTTAGACACTGGAAGGTGCACTAAGATCTCCCCAGAGCCTTCTCTTCTCTAGGCTGAATACCCCCAGCTTTCTCAGTCTGTCTTCACAGCAGAGGTGCTCCAGCTCTCTGAGCCCTCCTTTCATTGGAACCTGTAAGCAGATCCCATGTGGTGTCTGCCCTGGTATCATCTGCCTTCCACACCTTGCCTTTAACTAGAAGTGCAGCAAGAAGTTCTCATGAGAGCACCTGGCAGTAACAGAGGGTTTTTTTTCTTGTATACTAGCTTGAATGACCAAAAGGGAGAATTTCTCTCTTCTGTTCTGCTCTGTGCAATGCTGTGGGAAAATCTATCCAGGCTTCATCAGACGCTCCACAAACATAGCGTGACAAAAACCTAAAAGGACATGAGATTTACTGGCCTTCTATATTCTTATTATTTTATCCTATTAAAGCAGTGCTCTTAAGACATTTACTTTTCCTGTTGAGGTTCAAAGAGGATCCTGCACCATCCCTCTCTTCTCTCACCTCTCCACCCCCATGCAGAACAACTTCCAGATGAACACAGTCTGGTATCATCTCATTTAAAAGGGCACAAAACCACTGTGCCACATGCCAAAAATATACACAAGCACATCTCACAATGATAACTCCTCTAAAATTAACACTCTAACACTGCATTAAGGATAGGAGCTCAAGCTAACTGCCACCTCCATCCATCCTGACACAAAGGCAATGCAGAACCTGTCTTTTTGCAGGAGGCACAGGCAGTTTACTGACAGGATTACAGAACAAAGCTTGACTCTGCATCCCATTACAGGTGCAGCACTGACATCTATAAATTCACTCTTTCTGCTTCCTCCAATTGGAATTGCTCTTTTAAGGACAGCAGTAAAATATACATGACTCCCAAATAAAGGGCATTGTATCATTTTAGATACATAATGAATCATGGACAAGGAATACTATGCTGTATGTGATGTTCACTAGTAAAATCAGCAATCATTTCAAAACATCAATGCAGATTAAATCCAGTTCTTAGCTTCTTAGAAAGTGAACCTCAGTATCACAAACCAAACAGCTGGGATCACTGCTAGCTAGCAAGGCTAAAGCTGGGTTTACCCTTTTCCTGTATATAGTTTTTTTTTTTTCTTACAGCAGCTACAAATGGTGATTTTAATTAAAGTTGACTGTTCATTATCCCAATCTTTTTTAATTTTGCTAAATTTTAGGCACTGGTTAATAATCATAAAGAGGACAATAATAAGTCTGGTACACCCTAATTTAGAAGTGCTTGACCTTGCAATTTTAATCTACTCTCATTAATAATGATCTTGAGCAGGTAAAACCAACTTATTGTGGTCAAAACTCTGCACAGCTACTTCAATTTCCGAATCTGGCTGTTGTGTAAGTCTTGACAGAGTATGTTTAATATTATTAGCCCAAGGCTATAAAAGTCACTAATATCAGAATTTCCAATAGATCACAGAAGTTTTATGCCACCAACATCATGATTCATCCACTAATTTTTTTTATTAAATAGAGTTTTAATTCAGATTCTATTCTTGTGATGCTGATTTCAAGCATTACCCTTTTGATGTCAAGTGGTTATGGAGTAAAACTCCCCTAAATGCAGGCAAATGGTACAGTTACCCGTTGATGGTAGCGTGGAATATTACAGAGAACATTCAGCTCCACTCCAAACCTGCAGTTTACTAAGGTAATGCTTCAAATACCGTGGCTGGTTCATCAACCATCCGATGTTCAATAAATTTAAAATTTAATTTTCTGTTAATATATTAAAGAACTAGTTAGGTACAACAAGGACAGGCTCCAGAGAAAAGGAAAAAAAACCTGTTTACTGTTTCTCAGAATACATTCCCACATTTTCTCCTCTTTTCTCTGCCTATTTGCATAGTAAACCTTATTCCCTCTCCGATGTTCAGACTATGATAAACTGGGATCATAGATCCACCAGACTGGGTAATGGTATATCAACCAGAAACCCCTTCCAAATGCAGCAAGGCTTATCCTACCAATTTTAGTATCTGCAATACAGAAAGCAAACATTAATACCAGGCTAAAAGAAATCAGTAATGTCAACATTTCTAAGCTGAACTGCTTATGTTAAAATCATTACCAAAAGAAATTGGTGTAGGCACCAACATTAACCTTTTTTAAACCACATTCACTCTTCTGGGAGAAAAACCTATACATAGGGATCATTTTTAGAATTAGGTACATACTGAAAAGCAAAACTTTTTTTTTTATTAGCAAGGTAAATGTAGCCAGCAAGATTCTGGATGGAAAAGTGCAGCAGCATCTGGGAATTTGCAGAGCTGAGCTCCTGAGATACAAGTGACTGCAACAGCAGTGTGAATACCTGCCCATTCCTTTCTCAGGTGACCTGGTTATGAACAGGTATTTTCTGGTGAGTATGAATTATTTATGCTTCATCCATAGTTCGTTATAGCAGTTATTAAGTAAGCAGATAGTTATGAAAGGTTTAAATCCACAGAAAAGGAACATGACTAATCCTCATAGGAAAAACCAGATTTGAGGACGTCAGAACGATTGTGCACCCACTGAAATAGGATTAAAGCAAGCAGAAATCTGCATGAAGATTCAACCTGCAGAACTATGTTCTAACACTTCCCTGCATAATCTACATGTACATGCATGCAAACAGACCTGCAAAGAGATAAGATCTATAATTACAATGATGGCTTCATTTGATTTTACAAGCAATAGAGATAACCTTTGAGTATCCAGGCACTGGTGTGTGATAAATAGGGACATAACACATAGAGTACACACACCCTTACATAGCTTCAGAAGGTCATTCCTGCTTTACAACATTAGGTCAGGATAGCTTTTATTTGGTGTCCAACCTCTTTATCTCTGCTAGATCAAGTCAACCTAAACCCATTAAAAACTTATCCATAGATCTTAAAGCACTTTATAAAGATGGATAGGTATTATTTCAACTCAACAGATGAACAGAAGATAGGACTAAACTCATGCCGGGGGTTTCAAGTCTTTAATCACATCAACTAATCATGCAACAACCCTGAGAAAGAATCATAAAACAATTTCAGTTGGAAAATACTGCTAAAATCATCTAGTCCACCATTAACTTAATGCTGTAAAGTCCTATTACTTAACCATGTTCTTAAGCGCTACATTTACATGTCTTTTACATACCTCCAGGGATGGTGATTCCATCACTTCCCTGGACAGCCTGTTCCAATGCTCATCAACCCTTTCAGTAAGGAAGTTTTTTCTTAATATCCAACCTAAACCCTGCTGCACAACTTGAGCCCATTTCCTCTTCTCCTATTGCTTGTTCCTTGGGAGAAGAGACCAAGCCCCACCTGGCCACAACCTCCTTTCAGGGAGTTTTAAGAGCGATAAGGTCTTCCCTGAGCTCCTTTTCTCCACCCCCAGCTCCCTCTGCTGCTCCTCACAGGATCTGTGCTCCAGCCCTTCCCCAGCTCGATTGCCCTCCCTCTGGACATGCTCCAGCCCTTCCCCAGCTCGACTGCCCTTCCTCTGGACATGCTCCAGCATCTCCATGTCTTTCTTGTCCAAGGGTCCAAAACTGGACACAGCATTCGAGGTGTGGCCTCACCAGTGCCCAGACAGGGGGACAATCAGTCCCCTGGTCCTGCTGACCACATCCTGGCTGATACACGCCCGGATGCCGTTGGCATGCTCCTGAAATCCTTATTTAGCTTCTCTTCGTGTTGCACTCTGCACACAGGAGATTCACTTCGGAAAGAAACCACTAGAGGTCAGGCGGGATATAATCATGACCACAATAGAAGGGAGATTGCTCAGAGTGACATAGGCAAGAGAAATGAGGGACCAGAGTGACACATTAAAAAAAATAATGCCTACTCTTCATGTCATGAAGAAAAACTTATATATACTTAAACTGATACGTTCAAGACAGATCACATGTCTGGTATGAAATTATCAGTTAGGAAATAGTTTTATTAGATAGAAAACAGGTGTGCAGGTAAATATGGGCATTCTATATTAAATGAAGTTGTTCACAGTAAACACAGTTGCTGAACAAACATTCAAAGTGCTCAAATATACCCAAAATTTACTTATTTACTGTATCTTCAGCTGCCACCT
Source organism: Onychostruthus taczanowskii (assembly GCF_017590055.1). Classification (NCBI taxonomy): domain Eukaryota; kingdom Metazoa; phylum Chordata; class Aves; order Passeriformes; family Passeridae; genus Onychostruthus; species Onychostruthus taczanowskii. The sequence continues at coordinate 2,605,061 of NW_024498685.1, forward strand.
GAAACACGTTCTCCACATTGCTTTCATTACACAAAGGTGTCTGGACAGGACAATAATATAGAGAAAAACACTAACACTTCTTTCTCCTCTGAGAGTTGCAGTCCCAGTCTCAGAATACATGTAGAATATCATAATGAAATGAGCGCAACTGTTCAGCAGCTGCTTCCCTGAATCTCCCAGTCAGTTGTCACTGTTCTGGTGATCTCCTCAGTGACATCTATTCCTTCAGTGGAAATGGATGAGTCAAGCTCATAGGCTCACAGGTGGCACCACTCACGGGGAGAGTTGACTTGCAGCTTGTCACGGCCTCCTTTAGCCTCATAGGCTTTCCTGGCCACAGGAAAAGTGCTACTTCTATCCAAAATATCCCTCCCCTCTTACACAGATACTCATATTCCCCTGCATCCTCTACAGGGCTATAAGCTCAAAGACTAGGTGGCATTTTGTACTTCATAGAATGATTCAGAGAATTTCCTCAAACAATCATGTTTCTTTTTCCTCTGTGCCACTTCACTACCTGGTGCATTCATCATCCTGACTGATTTGCAGATAGGTGCTCTAACAGCACTTCTATATTTCCTGGAAGCTTATTTCCCAGGAAGCATCCAAAATAATTGCACCAACACTGACATTAAGGTAGGCTTAGTTATCAACAAGAAGGCTACAATAGCTTTGGTTTATTTTACTCAAAATAAATGTGGCTATTTGCAAGTATCAGCTACCATACCCTCAAGTGAACAGAAGAAATGATTGAAAACTCAGTAACATTTACTAAGCTCCACATCTAACTGTATTTCCTACATTCCTAATTCAGTATAGATCTGTACATCTCTATTTAGTGATACCTCTCTCTGATAGTTCTGTCAAAAACAGCACATCCAGGAGAAATATCACTTAATTCAAGTTAGCCAAAATCTGCTGAGACAGCTGTCTGAAGTAAGTCCTTAATGGTATTCCACAAAAACAGAAGCAAAAAATTTAGATGTAGTTACCACAATATGATGGGAAATAAAAAGAAAACATGCTAACAAATGTTACTCATTAAGAGATAATCTGCTAATCTTTTAATACTTACTGATTCCTGACAGCTCATGTCATCTTTAACAGATATTAAAAAGAAAGTCCTATGTCTCCTTTAGCTGCTTCAATGTCAGAACTACCATTACACAAATCTGGGAACTCTTATGTTCTGATTTATGTCTGAATAGACAAAAAATAATGTCTAATTGCTGTTTGTAACAATGTAAACTTGTTTCTGAAACTGTGGCTAATAGTGACTTGATTATTTGCCTCTTACCACTATGAATAGGGTCTACAGAGGCAAACTGAAAAGTGCTACTGAAGTCTGCTCTGGATCCTGTGTCCCCATACATTATATATATGTGGCATTGCTGTTTTAATGCTTCTAAACCATATGCATAGCCAAAATCCATGTATACTTCAGTTTCGCTAGAGTCAAAAAAAAAGCACCCCTCAAAAAAAAACCCAAACAAACTAAAATACACCAACCAAATAAATCAGAAGGCCAACTGTTCATCAGTTCCCATGGAGAAGAGGAACAAGGAAACACAGACATAGGAAAAGTCATTCTTTCTCTCTTATTTGTATTTTACCTCCACTGCTACATCCTGAATTTCACATCGCATAGCAGCTGGAAATTAGAGCGTAACACCCGGTGGATAGATAGAGGAAAAAACATCACATCTCTGTGCACAGGCTTTATTATTAGCATGTACATAATGCAATCTGCAATTGCCCTTCAAATGGGAACTGTGAGAAAACACTCTAAATACTCAATCAGGTGCCACTAATGATTCTGCAAGATAAGGAAGATCATTCCAGAAAGAGGGAAAAGATAAGGCAGACATAGCAGGTGTTGCATTATCCAGAGAGGCTATATTAACACACTGCTCCAATACTCCATCCCATCTGGCAGAGACAGAGTAGGCATCACCACAAGAATAGTGACAGAGCCCCTGAGCACCTTGGCTGGATGCACCAAAGCATGGATAAGAAGTGGCTCTGACAAATTCATGGGGGATGAGCATAAAGCTTTAAGATTATCTACAGCTGCAGAAATATTCCAGGCATCGGACTCTCCTTCGCCTTTTCCATTGAGACTTGATAACTTCATTAACCTGCTAAGGAAATAAACAGAAGTATCCTGTTAGCACAAGGTTGGTTAACTGAAAGTACAAATAAACCATGAGAATCCAGAGGGGCTACCACAGCCAGTCTTTTCCATTACTGGGGGTACTGCAGGCAGTTCGGGAGGCATGGGATAGCACCGAGCAGAGGCACCTGAGCCGGCTCCACTGCTCCAGCCAGGCATCTCCTAGGGCAAGAAAGAGCAGTGGAGATGTTTTTGTGCAAAGGGCACACAGTGATGGAGAGCTGCAGTCTGTTAACAGTGGTGATGGCTGGACTCTGTCACTGTGCCTGTCACTACAAACATCAGCAGCTGTGCTTCTGGAGTGTGGCACACAAGAGGAACAACCTGACAGAGCACACTGAGCAATACTCAGCTGCTCTCTTGAGATACTCCAGCAGTATTACCACTACAGTGTTGGAATAATGAATGTCATAGGTTTGCTGGGGCCTTCAGTGACTGCACTATTAAGGTGAAAGACAAAATTTTAAGCCATTTAAATTTAGGATGGCATTTAATCCTTCCACTGCCTGCTAGGACCATGGAGAATGCAGCAAAAACATTCCTTGGAAAGATAGAAGGGGCAGCATTGCAATACAACATTGCTCCAGACTGTACTGTAACAGAGATGCACTCCAAATTGAGAGCAAAATGTTTCATAATCCATCCAATCAATGTAGCAAGATGAATATACACCCACTCAAGGAAGTTATTCCCTTCTGCAAAAGGAGGCACAAACTCTTACATAGATTATGATAAGAGCATTACCACAGCTCTGCCTCTGTTAATATAAAGGGATAGCCCATGTATTAAATAGGAAATGGACAAGAGAAAAATATAGAAAGAGAGGAAGGAAGCAAAAAAAAAAAAAAAAAAAAAGGATAAAAAACCCCAGCTGCTGCTTCAAAGTAAGGAAAAGGCTGATTAAAAATGGATAGTAAGTCATTATGGTTAGCTGAAAAACACTGCAGAGTTCTCAAGCACTGCATTTTCAGTTTATATAAATTGTCTGATTTTTACAGGAAAAACACAACTGGAGACATGACTGAAATATAAGTGACATAAGAATATGGTTAGTTACTGTGAAAAAAGAATATTATCATTAATGTAGAAAACTAAACTTTTTCAGTGCTGTACCACAAAAAAGAATTTGTAGTGTGGCTATGGTCTTTCTTGCATCTGTTTCCAGACATATTTAATTTTTGAAACAAAGTCTCACAAAACAGGATATGTTCAAATTTTTGAAGAAATCTACATGTCAACAAAGTATCCTTTTTTTTTTTTTTTCAAATTCTTCTCCAAAGGCAAGTAATAACTGACTGATTCCCTAGACTTGTCTATTCTGCATCTCAGTATATGATTGTCAGGAAAAACCACATCAATATTTTTCACTGATACAACATTCTTAATCTGAGATTCTCAAGGCTTTCCACAATTGTAGAAAAGTATTGGATTATGGATGGGAAAATGAAGGCATAAAAAATGATGGTTGGGACAATGGAGTCTCCCTGTGGCACTGTGAGTGTGACTGTTACTGCTTGCTGTTTGTTAAATACCACTAGTGAATAAGGCAAAACCGAAGAAAATAAGGAATTTACTGTCCTTGCTCTTATAAAGAGATACTTGGCTTATCAAACACATTGGTATATTCAAAACATTCTGCAAAGTATTAGACTATACAAATTCGCACAAACACATGTAACCAAATGAGGAGATTTTTGTAGTTTTGAGGATTTTTAAAAATTTTTTGATTGGTTGGGGGGTTCTCAGATTTTTGTTTTTTATCTTCTGATGTTTATAGGACAACCAGTATAGCTGTGATGAGCCTACACAAACGCAGGCCCACACTGCTCTGAAAATGTAGATCTCAGGGTGGAACCATGAGTAGTACCTCAGTGGTCCCAAGTTGATTATGAGTGGACTATTAGCACAAATTTTTCATTACTGTTTTCAAATGCTCAAATATTAAATCCCCTGAGTATAATCTGTATGATTAATTCAGTCACTCTGAACTTGAAAACTGTTGCTTTGATTAAAGCAGATTTATTCGGTATCTAGTGATCAAAACTTCTGTATTTTCTAGAACAATGACAGCTTACAGCACACATGCAGGCTATACACACTGTAGAGTTTCAGACAGTGCTTAACACACTTAAAATATTAAACTCTTTCAAAAATAGCAAGATTTTGAAGCCAGCAGTCAATGTCTCTCCCACCTGCAAAATCTTTCCACCATGAAAAAAAACAGTCTCAGAAAATTCCTGTTAAGGGTAAGGAAACCATAACACACAATGAAATGCATAGTTCATTAATGGAAAATTGCAGATCTAGCAAGCAGGAGATCATGAGGCAGCTTCCTTGAAACTTTTAGACATTTTCTTGGTGTTTAGCCTACTTCTGGTATTACCCAACCTCTCCAGTCCTTCTTCCACACAACATATAAATTAGACATATTTATGCTCACTTTCCAAATGCAACTTGCACAAAAACATCTTTTTGAATTAGGCTAAAAATACGTGCATAGGAAATTACACCTATTATTTACACCTTTTTCCTCAATGGCCACTATTTCCACAAAAGACATAATTTTGCTAGCCAATTCCTCCATAAAGAGCTGGGAATTTCCAGTTTTCTAAGTGGTTGTAAAATTCTGGAATGTCACTTATGGTATTATTCTAGGCAGCTAAAAAAGTGCAATAATAATTTTTCATTTGGCTAAAAAAATCACATTGGTATCACTTTTAGTAATCAGTTGTTTATTGCTTTAACTAGGAGTACTGTGAGGGAAGCAATGTTGTTACATTTCCTCTTTGTTAGTACCAGTCCATAATGCACCCAACTCTCATGTGCTTACTAGCAGAAGATTTCACCTTTGTCAGCACTGCAAAGCCCAAGCTGTTGTGGAAAAAACAAACCCAAACTGCACCCTATTCAGCCTCTGGCCCCATCAGCAAAGCTTCAGGCTAAGTTCTTCTGATTGTGATGCTCATCTGCCCTGAACAGCCCCCTGCTTTGGAACAGAGATGTGTTGACACTCACAGCCAGCATGGCAGGGTGATGCTCAACCCTTCATTTCAAAGGTTTGCTTGAAGGCAAGTCCAGCCTCCAAAGGAAAATCAAGGACTGACCTTTTTTAGTCATCCCTTGTGAGGCTGCAGATGGAGTACTGCTCCCAGGTTTGCACTTCCCAGGATAAAAAAGACAGGGGCATATTGGATAGAGTCCATTGGAAGATGACCAGATGATAAGCTGACTTAAACAATTGACATGTGACAAAAAGCTCAAAGAATTGGCTTGTTCAGCCCTGAGATTACAAGGCTATGGTACAGGGATTTCACTGCAATCTTCACCTAGCTCATGAGAGTACCGAGAGAGGATAGAGACTAACGCTCCTGAAAAGGTAGAGACAGGACAAGAAGTAACAAATAAAAAGTTACAGCAGTGAAACTGGGACTAGAATGAAGGACTTTTTGCTTGCTTTGTGAAAGCAGTTAAACACCAGAATAAACTACCAGAAAAAGCTGTGGTTTCATCACACTTTGAGATATTCAGAACTTGACTGGTTGGCCTGAGCAGCCACATCTAAATTAGCCCTGCTTTGAGCAGGATTAGATCACATATAATCTCCAGGGATTCCTTCCAACCTAAACTATTCTGTGTTTCTACAATTTTATGACTTTGATTTAAAGAAATAACAGATTATCAAAAGGTAATTTCTTGAACTTCTATTTTCTATAGCCTACTCTTGAAAACATAGGTAAGGTTGCAGAAATAAAAGGTAACTCATCTTGTGTTAAGGCATAAAGATTTTAGCCTGCTTTAGTCACAGAGAACAGAATAACATGACAGTAACTTACATGCATACTCTTGTAAATAAAAGATGCAGTATGTCACAGTTGAGATAGCCAGGATACACAGAGTATCACCATACAAGAAGGCTTTAAGCACTAACCCAAATAAAGCAACACCACAACAGAAAACTTCAAGCATCTGCACATCCTAGTCTTTAGCCCAACTTTTTATACCCCTCACATTCACGCATTGCATCTGTGTGCCCTCTGTTCCCTTTGGTTGGTGATTGGTCAGTGCACCTGTGCACTCCATGTCTCATTGCCTACCACAAACCATGCACCTACAGCAGCACTTAGATGTGAAATAAACAATTAAAACTATAATAATGAAAGAAAGGAAACCTACAGCCAAAAGGAGATTTGTACTCTGTGTTAATAAATAAGTCCAGCCTAGTTACATATTATGGGTCAAACTTCCAAACAATTATTCGCCTTCTGATTTGGCTCTGAGAGCATTTGCCAACACTGAATCATCCCTTAGTTTAGTTTTCAGAGCCAGCCCCTGTTTAGCAATTGCTAATTGTGTTTACTATACGGTGTCCAAGAAAAAGGTATTTCCACTCTGTGGGAAGACACATTTCCACAGAATGACACCCTTCCTCACCACCAAAGCCACCCAAGTGACTTGCTGAGGCCCAGCCTCACTGGGATTCATGAACAAGCACCAAAGAACTGGTGGTGTGACTTTGTCTGCTTCCCCTCCTGCTTCAAGTCCAACAATGAATACAGACAATAATTGTTGGGTTTCCCTGTCTGCAAGCTTCACTTGACCTTGGGAAAGAAAAAATAACTCTTCTTTCCTTTTCCTTTCCACTCCCTCTTCTTTCGGTACAAATACAAGCTAATAAATGGAAAGAAAATCAATTGTTCAGTTTTCACTTGTCACTCTTGTGTCAGTTCCATAACTTTATCTAGGCTGCTATCTTTATTATTTTCTCCTCAACAGACTGAGTTCTATATGAGGGTATTTTATATTACTGCTTGGCTGTTGTTGCTGAACTAACAGCTGTTGTGTATGAATTGTTCAGGATTACACAAAGGGAATATAGCAAGTATGAGATCAAACTTGTGTTTTCAAATCAAACCTGCAATGGGACCAATATGTATTCAGGTCTCCTTCTTGGATTTTTATGTTGCTTGTTCTTTGGGTTTTGTTGGCTTGGTTTGGTTTTTTAGGTAGATAGCTGAATTAATTAGATTATCTTTTATTCTTGACTGTTTGTGTACTGTATTTATGATTTATAAAAGTGGATACATTACAGAATACCAACAGAATAATGGACTGTGACAATGAATTCCAAGTTATTTATTAAAACAGATTGGGACACTTTAGCAGTAAGGTGGGACTTCAAAACAGCTTAACCAGTAAGCAGAAAGTTGTATTTTATCTCAAAGGGAGTAACTGGGCCAGAAAAGGCACAGTTGATTAATCTAGCACTCTCCCTACACTTTAACTCATTATCATAGAATGGTGGATTCACAGAATCATAGAATGGTTTGGGTTGGAAGCACCTTAAAGATATATCTACCTCCAAGCCCTGTGCCATGAACAGGAGCAACCTAAATTATACCACTTTGCTTCAAGCCCTATCCAGTTTGGTCCCGACACTTCCAGGAATGGGGCATATGTTAACTTCCATGGGCAACCTGTCCCAGTGCCTCACAACCCTCACAGAAAGGAAATTCTTCCTAATCTGTGTGTTTTCATACTGCCTCCAATCACGTGGAGGAGTTCAAGGAAAGCCTGGATGTGGCACGCAGTGCCATGGTCTGGCAGACGTGGTGGCGCTGGGTCACAGGTCAGACTGGATGATCTCAGAGGTCTCTTCCAACCAAACTACTCTGTGATTCAGACTGGCTACAGGCACTGCAGAGCAGCTCCAGCTCCGAGGGTATTTGGGATGCTGTTTGCCAGGGGGGATTAGGAAGAGCGGCTGCCTGTTGGCAGACAAGCCTGAGTCACACAACAGGCTGCATGTTCCGTATGCAAAACATGTGGCTTTGTTAAACAGATGCAACCGCCGAGTGCCAACATATTAATTAACCACCACATCCTTCCTTTCATGTCTCCCCGCTGCTGCTTTGGAAGCATTATGATAATTATCTGCAGCTCAGAGCCTCGGGGTTTGCAGAACAGCTATTCAGACACGTGGGTCCCGCAGCGGGAGCAGACTGTGAGGGCGGATCCCGCGTCCCGGCCGTGTCCGGCAGAGGTCGGCACGGCTCGGTCCCCGCGGGCCCGGCCTAGGCCGCGTCTCCATGGCAACCGCGGGGCCCGGGCGGGGCCGCGGGGCTCAGGGCGCATGCGCAGCCCTCCCTGCTCGCCCTCCCCTTTCCCCCCGCGGTATCCCGGAGAACGCGGGGACGCCGGCGGCGCGCGCATGCGCCCTGCGCCCCGTGTGCCGCCGTCCCGCGTGGGCGTCGCGGCGGAGCGGGGGCCGGACACGGGAACCGGAAGCGGAAGCGCGGCCGCGCGCGAGTGAAGCCGCTCCTCGCCCCGGCGGGACCGCCCGCGCTGCCTCGTGCCCGGCCCGTGCCGCCGGCCCCTCGCCGCCTTGCCCGCCCGCGTCCCCCCGCCCGGCGGCCGCTATGTCCGACAAGGAGTTCATGTGGGCCCTCAAAAACGGAGACTTGGATGAGGTGAAAGACTACGTGGCCAAGGTAGGAGGCGGCGGCGGCGCGGGCGGAGGAGGAGGGAGGGATGTGCGCGCAGCCCCCGGGATGGGGCCGGGACGGCGGGAGCCGCGGCCTGGGCGGCTACGGGCACTCCATGGCCGTGGGCTGAGCTCCGTGCGGAGCTGAGAGCCCCCTCCCCCTCCTCGGGGCCTCTCGGTTCCCCGGCTTCCTCCTTCTCTCCTGCCCCCGGCCGCCCCTCGCGCATGCCGGTGGAGTTGTTCCGTGTCACTACGTGAAACTTAAAGGACTGACAGGCAGGATTATGGTCCTGCCTCGCTGATCTTGTGTGGATTTGTGGCCTCGGTTTGGTTATCCTCCCACTGTGCTTCAGGGCTCATCCTTGGTAGGGTGATGCTAAGCTACCGGGTGTGCTGAGGCTTAATGCATTAACCTTCGGGTAGTGTGTTGATACCTGGTCAGGGCGAGTGCTGCGGGACCAGCAGGCACCTGTGTGATGGCTGAGCAGTCCTCAGGTACACGGCAGGATGGGAAAGCTGCATTCTGTCCTCGTTTGCCTTCTCTTGTCACTGAGGTTTGTGGGAAAAGTACACAAGGGCAACATTCTGCTTTAGTGAATCCTTACTGTTCAGGAGGATTGTCTGGGAACTGTTACATCAGAGCAGAGGTGTACATCTAATTTACCTGTAATTATTTTGATCTCTGTACAAGTTAATGATTGTCTTTGGGAGCTTGACACATGCTGACACAATTTGCCGTGATGATTTAGGTTCTTTCTACTCCAGTTGTCAACTTTCAAACTTGTAGTGCTCCTGGCAAAAAGAGAAGTGTGCAAGTACTTCCAGCTGCTTTAGTACAAAGTCCAACAGCTTAGCCTGAATAGTCTTCTCCGACAGTTCCAGCTAAGCTTCTGGACTTTGCATCAAAGTGACTGTGCACTCACGTGCTTTGCCTATAAAGTTCTAGAGGAAATAACTGGGAACAATGTAATTATCCCACTTCAGCTGTTTGCTGTTTGTGTACCTGTGTCTGTGTAATAAAGTTGGGTAATACATTGGTATGTCTAATATCTTCTCAGATTTGGGGACTTGCAGAGTGTGTCAGCAGCATATTTGGATGTTTCCTACTGCTTTTAAATGGTTTCCGTGTCTAGAAAATTCACTGCACGTTAGTAATTATTGGATCCTTGTGTATCTTTTGCTGAGGCCAAAGCTTTAATGCTTTGGCAGTGTCTTGGTTCAGTTTCTATCTACAAGTTCACTGCAGTGCTAATTAGAAAGCTTTTTTTTGTATTCCCATTCTTCCTGAGTGTCACTGCAACTTGTGTAGCGAATGGATTTGTGATCACTCTTCATCTGCTTCAGTGCCGAGTCAAATACTTGGTTCCATCTGCTACTGAAAGAGGCTTGAGCCAGCCTGGATGCTGCTGTAGTAAAGAGGCTGAAGTCTGTCATGAACTGTACTAATGAGGCAGACATCCTTAAAAGAGAGATACTCACTGGAGTTAGATGATTAGTGTAAAAGGAGCCACCAATCCTTCAGTGCTCTTACATTGTAGAACTGCTTCTGATGCAGAAGTTGAATAAACTCTGGGTGTTTTCTGTTGGTTTGTGATGTAATCTTATTCATACTTTTCTCACACTTGCAAGTTTCTGTTGTGTCTTCAGTTGTTAAACAACCTACAAGAAGTCAAATGTTTTCAGTCCTTTTTGTTTTCTTGACAGACTAGTGGGCTAGTAAACTCTTAGGCTGGTTTCCTCTGGAAGCAAAGCTTATATAAGCAAGTTTTGACTGATCCTCATCCTTCCTAGTGGTTTTTAAAATTTTTTCTGTCTGATTTTTTGTAAGTTTTACAGAAGTACAGGTAGGTTAATTTTTGGTAAGGTAAATGAAATAGAGGGAGTGCCTTCAGGGAAGGAAAGAGTACAAGAATGAGTTTAGGTTTTACTGTATAACAGGAAATGTACGTTGAGGAGGGGCAAGAGAACTCCATAAATCATCTGAATGTAGGAGAAGCCTCAGCTGGAACTTCACATTCTCAGTTCTGAGATTAATGAAATATGTGAAGGCAAATCATGCTTTGGTAGTTAGAGTTCTCAGTAAAGTATCTGTTCTGTGCTCTATGTTCTTGCTGACTTTCTTCCTTATCAGTTATACGGCTTCTGCTCCCTGCTGCTTTCCTGCTCTAAGTATGATTTAATGTTCAGGAATTTTACTTATATAAACTTTGCAGTGGCATAAATTTCCTCTCCCTGTAATGGGGGAGGCAGTCATATATCTTACAGTCTGCATCTTCATAAAATTCTTCCTTGTCTGTCTTCCTGAAACTTTTGTTTCCCAGCTTCTCATTTGTTTTGTTTCTTGTTCTAGTCTTGTTTCCTCATTATTTGTTTGGAAACAATACAGCCTTTAACTATGATCTTGCAGTTTTGCCACCAATTACCACATGAAGGGTTTGACCTCTGATTTTGTTTCATATTTGAATGGCAGTGCTTGAAATGCTAACTAGGTGACCCTGGGTGCTCTAAAAATAATAATATAAATGGATGTTATCAGTGGGACTCTAGGAGTTGAACTCCCTTAATCAGACTGGACTTCACTTGTGTGTAGTAAGCTGTGGAAGTCCTATCTGTGGAGTCACAAGTATCTCTTTTTTTTCTTTTTCTTTTTCTTTTTTTTTTTTTTTTTTAATCTTCCATTTGGCTAGTAAGTACCAAGAAGAATGTGAATGTTTCTGCCACTTCAACAGTTCCTGGACAAAGAAAGGATACAGAAACAGAAGCAAAGGTCTCAATTTGCATTACATGTTTTTCTGCATTGGGATTTTGCTTTCTCTTGAAGGTACTTTCTTCAGGAAAAAAAGTTTTCACAGAAAGAGTAGTTCTGAGGGGTTTCAATGAAACAGACAATGCCAAATGATAAGCAAAAGAGATCTCAGTGTTGCCAGTCTGCATTTGAAAGATACTGGTGGCTTCTATTTGATTAAAATATGAAAGATTGTTTTTATAGTTTGAATAACCTTGTAAGACTTCTTTCTGTTTTTGTAAGGGACATTATATTAGTGTCTACATTTCTGAACTTGCAACAGTGTCAACTTTTTCTTTATGGGAAATGTAAATTTCTCCTGGAATACTGTATCTAGTGTGTTATGGCAGCAAGTACATTGTCAGCTATTTTTATGATGATGAGATTAAGCAGTTTTTACTGTTTGCTTTTTTTTCATGTCTTCCTTTTTAATATAGCTAGCATATATTAGCATCAGAGATGCCTACAGGAATCTAAAGGATTGAAGGAATTCTGCACTCTTCCCACATACATCCACTCAAATTTTTAAAATTCCTCAAGAAAGCAGAAACTTCCATGGGAACAACTGAATCAAATGCACAGTTTAATGGGTGAGGAGGACCCACGCAGCTGAAAGAAATTTACCTCCCTCAAGGTAGGGAGTGGGTTAAAAAGTACTAGCTAGAAGAATAACAAGTTGTATTAAGTCTACAGAATTTCTTAACATGAATGGTGTTTGCTCTTTTTCCTTTTCTTTAGCCTTCTTCCCCAGTGTAATTAGATAAACTGTGCGTTTGCTTAGAAAGGACTTCTCTATCAGCATGTGCACATAGCATTTCCAATCAGCAATAGATTTCTGAGGTGAAGTACAATTTTTTTATTCACGAGGCATAAAGTTTTTGGCAAGATAAACTTAGATTTGTAGGAGAGGCTTCAATAAATGTTTGTTCTGAAGTACATCTCCCATAGCTTAACTGAGAATTCCCCACTTCCGTGAGATGATTTAATCCCTTACATCGTTTCCTAAACCTACCGCTGCTTACAGTTAAGTTTGGTAAGTCAACTAACCTAATACCATAAGAAGATAGGACAGGCAACAAAGCTGGAAGCACCAGATTTTTACTGCTCAGAGGACTGGGAGGTTGAAGTTATGGTAGGCTGTGAAATGGATGTTTGTAGAAAGTGGCCTTGTAGGCATTTCTGGTGTGGTGTCTTGTTTTTTTAGATAACGAAACAAACAAAACCAAATTCCTGGAGGACCTCCAATAACTCATCTAGACAACATCGACCACCTGTGTGTTCCTGACAAAACTGTGATGCTGCAGTCTTGCATTTCTTTGGGATATAGTGAGGTTTGAGTGCATGTCTTGAGACATGCATAAAACTTGACTACTGCTAAACTAACTATGGAGCAAAATAAAAAAAAAAAAAGTCTAGAAGTACCTTTTTGAACAAGAAGCAGCAGTCAGGGATATAGTTAAGTGCTGTGAAGCAGAGAAGAAACTTAAATATATCTGCAAGAAGAAAGATTAACATGGAGTAATAAATAGCTTTTAATTCTTGGGGATAACCTCTGTTCTCTTCACTGTCCGTTCCAAAGACTTTTACACTTTCAGTTACAAACTAAATGAAAATGTGTGCTTAAATGGTTGCTATATGTGAATGAATTACTTGATTTACTTGATAAAGCATATAATGGATTCATTGAAATTCCCCTTATCTCATAATGCCGAATGCTGAAGTGCGCATTGTTATTATGGCTACACTGATACCTGAATTGCCTCTGGTCAGGTAACAGGTTTCCTGCTCTTGAGTGACAGCCTGGAAGCCTGCCTGGATTACAGTGCAGGGCAGCAACACCTCACTAGCTTGTCCAGGAGCATATCAGAGCTAGCCCTGATCTGGGAGCTGCTGGACTGAGGTTATTCCCTCTGGGGTCTCTTGGGTATCTCTGTAACTCCCCAGTGTTTTGGCAGCACTTTTACTATGAGGGTTTGTCTTTATCTGCAGATTCTCGGAGTTCTGTTATTTTCCACTTGATTACTGTTGAGTCAGCTGAAATGTGATTGCTAAAGATAATTTTGTTTTACTGCGTAGTTCTAATTAATCTTGGTGTTCAATTTATATTTTGCAAATTTTAACATTATGACCTAAATCCTCCTTTTATGGAACAAGATAATTGTTTGCTACTGTAACCTGCCATTAGCAGGTTCCATATTCATGGTGGAGTTGCTCTTAACCAAAATCCCAGGAATGTACTAGAAAAACTTTCAGAAAAACACAGCACAGCTGCCACTTCCTAGTGGTGTGCACAGTAAAATGAATGAGGTTGTTGAAAACCACCTCTTCAGGACGGCTAATTAATTTCCCCAGTCTGATCCAAGAGAGTCTGAGGCAAAGAATTATTCAAAGATATTAACAGTTTGTGCATCAGTTCTTAAGTAGTTTATAGAAGCAGCATGGAGTAACAAACTTGTGTGCAAACCTGGCATTGTGGTGGAATGTGTGACTCATTGACTGAATGAACATCCCAGAATTCTCAAATCTCTGCTTTTTTTTTTGTGAAGGTACAGATAGAACTGATTCTTCAGCCATTTCAATTTGAAATGTAAATAGAGCTCATTCCAGCTGTGATCATTTGAATGATCATGAATCTGGAACTGCTAAATGTAATAATTTCTTTGGGATGTTGATGGTTGATGTCAGGCTGTGGTGATTTTGTTCATTGAGTTCATGTCTGTGCTCTGAAAATCTGGATAGCTTTAACATATTGCCTAAATGATTCATAATTGACCTTTCTATGCTTAAAACCCAAGTTAAGTACTTACTTATTTGATTCTGTCTGGGGTGTTCTTACTGTGCTGATTTGTCCTGTGCCTAATGAGTGTTTGCTGCAAAAAGTAGAGTTATTAAGACCGGATAATAAAACATTTAATTTAATCTTTTTTTGCTGATGTACTAATGTATTCCATTCCCTAAACTGAAAGCAAATTTTGTGTCTGAAATGTATCCTGTGTTGTCCAAGTTTGTGGTATACAGCATATGCATTCCTAAGTATGACAGTCAAAGCTGGGAATAGGTTATGAATAACAAGCAGAGAATTTGGTGATGTGAGGAAAATATTGAATTCTACTACTGCTCTTCTTTTTTCTTCCCTCCCTTATTCTAACCACATTTTTCCCTCTTGTATCAGTTTTATCTTTAATAAATCCTTGTTTTTCAAGCCTAGCTCAGTTAGTTAATTTTGACTTCAAGAGAAGGCTTACAGGAGATGAGCTAAGCTTCTCTGTTCCGAGAGAACAGTTCTGCAGTGCTATGGATCTGTATCCATTTGGAATGATATGTGGAAAGTTGACTTAGATGTGAAGATCGTGCAGTGAATGTTGACTTGGGTACCATGGCATTGGTGACTCATGCAGGCCACATAAGTAAAAAATACTGAATGAGTGGATCTTGCAGCAGTGTCAAAATGCATAAATGAGGATTCCTTTGGGTAGTTCTCAGTACACCAAACAACTTCCATGTGGTTTTTCTGAAGGACAATAGGCTCAGCTGGTAATGTATCAGGGGTTGAAGGTCAAATATTTTACTTAAATTAAAGGAGAACATTGTGGACTGAGGGTTCTCATGTCCAAGAATTTTTATGTCTGATTAAAGGTCAGAAGAGAAAATTTAGGAAAGATGCAGAAAACCAGGGGATGATATAATTGTATTGCTGAAGTCATGGGGATACAGTTTTATGTGAAGCATCAGATGAATTTAGCATGTTTTTTATGGTTTCATGTTAATGCTTGTTTGAACTTCTGAATATGTGTCCACACAAAAGTGTGAGCAAAGTTACCTATTTCTACCTAATTTTCTCACTTCTCAAGTTGAAGGCTTGTGTTAAATTATCCCTAATTTTTCATCCCCTCCATAGTAAAATTAATGCTGAATTTCCCAGTACAATTCTGTGGAAAGAAACAGTCGTCATTTCCATAGACAGATTTATTGCTAGGACAAAAGCATGAGCTGGAATTAATAAGTGCCAATAACTGACCAGTTGGTTATACAACAGTTGTTTTTCCTACAAGTTGCAGTTTCAGCAGTTTTGAACAATTAGATGCTTTTCTGCTTTAGCTCATTATGAGGAGAGGTAGGTACAAATCAGTACAGCTCATATTAAAGCGAGTTTTAAACTTTTATTGGATGCTGGGTATCTTTTTGTAGTGTATGGGTGTTAAAGCCTATGATCATCCTGACCAGTGATGGCAGATACTACAGTCACAGGCTGCAGATGTGAAAGGAAACAATACTTTCATTTAAATGGTTGAGGAACTGCTATCTGTCATGTTGCTGTTTTGTCTTGGAATGCAATCAGTACTAATAAGTCCTGTTGAACAAGCTGCAGTGTTTGTCCTAATTCTGTTTGATTGGAATGTTTTTGTGTGGGTTTTTTTGTTTGGGGTTGGGTTTTTTACCTCTTTATTAGGGTAGCAAATAATTTGTTTTCCCAAAAGCAACTGAAATCCTGATGAGGGAGAGTAGGAAGGGAAAGAAAAATATGGTCTTGAAAACTCATAATGCACATGAATATGGCTTTGAAGTAGCTTGAGGGAGTTGGGATTTGGTGCTTTTAGTGCTTTGCCCATTTTTACATTCTTTATTAGTATTTCTTATGCAGTGTAATTCTGTAGCTCAGTTCAGATACGTTGTTTGCCAAGGGCATTGCATTTCTTCAAAGGAAGAATTTTAGTGTCTTTCTTGCTGCACCAAGAATTAGAATATGGTCTGCAGTTTTGTCTTTGCTTACAGACATTGCTGCCTTCCTCAGTGGTTACAGGCCAGAAGGGAAATGGTGAAATCCTTTTACTTAGCCTTCAGCTGCACTTTGGAAATCAAAGAGAGTATTTGCATGCTGTGGCTAATGAGCTGAGCAGACCAAAACATCACTAGATAGGTGTTCTGGAGATTGCCCTGTCACACCTCCAGCCAAAGTTCAGAGAATGTTCTGAGTCAGTTTATACAACAAAATTGTGTGCTCAGAGTTTCTGATGAGCTAACATCAAGTCTTGATAATTATTGTTGGATGACTAATTCTTTCATTTTCCAAACTCTGGTCATTTATGAACTTGCTTTGTAACACACTTGTGACCTATAAATTAGTGATTAGCTTCAAGCAGGAAAGATGAGCTGTTAGGCCATTTGAGACAATAGATAGAGAGCGGTCCATAGAACAGTTACCATCAGCATCTGTCATTTAAACTGATTTGTTAATGACACTATGAAAGCAAATACCATAGGCAATAAATGTTTAAAAAGTATTTTTCTGTTTGTTCAAAAATACTTCCAGTGCTTGATTCAGGTAATGCAATTGAAAGGAGGTTTCAAGTCAAATAACAAAGAGTCCGGGAGACTTCCTGTGAGGTGAGATCTGCATTTCTGTTTGTGCCCTACATTAAGAAAAACCAAACAAACTCACAAAAAATCCCACAGAATCCTTTGTACTCAAGTGAGGCATTTGTGCGAATCTTTATTTCTTGGATTGCTGACTTCTCAATAACTTCAATAATGCTGTTAAATCTTTCTTGGCTAAAGTCACGGATATTTAGCATAATTTAAAAAACTTGAATTTGGCTTGTGATAAAAACAGTAATTCTCTGTTATTTAAATTTACCTTGGGCATAATGACAGTAAATATAATTACTTTCAAAATAGGTTCCTCTAATTAGAGTATAACATGAGATACAGTTTAGTTCCGTTTCTGTGACAAGTTAATAGACTCTATTTACTGAAGCATTTTCAACAGTAATTCCTGGAGAAAATAGCTTAACTTGTAGGTGGATTATTTCAAACTTAAAAGTGCAATACCAATATTTGTAAGTTTTAAGGAAAGTATTACAGTGAAGCTGAATATTCCAAGTGTGTATAATTGGTTTAGGGAGCCATTCAGTAGTTGTTAATGCATATGTTTTTAAGTATATACTGCTTAGAAAGCAGCATTTATTTTACGGATGTAAAAATAGCTTTTCTGATCGAGTTTTTTGCTTCCATGTTGTGTTTTTGCACGACTCCAATCACCAACTGCTTCATCATGTCAACAAAACTCTGCATTAAGGCACAAAACTTCTAGAACTCATTAATGCTGCTTTTGACATTTCATATCTTTTTATGCATTGCTGAATGAAGAAAATGTAAATTCACTGTGCGCAGTAAAATAACGCCTGTTAATCTTATAGGAAAACCTATTTAGAAGCTGAGCTTCATTGCTTTGGATTTGATAGAACACTTGATTTTGCCTTGGACATATCTGTTGTTCAGTTTCTTCAGAGGTAATTCCTCTTATAGTGCTAAGCCCCAATTAAAGCACTTTTATTCAGGGAATTTTTAACCATAGCAATAATCTTTGGGAGATACACTCATCTTCCTGTTTATTCTCTCATCTCTTCCTGATACAGTACAACCTGAGCTTTGAGAATTCACATTTATTATTGTTGCAGGGTTTTTTTACTTATTGTGTCTTTAGATCATGCAGAGAATTCAAAAAATCAAGCTGGCATCTATTGAAACTGAAACCCAGTAGCTGGCGCCGTGTGTTTGCCTCAAAGGAAAACATCCACTTCCTGTTCATTCCTTGGACAACATGTACTGAGCAGTTTAATGCAGAACTTGGTGTGGGGTTCTTCCAGAAACTGAAAGTGTTTTAATTGGCAGTTAACACAATGCAGAAGGCATAGCAATGGCTGGGATCCTTTGCTCAGCTGCTTAACTTTTGGAGCAGTTTCTGACATGTTAAGTTTGAAAAAAAAAAATTCCTTTTTGTAGGAACAGGTGTTGTTTTGTAGATTTTTCTGGTTTTATCGTGTCATCTATTCTCAGTTTGCTGATGGTCTATTACTGAGACAATTACTGCTCTGACTCCTGGTTTATGTATGCTTGATGGCCCCTGTTTAGCAATTGTCTGGCACCCACGTGAGCTGGAATATCTTCTACTTAGTATACTCTTAGAATAGGTATCATGCAAATCACCTCATCCAAAATGCACTGGTAAAACATGAAGTCTGGCCAATCACTTCTGCAATAAAAAATCCAACCCTTTTGGGCCAGCTCAGTGTTTCCTATGAAAAAGGACACTGCACTGTGTTCAATAGATGCAGTGCTTAACACAACTCTTCAGAGTGAACATCAGGTCTATGTCAACTTAAGGGATAAAGTCATTAGATTGATCTGCAATTCTTTAGAATTAATGGTTAAAGGCTTTTATTGATGTTTGTGCCCTCCATATCAGGGCTGACAAGCGAGTCCTGATGCTGTAACTAAAGCAGTTTAATTCTGAATTCTAAGCAGAGACACTTTGGAAAGTATCTAATCATTGGCTGTTTCAGTTCATCATCCAGAATATTTTGTGCACGAACATTCATCAGTTAAAGAGGTAATCTGAACAGAGAGCAATGATACCTTTGTCTGCAGCAGCTTATTCTGTCAGAACTATTTGCTGCCATTACTCTGAGCTGTTACCTAACTAAGAATCAAATTTATAAATGGAAATTTTGGACCAAACTTATGAATGGAAATTCATAGGAGCTAAGAGAAGCTGCACAACTGGGCCCTTCGTTCCTGTTTCATCCCTTGCTGGTGCAAGTAGTGAGTGGGTTACATTATTTCTCACTCAAATCTTTACACAGGTTAAGCATTTTGGGGGAGGGGGGAGAACAACTGTTTTCAATAACAGTGTTTAGCACATCTTTGAAGCTGGGATTGTAGCATGAGCTTCTAGAAGCTGTGGCTAGGAAACAGTTGGTTCATTACTGTTCTACAGAACAACTCATGTATCAGGTTTGTTTGTCTCCCAAAATGCTGATACAACTGAAGCACAGATGGCTCAGTAGTTCAGTTTATTTAGCAGTTGTTTCTGGAATTGTATTCGTTTGACTGAAACAAAGGACTTCAGATTGCATTTGATTATGGTGGATAAGCTAGATACTTGTTTACCACCAATAAAACCTGAAAAGTATGCTTGTTAAGTACCTTTTTGTTGGCTTAAGCCAGAAGAAGTGTAGCAGTGCTTTAAAAGCTTTTCAGAGTACTTTAGATATGCTATCAAGACAGGTAAAATTCATAATCAGGTTCATAATTCATTTTCTTAACTTTTATAGACCAAGTATTGGTGTTATTATTAGGAATTAAGGCTTCTCCTAAAGTAGAGAACTGCGAAGTAGATATCCATTTTTTACATGAACATCTACATCTGTCTGCTCTGGATGTACAACTTGCTACAAAATGCCAGCTGGAGACACACACTATCCTCAGAACAGAAACCCATTTTTGATAAACTGATGAGAGTCTTTTAGGGGGAACGTTGTGCTGAAATTCTTTGAGTATCCTTTTTTTTTTCATATTATTAAAAACAGAAGCTCAGTTGGATATTGCAGGATAAACTAACAGCAAATACTAGAAATGAATCCAGAAAAATAAGGAAAATTTACTCATGTCTTCAGCCTCTTCCACAGGGATTTAACTTTCTGTATTCAAGTTCCCTTCTCAACATCTGTTAACTTGGATTTGGTTTTTGATCACTATCTCTGCAGGATATCTTGTGGATGTTTTTGCTATTTCTGTTTGTTTCAGTAAGATGTGATAAGGGGGAGGTGTAAAATCATCTTGTCCCCTATATTTCCCAAAGCATACAGGGTAGAAAGAAGACTTCTGGGAGAAAATTCCTTCTCGCTTCAAGTTACCAAATTTAGAGGATGGGGAATAAAACACCCAGAGGAGTTAAAAAGATATTATTAAATAGGTCTGAGGGTAAACACAGAAATAATCAGTAGGAATGCTTAGCTAATGCAGTCACTCTCAGCTGTTTAACAAAAACCAACAAACTTCTAGGTTTTCTGAAATTCTCCAAGTGTGAAGTGGGTATCCCACACAACAAATCTAGGTCATTTGTTTCAGTTCAGTTGTCTGCATGCAACTGTGGTCGACTCAGGCTGCAGCTGGAAAACTACTGGAATGGTTGGAATATGCTGAACAACTGAGCAGCAATAGCAGTTGTCTCTGTGCAGGCTGAGGCTGGGTTACACTGATTTTTTTGAGTGGACTGAAAGTAATTTTTGATAGTATAGGGAATTCACATGAAAATTTGGATCTTGCACAAAATTTTTGCAGTTGCCATTGGAAACTGCCTACTTGCAGTTGCGGCCGAGTTTCCTCGGCTCTGGTAGGATCTTATTGCCAGTTTTTAACTGAAGAAATCAGCTTCAAAATCATAAACAATTCACAGCTTACAACATTAATCTTTTTACTTCCCTTTCTGCTCTTTGGCTTAACCCAGCCTCTGAGTTACTAGTCATTTCACCAGGTTCCACTCTTGCTCTTGGTTGGAATTTTTAGTGACTATTAGTGAAACATGGTCATTCTTCTTGTGAATCAGAAGATACAGACAAGAAAACTTGAGGCTCCATAAACTTGCTGGGAAGAAATGATAAAATACTGTTGCTCCTTCTTAGGCCTCCTGCATTGTTTTAGACATTTTTTCAGTAAAACAGGCTGAGTGGAAATGTGAAATTTATCTTTTCTATCTGCTCTGTCCAGTTCTTAGGTCTGCAACCCTTGAGGCATATGTCAAGAGTTTTTTCCATTTATAGGAAAAAAAAATGTACAGAACTTTAAATGATACATTGCACTGACTTGTTTTGAGCTGGTTATTTGAGTTGTTCTTGCTCTTAGTTAAAACAGATGGAAATGTGAAATCAGCACACTGAACTAGTGTTATGATGAAATACACAAAATCTTACATAAATTATTCCTTGTCTAAAGTGCTGGACTGGTGGTTCAGTTTACCTTCAGATGTGTATTAAGGCAGATGATATGAGGGTTGTATCTGTATGTCTGTCTGCTGTATCAATGTAAAGCTGTCTCAGTTCCTGTCATAGATGCAAAAAATTAACCTCTCTACCCAGCAAAAACTGCTTCAGGCTGGTGCTCATTTCAGTCACCATAACAAAGTATTTAAAGGAAATTTTATAAGCAGCTTGGAAGAAGAAATTAATTTATTTTCTCCGCTAGTCAAAGGTGTTTAGAGTAATGTTAATTTTACACTTGAAAACAATAAATAATTTTTTTAGATACACCATAAAATGGATTCAGTAATTCATAGCTAAAGTCTTTTCCTATTGGTAATCTCCAGGGACCTGTGACAGTGGTAGCATGGATTTTGGTTGGCTAAATCAGTTTGTCTTGGCAAGAATGAAAACTACTTCATCAAAGTCAGTGCTGCTTTTTAGACTCTGAGACTGTTCTGGAATGTTGGAATGTTCTGGGATCACTGAAGTAAGGCCTAAAGAGCAGACCAGGTGACTATTTCTGTGTAGCAAGCTGCATTGTTGAGACCTGGTATTCTACAATGCTGTCAGATTTCTTCAACATATTTTATAAAAATGCATCTCTTGGGTGTGTGGGTGTATTTCATTCCAGTTTGCAGTTAAGGTTGGCAGTGTGTGAATTGGTGCTTTAGGTGAGAACAAGGTTTGCAGAATGGAATCTATACAGAATCATTCCAGAGGCAGACTGAGAAGCAGGAAAGCACTCTTTTTCAGGTCACATGGAAAATCTAGTACTTCTGCACATAAGCCCAATGATTGTTTCAATAAAATTCCAATAGTAAGAAAACTGGGATAGTAACAGTTGAGTCTTTATTGGTAAAACTCAGTCTATTGTGTTGACTTTGTGTTTGAACTCATAATCAATTTTAGTTCTTCTCAAGTATTCATAATTGAAAATATGATAATTGAAAAACAGAGTATTTGAGGTTCCAGTTCTGTGCTTGAACAACTGATTTGTGGAAGAATTCAGAGGAGGAAAGATATATAAAGTTCTGTTTCTATGATGAAAGGTCAGATTGCCCTTTCCTGTGTTATTTCATAAAATCATAGAATGGTTTGAGTGGGAAAGAACTTAAAACATCATCTAGCTCCAACCTCCCTGATGTGGACACAGACACCTTCCATTAGACCAGGGTGCTCAAAGCTCCAGCCTCCCTGGTCCTGAAAACTTCCAGGGATGGGGCATCCACAGCCCATCTGAGACACCTGTTTCAGTGCCTCACCACCCTCGCAGTAAAGAATTTCTTCCTAATATCTCATCTAAATGTTTTTCAGAGTTGAAAACAGCACTCCAGGTGAGTGATGAGGGGTAGAATTGCCCTGCTGGCCCCATGGCTTGGGGTGCAGTCCATGGTATATTTGGTACATTTGACACATCCTCTCAGGATGTGAGAGAAATCTAGAAACACTGTGCAAATATGCAGAGATGGAGGAGGTATGACAGCTGAAGTGCAGTTGAAGTTAATTAGGAATCTGGAAGGCATAGGAAGATCTCTACCAACTGCTTTATGGAGCAAAGGATCTATTGAAAAAATTGTAAAGGCTTTTTTATCTCTGGCTTTATTGGTAGGTGAAGGATGTACAAGTTGATGCTGTTAGAATTGTGGTAACTTGGTTTTTTGGGGTTTTGTTGTTTGTTTTTGAGTTTGTTCCTTTTAGGAAGATAAAGGGAAGAATTTGTATTTATCTTTCTGTACAAAGGGCAGGATATAGAGAAGTTTGCTTAGTTGCGCACAGTGAAAAAAACAGCAGTTCAAGTTAAAAGGCAAAAATTCTGATTAGGTGTAAGAGAAAAAACACTCCCTGTGAGGAAGATCAAACCATGGAAAGGGCTTATGCCTGGAGAACTTTTGGAATCCTCAGTCCTTGGAGGTCTGTGGAACTCAGCTGAGCAGCCTGATCTGATTGGACCTACTTAAGAGCAAATGTTAGACTGCATAACCTCCAAAGTTCCTTTTCAGCCTTAAATAGTCTGTAATGGCATGAGTCACTAGGCTGACAAGCTTGTAGAATTAAACTCTCCTTATATTTTTAGATTATTAGTCAGATTTCAGGAAGTGTGGTATTTAAGTTTTCCCTCATTACCACCAGTGTTTATGACCCAAGGATTAGCTATATAAAAAACATCATGTTGTTTTTGCTGTTTGAGTAAGGACTGAAGTTTGTGCTTGGCTTACAATATTTCTGAGCTCACAGTTATTTTAGAAATTGTAGAATTATTGACCTTGTGTGTAGAAAATGGGTGGTTTTTTCAGTTGTTTCTACTGTACTGTTTTTAGGGATTCTCAGTCAAGGTGTTTACATTTTCCTTGCTAGAGAGGTAACTTTTGGTTAGATGAGCCCCAGAGCTGCCATGTGGCAGCAGTAAAGACTTGAAAACTCTATGAACATACAACTGAAACCAACACGCGTTAAACAGTAAAATACTTTGGCTTATGTACTTAAAAACATTTTGAAAATTTAAGTAGAATGGCAAAAATAATGTATTTTCATTTTCTGAGTACTTACCTGGTGTTTGTGGCTTTTTGAGGGGCGGGGGAGTGGGCTTGTGGCTTTTTTTAAAAGTCTTTCCAGTGATGAATGAATCTGGAGAAAGTTATAATGGAGAATGATTGAAGGGGCGTGAGCAGAATCAAACTGAGAAAATTAGAGTGTTTGGGGAAGATTAAGGCATAATCCATGCCCCCACATACTCACTGTGGAAGTGCAAGATTGTTTTCTAAACTGTTTTGAGTATATGGCTAATAATTTTTTCTACAGGTGTGATTTTTCCAAGTTTGCTCTTCCTTTGGAAAACTAAGGAATGTGTTGTTCTTAAGTGATTTCAAAGCTCAGTTTATATATGTTCCACTGCAAAACATAGACCTTAACATTTCAGGTGCTTAGTTTGATTTAAAAACTAAAACTTAGTTATATTGGAGGGAAAGATTTCATTCAGTAGATACCAATATCATTTCTGTTATAGCAAAGTATGTCTTGAGATTATATCCAACATCATTTATTTACTTCTGCCATCTCATTTAATCTCTTTGAATTTTTAAAAACAAATAATACAACCAGCATAAACAAAGCCTGTGGAGAAAATAGTAAATATGAAATTTTTGGAAATAGTATTTTCAATATGCAGCAAAATAGTCAAAATATGTCATCCATTGTGCTTAAACTCTATAGAAAGAGGATTTTTTACTCTTCCTTTTTATCACTGAGACAGCAAAGCTGTTGCTATATTTAAAATGTCAGAGTTATCTAATACACTGTAAGGGTGGTGATCCCTTGTATGCAAAGAGATGGAAGTAATGCAACAGACTGTACAGTGAGTTATTTTCTTTCCTAGTATAATGAAGACAGGAATTACACAGTAGCTCCTGCAAGAGGCTTCCCTGCCCTCTAAGGACATCTGACTGCATGGAATCTGATTTCCTTCATTAAAACTGAAATGAAAGGAATGCATGAAAAGGGGAGATGCAGTTATTTTTGCATGATAAGTACAGATGGAGATATGGAGTTGTTTCTAAATCTGAAAGAGCATTTTAATGCCATAAGTAGTACAGGCACTGCTCTACTAATACAGTTAACCTATGCAATAGGATTTAATGAGGCCACAATAGTCAGTTTCTATTCCTGTGGTAGAACTGCAGTGTAAATCCCAGCTACTAATTGCTGGTGTGTTCAGATGCCAAGTCATGGAACAGATGAAGGAAATGATCAAATAAATTCTCATACTGATCAGTTCTCTCATCGGATTAACCCTTCAGCCACTAATTCTGCTGCAGGGGTGGGAAGGGTCAAACTTTGGTTGGAAGTAGCAAAGCTGTTGCTGCCACATGGGAGAAAAGTTGGTGCTAAAGTGAGGGTGAGCTGTGACATTTGTAGCCTGGTAGTAATGTTCTAGAACAACACTTGTGACAAACCACAGTGCTCACGTGAACACCTGGCTCAGGTTTGGTTTCAGTTCCTGTGCCACTGCAAAATAAGCCTGTGCTTGAAGCACCTGGAGTGTGCTATAAGGTGGTAGAATGGTGATTAGGTTTAACCTAGATTAGGTTAATGGTGAAATTTAACCTAGATTGGGTTAAACTTGAATTTAGCTCATTTGGCTTTAAGTGTTGATGCTTCTGAAACTGGCAGGAGCTGGGAAAAGAGGGAGTTAGCAGAAAAAGGGAGACCAAGGCAGACATGGAATAGAGCCTTTTGTAATAAAGGCTGCAGAAAGGCTGGGGCAGTTGAAGGTTGGAGTCAGTTAGGTGTGGTTAAATAACCTCTATGGAAAATAATGAGCTTCAGAACATGTACTTTATGACTAAACTTCTTCATTTTAATGGTGCTGATGTCATAATGTGCATTAGGGACAAAGGAGCAAACTCTTCATTCTTTTAACAAGGGCTGCAGAAGAAAAAGGAATTAAAGTTGGCACAACTTACTCAGAGCAGCTGTTAAGGTGCAGATCCTTCCAGATTACTGTGGAACATCCATCAGGTGTACAGGAGGGCAGGTTGGCTGTCAGGATCTCCTCTCTGAGCTCAGGAAGAAAGAGGGGAGCATAAAAATGGGAATTGGGGGTGGGTACCCAAGAAGAACATAGGTACTTCCCCAGGGTGTGCAGGGATGGAACTAAAAAAACCTTGACTAGAGCTAAACTCTAAACTGGAAAAGGACATGGGATATAATAACGGATTTTGTGTAGGTATAGTGGCAAGAGAAGGTAAAGCAAGGAAAATGTGTGAGAGAGGGGGTAATGAAAGAATTAAATTCAAGAGTAACTATTTTTGACAGTAGTCACTTAAGAAATTAGTTGGAACAGATGTTTTTATGGATTAAATTGCTCCATTACAGAAAATGGGTGATAGTTGCATTCATAGGGAGTTATAATGAATCCTACTCTTAGTTACTTAAAGAGCAAAGTTCTTAAAAGTATTTGGAAGTGAGTTTCCAGTTTTTATTTTCATGTCCTGCAGTGAAAAATTGATAGCCATGTTTCAACTGACATTGATACCTTAAGATCTCCTAATTTAATATTCTTCTGTTAGCCATGTTATGTGACTTTTTGAAATAAGGTATAAAAGTCTTCTTTTATATCATCTTGTTTAGTATTGGAGATTCACAGAGGCTTTTTTTTACTTATAATCACATTTTAATAGAGGGGATTAAAGCAGATACCTGGGAACTGCTGTTTCTGATGTTTCATGGGTGTAACAGATTTTTAATGCTATTGCATAGCTGGTGCCCTGGGTCTTTGATCTGAGAAGAAAAATGTTACTAATGTGGTTTATACCAGACTTAGCTTTAAATGGCTGAGTAAATTCAGTGTATTCTGGAAGATCATTATAGAGATGATCGTGTCTTTTCTTTTGTATGGGCAAATTACTTTCTGAAGCTATGCACAAATATTTGCACCATTGTTAGTGAATGTGTGGGTCTACTCTAGAAAGTGAAAATAAATAATCTTCTTTCAGGAGAAGCCTGACCTTTGACTGAAGCTACGTTTTATTTTGAGGGTGATTCCCTAAAAATATGATTCCTTGATCCTGGCTTAATTGTATCTTTTCCAAATACACATGTTAACCATGCTGCTCTGTTAGACTCTAGAAAATGGCAGAAGTCCCATAAAACTTCCTTGAAGAATTGTTCTGTCACTTTTAATCTAGTACACAGAAGATTTTGCTCCTGTGGCTGTAAAGGAAAAATTATACTCTATTTTGTCAGTTGATGTGGATTGTGACCACGTGCCTCTGTAGGAGATGGTGATTTTTAGTGTAAACCTTCAGCAGCTTAGTTTCAGCCCATCAATATATTGGTTATTTTGCTGTCTCACAGTTCTGTATTGAGAATCATCACCTCTTAAGATTGCTGATACCCAAGTTCATAACATTCTTTATGGCATGTTAGGCCAGTATTATTCAAAACCACAGTAAATTTGGAAAACTTGATGCAGAGCTAATGTTTTTCTTTGAATCTTTACTTGTGTTCTGTTTCCTGCACTAACCTATGACAGGGCTTGAGAGACCACTTCATCTCATTGTGGTATAATTAGCCACACCTTCACCAGAGCTGTCTCATTTATGAGGCCGGGGCTCAAGCCTTTATCTTATGCCTAAAGATTTAGTTCCAACCCCCTGCATGGGCAGGGTACACCAGGTTGCTTAAAGCCCCATCCAGCCTGGCCCTGAGCAGGTGCACTGGGGACTTCAATATTAAGTCAACTTCAATATGTACTCCTGTACTGTGTAATGTGCATATTATAAAATATACCTCAAAAATGGAAATTAAAGATGAACTAAAGATTAAATGAATACTATTTTTACATTTTATTAATAGTACAATATATAGTTTCTTTTCACACCCCAGTGAATTGATTGTCTTGCACACCTGTCTGGGTTTTCACACCACACTTTGGAAACCACTGCTTGTCCTACAGAGAAATGCCCTAGGCAATATAAATAGGAGATCTAAAGACCTGAGAGAAATTACCTGTGAAGGGTCCTGCAAGTTTTTTAATATATATGTGTTGATGACTGCATTTGAAACAAGTGCTTTTGCCAGAGTTTGATCCCTGTATATTAAATGCATTGGTTTATCTTCCCTTCCTACTTCTATATTTCTTGGACTAGCAGTCCAAGGCCAGGCAAAACTTCATGACACTCAGTGGTCTGTTTTACAGTGGTTTTTCAAACCTATGAAACAACTGGATGTTTGACTTGGTTTATTGCAGCATGTAGGAGTGCTTGGGGTTTATTTTTTTACATTTTTGTAACTTACGTGATGTCTGTGTTCTGTTAGTTCACACTAAAATGTTCCAGTGTTTAACTTTGAATGTTAATGATATGTGTTCTCGGTGCCAATATTCAGTACCATGTAATCTGTGTTTGGGACCTCTTTATTTGCAAACCTTTTGCTAGGTACTCCCCTATAAACATGTTTTCATCATCTTTACGGGGATCTTAAAAAACTAGGAGTTTGGGTGTTTGGGTTTTTTTTTTCCTCTGAACGTTCATCATCCAGCAGAAATTTATTCCACAGCCAGCTGGGAGAGAGCAGAGGACCTTTGTTTAATTCTTTAAAAACAAAAGAAAAATTACTATAGTATAAGCCAGTGAGCCAAATAATATTTATAAGCTTAAGGAAGTAAAGAGCTTTGCTGGACTGTCCTAATCTTGAGAAGTGATGACTCTTAATTTTCCTTAGTACTGTGAACTTTATGGCTTGACTGTGTGCTGTCCCAGGACTTAGCTTGCCTGTCCTTCTCCCATGCTCCTTTACTTACCATGTCTTGGCATGTGTCAGGCTTTACAAGCCTGAGATTGTTTTGGTTTGGGTTGGTTATTATGTGGCTTTCATGTGGTTGGCTTCTGAAACCTGTGCGCCCAATCCCTAAAGTATCAGCAAACATGATGGGTTATGTAAATGCCAGTTGTTTTAAAATTATGGAAAGAGTCCATGTGCAAATAAAAGTATGGGTAGTGTTTAATGTTCAGCACAAGTATATGCTGCTTCTTTATGTGCTTTCCCAGACTATTTATGTGCTATTAGCCTACTTTGATCTGGGTGATTTTTTTTTTCATTTGAACTTAATTGTCAATGAAATTCAGCAAATGAGAAGCTACATCACAATACTATCTGCTACAAGGGTATATGATGAATAATTGAATATTCTATTGAGAAGAGAGGAGAATAATGAGGTCATCTTATTATTTGACTAGTAGTGTAAAACTCTGATTATATGGAACATCAAAAGCAGAATAAGATTTCCTTCTGGCAATCTTCTCTTCCATTCTTAGAAGGGAAGTAATGGCTGGAAGATGTATGTCAATCCCTCTATTCTGTACACTTTCTAAAACTTTGGGATAGGAGTGAAGGGACTGCAGGGGCTCTATAGAGAAGTATGAATTGGTGCCGCAGCTGAAATTCTTCTGATTGTTTTTCTGTGGAGATTCAGGGCTTGAGGTATGATGCAAAATTTAGCCACTTCCTAAAATACGAACATTTCTTGCACGTAAGAACAAGAAGCCACTTACCCACGCAGCTTGTCTCTAGTTGGTTTCCAGTAACTTCTTGTCACTAACGAAGGGCAGTAAATCAGTTTATCCTTAGTTGCACAACCCAAGGTGAGGAAACAAAGCTGATTAGGTACTCAGTAAATTAAATTTTGTTTACGCCTTAAGAGATGTCTCAATCCACTATGCGAGGCATTAAGAGTACAACTTCCTGTGGCCTGATTTGCTTGACTCTTCAGACTTGTTTATATCATGTAGAATTGGTAAGTGCTATTTATAAAACAGGGTGGACAGTTTCATAATTGGATTTTAAATTATGGATGGCCTGGACTCACTTGCTGGTAGTTATGATGCTGACTTACTTCTATGCAGCTGGTTTGTCATTTTGCAAAGCTTCAGTATTCATAGAAGCAGATAAAGGAACTTAGCTAGATAACTATGATCCTAGTTGAGGCAAGAGAAGCAAAATGAGCCAAGGGGAGCATTTTGTACAAGCTGTAATGGGTTATTTATTGGTTTGGTTTGGGTTTTTTTTTAAATCATGAGTTACCTAGTGCACTTGTACCCTGTGTACAGGTACACCTGAGATGCAATACAGAACAAGGGATCAAGGTTGTCTTACAGTCATAAGTGCAGATGTGAGGGAATAGAAATTGAAAGACTTAATTTTTCTTGGGCAGTGACTAAAATATTTGGGTGGAACAGTCTTCAGCATGTTTAAATGTGTTGGATTTCTTTCAAGCTCTTCCTTGTGTGTTAGCTCTAAAGTTTTGCTGATGAGATTATGTTTATTTTAAAGGGTGAAGATGTCAACCGGACACTTGAAGGTGGGAGGAAGCCTCTTCACTATGCAGCAGACTGTGGCCAGCTTGAGATTCTGGAATTTTTGCTCTTGAAAGGAGCTGACATTAATGTATGTATTATTGTATTTGCAAACAGCTCTTAGTCTTCCCACACACACCAAAGAGATTGGTGTAAGTGCCTAAATGGTCACTGAAATATATAAATCAAACTAAAAAATTCAATGCATCTAAAAATATTTGAGAGGTGGGATTCTAGAGGTTAGAAGTTCACACTTATTAAATGTTTGAATTCTTTTTGGACACATTGGAAAAAGTGTGTTTCTTCTTTGGAGACATTCTTTCTTGTTTAAGACATTTTGCTGTAGCTTGACATGCATAGCTTCTTGTTTTGAAAAGACTTGACTACGCTATATCAGCCCTCCAGAAGTTAAATTCCTAAATACTTTAACCATACACCCCAAATGCTGACAAGCCTTAGAACACTTGTCCAAAAGTTAACATGTAAGACATCTTAGCTTTAGTTCATAACAAAAATGCTAGGATTTTGCTCCTGGATGTCTGGAAAGATTCTCTTCCTTGGGAATTTTCCTAGCTGGGGAAGAGTTAAAAATAGCATTTCAGTTGCTCCATTTCTTGTTCTTTCCAGGACTGTAGTTTACAGAGAAGAAAGCCAAAAGAATATTTCAGCCAAAACTGTTTTCTGAAGTGATGCTGCCTGTGAAATGGGAGAATTTGGAGTACTGTTTTTAAATTGGGCAAAATTTGTCAGCTGAAACTGCACAATTGGCCTAAAATTATGAACAAGCTTTGGGATACCTTGAAGTCTTGTGGAAGATATATCTTGCTATGACCTCTTTCTTAAATGTTAACTTTTCTGTATTAAAAAAAGGTAAAAAATCCTGTGGAATGCATTTCTGGCTAATATTCTTAAATTTTTATTTCCTTACTGTTGATTAAAGAAAATTAAAAATTTCTGTGAAACCTTATAATGCTGTGTGAAATTGTCCTTCAAGTAATTGTATCTCAATTTGCAGGCTCCAGACAAACACAATATCACACCACTCCTATCAGCAGTCTATGAGGGCCACGTTTCATGTGTGAAATTGCTTCTGTCAAAGGTGAGATACAAATGTTTTGAACATTAACAAAGCATATTACTGTGATTTTTTTTTTTCAATAAGATTATGATGCTCCAAATGATATGTTCAGAACATCAAACAAATGCCATTTGTGTTGCTAAAACAGAGAGGGTACTCTGATCATGGTGAAAGATAGCTGAAAGACAAAGTTGAAGAACTTCTGTTGTGTAGCAAAAGTAGCGGTGACCATAAGAGTATTGTGGGCTCGAGCTAGAGAGCAGAGCTGCAAATCAGTAAGGGGAAAAAAAAATGCATTCCTTCAGTGGATTTGGCTTTGGCAGCTGTTTAAGTGCTTCATGTGATGCAATCTCTGCGGCGAAGTTGCTCAGAGGTGTGGTTTCCCTCAGCTTTTGCCAGATGACTGAGAACCCATTTGGGTTGGCAGAGGGAGGGGAAATAAAAGTAGGAAGCCAAGCTTTCTCTGTCCTACAGCTTAAAAATTTTGTCCTGAGGAGAATAAGCTTAATCTGTCTCTGTTTGCACACTGATTTATATTACAAAAGTGATCAATTTTACAAAGTAGTTAATTCAAGCAATCTTTTTCCTCCATTCACATGCACTCCTTGATTACACTTAAGTCATTTGGCCAAAGGAATTCTTGCCATGTAATACTTTCATATGCCACTTCCAGGGTGAAGTTTTCCTTAACTCCCTTAATGCTGCATGAATTTCACTTAACTTCTTTGATCTTGTCTGATATTATGTATGCTTCTTTATAAACAAATGCAGTGTCTTAATTTACGATTCAAATGGTGTGTCCGACTTGCTTAAATTTATTGTGAGGATTGATCCTTCATTTAGGATCATCAAAAAATAAGGTATCCTTTATCCCATGTTGATTTATTTCTATTTCTGGTTTGGAGGGTTTTCCAACCTAGATTAGTTCAAATAATAAATTACTTTCTTATTTCTTTATGCAGAGTAAAATGCTGATTGCTTCCATTTACATGGGCTAGCTGATGAAATATTTATCAACTGGAAGTTGGCTTATCAGCTCTGTCTGTTAGAGGCAGGGCTTACATGTAGACGTTGTTCTGTCTCTTAACACAGTTATTTTATGAACCTTGTTTAAACATTCGTTTAAACTAAGCGTGCCTTGTTTGTACCATAGTCATATGTTCTTTGGTAGCAGATACCTGGGACTCGGGAGTCAACCCTTACTGAAAGATCTAAAAATTCCTGACTCTTTAAATGTTCTTCCCAGCTACTAAGCCAACATTCTCCATTGCTTTCTGTGGTGGATGGACTGTGGAGGTGTTTAAAACCTTTTATGTGAGAGTCTCAAGCTATTGAAAGGGAGGAGAAGGAGGAGTATTTCAAGAATTGTTTCAGACATTGATCCATGTTTTTCTTTAATAATCTGGTGTTTGATTTGTAATGTAAAAAGTTGTGATTTTTTAGTGTCAGAGAAACCAATATGTTAAAATAGGCAATTAGCAGTTTTGAAAGCTTAGAGAATGAGGGTTGTTGCATTGGATGCAACAAACTTCATCCATTTGTTCAACTTCCAAAATAGTTCTGCTTTTATTTTACAATAAATATCCTATTAAGTTGGGCAGTTTAGTCCCTTTTTTCTTCTCTGACAGTGGCAAAAGGAAGAGCTGTGAGTATGACCACATCTGCTCACTCATTTCCCTCATTCATGGTTGCTGTACTGGGGATTTCAGAGGTGCATGCATCTGTCCCCTGTTTAGAAGTGTTGGCAGATCTGTTGGCCATTAATTCATCCATGTACTTTTGAACAAGGAGACATCTGCCTCTGTTGTGTCATCTGGCAACTCTTTTTAGCAGTTTGCTGCTTGCTGTGTAAACCAATCTTCAGCTTTGTTAAGTGCCCCCAGTTCTGGTTTCACAGTTTGGTGGGAGCTCAGCTCTCATGGGTTCTGTGCTTGTTGCTTTGGGTTTTTTCCAGAACTGCAGCTGGAGCCAAGTAGCTCATGTGTGGCTCTCAGAGCCTGTTTAACATTTGTGCTTTGCCTGGTGACTGAAGTGGGCTAACATTCTTGTTTGTTATTCCCCTGCCCAGGAGAGAAGGTTTATATTTATTTGTGTATGTGTATTTTTGGAGTAGAACATAACATAAATATTAGGAACTTTTTACTTTGGGGAAGTAGAGAATACTGTGAAATCATTATACTCCTATGAGTTTTTTAATAAAGTTGCTTCCAGGCAGTGTTGTACTTCTACAAATTAAAGTCCTCTTGACCTGACCTTTATTATTTAATTCTCTTGTTATTGAATGTAGGCAGGAGTCTTTCTGTCCAGCTAATGGCCAATTTTCTAAATTTATTAGTAATGGGTTTAATAAACTGTGTCCTCCTTAGGTAGTCATGACCCTCTTATCCTACATTCACTAAAGCTGTTTTAGAAACCCAGGTCTTGAATGTTGATAATTTTTCTGAAGTATTTTTCTGAGATGGGGAGAGCAGTCCCATGTTAAGATTAAAACCTCTCTTTATACTTCAAAGTTATCTCAGTTAACTGTTACCCTTGGTACCCTAAAAGCTGGTACCTTGGTGGAGAGTTTTATGAATTAGAATTCTTTAAATTCTGTCAGGTCGGTTACTGCATAGTTCCATTTTTCTTCAAATCAGGATTTTCTGAGCTTAACATCAAGGAACAGCTTTGAAACCTTCTTAATTTCCACACAGATTCTCATCAGAGTGCTATCTAAGCAGCAGAAATAATCAACACCTGCAAAAGAAGCTATTTGTACTCTTCTTTGCCTTTCTTTTCCATGGGCAACTAAGGTTATAAGTGTTGAATACCTGCTAAATCTCTTGGGGGTTTTACTAGCCATGTTCCCATGGTTTCAGCCCAAGTGTGTATTTGCAGTAACCCAATTGTCATTTGTCGGGAACAGGCTAATTCAGCTCATGTTCATATGCCAAAGAACTGCAACATCTTTGTACTGTTTGGGCCAAGGATGTTACACAGTGATAGGAGAGAGGAAATACTAAAAATTGCTTCTGTCACTGGAGTGAACTCAGTGCATCTCTTGCACTGAGAGTCTCTAGGGGCCACAAGGAAGGTAAGCAGCTCCAAGAGGATCACTTTGGCCAGTGGACCACAAGACTGGCAGTGCTGCCATATAAACCACTGCAAAACCAATATTTTTCAAATGACAGATTGAGTACATTCAAGTAAAGAGTGCAGGAGTTTTAGAGAGGGAAATATGCTATGTTGTGAAAAGTAGCATTAGTAGCACATCACAGTGGTATCAGATCCAGTTTATTAGACTGTTTGTTGTGAAGTTTAGGGAAGTGGCAGTTGTCTTGGGAGCAGACATGGTATTGTGTTCAGTGGGGATTTGTGTGTATAATCAGTGAAGAAGCTATGGAAATTCTAGGTCCATTATGTCCTTAAACTATTCAGTGTCCTTAATAGTAACTAACAATCTTTCTTGTAATTGAGAAGGGATTTGTACATACTTTGTGGAGAGCTTATGCGTAAACTGAAGACAACCCTCTGCTGTACATGCTTTTGACAAAATGTGTTTGTACCCAAAGTGTTTTTCCTGTCATTTTCAAGTGAGATTGCATATAATCTTGCAGAGTTGTTCTGAAATCAGTCCTGTGATCTCTAATAACTTTTGTCCCATTATTTAGCTACCCTATTTACAGTTTAGTCTGTGTTTTCCCTTTCATGAGTGTGATTACACAGTGCTCAAAGCAAACATGGCTAGTTAATCACTGTGTTTCCCTTCTTTTGTTCTCCTGCCATAAATCTGGCACAGTGCTTTTGCTTACTTGCAGCAGTTTATTCTAATTCTTTGATTTATCCAGTTGGTACATTATCCTACATTTTCCTGTTGCCTCCCTGTTCTGTTTGGCTGCCTTTTAGGTGTAGACATAACTCTTTCAAAACAAACCTGAGCAGTTTTGGACTTGGAATGATTTTTGTGGTGTTGTTTTTCTAATGTATCAATGGGCACATTTTTTTCAGAATGGAAGAGAAGCACCATCCTTGATGAATGTGGCCATTTTATGATATAGAACAAATATAGTATAATTTTTTAGTAAATCAGCTCTTCCAGGTATTACCTCTGTAATTTAGCATGTGAGAGCTTCTTGCACCATATTTTGTAGAAGTGTGTAACACTGAATTTTTGCTTTTGTAAGAGTACTAGTTGCTGGAAACAAAAAATACGTCTAAGATTAACTGATAATTTGTTGGATTTGCAACTTTCTTTGTTATAAAAATTGTGGCTATTTTCCTTATTTTTAAATGACAAAGTTGGAAACTCAGAGTAGCATGCTGAAAAGTTATGTACGTAAATCTTGTCTGGTTGGTTTCTGAATGAAAACAAGCACTGTAGTAAAAAGCTGCATGTAATCAATATAATTATTCAGGTTTTATATCTTTTGACACACTTTGTACTGATGCAGCCTGGCTTTATGAACTGACAGTCCTTCCCATTGTCTTTCCAGGGTGCTGATAAGACTGTGAAAGGCCCAGATGGACTAACTGCCTTTGAAGCCACTGACAACCAGGCAATCAAGACTCTTCTTCAGTGACGGATGGACTGATATCTTAAATGTCTCTCCTGTGGCCTCACACTGCTGCCTGTCTGTCACTCTTTGCATCTTCCAGCTTCTTCAGCTAAATACTTTGGGGGGAGGGAAATTCTTTATGAGTCAGACTAGTTAGGGGCTTGTATCAAATATAATCTGGTTGGAGGGGGTTGAAAACAATTATGAACAGTGTCCCTCCAGGACTTCTTTCCAGTGCACAATCTTTTTCCGTTTCTAGTGAAAATGGAAGAAGGAAGACAGACCATGCTGAATATTTGGCTTGTAAGCCTCCTAGATTAGTACTAAGATTTCTTAGATGGATGGAAGTACTTCCTCTAGATGGAAGTACTGTGCTATGTACCTGAAACTAATTGTGAAGGAGACAATAGTCCCATGCTCTTAGTGTCTGCCATAATCTGAAGTGTAGTAATGTAGGTGGCTGGGTTGCTCTTCTCTCTTCTCTCTCAGTGGGTAGCTTTATTCTTCTTCTGCCTAAAGCTTCTGTTACAGTTTTGAGGACTTTTGATACTAGTTATTGGAGCTGTTCTTTATATTGACTAATTGGATGTCACACTAATGTTTTCTGACTCTTGAGCAAACAAAGAAAGACCAGTTGAGGCATGGTGGTGTTACACTCCATAATACCTGCCAAGGTACTTTTGGATGCTTGAATTTGAAGTCTTTCTATCCCATATTTGTTTCAGTCCAGGACAAACATTTTAAGTAACTGATTTTGACAGAGGGGTCAAAATTTCACTGTAGTTTTTTTCCAAAAGGAATGTAAGATGAAATTTCTTTACTCACCACATCAGCATAAAATACCTGTGTGAAAGCTCCAGGCTGTTTGGTACACAAGGGTAATCAAGGCAAATGTGGAAAGATCAGGTGAATATTGTTGCTAAACCTTTCTGGTAGACATAGAACCTTTCTAAGTTCAGATGTAGAAGCAGGAAGATGTACAAGCAGAAGTCTTAACTTGCTCTAACTACTACAGAATTTTTTTAATTGTGCATAGCTTCAAATTAGTGTTTCATTGTCGAATGGATGAACCTCTTAAATTCCATTAAGGCATGAGGCTTTTTCTGGAAGTTCCCAGTATGACCATACCACATTAACCACTGACTTTTAGATAAGATTTACTATACTAGTATGACAGTCTTGATCACTTGTGGGAAGGTATTTAATGATGTTGTAGGCACTCCTGTCACATCTTGTGGTTCTCAGGAATATCTGAGCTGCTGGCTTTCATCCTGAAAATTTTCATTAGATGCCTGGTTCATCTAAAACTGAGTAACAGGTTCTGTACCACAAACTGTACATCTTCCTCTCTTTTGAAATACAGATGTCAAACTTCCTGGTAACAAAATACAGAAAAGCACGTGTATATAAAGTCTCATGCTGAATTCTGAAACAAAAGTAGCTGATATTACTTTGATATCACTGTTGAAATTGAGAGGATATATAGAAGTAGACTGGTGACTACCACTAGTATTTAATGGAGATTTAGTTTTACTTGAATAATGTTGCATATTAGGATTGAATGTCTCAAATATGAAAAGCATTGCATTGAGAGTGTAAAGTGAGAGCAGGAACTGATATACATCTACACATTGAATAAGAAAAGCAATGGAGAAAACAATCAACTGTGGCCATAAACTGTACAGTGCAATTAATCTATTTCTTGGAGATGGGTGGCAAGGAAGAACAGAAGGGTTGGAAATCAGTGATAAATCAATTGGTGAACTGCTGATAAAAGAACAAGAATATTTGGTGAACAGTGCTTTTAAAAACTATTTATAAGAGGACTCTTTAATCTTATCTCTGATCAGTGCTGGATTGTCATGTCATTGTAATAGTGTGAACACAGACAATAGGTTTAACTCTTTATTCAGCTATGAAAGTAACAATCTTTGGCATCAGTTTGCCTCCATATTATGCTATTAAATACTTAGCTATTCAAATGCTAGTCTAGAAAACTGCAATCTGTTTTTACGTGGAGAACTTGATTATTCAAGTTTTTTGTGTTGATTAGTGTCAAGTTGTCTGGGCATAGTGGTTTGTATTTTTTTTTTCCTTCGGTATTCTTTCCTGCCTTTCCCTTTAACTCTCATTTAAGTGAGCAAAGAAACATCATCTTTGTACTAACTCTTCTGGAGATTCACTGAGGCAATTTTGCCTCCCTTTTTCTACAATTATGGGGACACCTTATTTTTTCTTACTTCACCCTTTGGGGGGGAAAAAGAAGCAAACAGACTTCAGTGAGTCAAGTGTTAATTTGGCTGTAATACATACCCAAGCTGCCTTTTGAGATAGTTAAAAAGATGGCATTTAATGTTTGGCTTATAAAGAAGAAATACTTTTCTGCTTTTTGCACTACATAACAGGTGTTTAATCATTTTGCCCAGGATTAAAAAAAAAAGTAAAAATAAAAGCTTATACATTTGTAATTGTCTCAAGACTGGGCTTATTCATTTGTTTCCTTCTTGTTAGCTATTTTGTGGAAAAAATAATGGGTGGCTTCCTCTATCTTTGAGTAGGTCCTAACTAGATAAAAATACCAAACTGTAAATTATTTTTCATTCTATAAACAGAATTTAAATGCTTTGTCAGACTGGAATTGCATATACTTGGAAATCCACTCTGTTCTTAAACCTTTTCCTTTGAAATTTGTGCTGAATAAGTTATAAACTTAAGTATATTTTGGATTTTGTACCCTCTGCTCCCTTTTTCTTACAGGGAGCAAATGAGAAAAGGCGTACAATAGTTAAATGGAACTGAACATAACACTGATTATTTGTAGAAGAGGCTGGTAAGAATAGAGTGTCCTAGGTCAAGCAATTGCAGTGTTGCATGCGAAATTTCAAAACAAACTTGTCTTAATTATATTTTGTAAATGGATAAACAATCATCTTTCTACACAGTGACAGAAGAAAAATTAGTGCTCTGTGCATTTTGATATTTGACTTTCTCTTTTCACCATGGTTAACTGTTTTGACACAGTTGGGTTCATCATTATCATGGTTCATAGACATCAGAATGCTAAATGATACTGTATTTTTAAGTTTGTGTTGCAAGAATGAATGGAATAAACTTGAATTGTGCGATATGAGAATTCAGAGTTTCATTTCTCTTTCTGCTCCTGTGTTTTATTAACCTCAGGCTACAACTTTTTATTTACCTGGAAGGCATCTAAGTTCCAGCTCACATGTACAGTGATTAAAATGTTTAGCTGCTTATAAGAAACATGGAATGGAAGCTGCTTTGAAAACTAAATATATAGTGCTCTTTGTGGTTGTTTTGGGGAGTTTTAAAGTACATCCATTTAAAGGGGGTTTTGATAATTTTTGTGGCCTTGCAGTCTGCTTTTCCCACTTAAATGGTTAAGGTTGAAGATCTTCTATTCATGTTAAATTCTAAGAGACAATCTGTAGAGAGAGGAGTGTTCCTTCTATTACTTGTGAGGACTGAAGCCAAATGCTTTCTCCTTCATCGAAGAAATTGAAAACCGTTATTAACAGAAATCACAGCTGAAGTATGAATAAAATTGTATAGAAATGTTTATTCATTATTCTTGTGACATCTTTACAGTGACTTTGTCAGAACTTCCTTTTTTAACTTTGCTTGTCAGTAGAGATTTGAATCTAATTGCCTGAAGTGTTTGATGATTTATTTTAAAATAGACACTTATAAAGAAAAGTACAGGAAGATGTGTCAAAGTAGAAGAACTATAAATATCAAAAAAATATTTCAAAATAAATGAAATTTTCCTGGTTTTCTGCTAAACTTTGAAAAGTTTACAGAACTTCTCTTGCTGTATGCACAACCTTTCAGTCAAATACTGGAGAGAACAAGTGTGTGTTCACTATAAATACCAAAGCAGTTCAAATGGTGTAATGGCCAGTGGCAACTGATGTGTGTGGGCTTCA
Source organism: Onychostruthus taczanowskii (assembly GCF_017590055.1). Taxonomy (NCBI): domain Eukaryota; kingdom Metazoa; phylum Chordata; class Aves; order Passeriformes; family Passeridae; genus Onychostruthus; species Onychostruthus taczanowskii. Next base: position 2,644,712 of record NW_024498685.1, read on the forward strand.
GTTCTTATGTTCATATTACTGATTCTTTGTTTTGTGAGTGTTTTTGATGTGACTTTGGGGCTTTTTCTAATGGGCAGTTTTTCTACAGGAGGAAATATTCTCAGTTCAAAATGCAGATTTCTTTCACTCACATTCCTCAGTGACTGGCAAACCAAATTCATCTATGCAGGTAAAGAGTCTCTAATATTTATCTATCTATGTCTGATCTTTTGAAAGAGAATGGTTTCCCATCCAAAAGGATGTTGGCCCAAGAAAAGAATTTTTCAATTGCACCACTTCGTTGTTTCTCTCAGTTTGGAGAAAACTATACTCTCAGAGCTCTCCTCAAAATACTTATGTTTTACTTGTGATCTGACATCTGGAAACAGCTGCCAACTCCAAGCTATGCCATAAACTTCCTAGATGGGTGTTTGAAAAGCACTTGGTTTCATGCAGTGCCTTTAGAGTCTTCAAACCCATGCAATTTTTGTCTGCTTGTGAAGTAAATGAATGGGTTTTTTTTCCTAGGATCAGGGCTCCTCTCTTCCCACCTTAGAAGTCAAAACAGTGTTTTCTAATTTTAAAATTGGAAGTGTTGCATTTAAATACCATTGCTTGCTATTGTGACATAATGTTATTTTGGAGAGCCTTCTTTTAAACAGAAGTCCTGGAGTCTCCTGTGTCTTCACTCTTCATGTGGTGTTTGGAGAGCACCTGAGTGCACCTCTCCATTCTCCCATGTCCTAAATGTCTCTGGGTTGGGTGCACTGCAGGCTGCCACAGAACACAGGATTCTTTTGTGCTTTTCAGTTACTTCTTGTTTACTACACAATTTTGCAACATTTCAAAATTAAGAATAGAGGCTTTCATGCACTGAAGTTAATCTCATGGCCATTCAGGAGGCAGGAGAGTGTGCCAAAACCACAACAGACTGTATGTCTCAATCCATTTATCAAAATTAATTAAAGGAAGATTTATTTCAGTTGTCTCAAGCTGAACATAAATTTGAAGGGTCCAAAACTCAGTCGCAAAAATAGTTTCTTGGCCAGTGAGCTCAAGTTTGATGCATATATTAAATAATTCACCTCTGAAACATTTTTTCTGTGTGTTTATTTTTCCTCTAAATGAAAGTAATTCCTCATTACATTTGAAAGAACCTTCAGTTTGTTCAACTAAAGCTTTTGTCTCAAAGTAAAATAAACAAGGTCTAGTTTGGATTAATGTTTTAACTCTTTTGTCTGAAAAGTATTTGGAGGTGGGAAGTCTTGAAAAGTATGTAACTCTTCATGGAAGTTAGATTATGCTTCCTCTTCCCTTTTGAAATACACTTTTAATTAAGATATGGAGCCTTTTGTTTGAGTAGCAGCACCTTGTGAGCATGTCCAGCCATCTTTTTATTTTCTTTCATTATCCTTTTTATTTATTCTTGTATTATTTTCAGTGGAAAACCAACAGATCTGTTTGATTGACACAAAATATCTTGTTGGTTGGTTGTTGCCAATTTCTCAGTGCAGCCACCAAACCAGATCTATGGCAAATAAATTTTGGGTTTACATTCCAGAAGTCTTTCCCAAAGTTTATTCTTGTTACTTATAAATATTGTGGTGCGCTTTGTCTTGCAACTCTATTTTGAAGGGTTTTTTCATCGCTCTTTTTCATGAAGCAATAATTTCACCTTTTACAACAAAAATATTTTCTACAATATTTTGGCCAAAAAAAAAAGGGGAAAAAAAAAAAAAAGCCTGTATTTGTGTGTATCTGTTACGCAAGAACATTTGTGCTGAAGGATACCTCACATCTATACTTTTGACAGATTGCTATGAAAAGTTAGTGATCAACCTCCTACTGATACCTACGTATAGAAAAATCTGGAACAATATTTGTGATACTGGTGAGCTGCCACTAGAACTGGGATCAATACAACAGCGGCAGATTTTATTCTTTCTTGTGATTATGCACGTGATACATAGAGAAAACTTAAGGAAGTTGTAGCTTTCATATTTTCCAGATTCTGTACTGCATTAGTGTGTAACTCTGAACTTCATATAAAGTGTTAGCAAGTTCTCTTCACAGTTTAGTCAGACAAAACAATCCTTTTCCAGCTTGAGAGCCAAAGGCACCATGACAGCTTTGGGCCCAAAAAGCACAAACAACAGCGAACTGAGGAGAGCAATCTGGGAGGATGGGACTTCATAACCTGAAGCTCTAATTGGATACTTTCCCCAGTATGTAAATGGACCAAAACTTATACAAGTGTCAAAACTGGTGACCAGAGCCCATCTTGGGTGGAGCCATGGCTGGGCTCTTGTACTGCCCAAGGTGTATCCTTTGAAGGCCTTTTAATAAACACCCATTTTATTCCTTTAACACTGTCCAGCTTCTGTTCTAGGTAGCCTCTAGGCATCACACAAACTTCTCTGTACTTCAGTTATCAACTTCCTTCCTTCTCTTGTTCACTGAAGATGTAAGCTGATGGGAGGATTATATCTCAGGTCTTGATACATCTTAAAGGGTTTTTTTGGGTGCAATTTGCAGTCAATAGCAGTAATGTTCTCAGAAGCACAGAAGAGCACATTTAGAGATGGAGGAAGCACACACAAATTTCTAGTGTCAGAGGCTGCAAACATAAGAACAAGACCTAAAATTACGAATTAATGAAATAGCTGAAGGTAGCTATACATTTAAATATTTACAGAGCCATATTAAACAGTAACTTGGAAAAAAATAGATCTAGCCTACAGCAATGAGGCTGCATAACCTGTACACTTAATAAGGAGGTGCTTCTGAGGCTGTGCTCTCACTATAAAAAGCTGTATATATATATATATTGGCCATCCTTCCTTTAAAAAAATAGGAGCTCAAGAGGAGCTAGAGTAGGGCTTTGCAGGATTTTAAAATACTGCACCAATGAACAAGGCAGGCAAGTGAAGGATGAAAAAATAAGATCCCATAGCGACTGAGTAGTTTTTCACCGACCAGTTTCTATTTCAGGCTGATTTCTTCACAGTTTCTATTGGAGACTAAATGCTTTTCAGTAACAATTATAAGCCAAGTTTATAAAAATCTGAGCTGTAGACTAGGGGGTTGGAGGGCAGTACATGTTGAGGTAAGGCAAAGAAAGGTGTATTGCATTCAGGTTTTGTGTTTGACAAATATGAGCACCTGGTAATTTAATGAATAAGAATTTTTGTGCATCTGTGAGATATAATCTAATTAATTAAAATTGTTGGCTTTTGTTATATTTTGAGTTTAAGTGTTTGGTAACACTTGTGTGTGTTCATGCTGAACATAATTTTTATTGCCTTCCTGCTGCAAAACGATAGATGAAACATGTTCTCTGTGAATTGGGTTTTATTAGTTTTTAATTTTTTTTTTCAGATGATCTTAGGTGTCTCTTGCTCCTCAGCCATTTGGGCTGGAAAATGCTGGTTTTATTGCACTGCAGTTTTGGTGTGAAGCAGAGGCCCATGTCAGTGCAGAACTGCCTGCTGCACACACAAGCCTTTTCACTCTGGAGAGGAGCTATCACACTCTGTGGACCTCCAAATGCACTAGTGACTGGGAAAACCCATCAATAATCTCATGGCCATCTAGGCAGAAAGCTGTTATCTTTTAAAAAAAGGTTTCAACCAGATTGTTGTTCTTTTCATCTAGTGACAAAATACCAAAGTGAGGAAACACTGATTTGAAAGAGCTTATGTTAGTTTGACCTGCCTGGTGAAAACTTCCTGCAGATAAAAAGCATATCCTGCTGGAATATCTCCCAAGGAAATGCTCAAATCTTTGCCAGGCAGTAGGTACATGGGCTAGGATGCACCCATGGATGGGTCATGCCTCAGTGATTTTCTGAGGATTTGAAATGTTTCTCCAAAGGTTCTGTGTCCCATTGTTAAAAAGCCTGTGGCCAAAACTCCCAGTGTGAAGCTTTGTCACTCTTGCCAGCAGTCCCATTAAGGAATCACTGTGGATGCACACTGAGAGGGTAGCAAGTTTCTTTTTAAGTTTTATGTGGTGTAAGTGCAGCAGTGATAAAGGCAGATATCTAGTCAGGGATTCAATTTAGCTTTGTATTTGACTAAGAGCAAATACAAAACTTGTCTTGCAGAGGCTTTGAAATTATACTAGATCTATTTTTTTGACAGGTTAATAGTAAGAAATGCCACTTTTTAATATATTATCAGCAGCTGGGATTATTTTTCAGGGTTCCTTTTGTCATAATGAGGAATTCAGTCAGGTTTTTCCTTTATGTTCAAAAATTCATCTACCTGTAATGGTAGATGAATTCATTATTCTGTGTCTTTGGGGTCTTTTAAAGCTGGGAGTTATGTTGTGTATGTTCTTTGATTAAAATAGAACAAACCCTTGTTGCCTGAGGGAAACTTCTGTATGTGTAAACAGTCAGAGTAATACCTAGCACAGAAGTAGATTTTTTTCCTTTAATTATTGTTCTTTCATTTTAGGAAGAAAGAGAGAGGGTAATTCATCTTACTCATGGACCATTGATTAGCAGGTAATAAGAGATAGGAATTTCCCTGATTCCTGGACTTTGATAAAATTTTCTGGTAAAAAATTGATACTTTATATCTTTGGCAGGGTTAGATAAGAATAAGAACTGATGAAGTTTTTGTAAAAGCTGAATGCTACATAAATGGATCAAATCAGACATCATTGTTATCACAATTGGTACCTAACATAAGAATTTCCTCTTGAGAACTGAAGAATTTAGGGCTGTTTAATACAAACATTTTCTTTGTAATGAGGAATTAAATGGTTGTACTTGGCTTTTAGAGGCAGCTGGTAAGAAACATGAAAAGCTGGTATGAAAATAACCTTGGTATTCTGCCACTTCCTTTCCAAATGCAAAACAAATAACCTCCTACCCTCCCCTCTCAAAAAAAAAAAAAAAAGAAAAAAAAAGAAAAAAAAAAGAAAACCAACCAATGAACAAAAATGGTTTTGTGTTTCTGCCTGAGAAATTGCCACTTCCTTAAGTTTTTATTGGTGTTTTGATACCTATGGCCAGTACTAGTAGCATCTTATAATGGGTTTCCCCAAGGTTGTGTGGCTACATCAGAGAAATGTGAGATACTCAGCCTCGAAGGTTTGTGTATTAGCAATCTGCTCTGTTTTCCACCATGTCAGGAGGCAGATGTTTCTGTGTGGTGCTGTTTTCATCAATATCCAGGCCAAGTGTCTACAGGAGGTCAGCTCTTCTCAAAAACTTTCATCTTTTCTACTTCTGTGAGATGTAGTGCTTCCCTCACTTGAGAAATACTAGGGGAAAATATCAGGGAGGGTGTTAAATAGTTTCACTGTTTTAATCTGCGGCGTTTAGCTCTTGCAAAGATAAAGCTGAACATGGAGTGTTGTTCCTGCAACAAGTTATTTTTGCAGCAAAGGAATTCAGACTCATACAAGAAGTATGTAGGGAGAGGAAAAAAGAGAATTTTGTTGATTTCTGGTTCTCCAACATATAAATAAACTCAGGCCCCAGAAAATCTGTGCCTCCCTCAATTTCACAGTTATTTAGCAAGTCCCTCCTTGAAAAGATTTGGTTTGACCTTGCCAGTTATGATTTCCCTCTGGAAAGGTATGATCAAAAGGAGGAAATGCTCGCGAGTTTAAGCCCTGTTAACCTGTGCAGTGCAGTTGCCCAGGTTATTACTGCCAAGTTGAAGAACTCTGAATTTGTCCTGCTTGCATGTCAAGAAATAGTACTTGGCTGGAAAATAACATGTGGTTAAAAAGTAGAGCCAGTGGTGGGGAGGACTTTTTAATAAACACAAAACAAGAAGCTGAAGTGTGCAGGGTCATGTGCAATTCATGTGGCTGTGCTGTCAAAACAGCTGGGTCCAAACCATTGCTCTCTTTTTGATTATGAATTGATGAGTTTTGGAGGAAATTGCATTGGAAGGTGATGCTACAGAAAACATCTCTACAGGTAATACATAAGAAGGGCAAAGCAGGATATTTTTAGTATTATTAGGGATACCAGAAAATTATCAGGTGACATAATAAAAGGAAAATAATGCAGAGTGCATTGCAAAAGAATTGGTAAAAAAAAAAGCAAATGGAAAAATTATTCTTGCAGCAAAGCTTTCTTTGTGGCTGGGACAAGAGAAAGAGTTTTAACCCTGCAGGAAAGGAAAGCAATGAGTGTCTGCTGCAATGCATTCACTAATAAATTGCATGTTTACACAGTCCAGTAGTTTCTGCTGCAGAGAGCTTTGACTCAGTATAGGAAGGCAAAAGTTTATAAAGTTCTGGGGACTTTTTGTGATGCAGTTTGGGAGAGAGCAAAAGAAACTAGTCCAAACTTGAGATATTAATTATAATCTTTTCAAAGTAATTAATTGTGCTTTTTCCTTTAGCTTTTTTTCTTTTATTGTAGTTACAGTTTTAAATACATGGAAGCTGAATTAGTGAATGTTGCAGCTTTGAAGTTCTTTGGCTCAATATTTGCTTTCCAAATGGTGCTTTTATTTAACCTTGAACTGTAAAACCACTATATTCTGCTGAGTTGAAAGAGCATTGTGAAATATAGTATTGCAAAATGCCCAGGAAAGCCGTTGTAATGTTTCTTCTTGAAACAGGCAAGCACAGCAGCCCATCTAAAATGTAAAAGCCTATTTAAAATTAGCAGTATATAAGCGAACAATAATTACCAAGAGCTGCTTTCCACAAGGTTTCTACACTTTCAGACTCGGTCTTTTTTTGAGAATGACCACATTATCTTAATTTATATACAGCTGGCTTGAGGTTGTGAAACTTCCTTCTGGTTCGATTACACAGAAAAGTTTGAGGACCACTCACCCAAGGCAGTAATCCTTAATACAGAAATAACACAGAAAATTTGAGAACCACTCACCCAAGGCAGTAATCCTGAATACAGAAATAACAAAGATAAATGCCTATTTCAACGCAATAAACAAGCACTAAGCTCTCTCCATTCTGGAGCCAGCAATCCCAGTGGAGGTTGGGAAGTACAAATCTATCTGGCTGAAGGTGAGCTAATCCACTGTGACAAAGCTGTGGGCTCTCCTGTCCTTGAGGCAGCTCCCTGCCTCTCAGTGGCAGGAGTGCCTTTGCAGGGTGGCTGCAAATGACTTCATTTTTCACAGCTGTCACCTCTAGGACTGCTTTAAGCTCTGCTGAACACCTTTTTTATTCTATGGTATTGCATGCCTTGCTTGATGAGCTTCCACGAGCCACACTGGAGGGAGAGGAAAATCTATTTAAAGGGTAGCATATTGGGGTCTGGTGTGAAGGATCCTTATGCCACTGGTGTGACATGAGCTGTCCTGGCTTCTACAAATGTGTTGCTGTCGTTGCAGCAGTGCTGGGAGAGTTACAGATACCCACAAAAAGACACTGTGGAGACACATCCAGGATAATATTGCCATTCAGTGCTTTCCCCTGCTGAGAAGAATGGTGTTCCAAATGACTAAGTGGCGATCTCTGGATTCAGGAGAGCTGATTTCCTTGTTATTTTGTTTGATCTTCAGACAAATCATTTGCGCTGTGGTTTGATGAAACAGTTAAAATAACAAATGCTGCTGTAAAAGCAGAATTCCTCCCCTCTCCTCATTGTGATTTGAGCCCCAAACTCTTCCTGCGGTAGCACTACTTCTCACCAGGTCCTAAAGAGAGCTGGAACAGCAGAAAATGCAGCCTAACAACAACAGCAAAACTATGATAACCCTGACACAATATTTTAACTGCTAGTAGGGAGAAGAAGGAAAATTTTCTTTCTTCATTTACAGTACTGACAAAAATTGTAGCTGTCTGTGGATTCATCACATCTGGCACATTCTCCAGGTCTTTGCTAGGTCTTTCCTGTAAAAGTTTCCTGTAATCCCTAGTGGCAACAAGAATCTAGAATAATGAAGGGGACATAGTCACCTTGGTGTTCACCTTCCCTTTCAATTCATTAATTCATGGGTTGAATGTTCTCAGTCCAGTCCTGAGGCTGGTCCCTAGGTTACTCCAGTATTAACCTCTGTCAACAGTGAGAAATGGCTACTGATGTCCAATTGTTTTTGTCTCCAGTTTTAAACTGTGCCATGACTTTTATCCGTGCTGATTGCCAGATTTCTTCAATTGCTTCAGGTGAAGGGAATTTTTCTTTTGTTAAAAGTCTTTGCAAAACTTAAACATTTTCTATCTAGAAGTTTCTCTTATTTAAAATCAATTGGCTACCAGGGGTAAGGGGCAATAGAGAAGAAACAATATGGACAATTATTTTACAAAGCATAATTCCTTAACAATCAGTAACAATCCTGTAACTTTACAGTCCTTAGGGGCTCTGGACTCTGACTTCAAAGGAAGCAAGATAATGCAAGCATCCCAAACATGTAAATGGTCAGGCAATTAAAAGTTCCCGTTTTCCCCAAAGTCCTTGTGAAGCATCCTACTTTATAAACTGCTCTTTACAAGGGTAAACATATGCTTAGGGGAGCAATCGATTCCTTTCCTGAATGAATGAATTGATTCCCTGCCGCTGCCTCTTGTAGCAAAGAACAGATTACTAGTGGCTGTTAAGGCAGCTTCAATGCATGACTTCATCTCCATCTCAACGAAGTTGGGACAGATCATTCATTTTGCAGCCCTGGAATGGAGTGAGCTTGTATCTCTATGTTCCAGAAATGCAATATGTTCCAGAAATGCATGACAACTGAAAAACCAAGGTTTCCAGCAGGCTGACATTTCAAACAGCCTGTGACAAAGCCATCAGACTGTCTTGTGTTTCAATTACTTATCATCAGTCTGTGAATACAGTAGACAGTCCTTTGGAATTTGAAGAAATACTTTGAATGGGAATGTATCAACTTTGCTAGAGTTCCCCAACACAATGATAACATGGGCAAAGAGCTGAAAAATAAAATTAGTAATGCCTGGTTCTTATGCACCATTTGCATGTGGGAGGTTTGAGAGAGGAAGCAGATACTTAGAGATAAAAGCACCATGGTCAAGGACAGAAATAGAAGGAAAATTCACTGTCTCCAAATTCTCAGTCACGTTCCTCGGGGGATTGCTGGTACTAAATCTGTTCAGGGCCTTATAGTGGTGTCCAGAAGTCCTGGCCAAATACTGGTGTCTCTGTATTCTGTGATACAATGCACACAGGTAAACAGCTTATAGCAAGCTAATGTTTGACATCAGCTGCCACTTCAAATAGTTCTGAGAGAGCAAAAGTCCTCAGTTCCAGCAGGATAAACTCTGAAAGCTCTGAACGCAGAGGAAAGCAGCAAGAATGATCAAAGGTCCTGAAAACATGCAATAACAGACCTTCTGATATGTAAAACACTCCTGCAAAGAGGAAAGGAAGCTGTCTTTCTCCATGACTGTGGCAGATGAGATAAAAATGGATATAAACTACAGTGAGAAATCTGGTATCGAGAAATAGTGAATTTCTGAAGCATTTCTGAGAAAGCCTATGGAGTCTCCATCACTAAATGCTTTTAAAAACAGATATAAGGGATTTTTTTTTTTAAGGAGTTATTCAGTAAACCTTTTCAACAATGTGTTTTTTCCAAACACCTCCTAGGCCAGCAATTATATGAAATTTCATCTTCTTGACGGGTGTATATATATTAAATGAAGCTAAATATACTTTTTAAAAAAGCATTAAAATACATGCCTGACAAAAAATGTATATAAGGGATGCATATTTATGCAATTTATATGGATTATCATATTTTAAAGTCATATTGAGAATTAGAAGTTCAGCTGCCTTTCTGGGCTTTTTAAAGGCTGGCTTTGGATTTGGTACCCTCTGATACTGAGAAATTCAGTGTACTTTACAGATACTTTCAGATGTTTTCAGATATTGTGCTTGTTGAAGGCAATCTCTGTGTAGACCTTATGGAAAAACAAAAGTGACAAAGGCTTGGAATTTTAAAAAGAAAATTATAAATCTTGAAGATGGGATTGGTTTTTTTTCTTTGTTTTTCCAAGGATGCATCCCCTGCAGCTGTTTGTATTGATTCTAACACTGACTACTGTGCAGAATCCTACTGAGTCACTGTGACAGCTCTGTCTGTGAAAAACAGATTGCAAACCACCTGAAAAATATTTCAAAAATGGCTCTGAGAGCCATACTGGATGTTGAACAGTGTTAAAAACACAAAGCTGTTCAATTGATCAAAGTTCAGTGCTGATGCCTTACACAGCCACAGGCTATGTGCTGGTATAATTAATTAATTTCAAAGTGTAATATTTTATTTTACGCACTGGCTGTATTTGTACTCTAGTAGTAAAGTTTATTTTCATTCCCACTCAGATATGATTTCTGCCATCACTGGCCTCTCTTCACTCATGCCATGCTTAGCTGCATCTACAGTGCTAAGGGTGTGCTTCTCTAGTTGTACAGGTCTACAAGGCTAGACAGGATTTTTTTGTTTGTTTGTTTTTAATAAGTTTTAGTTTCCTTCATGAAACTAATCATTATTGCTGATTAATGGATCTTTATTTCCAGGAAAATGGGATTTAAAAAAACAAACGTTTTGCCAACTCACTTTGGAGACTTCCCCCATTCATTTTAGTTAATAGAAATTATAAAAATTCTGCAGTTTCTCCAGCAGAGATTTCTCTGCAGAGTACCACTTCTGGCTGTGCTTCACAGCTGCATATTACTTCAGCAGATACAAATAAGATATATCAAGAAATGTGTGTTAAAAGGCCCCATTAATTTGAAATAACATGGCCTGAGGTATTATTTTACTCTTTAATAAACACATTTGGAGTTTGTAAAAGCTTTGTAAAAGCCTTTTTATTTTCTGCTATGAGGCTACTATTCCCTGAGTTTTGAAAAATATTTCAGGATAATTTATCTTCTATTATTTGTTTGTGCTTAAGGTACATATCTGGTGTTATTATTGTCTTTTTATTAGTAGCAAATGATGTGCAAATGAAAGGAAAGCACCATGGTCTGCATACAAACTTTGAGCCTTTCAAATGTGTGACCAAATGATCACTTTAGCTGCAGGCCATGTCTACATTACCAGGAGTACTTGTGTGCTATGCTAGAAAAATGCTGCAGGAGTGAACACAGCTGCAGTAGGAAAACCATGCTTTCCATCAGTCCACATATCACCCTGAGCAAGAAAAAACACACAAAACCAGCAAAAGGTCTGGTATGGCAAGATCTGCTTCAAGAGCTTCAGTGGCCAAATATGTCCACAGATGTCACATTCCTCCTGGCTGCAAAACTGCATCTGCCTGGGTTGTAGGTTAAACTTTCTTGTGGAGGCTGGAGTAGATCTCCTGAGGTTCCTTACAACCATGCCATAATTCAGAGTATGTGTTGCATTTTACATGAGTGTTAATATTTCATTCAGTTACATAGTTTGAATTCATACACACAGAAAAGAAATATTTCCTAAGATTCTTCCTCATTATCCTTGTTTTTCCTCTGAGGCTGTAGGATGGTGAGCCTGCTGGTTTTCAAGTCAAGTGCAGGCTAAAATCAGATACTTAAAGAACAATCTTGTTAGAGCTGAAAAGCAGTCCTTTGTAAATGGGCTGGCATGTTGCAAGTCTCAGTCAGTCAAACATATGCTTCCATTTTTGATCCAGTTTGTCCATTTTACAAGTGAAACAACTCTAACAATGACTTTAAACAGCACTTTGCCACTGTGCAAGGGCAGTTTTCATGACACATAGCCTGTTTTTATCGCTCCTCCGTTGAATGGGGCTTTGGCAAACCATGGAGGCCTGACTGGCAGCAGCCCCCTGCCTCACCCTGCAGTGACCAGAGATTTCTCTGAGGGCTTGTGCAGTTTCTTCCCAAAGGTCTTGTTCCAGGTCAGCACTGGCACCTGTGAGATTGATCCTGGGCCTGGCTGGCTCAGTCAGGAGTGTGGGATGTGGTCTCAGGGCCGTGGGCTCAAGCCCTCCATTGGGCGCCAGCTGTAAGACTGATCCTGGGCAGGCTCTTCAGCTCCAATCCGGCTAGCTATGGACCCCAGCCTTCACAGTCTTACACAGGACAAAGGGAAAAGATGAAATGTGCTCTTGTCTTGGGAACAAAGTCCTGTTTTATTCCTTAATAGGAGACACCAGATGGTCCAGGTGACTTCCCAGGTGGAAAAGAGGTGGGGGCCTCCTCCCAGGGGAATTTTAAGCTGAGGGGAAGGGGGGCGGAGGAAGGTGGCCACAGCCAATGGGATACAAGTGAGGAGGGATGAGGGGAGGGGCAAACCTGGAGGAGACTGGCATGCACATTCTTTGGAAAAATCTCTTTGCCCAAGATTTTTCTCCTGGGAAGCTGAGAAGCCTCAGAGAGAAAGGAAAACAATATTATTTTATTTGCTTCTCCTGTGCTTTACTCCTTTGGAATGTGGTTAGAGTTTGTTTATCCAACAGGTAATTGTTTCATTAGTTTCTGCTGTGAATTATTTTAACTTATTAGCCAGTCAAGGTCAAGCTGTGTCAGAGCTCTAGAAAGCATCACAAGTTTTTCATTATTATCTTTTTAGCCTTCTGTAAGTATCCTTTCTGTATTCTTTAGTATAGTATAGTTTAATATTCTTTAATATTATATACTATCATAAAATAATAACAGCCTTCTGAGAACATAGTGTCAGATTCATCATTCCTTCCTGCCATGAGGGCACCCCGCAAATACAGTAAGAGACACCAGCACTGACACTTAGGGGGGGAAGGGGAAGACCATGTGATGTGAGAGCACACAAATCACGTGAACAGTGCAAATTACCAAAACACCCAGTGCAAAACAACTGACTAACTATTTAGTGCAATACAAGAGGGACCAACATGGGCAGTGCTGTGGTGGGTGGGGGTCTGTGCAGCCTCTCTGACCAGGGAGAAGTGAGTGAGGCCCTTTTCAGGTAGCTGGGAGAAGGCTCAGATTGGAATCTGTGGCCTTGCTGTTGGATTGAAAGCCTCATGGGGTTCGTTTGGCGAGCTCTGCACTGCAGCTCCGCTGACAAGGACAAAAGCAAAAGACTGGAGGGGCTCTTTCTTCTCAGGAATAAAAGTCCCACAGGTTATTGTGGAATCACCCCAGGGATATCTGGGAAGGAGGAAAAGAAAGAGAAAGAATCTATCACTGCGGGAGGTTTTAAACCTGGGGAAGGGAGGCGGAGGAGAGGGGCCAAAGCCAATGGGATACAACTGATGGGATGGGCAAGGCGAGAAACCATCCTGGGGCAAAACCACCACCAAGGGCTTTGGGGAGAGGGGAGAACTGAACAAACAAACCACTTTCTGCAATATGAAAACTACTCAGTGCAAAATTTCAATCACCCAAAACAAAATAATAACTAAATAAACGACTTAGTGCAATACAACAGTCTTTCAACAACCCCAGGGTCTACAGCAAACACATTTGAGGCAATATAAAAACCTGAATAGCAGCCTTGCTTACAAATAAATATTATAACCTCAAAGGACTTCAAGACACAAAATCATAAGAGTGGCTTCCTTGATCCAGTCGTATGTTATTAGGGAGAAAACGAGGAGCTGTAAATAATCAGGAGGGTGATTTCAACTGTACTTTGACAAAATATCAGTTAATTCTAAATTTTATCATGCTGCAAACAAATCCACACTTTTTCTTTAGTTACTAGGTTTTTATTAAGTTACATGAGACAAATACAAATAATTACAGCTCTAAGAATGTCTGGAAGTGGGATAAAGCTTTGATTCTGCAGGGCTTTTAACTGTACCTAATTTTAAGGATGTTCTCACCTTACTTGTCATCTGATAACGGATAAAACACTTGTTTCAACACCTAACAGCATGGCTGCTATAATATATTCCTTCCTGGAAAAATGATCTGCTGTGCTCTACTCACCTGGGACAACTATAATCTCTTGATGTGACAAAATGCAGGGGTTTTTTTGTGCACATTCCATGCCACACATGGTTTGATCTGAATCATCAGTGAACAATCTCAATCATCTAGCTCTCAGTGTCATTTTTAGTGCAGGTTTTGTCATTGTGAGGATGACAAAGTAGAGGAGGATCAATAATCAGAGCAAGGGCCAAAAAAAGGAATGAAAAAGAGAAAAATGGGAAACCTGTTTCTCACAACCTGGGAAAAATGGTTATGAGAGTCTAGATATACACATAGAGCCTTCAGTGAGCTAAGAGCATTTTGGTCTTCAACAACAAATGTGTAAGTCTGTGGCTGAGCTGGGTAAGAGAATGTTTCTTTCCAGTGCTCTTGGTTTGGCTTCTCATTAAGTTATTTCATCATTTATTGAACCGATCCATATGGCCTCATAATGAATAGTTAATGCTGAGATATTAAATGTCTTCAAGCTCTGAAACCCTGTTTCAGCTATTATGAGACTTGCCCTTTTCATTTTTAGAGAGCTCTATTAAAAATACACAGAGAAAAGTTCAAAGGTACTACAGGCACCTTTTTAATCCCAGGTTTTTTGCTTCCTATTGACTCAGACACATTTAGTTTGCCTTTGCAGAAGGCCTCTGTGGATGCACTAGAAGACATCAGATACACTGAAACTGAAGAAGGGACTTCCTATACCTCAAGGATAAAAAGTTCACTTGGTTAATAGGTTTTAGGGAAAGGTAAACTTTCCTGCCTGCTAAAATGGACATTTTTGATATAATTTGGATAAAAAGAAACAAGTGGGGAGGAGGGGAAGACTAGAGGAAACCTTAGAAAACCTCACAGCTTTAGCATTACTTGCTTTTAGAAAGGTGCAATATTGACAAAAGATGATGGCTTTGTTATTTATTTCCTTAACTATTAGGGAATTCATTTATTAATTTATTTTTAAACATTTCTGTATATGGAAGAATTCTTGGTTACTTCCCAAACTGTCTGAGTGTTCTCATACCCAATATTAGCAAAATAAGGAAAACAAAAGCTGGCTTCAAGATCTTACTTTATTTCTACAAGTCTGTTACATAACAGATTTGTGGAGAAAACAAGTGGGCTCTGTTAATAACTTTCAGAACTTCAGAATCACAGAATACTCTGAGTTGGAAGGGACACACAAGGATCTTCAAAGTCCAATTCTGGTCCTGCATGGGACAGCCACAAGAATCTCACAATGTGATCTCACATTTAAAGCGACTCATGTTTAGATCTGGAGAGGATTTTGTATTATTTGCAGAGCCATGTATTCCATGCAAGGTAAATCCTGGGTTACCTTTTCATGAAATTTCACCACTGCCATGGCTGGAGTAGAATATCTGACAATGAGCAAACCTTACTAAGTTTAGAAATTTCATTTGGGAACTAGTAAGAGCTCCCAAAAGCTGAATCTGACTTTAATCTTCAACTGAATTTAGTGAGGACAGTGTTGCATGCTAGGGTTTGGTTTCCAAGTATTTTTGGTGTGGCTAGAAATAGTGTAGCTTATTTTGTATATATTTCAGCACTCCTTATTTCAGCCAATTCTAGCAATATAGCAGCAGTGAAGCAAACAGCTATGGCAAAAAAAAAAAAAAAAAAAAACCAAACCAAAAAACCAAACTTTACCAGTTTTATTTTGCTGTCTCCTTACTTTGCATTTTGGATTAGTGGATCAAATCCCCTTGGAGGGCAGCCATTGTCATCAGCTGCAATATTAAATATTTGAGAATGACTTAAAAGCCAGCTTCAAACCATTCTGGGTAACCTGACTGTCCTTATCTGTAAGTCACACCTAGGAGCTTTGGGATGCATCACAAAGGACTGAAATGGAACGAGACAGAGATTTTGATGATGAAACCTCAAAATAGTCTTCTTTAGGGCTGCAATAATTCTGCTTCTTCTCCTGCCCCATGCTGTCTGGTCCTACTCCCTTCTTTGGCGCTTGTATGACAGATTGAGGAGAAGACTGTAAAGTGCTGAGCATCTGAGCCTGTGAAAACTTCTGACTTTTTGAGGATGATGCCAAGTAACACTGCTGGCTCCTGATGGCCAGCGCCAGGGTTGTTGCAAAGGAGTGGGTTGTGCTGTGTGACTCTGGGTGACACCTCCAAAGCAGATCATGTAAAGCCTCTGTGCAGGTGCACAATGAATTATTCAAGTGCTGTTATTAAAGTGGTGGCAAGCTAAGTCTGGGTTGGAAACAGTGCTTGGATTCATCAAACAGGCATCACATTTAAACACTCAATCAGAGGCCCTAAACACAGCGTTAAGGAACATTGTCAAATTGCTCAAAAAATAGGAAAGAGAAAGTGCAACTTAGATTAAGCTTCCTATTGCATTAATCTGAAGTGCTGCCTAAAATTCTGCATCTGAAGCACTAGAATAACTAATATTTTTATAACACATAGTCCTATACTAGGTCACAAACCACAGACACATAATCTAGTTCAGGGTTGGGATTTTTTGTCCCTTTTTTTTAAAACTCATTTTATTTTGCAACAAACTCTCATTTGCAAAGAAGAAAAGGCTTTAGAAAAGGCCTTCCCTTGGGCAGTACTTTTAGCAGCACCGTTTATTTCTCTAGGGGAGGTTTTAGGTGAACTAGGCACTTTCCAAAGACACAGTCCCTGAGGCAGCAGCTCCTTTTGGTCGTGCTCCAGTGTCACGCTTTCCGTGGCTCTGCGGGTGACAGGAGGTGCCATAGCCCAAGTGAATATGTGATGATAAGGGGCACCAAGAGGGTGCTTTGCTGTGCATTTTGTATTTGATGTTTGGCAGGTCCATGGCTGGGGCTAATACACTGCCTGCTGGAGAGCTCAAGTCACTTCACTGTGACTCAGAGGCCAGGGAAGTGAATCTCGTTATAGACCTAACCTGCAGATGAATACAAACCTTATCTTTCATTATAAATGACATCTGTGAGACGCAGCTTGGCCTCCTAAGAGAAGGAACACTCCAGCTCGATACTAATTCAGCACCTCCATCCTGTCCTGTGACACTGTGATCAATTGCTTCTTCTTCTTCTCCTGTGGATGTAGCACATCTTACTCGAGCAGGAGAGCACTTTAGTCTAATGTGCGGATTTAATTTTCCCATCATTCTTCCTGCTCTGTAGAGTATGTGCCTGAGCTATGGGAAAGAAATGTAAATTTTTCCAGGAGGCTGTGGCTGGGAAGGGTGATTGAGAAGCAGAGGGATGTAAAGAGCTCATAGCAGTAATTGCTTCATGTCCTGTTCAAGCTATTCTTTATGATCTTCTGTGACATGGAAGAATTATTTCCATGCTAAGAACTCAGTGGCTGCATGCAACATGTAGACCCCTCTTTCTCCTGATTCAGAATCTGCCTCTGGTGGTGCTGGAAGATTTTATGCACTGTCTGGAATTAGTGGGGATTAGATCAACCTATGACTACCCCTTTTCCTGCAGGATAGGTGGTTTCTCCCTAATATAGATTTGGAAGATTATGAGTCACATTAGCTTGTTACTTTTCCTCCGGAGTTTTTTTTAATTTTTTTTAATTTTTTAAATTTTTTTTTAGAGAATGCCAAACAAGAATTTCTTTTCCATGTAATTAAAAAAAAAAAAACAAAAAAAAAACCAACAACCAAACAAACATGATCTTGCTAGATATGACCACTTATAGGAAAGAGGAAAAATACGGAGCCATTAAAAAGCATAGGAAAGCACCGTTCTACAGGTTCTTCTATAAAAAACAGAGAGAGCTGCTTCTAAATTTGTTTCAGTATTACTCACTAGAGTTTGCAGAGGTTTGCAGAGGGCAGTCTGACTTTCTGAAAGCCTGTCAAAATTGCCTTACATAGGGGAGTAGTGCCCTTTAAGACACAAAAAGCCGTGTCCTCAGCCTTAGACTCGGAGCGTGCAGGTGGGGTTTCCTTTGTGGCCATATATCTCGTTTTCTTGATCTAAAAATAACAAGTGACAGCAGGTTTTCTTGTAGCTGCCAGCTTATTCTCAAGTTCAGGTAATTTGCTTCTGCTTCAGAAGTGATGGGACACCTTGAACTGGATCACCTGGCATCTGTCTTGCAAACACATTCTCCCTCAGGGCTGGAAAGCTAGGCAGAAACTGAAAACAAGGGTTAATTAGGAAAGAAAGTTTTGGGTTTGGTTTTTTTTTGTTTGTTTGTTTTTTGGTGGGGTTTTTTTGGTTTTTTTTTTTTGTTTGTTTGTTTGTTTGTTTTGTTTTTTTGTTTTGTTTTGTTTTTTGTTTTGTTTTTTTGTTTTGTTTTTTTTTTTTACCTTGCAACTTTCACTGACCTATAGCTACTGTTAGTTCATTTCCCATTCTGCACTGGCGCTGGTGTGCATTTGAAATAGCTTTGCCCACTGCTTCTCTGCTTAAATAAAACCCTGGGGATTCTCCAGCCTTTAATGAAAATTACAAAAGCTTTTGCATATTGTGCAACTACCTCTCCCTTTGTTTTCCTACAAAATGGATTAAGCAGCTTCCAGATAGAGCACCAGAATTAGCATGTCAATATCCCACCATCTCTCTGGGGAGTCCTGTTGGGTTTGTAGCATTCTGATCCAAGGGTACAAGGGTTTTTAGGTGCAAACCACTTCGGAACGAGCTGTTTGCACCGGCACTTTCAGGGCACGTGAAGAGTGAGTAAATTGCTGGTTCCTGTCCTGCAGCAGGGTCTGTCACAGGCATTAAAATTGAGGTTTATGGTGAGAGGTTTCAGAGTTTGTCTTTCCAACACCCTGTCCACTACTGCTCCTTCCCAGAGGCCTTTCACATCAGACTCCCTCTACTGCTCCACTAAATTTACATGGATACAAATTTTATTTCTCTTCCAGCTTGGCTCTAATAATAGGAGCCCTAGCAGTGACATCCTTATTTTCAACATGTTTAAGCTTATTGCATCTTCACTATGCTTTTCCTGACAAATATACAGTGTATAGACAGTGAACTTCTTCTAAGAAAGAAGAAAGTACATATATACAGATATCTATTTATCTATTTATCTATCTATCTATCTATCTATCTATCTATCTATCATCTATCTATCTATCTATCTATCTATCTCTTAAAAAACACAGGCCATTCTGAAAAATTCCCTAGGTCAATGATATGACATTGATATAATGGTGTTTTAAGGTTAAATATCCCAATTCCATTTCTGAATCATCTGACTTGCACTAGAGGTCAGAAATGTGTCTGTATTTTTCAGCTTGCGTACCAGAAAAAAAATACCCAAAATACTATTTTTGAAGTCTCTGATCCTGTTTATGCAGTCTGCCAGAGTAGATTGTGCTCTTCTGATAAGAGAGAGGCAGGTGAAACCAGCCAACCAGTACAACAGAGACTAGCAACACCCAGAATCTGGTGAAAGAACAATTTTGCACAAAGCGGTGCTTCACCCCTCAGATCTCCATCACTAAGCCACAACTCTACAAGGAGATCAGAACAAGCTTGGGAAGTGCCACATCCATAGCATTGCTTCAGAATAAAACTACAGACCAAGTGAAAACACCTCACCTCCCGTTTCTCTTTCAAACTGTTAAACTAAACATCATAACAAGACTTTCTCTTAGCAGGGTTGTACTCCACCCTCTGCTTAGCGGGATTGTACTCTGCCCCTTCCCAGCTCACAGGAAACATTAGCTCTCTCTGTGATGTGAAATTTGTATGTAGGAGATCTTATTTTCTTTTTTCCTTTCTTAGTGAGCTCTGTTGATTTTGGAAAACATTTTACCCATCCCTCCAAACCATAACTTTCAGAAAAGATTAGCAGTAACTGATGACATTGCAGTGTTTGTTGCTGATGAACCAAGTAAATAAGTTTGGGTTGTGTGTACTCCTGGGTGGCATGATGCTCTCTTTTCTTTGGAAGAGATAATAAAAGGAGCTTGAGCAAGCTTGTAGCTGGATCAGGCTGCATATTTGGCTCACTCACCTCTTCTCCTTCTGCCTCAGTTTCCTCATCTGTAAACTGGGAGAAACAATGCTGACCTCATTACAGTGCCTTAAAGAAAAGAATTACAGAGAGCTACTGAGCTCACCAAAGCCTATGCAAGAAGTGTAGGCACCTACTTCAGAGGTCTGCTCTGGGAGCATCAAAAAACTGATTATTTGTACTCCACATTTCTGGGCCTAGATCTGCATGTCCTCAGTAGAGCACAGTGCCTTGTTCACTTCAGCTGCTGTTTATCTGCTTGTCCAATCTTCTTCCTTCCCTGCTAAGAACTCATGAAGATGAAAATTCACTTAGTCCTTCACATGTTTTCTCATCTGCTTTGGTATTCACAGCTTCAGAGGATCCTCAGCCTCAGCAGCATCCCACTGGATGCTGCTGGACTAGTTGCTGCTGCAGCTGAAGGGCACCAGAACATTCAGGGCAGCACGTGCACTGATGTGTTACAGCAGCTCCTTGGGCTCATCTGAGGCACAGGGACCATGACTGCTGCCAGACACGGTGCATGAACACCTCAAAATTTACAGCCTAGTCAGGCAAACAAGACCCATGATAAAAGAACAGCCAGCAGACGTCTCCAGCTAGCAGATGACACACAGCAAAATAAAGGGATTTGCCAAGGACATGGCCTTATCTTGCTGTACCTCTCAGGTGGGAGCTGGGTATGTACAGACAGAAGGCAATGTACCCTTGTTCTGGATGAACACATTGAATTTTGAAGTAGTTTTACTCCTTCTCCCACCCCTCCCTTTTGGTCTCTTTACCTCCTTCATTCTTTTATCTTTTTCTTTTCTTTTTTTTTTTTTCAGACCTGCTCCACATTGTCCCTGCCATTCTCTGCCCCTCTCTCCAACCAGGTTGCAGGTGAATTCTGTTATCATCCAGCCCTCACTTCCCTCACACAAGTGCTTGCAGGTAGGTAGCTGGTGCCAATTCCTCTTTTCTCCAGTAATCATGGATTCCCTGGAACATTCTCTGCCTCAGCTGTAATTTTGGCCTTGAACAGAACAACTTGACTGTGCTAGTAGCTAGTAGCTGGAAACAACAGCGACGTGCTCAGGTCTTTCTGCCTCCTCCCTCTGCCTGTTTACAATTCCACCTGCCTTGTCTTGCAGTAATCTGATCATTCCCTCAGCTGCCCAGCCCTGGGTCCCAGGGGCTGCACAGTCATGGAGAGAGAACCAGCCCTGGACTAGGGAGAGGCAGCGTAGGGCTTTGGACAGTGCTATTCAGTTATTCATCAACAGTGGCATCCCTGTGGAAAACGAGTCATCAGCAAAATGAGAGGTGTGTGACCTTCCCCTCTGAACTCCAGGGCAGCTTAGGACCCAGCTCTGAATGTGGCTTCCTGTCCTACATCTGTGCTCTGAAGAACAAGAACTCTGCTTCCACAGGAAAACCTTTCCAGCAAGGTCCACAGGGGTGTTTGCGCAGCCCCACTGAGTGTCTGTGGAACTCCTCCACAGCTTACAGCTCCTGAAGGTTTCACCAGAAGGGCTCCACCCTGCACACCTCCTGTGTGCACAGAGCAGCAGCTGATGCTGCTGGCCTCCTGGGGCTGTGCGGTGTTCTTGCCTGCTCTTGCTGTGGCCACAGGCTCTGTGCTGCTGCAGCTCTGGGGACCACTGCACTCAGAGTTGTGAACCACAGCTCTGAGCCAGTTGTCTGACTCTCAGCTCTCCAGGTTTCCATTTTAGTCACAAAAGAAAAAGAGAATTTTGTTAAAACTGCTCCTGCAAAGGGTGTGAGGGGAAGAGCTCAGTTCTGTGCTTTTCTAGAAGTGCATTTCTGCAGGATGCTGCTGCTGATAAACTCCCACCACTGTTCTCTTACCCATGCATCTCCTCTCCTATAAATCCCTTACTTTTGTGTCCGTCCCCCAGTCCAATAAGGTATGCATGGCACAGATGTCCAGTGATCTTTCCTGGAACATCTGAGTCCTGTGCTTTAAAGGATACATTGGCTTTCCATTCCATGCCACTTGATATTAAAAGTTGATTCCTCAAACCTTACCTCAGCTGGATTTTTGTTCTTGCAGATTTGCCCTGCTTCAACGATCCAAAACAGCAACAGCCTTGTTAGCTAGAAGAAATAATTTTTTTCCCCTTCAATTTTCAAAGAGAGAGTTGTGTGGGCCTGCAAGTCTTCAAAGCCTATGGTCTGTGGTCCAAGTGCTAAAAACAGTCAGAAACTTCACCACCAGATGGATGAAAACTTAAGGCTCATCTTGTTCCTCTCTCTTTCAGCAGTAAAAAAAAAAAAAAAAAAAAAAAAAGAGTTGCTTTTAAAAGAGTTTATCAGTTGGAATTTTTCTCTGCCTGTAACTGGGAAGAAGCTAAGAAACCGTGGCAAGATCCCAGATTTAGACTAGCTACAGGATTCACAGTCCTGAGAAGTGTTCACATAACCCAAGGAGGTATCACTCAAATATGTAAATAAGTTTCCCATGGGGAGCTCTCAGACTCTGCCTCAGAGGAAGTTTTGCTTAAATAAGCACCGAACAGCTTTGCTGTTGCTGTTGCAACTTTGTGGAGCCTGTCCCTTCAGGCTGCTAGTGCCAAAAGCTGTGCAAGTCCTGGCCAGGCTCACTGAAGGGCAAGCAAATGTGTTCAGCCACAGGCACTGCCTTCTCCAGACCTACCAGTGCTCCTCTCCCAGCTCTGCTGCTGCCCTTTACTAATAATAGACCACTTGTTTTTTTTTCAGGGAAAGAACATAGTACATGTGGGTTGTGCACAGTGAGGGTGACTCTGAAATGCCTTTTTTTTTTTTTTTTTTTTTTTTTTTTTGTGAGACTAAATTAAAATGTTTCAGCTTTTGTCTTACTTTGAGGTTAGTGCAGTCATGCTATGACAGGTGTGGATCCATTTTTTACCAAAAATACAGTGTGAGTTATCCCTTAAAATGATGGCAATTTCTGCTTCTCTGGAGCAGCCTCCTTCCTGACACAGAACACTAGAATTGTTTTGTCATTATTTTTGACAACTCTTCCATCTATCCCCATGTCTCTGAACCAGGGATTTGGAAATCTTCTATGCCAGCATGGAGGACTAATTTAAAGCATAGAACACAACATTTTAGATAAATTATTTTCAGAATATTTTAGGAGAAGATATAGTTCAAGAGATCCAGAGAAAATAGTCACAAAATGGAATGTAAAGGAGGAGGAGGTGTAGGCATAAGAACAGCAGCAAAGGCACAACCAGGAGAGAAGGAACAGAAACTGGATGAAATCAGGATATAAAAGCTTATAAATCTCTTTATTTTAAGGTACAAAAAATACCAAGTCTTAAAATATGATCTTTTCCTGGCAATGACCACACTGTTAAAAAACTTGCCTTTTGGAGCAAAAAGGATGGGTGTGCTCAGGGGCATTTTTCCAGCCTTGTGCTTGAGACATCTTTTCTTCTGTGCCTGTTTCAAGCAAGTGCTATTGCAAGCCACACATGGGCACACAAACAAAAATCACTTAATGTGATAAATAGGTGTGATTCGTGCTGATAAAATTGAAACAGTAATCAATATGGATATAGTAATCAATATTTGGAGATAACAAAATGGTTTAAAAGTTAAAAAGCTAGGAAAGCGGAGGGGAAGGGTCCGCCCCCCCCATTATCTTCTGCAGATGTTCAAGGCAGGAAAAGGAGTCAGATAAAGCTTGCTAAAATTAACTGAAAGAGGGAAAACTTGGGTGGAAATCAGAAATATGTTAATTTATAAGATTTATTATATTGGCTTATATAATTTTGGTTTGGCATATATGATATTGACTTGGTGCGCATTTGTAACCCAAAAGGAGAAATAAAGGACACCTGAGGAAGAGGAATAGAAGTAGGCTTTACTTGAGACAGCAAAAACAGAGCAAGTTTTGCATGCAGATGGCCTTCTCTGGAATATCACTGGCTTTCAACACGTCAGCATGGCTGTGTATCTCTGAGTTACTGTGACAAGAGCTGAGAATGGATGGCTGCCTGTTTTACTGCAGATTTTGAAACCAGTTTTCAGAGATTGGGACTATTTTGGAAGGCCAGGTTTTAGAATCTACTTTCAGATGGTGCTTGATATTAGCAAGTGACTTTTGCTACTCTGATATTTCCTTCAAAGATGACAGAGGTTAAAGGAAAATCAGTCATGAAGGAGAACAGAGTTTGGTTTCTTGTCACATGCTGCTTGTCTAGGGAAGTGTTTTTCAGAGGTTTGTCAGACCCAGCTCCATAGCATGCATTCCAGCAGTGAGAAAGGGCTGTGGTCAAGGGAATAAACATACTCCTGAGTACAAAACATTTGCACTGGCTTGGCATATGGCCTCCTGCTTTGGTTGGAAAGAAGTGGGATCAACAGGTAATAAAACTGGCAAATTGATTTTGATTGTGTTTTTACTAATTATTTACTTTTTAACTTTTCATTTTCCTTCAAATTTTTTGTTCCCCTTGTTGGCTTTCTAGTGTCCTGGGCTTACTTTCTGATCTCAATCACTCAGCTCCCTGCACCAGTGGGAAATCATTCAGCCAGCATGGTAAATGTTGTGTGGCTGCTGTCAGAGAAGAATTTAAATGACTGCTGCTAGTATTAATCATTGTATCCCTGAATCAGTTTTGTAAGGTAGTGTCTGGAGAAATGAAAAGAATCATATTTTTCTGACAAACTGCCATAACTCCACTGACACCCAAAATGAGCAGTTACTTGGCTTAGCACTGACTGGGGCCTCTCATTTCATTTAAGAATGCATTTCCCTCTGAAATTCATGGCTGTTTTATGCTAAGAGTAACTATTCTTTCTGTCTAATTTGGGTCACAGCCACTGAACCCAGTAATAGATGAGGGACCAAAACTCTAAGAGATGTGTCCCTTCAACATTGCTAAGAAGTGAAAAGTTGATGTGTTCATCAGCAGTTATTCTCTTTCCCTTGTTCTATTCAGTCTTGGTACAAGAATTTCCCCAGACCTCATTTTTTGAACCATTTAATTGTGTTGTAACTTGTTATAGTAGAAAAGTATAGAACAATATTTTCAGAAAAACAAGACCTCTAGGGAGAGACAACATTTTTTACTAGCCTTGCTGATATATTTGGAAAAATTGGGTATGTTGCCAGGTTCTGACACTCTGGTGACTCTGGTGCTTTGAAAATGTTTTATATCTGCTGTGATGAATGATGTTAGCTCTGCTCCAAGCTTCACTTTCTCTGGCCACCAAAGCTACAACAATGCTACTGTGAAAAACCACGCAGATCATTCTTTCACCCCAGCCTTCCATAGGCCATTAAAAAAAGTTATTATTGTATGTTCCTTAAGATGTTGGGAGTGAAGAAGAAGTGTGTTTTATATCAATGAGCAACACTTTGTTTCCTGCTCTTGTCTGGTGTTGGCCTTTGATCACTCCTGCCTCACATCAGGTGTGATTATCTCAGAGCTGAAGCCAGGCTGAATCCTCCTACTCACTTCTGGATATTCCCCCTGCTCCCCACACAACCTACCATCAGACCAACAGCTTCTACTCTGTTTAGAAACACATTTCATATCTGTCAGCTTCTGGTATCAGTTTTTATAGACATGCAAAATAGCTTTCCTTCCCCCAGCACCCATATGCTGAACTACCAGATTACAAAGATGCCCTTTTTTAAAGTTCAAATTTGTGAAGTCTCATTAAATTGAGAATTAACTGCAAAGTAAGATTTCAAACAGTTGCCTCTCTTAAGCAGTGCTACATGACTAGGAAAACTATTTTCTTTGACAAGACTTTTTAAAGGTGGGTTTACCACAGGTAGTGTATGGTGGTGAATCTCAGACCTAAAATTTACTTTTTAGTTACATTTAGTTCAATTCCCAAATGGTCTTTCAGGGCAATCTTTCAGCCAAACTTCTGCACCCTGGATCATATGCCTGACATACTGAAGGAAAACAGAAATCAGGAGAGGAAACAGAAGCTGGAGAGAGGCAGCATTTTATCCGAAGTCAAAGGGAAGGTGGGAGCCAGAGCAGAGCTGCACCATCTCAGCTCTAGGATGTGCACCAGGTGCTGCTCCTGGGCTCCTGAGCTCCCTTCCTTCCTCATATTTTGTAGCAGCAATTTGTCATGGCTTCACAAGCTGCCTGCCTGGGTTCTTGCTGGAGGCTGAGGATATTTGAAAAGCAGGATCACGTGTTTTTCTCACTATAAACTAGATGAATAAAATTTGTGCTTGGGTTTGTATTTAGTCAGTTTGTATTTATTCATGACTATTTTTCCAGGATGAGGTAATATATTAAATGCAAATGTTTGTATTAATGCACTCCCATCATTCCACTTTGGCCAGGAAGGTGAAGCATGTTTAACCAATCTGTTAGCTGCCTATGGCTATTTTCCTAAGGGTTACCACAGTGGATTGTAATGCTCATATAAATTCCACCATCTTCCCATCTAGGACAGTCTGGTATCCTGGCTTTGCTGGCCTCCTCTTCACACAAAAATCAAGCAGTGCAGATAGGCCTGGCTATATTTGCACTTGACCTGGCTACAGATCTGCTGCCGGAAGAGAGGTGTGGCACAACTTAAAATGGTTTGGGCCGGTTCTATGCCAGGCTGTACCAGA
Source organism: Onychostruthus taczanowskii (assembly GCF_017590055.1). Taxonomy (NCBI): domain Eukaryota; kingdom Metazoa; phylum Chordata; class Aves; order Passeriformes; family Passeridae; genus Onychostruthus; species Onychostruthus taczanowskii. The sequence continues at coordinate 2,671,050 of NW_024498685.1, forward strand.
AAGAATGCACATAAAGCTTCTAGTTGTTTTCAGCAGTATGGTCATAGTGATTGCAGAGCAAAAAAAAAGAGGGTAAAAAAAAAAATCCCACACAAGAACAAACATACCAAAGCCCATATTTGTATTGTGGGCCAAACTTGATTGTCTTTAAAATGTGTTGATAGCAGCTGATGAGCTAGTACACCTGCTAAATGTTTCTTTTTTATTTAGAGCACAAGCACTCAGAAGTCTTGGTGTTGGATATGTTCACATTTCTTGTGCAGTGAAACCCCCCGAGTTTCACTGTCTATCACAGTAACAGTAGTGCAAGATGCCTTATTCTCAGAAAAATGAACAGAGACTCTTTATTTCTTGGGCTTTCTTCAGTTTAAGCATTCAAGTTTATGCAGTTTTTTGCTGCATTTGTATGTCCTGAAGAAAGAGCAGGTAATGTCTGTGAATGACATTTTCTTTTGCTGATCTTGTCTTCATCCCCAGTTGAGGATGTTTTTGACTGATTGGCCCCCATATTTCCAAATTTGGATTTGATACGTCAGGGCAGAGGCATAAAGGCTGTATCCAGGTAGAGCCATTTCAGGCTGTAAGATTTCAAAACTTAAAATGGTTTCATCTCTGGGTGCTCCTTGGATGCCATTTAGTGGTAGCTTTAAGAAAGTATGACTCAGAGTAATTAATCCCTAAAGCATTTCATTCTTTGACGAGTTTTGCAACACATGGGACTTCACAATAATGGTGAAATAATTTCCAAAATGTCTGTATGAGTTCAGCTATAACATTTCTGCTGGGAATATAGCAATATGTTTATTTCTGTGCTCAGAAAGAGGAAAATGTAATAAAGATGGATATATTCCACCTTCAAACAAGGAACAAATTGTGAGAGTCAAAAATACCTGTGCATATATATAAAATTTATAATAGCCTTCTGCAGTTAAATTTCCTCATGATTTGTTAAACAGGGAGAAGTGCTGGGAGAACGTAATGATGACTTAATGTGAGAAGGTTATTGAATTTCTGGGACATTGTTCACAGAATTATCTACACTGTTTGAAGGTAACTATCCATATTGCTTTCCAAGACTGATTCATTGAGTGTAATTATTTCACTGCAGGATTAGAATAAAGATTAATTTAGGTAATTTGCTGTCCAGGGCCAGGAGCAGATGCTTAGAAATGAGCACCAGCTTATGATTTCATAATACAGCTTAAGCCAAGATAAAAGCTCACTGCTGCCAAGAGGGAAAGGTCCTGCCCTTCTTTTCAGCTTCTGCACCCCCAGCTCCTGGCTTCATAAACCCCAGATGGCCTGTGCATAGCTGGTGCTCCTCCAGACACACAGTAAGCCAATTTACTGCAGTGGCAGAAAGGTCACTTAAATAATAACAAAAAGAAGTGCTTTTGTCTCTGGTGAGTTGAGCTGGCTTGCCTCCTGATCCACCAGGTCGCAGCGCCAGACGGAGGGGTCAGGCACTTGGGATCAGTGGATGTGGGAGGAAAGAGCAGGGAAGGCTGGACAGGAATGAAGGAAAGAACTAAGAAGGAGCGACTAGAGGAGAGTAAAGCTTCCAAGTTGTGTCAGCAATGAGACATTTATTTGGCTAAACCTTCTATTTTTGCCTGTTTGACGCCTACTGGAAAATCCAGCTGGCCTTCCCAGAGCAGCATGTACAGTGTGTGGAATAGCCCTGCCCTGAATGAAAATATCTCATTTACAATTTATGAAAAGGTCTGTATGAGGATTGTGGGGGTTTTTTTTAGTTTTTGCATGTGTGCATTACTTTACAGTAATTGTTCTTGAGTTTTATTGTCTATTTTATTGCTTGGTCAGTCGGCATCATGCAATCCTTCTGCAGCAGTTCACAGTAGCCAGAGCTAAAGGTCACACATGGTCTCAGTACCCAGAAATTGTTGTTTCACCTGAAAACCCCCTTAACTCCATTTTAGCCCATTTAATGTAATTTATTGATGTGTCAAAGAATAAAGATCCCAGCACTGAACCTGGGAGCATCATGATAGCTGCCTTTCCACTGTGTTTAGTTCCATGTTCTCTTTCCCAATTCTTAAACCATTATCAGTCCTTGAGGGAATCCTTCCTCCCCAGCTGAGAGGGCTGAAGAGCTTTCAGTAAGGAGCACTGTTGCCACCTTTTTTGGAAGATGGCAGACTCAGCACTTGAGCACAGATTGTGTCCATGTGATGGGTGACATGGATGTCTTCCCTGGACAAAATGAATGGGGATACATAGATCATACAGATAATATTTACTATTTGTTCTCTTCTTTGGTGGGGAATTTTTGCTGTGATTTCCACCAGTGGCAGGGAGTCCTTGTTTAAGGTTGGTGCTGTACTGCCACCTTTCATTCCTCCAGCACTTTGTCAGTGCTAAACTATAGATCACGTGTCATGGCAGCTCCATAGCTGAAGTGCTTTAACTCCTGAATAAATGTCTTCTGATCTGGGTAGTTTTTCACTAGTTCAGTTTCTCAATTTGCTCCAAGTCATCCAATATTGATTTATCAAGCTGAGGCAGTTCTTCCTGGTGAAGAATGTCTCCATTGTAGGAAATTCATGGATACTTTTAGGGCCATTAGATGCTTCTGAAAATCTAAGGTTCTTTTGTAGCTTAGCAATATGTCCTGTCACAAACATTAAATACATAGTCACTCTGGGGTTTGTTTGCCCCTGACAGGCAAGAGTCAGGGCACTGTGTCTTTTTTTCTTCTTTTTTTTTTTTTCTCCACATATTCTATGGCAAGATGAGGTTTTATTTTGTCCTCTAATGTTCTGAGTCTTGATATACACTTTTGTTGTGTTTTCAACAATCATCGTAGAATCACAGAATGGCGTAGGTTGGAAGGCATCTTAAAGATCATCTAGTTCCAGCCTCTCACCATGAGGGTGGGTTTTTTTTTCCCTTAACTGCAAAATCTAACACAATATAGACAGAAGTTTAATATGATGGCCTGGGTTTTTTTGTCATTGTTTTTGGGGTTTTTTGTTTGTTTGTTTGTTTGTTTGCTTTGTTTGTTTGTTTTAATAAGATTTTCCCTTTATGGAATGGTTATGAGACAGTTCATTATATGACCATTAGATTTCCTGCTTAGTAGTTTATTTATTTTTTAAGTTCTTCTGAAATTTGGACCATAAATGCTTATGTGGATTTACCACAAGGCTACGTGATATGAAAAGTGATGAACATATACCAACTTCTGTTGCCTTTCAGCCTTTTCACTGTAAGTCAAAGCCCTTTTCTTGTACTTTAACAGACAGATGCTCTTATCTTTTAGCCATTTCTGAAAGCAGAACAGGAATTATTTCATTACTCCCTCTAGCCTAGGTCAGGTGCTGTGAGTGGTCAGCTATCCAGATATTCAGCATGTGAAGGAAGGGAGGGCACATTCCCTGGACACCCAGCTTCAGGTCAAGGAGACTTGTGCCCTGTGGCTTTGAGCTGCTGTTCCTGAGGCTGGGGGGCACCTTTCTGCTTAGATTGATGGTGGGTACCCAGAGTCACAGGCAGCCTCTCAGCATCAGTTATTTTGTTCTGATAAAGCTAAAATCCTTCACTTTTTTTTTTTTTTTTTTTTTTTTCTTTTTTTTCTCCTGGAATTTTTCATAGCTTTGGCTCATACTGACTTAGAGAAATTGCTTACTCACTTGCTTCTTTCTTAGATTCCTTCCAGTCAGGAGCATAATGAATATCAGCCAATGTCATTGTGACAGTGTTGCAAATATCTCCAAATATTGCCAAACTGCCACACCATAGATTAAGATTTCATTGTGGAAACCAGAATTTAATGAGAATAGCACTCCAATTGTGGGAATGATTGGTCATTGGAATGATTTATCTGTTGATTGGAGTGGATACCCTGTAAACCAGAAATATTAAAATCAAGGGCACAGAGATTTTTGTAAGGATGTGCTTGTTTCAACCTCAACAAAAACTGTTACAGAAGAGAGAGATTATGGGAATCACATTATATTATGACAGTTTTCTCTTTTTTTCTTTTGTCTTAAAATGATATAAATTCTATCTCTTACACTAGAAGTGTTTTTCTGAATTATTTACCAGTTTATATCTTTCTTCACATCTTCACTAGAATAGTAATAGAATACATAAGCAAAAGTTCTTGGCTTTTATTTCTGGAGGGCAGAAAAAATCTACACTTCAAGTCACAGTCAGCATCCCCCCTTTTTCATCTCCTTTTGGTCACCACTGAGGACAGACACATTCCTCTGCCTCTCACTAGGCACGTGCTGAGCTCAGAAATTCCACATCTCATGGCTGTCTCTAGAGGGAATTGTCATATGCCAAAGCCCACAGTGGAAAGGACTGGATTTTTACTGTCTTGTGTATTTTTAATATCTAGCAGGATTGGTAGAAATGGTAGCAAAGCAAACAAAATTAGTATGAACCTTAAGGTGGAAATAACTCATCCAGTAGACTGAACATCATTGCTGTTAAGAGTTTTCTTCCTCTTCAAGTCTGTCTCAGTTGAAGCCAAAGATGCTCAAATTCAAATGCTCAGACAACTTTGCAAATGAATTTATGGCTCATTCTGTGATACACTGAAGGAAATGCTAGTTCCAGTTCAGTTCCTAGGAAAAAGTACACAGTGCCTCACATTGTCTGCTGTCACAACTGCTTGTCACCCTTACCTCTCATCTCTCCCAACCCACTCAACTCTTGCTGTTCTGTGGCAAGCTTTGCTTTCATACTGAAAAGTGATCTTTGTGTTTACTTAAATGAACAAGATGCTGCTTTTGTACTTGTTCTATGTTTCTCATACCATTTAACAAGTCCTTTTCTGTTAATTCTCTGATTACAGAGATCAGTTCTTTGCCTTCCAGAGTAAGGCAGTACAGAGCACGTCAAACACCACTTGGTGTATTGGCTTGATTGTAGCTCAAGCAGAGTTCTTACCAGGCTTCTGTAAAGAATTGTGGTTTTCACTGGTTGCCATCACTTGATTGCTGTAATCAAGATTATATCCCTAAAACTACTGTTTCAACCAAGTTTTCCTGCTCAGAATACAAGATTCAATCACCATGTTCAGTGTAATAGAACATGTTGAGTCCCTTACCCTTTTAGCCCAGGAGACTAATCACAGGATATGTCAGCTTAAAGTTCCAGTGGCAATGAATGCTTTTTTCACATGAGTAACAAATGAGGAAGTTTGTGCATGCACATTTTCAGCAGGTGGTTTCCAACAGCCTCAGTCTCTAACCAGCTGTTTTCTCTGTTCCCTTCTCGTGGCTTCTGCAGCAAACATGCTGCATTATTATTCAGAAGATTAAGATTTTTAAGATGAGGGAAAATGGAAAGTCCCCAAACCATTCTTTTCCTGCAGCCTGCATGGCTGGCTGGGAAGCACAAGATGTGCCTACTCGACAGCTTAGTGGAAAGGAGTAGAGCCAGCCAATTTATTTTCCTCTGACAGCTGAAAACCTCTAGTTTCTCTGCTTTCCTGACTTCCTTGTCTCTACTTCTGATTTCAGGGGTCACTGCAAACTAGTTCCAACTGGCTGCAAACATCTGTGCTGTTAATTACTTTATTTGCCATAGAAGATCCCAACAAGTAACATATTTGCTTGATTTCCCATCTCTTCTTTATGTCCCTCCTAATCTCTGCAGTGGGAATCGACAACTTTCCCAATGCAAGAGGTGGATGCTTAAAATAATAATGTATTTAATTGCAAAGGAATGTTTGAAGGGAAACAAAGTTCTCTGTTCTCAGACATGCTTTGGTACTTCTTTTTGAATTACAGCCTGTAGGAAGGCATTGCTTCATCTATTGCCTCTGCAAAGCACCACAGTCACAGGTGGGATCACTCTGCCCCCTTTTGTCTGTTTTGTATTGATTATTGTCTTCTGTCTCCTTTTATAAAGCCACATTTTATAGGGTTTTACAGTTATAAAGTCAAATATTATAGGTTTGTTATAGGGAGAAATTAATGAATTATAGAAGATACATATGATATAAAAGCAGATATAAACCAAGATTATTACTCTAAAGCATTTATTCATTTGAATGATTCTCATAAAGTACAGTAATGTCAGAGATTGCACTAAACACACCTTCATTGCATGGTTAACCCAAACATCACCTTAATTTTCTCCCCAGTTCTACTATTTAGGTAAAAAATCTTGTACTGTTGAACAATCATATCCTCCCCAGTAAGGGTGGCTACCATTTGGACTCAGGTGGAAGTTATCCAGAAAACAGGAAACAACAAGGACTTAGTTCTCCAGTATTGTTCCTATGAATCCCCTACCTTTATTAGTAAATAACTGAGACTATTAACTTAGAGTGGCAGCCTCATTCTTCTGGTACTTTTTGAATAAAATATCTTTCCAAACAATTAAAAAAAAAAAAAAAAAAAGACCACTAGGGAACCTTCAGGTATCTCCATGCTCTGCTGAAACAGAGTTAAAATTTTCCAGAAGTGATATAAGGGAAATGAAAATACATTTCCTGACAATGAGTGGGATTTCTTAACAAGACTTTAACTTTGATTGCATTGAGAAGAATGGTGGTAAAGCTTCTGGCAAAATGCATTGGTAATAACTGCAGCTGAAAGTGCAGCAAAACCTAGGAATAAATTGTCTGGTTGTTGTGCTGTGCCTGTTACTGATAGCTTTTAACAATACATTAGAGATAGATTAGCATCTGTCATTTTTGGGGCAGTCCTGTAGATCTTGCCTTAGGGCAGATGAATAAACTGGGTATTAGACTGAGGTCCCTCACAGCCCTAATTTTCTGTGATCGCTCACCATCCCAAGGAAAAGGCTTCTCTCTTGTCACCCAGGCTATGAATGATCAAGGTCCTGGGTGTTGTCCTGGCTGTCTGCAGCCTTGCCATGTGCCCAGATAATGAGTGGGGAGGTGAATATTCCTTCTGCCTTGCTGGTTTTACTGGCTGACAGTTTTACCCTGACAAAACCTTGGCAATTGTGCCCACAGCAGTGGTCTGAGCCTGGGCTGTGGTGTGGAGTATTTTCCACCGGCAGGGGGGCTGGGACAACAGGAATTCTGTGGCTCACCTGTAGAAGCAATTTCACGATGTTTGTTCTGTGGAAGGCAGCCACAAACTTGGGAGGATGCATCTGCAGGTGTTGCATCCTGCTGCAATGCTCATTTATCTGGCTGGCAACACTGAAGTGTTCAGAGATTTAAGTTATGTTTTGAATTCACTTTCAGGGAGTTGCCAGAAAGTCCAAGAAAATCTCTTCCTTTCCTGTTTAAAGAACTCCATAGGCTGTGGAATGTAAAACCACTGGAGAGGGGAAAAATTCCTTTAAACAAGTTGCATCTTCTTAGGATGTTATTTTTTCTTCTATTTTAAATTTACTGATTTTTTTATTCCTTATACATGCTGGATAGGCCTCCTAAAAGCTTCTTAAGCACGTGAAATGTTTTACCTACATAATTTCTGAGATGAAAAATGGATAGATGCTGTTAGCAGCTAGTAAAGAACATCTCACTTAAGGTTCATTTATATTATCCCAATAAATTGCTTGCATTGGCACGTGCTTTAAAGCTTGTACTGGAAGTCAAACTAGGTATAAGTGTAGCAGTAATGCAGAATTATGTTTTACTGTTACCTAAAAATTTGCATGACAAGGAGTCTACAGGTGGATGGGCTCAAACTAGAAACTTCTTCATGAGATTCTTTTAAATGGAACTTATTTGGGAAAGAAAATTCATCTTAAAAGTAGTGGCTTTCTTTAAAATAAAATTGTAGGGTCCAAGATGATTCACCACATAAATAAACTAGATTAGTAGATATTGTATTGATTCCTTACATTTACTTAGGGCTATTCATCTGAGGAAAACAGCATCCTGTGCTGATTGACATTCTATTCTGTTTGCAAATGTACCAACTTCTGAAATAAGTAGCAGATCAAATGCTTTTTACCATTGCAGAAAAGGATTAGAAAAGCAAAGAACAGCCAGGAAAACAAAACAAAACAAAACCATAGGTACATGGAATTATCAATGGAAATATTTTCTTAGGGCTGAGACCAGACCATGTAGGTTTTGGAGAGCTGAAAGTTACTAAAAATGACCTCTATCCTGACCAGCTCCTAGGTAAATAAAACGTGTCTATTTCTATACTTTCATTCAGAACTGGGCAGGCTTTGTCACAGTGGGGTAAATCATGAGTGTGAGGAATTTGTGGAAGTATGTCCTAGCAGCAAATTCCAGGAGTGATCACCTGAGGGCTGTGAAAACAGCAGGTACAGCTTCCAGTCTCAGTGTGTCTATTTTAAAGAACAGGAAGATTTCAGACAAAACATTCCTCAGCATTGGTTCTGGGTTTGTTGTAAAAGAATGCTATCAGACTGTCAGAGAAAGGAAATTCAGGTATGTTGGCTGATGTGTATTTCCTGCTGCTGTGGGTGAACCAACCACAACCACAACCTTCTGTGCCGGCTTCTTTTCCTGCCTTACAGAAACAGTCTCTGAAAACAGACATTTCTAGACTAGAAAAACAAGGAAATGGTTGATTTTGAAGTCTCTCTCTGCTCTGCTTCCCTTTCACTTTGCCATGCTGATAACTGCACACATTGGAGAGACCGTATGACCTGCCAAAGAAAGCAGGGAATTATCCTGACAGCAGTGCTGAGATAGCATCTCTCTAGGGGCAAAGTAGAGGAGTGGAATCAACAAAAAATCATGATGTAGTGGATAGTCTTTCTCTCTTAAACCTCATTTTACTAGCTGCTTTAGCAAACATTGAAATATGAAATATCTCCGTGAAATCAATGTGGAATCCCAAAATGGGACCTTTGGCAGCAGAGCTGTCTAGGTAAGAAAGTTTGCCAGAGGGTGCAAGTGAGATTCCATGTGCAGTAAAGCACAGGAGCTGGCAGCCTCTGGCCCTCAGAGGGGAATAACTTAAATCAGTGCATGAGTCATGGAGACAGGCAGATACAAATACTCTTATTAGCTCTCTGCGAGATCAGCATTCCCATCAGGCCACCACCCTGCTAAGTCTTGTACACATTCTCAGCTCAAAGCAGATAAATAAGGGGAAATTTGGGAAAAATGGACTCGAAGAATTACAAAACTTCAGTACGGGGAATGCACTGTTACACTGTTAATTTACTGATTATTTTCAAAGATACTGCTCCAAAGTTTGGGTTTAGCTTTAGATATGCTGTGTCTATTTCACAGCAGGAATTCTAAGGCAATGTAATTGCAATCTTGTGAGGGGTTGCGCATCCTTTCACAGACAGCTGAGTGTAGAGAGTCATTCAGGACAAGAATTGCTTGCTCTTTCTCTGTTGTTCTCTGAAAGGAAGTCTTTGACTACTCAGAGTGAAGCCCAAAGTTCCTGCCAAGGTAGAGAGCAGAGAGAAGGAATGGGGAAAGACTGATGGGAGCATTCTTCTGGGAATTTGTCTCATTGTTTCTGTAATCTGCATATACCTTTGACTTTGTGAGCTTCCAAATGTAGAGATTTCTACAATGCAGTATGAAGTTCTTATTTTTTTTTTTGTGTTGTCAAGAGAAAGAAATTCCTTTAAGGCCTTATGGTAATATTCATGCAGCTCTCCTGCTCAGAGCAGTTGTTTAATGACAGATGGAATCAGGCATTTGGACATGGCCAGTGACTCATTCTACCTGGTTACCTGAGTTATGTGTCTGAACAACTGAATTATAATACACACAGGGGAGACAAACTTATGTAAAGTGCAATAGTACAGTCCCAGGCAGGGGAAAAGAGTAAAGAAATTGCTAAAATAAAAAGAATTATTTCCCCAGAGTTTTAGCTCCCAGAATCTTTTGTCTGAGTCTGGTTTCCAAACTTTTCAGAGATTGTTCTGTTATTCATGCTCAGGTCACATCACTTGTACCCAGAGCTGGTCTAACAGGCTTTGACTGTCAGCAGAAGCAGTCAGAAGCTCCCACCTCTGCTCTGCTTGCAGGTTCCCAGGAGCACAGGGAAATGCTCCAGGCTAAAATCATGACACCAACAGTAGTCCTGGCACATACCTTCCAGATGATTTATGGGAACCAGCACTTCATGAATGGGAGCAGCACTCAATATCTTTCCTTCCTTCACCACTGCTGCTTCTGCCCTAGGACACATGACTGCTTTTTCCTCTCCAATGGAAGGGAATCACTTCAGCAGCTCCTCTAAGATGAGAGATGTGGTGGCTGCATTAGAGTAGCCACCATGGTGTCACCAGAGCTGCAGACTTGCTTGGAAGAAGTGACTGTCTCAGGGCATTGAAATATCTTCTTTCCCATTTAACATTTTATACATAGAATTCACTCTCACATGTACAGCTTGTGAGATATTGCAGCCCTTCTAAGTCAAGTTAAGAATTCCTTAAGGAATATTTTGGAGTTTATCCTCTGGGATTTGTTCTCAGCACTTTACCATTGCTGTAAATAAAACTGTGGAAGTAACTAACAAGTAACACATGGAAGTTTAACTAAGATGTTGTCTTGCCCTTTTCAATTTTCTCTTTTTTCTTTTGTTTTTCACATTTCTAGAACCTACAGACAGAAAATGAGATCTCTTTCAAGAAAAGCAGAATGCTGCCTCTCTTCTTCAATTTCTCTGTTCTTCAGAGGCAATGGACTGACACTGCAATCAGTCAATACCTAACAAAAGTAAGGTACAATAACATTACAGCAACAGTCTCTCATGCTGTGCAATCTGCTAATAAATCCCTTGAGTATCAGGCAGGTTATCTTAGATAGGCTGGCTTCTATGCCCACTCATCCTGTGTATCATATTTGCCCTAAAAATATTGTGCCAAACTTTACTCTTATGCAACTGACCATGAGAAATGAGCTTGACTTTTGCAGGCTTAATATTGCTGATATTTCCCCCTCCTCCTCCTTTATAGGCTTTACTTCTTTAAGGGATCTAGTTCACTTTTCACACTCCTCAAAAAATGCGTGGCTATTTCCTGAATGAAATAACCAGGGCTTACCTCCCTGGTAGTGGCAAAATCAAATTAAATAAAAAGAAGCCTGGACTTCTAGCTACTGTACCACTTTCATATGCTATTCATGGAAGGTAGTAGAGAAGTGGCAGTCAAAACCCACAGCATCCTTAAAAATCCTTGGCTGCAGTGAAACTCCAGGAAAAGTTTCTCCTTGACTTCCTCTGAACCAATAATCTTTCAGTCTCATCAATGTTCATTTGTCTTTGCTGAACTCTGCAAAGAGAGGTGAATTTTCCAGACTTACCTCAGCCTGAGCCATGTAGAAGTTACATTCTCTTTGAAATATGTTCTGACAGACATGAATTCTAATCAGGCACAGATGATTTTTCATTCACTGAAGACTTGAACCAAAAAAATAAGAGGTGACAAAGCTCAATCCTGCTAATCTTCTTTCCTCACTTTGCTAAACTTAATCAGCAATTGCTGGCACTGACCTTTCTTTCCTTGGCATTAAGAAAAGGATGCTCCTACTGAATTAATCACTTCCAGCCTGCTGAGGAGGCCTACACTTCTAGTTAAGTGTGGGATGCAGATAAGGAATGCATTCCCTCTAATGATCAAACACAGGTGACCCCATTGACACCATTTGTGAGTGGGACAAAACGCAGCAATCGAAATGCTGAAGCAGAAATAAAGTGATTGTTATACCTGTGCAGATCTTTCCATTCACTTCAGAGAAAGGAGAAGAAAACTTTGAAGATGGAAACAGAATGAAATTACATTCTGAAAATTATGGGACTTCATTTTGTCAGGCACTTTTTCAAGCCTAAATAGAATGTGTGCCTTCTTGCAAATTAACTAATACAGGACTTGGCCCTGTTGTGTGTTATGTGATGAATCCAGAAGAGCAGTGTACACTAATGTGTCACACACTGGCCACATAAAGCCTTTCTGATCTGCAACAAGAAACTGCTGGTGATGGAAAAAAACTCTTGTGATACAGAGTTTGAAGATATTACAATATAACCATATAATAGGAATGAGTCTTACTTTATGAAAAAGATATTTAGAACAGCATATAAAACCTGGAATTCTGACATCCTCCTTTATTCGTAAGAGATTCATTCTGAAGTAAGCATGATGATATCTCATTACTCCTGCCCTGTATGTCTGGAAGCTGCCTAAAAGACCACAAGACTTTGTGATAAGAGAAGTGACAGGGGCAGAAAAGCGAGTTGAAACATCTCTGAAATACATTTGCAATCGAAAGGGAACAAAATGTCCCTCTAAAGACAGAAATGAAGACACTGGAGTAGTACCTCTTTTAGGTGGTAACCTGGAGAAATAATATTTTTTGCCTGAAATTGGACATGAGTCCTGCACAGATGCTCTCTCCATATTCACCCTCCACAAAAGATATAAAACTGAGCTGAATCAGGAGATTTAACTATATTCTGAGTGCTAGTGTGTTTGTTTTTTCCTTTAAATATGTCTCCAGTTCTGTAAACAAAATGTTGACATTCTCAGTTCATACTGACAGAAGATCTAAATAAAGATTTGTTTCACGAAAAAAAAAAAACCAACAAATTGAGAAGATAGCAAGCCAAGGCACATTCTTATTAGCATTAGTATTAGTATTATTAGCATTATTCTAGTAATTAGAAAGCATTGCCCATTAAATTCGCACGATTTTTTTGGTAGGTATTATTGCCATGATCCAGGAAAAGTCTTCTTGAAAAGTTCTTCTTGTAACCATTTAATTGGGGGAGACAAGGCTACCACTAACGGCAGAAGTGATGCTTATGGATGCATCATGGAGATGTCAGGTCCAGACATCTTTTGTGGGATCTCATTTAAGTTGTTTACAGCACAGACATTTTTGTCTGGACTCTTTATCTAACCACCCTGAGAGGTCAAGGGAGAGAGAAAGACACTGAATAATTCACTTAAACTCAAGGGCACACTTAAGGAGATCAAGACTATCTGCTCACTAAAAATGTCAAATTCTGTCCAGCAAGCATGTCCAGGGGGAATACCTGGCAGGCATTTAGACTTAAGCAAAATTAATCTCACCCTTCACTTTAGCAGGTGTTGCATAAATTAAGGGATCACAGACACAGGAGTAACCGGATCGCATCCTCCATATGCCTCCAAATATGCTTGTGTGACAAAACAGTGAAAATATTATTCCATCATTTCAGTAGCTCTCTACATTTACCCCAAAAAGCCCCCATCTGCTGATGCAGCCATAAAACAGCTGCAGAGGGGAGGTCAACATTGCTGGGTGTTTGCTGTCTGCTGTATTCTCTGTTTGTGGCAACAAACCAAATGGAGCACAGAAACCCAACAGGCTTTTTTTGGCTTGCAGTCAAACTGTGAAATGGTCTCATCATCTGAGCTGTAGCCAACACTGCTTCTCATGTCAGGTATCCAGGGGAGAAATCAACCAAGCCTGCAATTTCTGTGTTACCTAGTCCCACCCTCTCAGATTAACCTAGGCATTTTAAATGCATCACTCTCCTTAGCCACCTTTCCTGCCCTGCTTTTGTTTTCCCCCCTGTATATATATCTATATATATATATTCTTTGTCAAAAATAGCAATCTGAGTGTTATTACCATAGAAATTGTATCGAGAACTATATAAAAAAGCTATTTCCTTTCCTTTACCCTCTCCTTGAAATTATTGTCCAGCTGCTTCAATAGACAAAAAAATATAATTCCTTGCACACACTGGTATTATTGAAAAGATTAAAATAGTCTGGCTATCATAAAGAAAGAAAAATAGCAACCCACACACAGAGAAGCAACTTCTGCATGTTACCATCCAACTCAAATTCCAGGACATGGCCCCTCCTTGGTAAGAAATGTCTTAGGCTGCTGCTTCTTTTCCTCTGACAAGCAGCCCTGGAGATGGTGAATAAAGAAGGAGGAAAAGTAAAAAGAAGTTTTTAAAAACCAGCCAAACAAACAACAGTGGGGAAAGCTGTTTGCCTGCAACCTGCCTGTAGCCCAGGAAAATCAATCAGCCTCTAAACTGATTTCCAAAACAAGAGACTGGGAAGGGCCGATACTTCAGTGTCTGAGCCATTCTGCACTTCAGCTTTGCCTGTGTTATTGCACATAAGAATATAATATTATTTGCACTGAGGAGTGCTAGTTTATTATCCCAAAAAATGTGTTGGACAGCTTCATCACACAGACAACAGATTAATTTCACTGGTGCTTACTTTTTGTGAGGCAAGTTTTAAGAGAACCCTATTGCTCCTGTACTTTTGAGGAAAATACATTTAGGGTGTTTTCTCCTAACTTATTTGTCTTCTGATAGGTTCTATGTCCTGATTGTAGCATTTTGCTGCCCACAAAATTGTACTTGGGGAAGAGCTGTTACAAATATCGCATCATAGCATTCCCTGGATTGTTCAGCGCTGGGTGCAGCGTGGCCACTTTCCTGATTGAGGCCTCAGTGCTCTATTACCATACAAATTATGTTAGAATGAGAATAGGAAGTGGGAAAAAGTGTTTCTCATTGATTATGAAGTTGAAGCTGCTTTAGGAGCAATGTGGGATAGTTTACCTTGTGAGTCAGGCAGCTGTACAATTCAATAACACCTATTTTATCCATAATGCTGCAATCGAGTCACACTGTTTTTCTTGAGGCTGCTGCATCTTTGTGTGCATCCACATTGCAGTGGGAACACTCATTTGCTAAAATAACCCTAGGTGTGTCATTCAGAGCTATGTTCTTGGCAATCTCATGTTACTGTTGAAAGCTCTGAGTCCCTTCTGGCCGGCTTTGATTTCGCTCGGTGTCCCTCACCTTCCAGGGAGGCTCTTGGCAAATCAGCTCCAGCTGCACTGTCCAGGCACCCCAGGCTGCACACAGAGAGCTCTTCAGAGCTGCACATTGGACCTTTGCTGGCCCAAGTGCAAGCCACACAAGCCCGACTTGCTGGGAATTCTGTGCTGTCCCTTCTTCTCTTCTTTACTTCTTGAAAGCAGCAAGATAGTGTAGAGATGGAAATTTTCTTCTGACCCCGTTTGGATATCAAGGCCAGCCCTTGTATCCTCAGGGAATAGACAAGTATGTGGGCTGAACATGCTGCTTGACACAATTTGTCGTAACAAAAACACTTGGCTTGTAAAAGTAAACACTTGCTAGAAACTGTGCCAGCTATAATTCCATCACTTCACTGGCCCTATTAAGCACTTTATTTTTAAAAAATTGTCTCCCATTACTGCACACAGTTTTGTTTTTATTACTCATGCTACTGTCCCAGTGTAGTCCCAAAACCTGCAGTATTAGGAAACCCAAACCTCGCTGTCTTGGGATGGGCCAGGCCCAGTTGGGCTAGGCTGGAAGGCCAGTCACAAGGCCACATGATTGAGTTTGTAGTTTCTTTTGACTTGGAGCTTTGAGGGCTTCTGTTTTCAACATGTTGGTAACTTGACACCTTTTTCTGTATTTAGAATGGTTTTGGGAAATGAAGATGAGACACAAAGCTGGAGTTGGAGGCTTGGTTCCTCTGACGAACCATCAGATTTTGTGATTGCAGAGTCTCTTATTGTGGGTGAGGTTGTCTATGTCAGAAAGGATGTGATTTAAATTTTGTATCCCAGGGTAAATAGCAATTACTTCAGAGACAATAAGCTCACAAAGCTTATTAAAGTGTTTTCATCACTCTGCAAGTGTAATTATGCCAGACTGATATGAGAAACAGGCACAAGAATTGGATCATTCAGAATTTAAGGTGATTGTTCCTCAACAAAATGGTGGAAAAAACCACTGATTATGATAAAAGATGTTCAATATTCATGCTTCCATAGTAGGGGAAAATATTTCCAAGGAGCTGTTTCTGGGGCAATGATAATTTTTTCCATCAATAATGCTTTGAATAATACTTCTATAGAGTTCTTTGTGTTAAAGTTGTTTAAACATCTTACCTTATATTTCCATATGAAAA
Organism: Onychostruthus taczanowskii; assembly: GCF_017590055.1. NCBI lineage: Eukaryota > Metazoa > Chordata > Aves > Passeriformes > Passeridae > Onychostruthus > Onychostruthus taczanowskii. Next base: position 2,686,920 of record NW_024498685.1, read on the forward strand.
TTTGTTAACTTAAAATACAGCTTACACACTAAATCTCCTGGGTCTAAGGACAATGACAACAATAATACAATGATTTATTTCTCAACTCGGCTACCAGCCCACACATTAGTTCTAAATGAAATGTTCTTCCTTCATTTTTTAAAATATAAAATGTTCATATTTGAGCACCCAGAAAACTCCATTAGGTAAGACTACACTGTGTAAAGGAGGTCAAAAGAGCCAATATACCAGAGGACTCTGTGCTTTAAAAACTTCACTGCTCCTACTGTAGTCCTACCTTATGCAACCAAATACCAGTTACATGAAAAATTGTGATAACGTTGCAAAAGCTGCCAGAGCTCTGAGATGAGCTTTTGTACCAGTAACAATGAACAACATTGACAATGAGCAACATTTTTTTCCTGTTAGAGAAAAAGAAGCAACTCAGCACAGCTAACTTTGGAAAGAACAAGCTGCCACTGTGCTCATCTTGGAGCAATTTAAAGGTGCTTATGAGTTCACTCTGCCCTGGTCTAGGACAAGCACACTGGAAAGAAGTTTGTGATCCTTGTTTCTTAGGGTCTCTCTGATTTTGTTCCACTTAGAAGACAGAGGGGAGACATGGTCTGAAAGGCCACCAATAGCAGAGTAATGACCTGTGGAGGGATGGTAAGGCTTAGTTACGGAAAAATGTCAGCAGATCAGCAACTGGTTCACTACTAAATTGATGCAGTCTTACCTTCTGCCTCTGCAAGAGCTGAGAGCAGGGCAGGATGCATCTGGAGATGGTAAGTCATCAGCATGCCTGACACCTGGAGTGGTTGCCTGTCACATGTAAATCTTTCTGTTTAAATCTATGGAGTTGGAGTGAAAACTTTCAAGTTACTCCCAAGACTCTCCCTCCAGATTCTATCCATCAATGTCCATAGCAAATGGTTTTCCCTGCCTTTCTGATGTCCCACTGCTCTGACATGTTGGATTTTGTTGGACCCTCAGTCCTACTACAAACTTGAGGTGATAATTAAAAAAAAAAAATAAAAAATCAATGAATGAAGCATTACAACAACAGAGCTTTGAACTCCTTTTTAAAACCTTTTGACATACAGAGGCCTCCCATTGTACATCTAACTCACAGGATAAATTCTGCAGAAATCCAGAGGCTTCATCTCTGGAGAACCACCCAGAGCATTCCAGCACAGACTAGCACTGAGCCTCACTGCATGCACACAGCTGTCTGTTTTTTTCTGCAGCTGCTCACCCTAGCAAACTCTGGGTTTGTCTGCTGCAGAGCAGGATGGACAAATTGCTGGACTGAAATGTGTGACTGAGATGTGAATTAGCATCTCCTGACTATTGGTCTGCAAGGAGCAGTTATTGTGGCTAACAGTGAAATATCACTTTAGTCTTCATGGTCTTCACCCTTTGTACTAGAGGGAGTTTACTTAACCAGGCTTGGAAATGGCAATTGCAATAAGGCAGTGCTCTTTCACCTCCCAAAAGTAAGAAAGAGAAAAAGAAAGGGTTGTGGGTTTGTATCCTTCCCTTCTAATTTAAGCCCATTTTGTGAAATTACCATAATGCCTTGGATGTGCTGGGCTGCATCTCTTAATTGTTCTCAATTCTAGAGCCTTTAAGTAACTGTGCCTTGGTCTGTGGCTCATCTGTTGTGCTTGGTCTGTGGCTCATCTGTTGTGTCTTTGTTAGGAGCCTTACTGGAATCTGTGGCACAATTCATACCTACATCAGCCTATTCACAATTGTCTCTGTGTTTCTCAGTGCTACTAGTTTCATCTTTTGTTATATTGATACAGTAATGATTCCTGCAATTCAAAGTCCTGCACTTTGACTCTTTCTTTTCTGTCAGTCAGTCTATTTTTTAGGTAGGACAGTACAGAGATTAAAATCAAATTATTTTTAAAGCTCACTGACAGAGCCAGGCTGTATCCTATCTCCTTTTGGAAGTAGAAGCACCAAGGTTATACAATGAAATACTTCAGAAACACATAGAAAAAAACCCTTCCTTTTCTTTTTAGTCCTTTTGTGTGATTTCTTCTTTCTTTCCAGCAGATTAATAACCTAAGTAGACACCCACAAAATCTCAGCTCCATGACACAGAAGCTCTTCATCTACACCAAGACCTCAGTGAAGCTATTAATTCTCACCAGTGGCTCTGTAGAGACATCACTCTCAGAGTCAGAAATCCTGGTCTCAGTGAGTAGCACCAGGCCAGGTAACTCACATTTGATCTTGCCACTGTTACTCTGGTTCAGGCCCTTAGCCCAGCTCGCTCCTCTGCTGGTACTTCCTTGGCAGTCCCCAGGTTTGGCTCCACCAGCACAGAGCTGTACCTTACTGTTAGGCAAAGACGGACAGCTCTGGGCAATCATTTGATCATTTCACAGCTCTCTTCAACAATTTCAAATCATGTGAAATGATGAAAAATCATTTCAAACCATGACAGGCTTTTTTTGGTTTTCCAAAAGTAGACTACCTAGCAAGTTTTGCTGTAGGAGTGTTTCTAGTCTCAGCAGAGGATGTCTCCAGCACCCGAGAGCATCGGGAGTACCCGCCTGTTCACAGTGTCTGGATTTGCAAAAAGCTTTCTGGGAAGCAGGTCAGAAACTGCCAAAATAATCCATGCTTTTCCAAATCATACAGCAAGTTGTATATGCTAGAGAGGAATCAGGTCATTGCCTGGTGGCAGATGGGCTCCCAAATTCCTGAACCCACAGTGACTGCTGTTTTATATGGTGCTCCCAGGCACTGGTCTTGCTTCCTGCTCTCTTCCCCTTGTTTTTCCTCCCCTGGAGGCTGCTGCTGCCTCCAAAAGAGCAAATGTCTTGTGTGCAGGAACAACAGGCTTGTTTCATGGAAACTGTGTCCATGGTGAAGATAAGACTCCTCTTAATGCTTTTGCCAGATCAAGACCAAAATATTGATCATCTTCAAGATTGTTACTGCCCTTGTATAATCCATATGATTGTTGATTAAATCAAAGATATATTGCAATTAGAATAGAGATTAAAATCTCTGTTTTGGCACAAGGGAAAATGGGAGCTGAACAAGCATATAATAAGCAGTGAGGAGTTAGGAATTTCCCTTGGGACTAAGTGCTCAGTTCTAAGAATATCCTTGAAAATTCTGACTTTCAGTTCCAGGTTATACACCTCCAAGAAGTGCAAGTGCTGCCTGTCAACACTACAGAGCCAGGAGAAATTCTGTTTTCCCTCCTATCCTATTACTCAGCACAGGGTTAGTCATAACTGCCCAAAATAAATGTAACTGTATAAATGTAACTTTATAACATAAGGCCTTCACTATGCCTTGCTATCTATCTCTCTGGATTATTTAATTATTACCTTTTCTACCTTACTTGTCCTTCTTTCAGCTTATTGATTTAAAGGAGTGTCTAGGGCTACACATTCATGTTAATTAAAAGAAAATAAAACACTTCAGGCTCTTCTATTATGTTTTAAAGTGAATCAGGAAATGCACAATTAGCAAATTTAAAACAATTATCGGAAGCAAAAATCCTTACCAAGACAAGAAAACTCCACCCAAACTGGAACACTGCATGTTATCTCTTGCTAACATCACCATTAATAATCTTTAACCATATTGGCAGAGGAAAGTAAATTATAAAAACCCTCATCAAAGGACCAGAAGACAAAAAATAAAATGCTGGATGTTAAACCTTGACTTTTCAAGAAGGATGTCAAAGGCAAACTGCAGTAGCTGATCTCTTTGCTCTACTGAGTGCTCTGCAAGAGGGCACAACACCTGACTTTAATTCCATACTGTTATTTCCCTGGAATTTAAACGACATTTCCTTTACTATAGGAAATACAAGAATGTATTTCTTTTTATATGCAGTTTTGTATGCTTAAAATTACCATGAAAGAGAAATATGTATTTTTTTATCATTGTTAGTAATGGAACTTAAAGGTGTTCATTGGATACAGAGCTGACATGAGTTTCACAAATGAGAAATTTGCAGGCAGGACATTGACGGATTTTCATATTCCATCTTAGAGCAGCAGAAAGAGATAAATTGCTATTGTCCTGGATATTTCTAAGATTAAAAAGCAAAAAGAGCAACCATTTCAAAGCCTGGAGCAACTTTGCCTTTTTCAGCACATGAGATTTCTCCTTTTCATAAGATTTTCACCACAGTTTCTATAATATTGCTAATGTTTCCCCACTGGAACAGTACAAGCCTGGATTAGCATTTGGGCTGAGGTCTAGATTATTACATTAGGGATGTTTCAATACAAAGGATTTGCTGCTACACTGACCCCTTTTTTATTTTCTTTCTTTTTGACTGACTTGGTTCTAGAAAGTTAACTTGAAAAAAACTCAACCAAACAAAAACCAACAGCTGGAATATATTTTGAAATATGTAAATTTAATTTAGTTCCCCTACAATCCTGGTTAGAGCAGCTCTAAGAGTGAGCATCTGATGGGAACAATAAGAAGCTATATGTTAATGCATATTCCTCAGTCTATAGAGGGACAGAGAAATTGGAAATGTGTACTCTTTAAAGGTAAAATCCACAGAGAGAAGCATTACCATTTGCATTACTGAGGTGCCCTTTAGTTGAGATCCAAATTTCTCTCACTGAATTACCATTTTTAGGCAATCTATTATCTCTGCAGCTCAGAAAGCGCTGTTCCGTGTGTCCAAAACAATGTCGTTTAGTTATTCATATTCACAACAATGTCAAAAAGGGATGGCACTGTTATTATTAACACAGTTTTAGTCTCCTTCCCATCAAAGTTGGGAGTCACACTGGAAAAATTGAGATGGCACCTGGATGTGTTTTTTTTTACTCAACATCCAAAGGCCAAATAATACACTTTGTGTGATATCAACTTTAGGCAGCTCAACTGAGCACAACTGGATTTTGCAAAAGGTTATTGAAGCTCCATATCAACACATTTTCCTTCCAGATAAACATAATGTTAATAATTACTAGTAACTACCAATGATACAACACAGTGCTCTAAATGTGGGTCAATATTTTAGTGCTGCAGAGACTTTAGATGTGCCTCTGAGGTGACAGCATGGAACCAGAGTTCTTCCCAGAGTTTCTGTGCTGTCACATGGCCACCCATCCACTACATCCATTCATCTTTTGCCACAGCCCTGCCCAAGTGTGCCGACACATAATTTGTCAGAGTGAACATGTCTGCTCTTGAAAAAACAGATAAAATGAGGTTATCCAGCAAGGTCTTCCCAGCTGTAAAATGAAGTCATTTATTTAGTCACCACATTAGATGATGTTTTGTACTCTTTGAAATCAAGTTTCTTACCATTTTCTGTCTCAAATGTATTTAATTTAGTATGCTGGATGCTCTACCAAGTTGACAATGCCAATGCATCATTCATGCTCCACGAGCTTCACTTGGGAGTGCTTTATTTCCCCAGCTTAGCAAAGTCTAGTTGTTTCACTAAGGGCCTTTCTATTTGCTTTATTAAGTGACTTTCAGATCTTAGCATGGACCTAATTCTCCACCCTGCAAACTGGCCTGAGATCAAGGAGCTGATCACTCTTCCTTGTGTTTAAGCATTTTGTCTCTAAAGTTTTAGCTACAAAGAGATTTCCTCATTCTGTTATTAAAAGCAGCAAGGAGATCTGGAGGTTGGCTCCCACCAGCTACAGGGAAATTACCAGGTCCAATGTCACACATCTAAGTGATGGCTGCAAGAATTGGAGCCCTTTGATCCAGCTACACTGTCGGATGAAACCCTGTAACTCTGTGCTTGGGATCCCTGAGTTGCCATCGTATGAAGTTCCTTATTCGGCATTTGGATACTGAGTAAAACAAAACTAAACAAAATCGCCTTATCCTTCCCCACCCTGAAAAGAATAACCTTGCTCAGGAGGAAGCTTGCTTGTGCTTGAGGCACAGGAGAAAAAATCTTGCAATCACATTCATTATTTTATCTCTCCATGACTTGAATATTTAAATCCCAAGTGATGAGAATGAAGAAGAGCAGGAAGGAAAGATTGTTTAAGGTGACTGAAAAATTATCAACCCCCAACAACATCTCTTAAAGTCTGTCTTAGAAATGGCATCTTGTCCTCTCTACAGCCACTGTTCTTCTGCAGAGCTTGCTGGGAAGTATATATGTATGTATATTCTGCATGTAGCAGCAGAAAGGTAACTAAAGCCTTGCAACAGAAGACTGGAATGAAGAGAGAGGTGGAATTATTCAGTTTTAGTTATCTAAATACTTAAGACTAAAATACTAACAGGAAAAATCTATAAACCCCTGAGAAGTTGACAATTTAATAAGAGCAAGGGTTAGAGTGTTCTGTGGAGCAGTCAAGGACAAAATTTCCCTGTTCCTGCCTGACTGGCAGACTTGGCAGGGTGAGGAAGGGATGTTGCATCACTCTTAAGCTGCTCAATCATTATAATTCACCTCAAACAAGTATTTAGGGGGCAGTACAGTGGTGGCATATAAGTGCCAGAGAATATGAAAATCTAAACTGCCCCCATCATCTTATCATGTGGCATTGTGCACAATCACTTGGTTCCTGGGATGCTGTCTTCCAGATGTGTCCTTCAGCAGTGAAGGCCTTGAACAGCAAAGCCCTTTAACATTCCTTCCCTTGGTTTGGCTCAAAAGGTCCTTTTCTGTATCACTCACACACTGGTTCTCTTTGCCTATGGACAGGCTAAGTGTGAATCACAATTTCCATTCCAGAGGAACTGCTGGTATTTTATCGTTTTTTAAAACAACATGTTGGAAAGCTGACATATTTTAACATTTTTGACTGAAATGAACAATGTTGATATTCCCAAATTAGAATGTTTGTCTTGCTGAACTCAGTTGGAGTTTTAAGTTGAAGTCAGTTCAAAATGAGCATATCTCTGCCAGTGGTGCTGTAGGCTCCTGGCTTGCCATGTGCTTTGGGATGAAGCTGCAGTGACCTCGGGGAAGTTCAGGGTGGGATAAAGGAGTCTGGCCTGTAATGGAGCATGAGAAATAAGTCATGTGAATTCTGACATAATAGGATTTGAAGGGTTCAAGTAGAACATATTTCTGAAGAGATGATTATGTCCTGCAGTCATTCTCTCTGGGAGAAGGGATGTACTGGCATGGCAGAGGCACAGGAACAGGACATTCCTACCCAGAGAGGAGCAGTGCTGAGTCTCTAACACTGAAACTTGTTGCAGCAGGTCAGCATGTGTTTTGTTCCAAAAACAATCCACAGCAAACTTTAAGGAAGAGGAGACAAGTTCATGGTGTGCAAGAACAAAAGAAAAGCACCAATTCTGAGCCTACTTTTCAGGCTGTTATTAGGTCTGAGGGGAAAAAAAAACAACTTGCAGACAACAGGAGAGCAGCTGATCAGAAGTCTGCTTCTCCCAAGTCCTTCTCCTCCAGCCCCTGCACAAATTGGCTCAACATACTCAGGTACTGGGTAGGGAACTGAAATATGAACTCCCTCTTTCTCTCTGTTCTTCTCCCAAAAATAATTCCTTCTCACTTGATGTAATTGACTCTTTTTCCAGGGAAAATTATTCTTTATTGAGACTAAAGGAGGGGAAAAGTGGAATAAACTGTTAATGTGAGTAGAGGGATAGAGGGATGTAACAGCTCACTCTCTTGAATACTGATGCTACTGTGGGGTTCTTTATTTTCTGTGACAGGGCTACTCATTGTGTGTGACTTTGGTTAATAACTTGTCCAAAACAGTGTCAAAGACCCAGTAGTCTATGAAATGTTCTATTTTTATCCCATTCCAAATGGAAAAACAGCGTCTGAGATTTCTTGTAGACATTTTCATGACATTAACACAGTGCTACGGGAAGCCCACCTTGTCATGGCATGGACACAGGTCGTCTTAGGACTTGGAGAAGAACCAATGAGAAGAGAAAACAAGAAGTTGAGAGAGAAAGCAAAATTCTCCAAGACAACTAGTCAAGGTAAATCAACTAATTCTGAGCAAAATAGAGCACCAGACTTGTGCATCAGCTCCTTGTATTACTGTCAGAGCAGAAAGCATTCCATGTTTTAGCATGCACTGTTCATAAGAAAATTGTGCCATCTTGTGGGAAAATGCAGAAAACATCTAACCATACCTTCACATACATTTTGCAAAATGAAAGGCAGGTGCTTCCATGATCAGATATTTGAGGGGAATATTCAGTAAAGGGAAGTCCCCAGCCTGAACACTGAAGGACCAAAACCTTCAAAAGACAAGTTCAACTTCCTGCCCTAAACACTTATGTGGGCTTTGTAGTTCTAAGACTGAGAAGACAAACTCAGCCAGGTGATTTATTACTGAAAAGTGCCAGTTTGGTAGATTTTTCCCAGCTGTGAACTTCCATAGTGGGGCAATTCTTACCCAAAAAAAAGCAGCATAGGCCAGCTAACTCATACCATCCTAATTTGGAACCTTTTTAAGAAAAGAATATGCAGATTGATCAGAAGAGACATAAATGAAAATTAAGGGAAAAGAAGACTATCAGAACTGGTAGAAGAAAACTTTTATCATCAGAGTATCAGTTGCTGTGATTCTTGGCAAAGAGCAAGCCCACAAGACTTCATATCCACAAGAATCCTGTTGTATTAGCAGTAAAAATAAAACCTAGATAATAGTAACAAATGTTTTGGTCAGAGTTCAAACGCTCTACAGCAAATCCTGGGATTATTTATATAGCTTGGAACAGTGATGCTTTTCAAACAGACATTTGGACATGAATATTACTGGGCTGCTGTTGCTCAGGAATCCTGCTGCAAGAGGCACCATGAGGCAGGAAAGATGAGAGAAAAGAGACTTGAATCTGTGGGGCCAATGCAGAGAGGCAGAGGAAAAAAAGGTGGGGGGAAAGCAGCCCACTGTCCTAGAAAAGAATAGGTAGTACCAATCTGTGGCAGAGAAGGGCTGTGCTGTATCTTTCCTTCTCCAGTGCCTGGAGTGCTTTCCCACTGTTCCAGACGGGCCCTGGTGCTGTGGAGGGAGCCCAAAGCCACCTCTTAGCCCCTCTACTCACAGCTGCTTCAATAAATTCAGCACACTGCTTCTAAAGAGTGAGGTTAATGAGCTCTGGACAGCCCAAGCTGCTCAAGCTTCACAGCTGGGCTTACCCTTTGACAGGAAAAAGCATCAGATGGGTCTTATTAGCTGCACTGCTTTCCCACAGCCACTTAAAAAGTATGGAAGAAAATTCTTGAATGCAAAAGAAGAAAACAAACAAGAACAGGGGTCAGGACAAGATGCATTGCCATAAAATCATATTTGGGACACATATGCTTTAAATATAAAAACAACTGAGATGCTAAACAGTGGAAGGAAAAAGGATATTAAAAAAATAAAAATAAAAGACTATCGGAAGTCTTAATAAGCAACAAAAAAGGAAGCCTGAAAACTTAAGTTTTTTGCTGCTTAGAAAGCTTCCCTTTTTCATTAACAGTCCCTTGAGACATAAGGGAGTGTTCAATGACAAGGAGAAAATTTTTAGTCTGGTTTGTTATTTTTACATGAAGAATAAGAACAGCACAAATTAAGAAGGTCAAACATCAAAACAAAAAGAAAGTTCATGTGATATGTCCAAAATGTTGACAGAACCTACTTTAAGTGAGAGTAGGTCCATGGAGTAGGGCACGACTCAAGGCACTGAACTGTAAGCTAAGATAGAGATTCAGTGCATTCTGTTCCCTGGAAGTCCATACAGAGAGAAAGGCTCCAGCGAGCAAAGTAAAGGATTGCTCTGCAATGTTTGAAGTTTGGCAGATTGAATCAGGACTTTGCTGTGGTCACACTGACATTGGGGATGGTTGGTTCAGGGCACTAGTCTTACATGTGCTGGTTTGGGCTGTTAATGTTCTTCACAGTAGCTGGTATGGGGCCATGCATTGGATTTGTGCTGGAAAGAGCATTGATAACTCAGGGATGTTTTGATAATTGCTGAGCAGAATTTACAGAGTCAAGGCCTTCCTGTCACTCTCATCACCCCACCAGCAACTGGGCTGGGTGTACACAAAGAGCTGGGAGGAGACACAGCTGGGACAGCTGATCCCAATTGGCCAAAGAGATACCTCAGACCAAATATTACCATGCTGTGCACATAAACTAGGGAAAGCAGAAGGAAGAGGAGGAACATTCATTTCTACTCTTCCAACTCTCTCCCCCAGCCCACCCAGGGGGAATGAGCAGTTGTGTGGTTAAACCTTGGCATTATGTCTAGTCCAAAGTAAAACTGCAAGTGGTGTATTTGTGCCCTCAGTAATGTATTCTTCACCCTACTGATGTGTCCTGGTTGTGCCAAACTCTTGGTCCTGTGTTTGCTGAGGCAGCACTCCCTGAAGTGAGCCTGGACAGTGCTGAGCAGCCACAATAATACTGTCCTCGGGCTGAGAGAGCTCTGAAGGTCTGGGCTTTTTGGCAGAGCATCTCCTTTGCTTGGGGTTTCCAGGAAGGGCAGAGAATGACAAACATCAATCACGCCATCCTCTCAACCAAAGCTGCCTTGTGACACACAGGATTACCCACTGGAATGCAGAAAAAACAGAGCCAGCCTTGGCAAAAAGGCTCTTGGCACCTGCAGCCTTAATACTCAGGGCAGCCCTGAAGGCTGCTGATTTTGCTGGTGCAGGAGGATGTCAGCCTGTAGCAGCACCAGTCCTTTGCAATAAAGTGCAGCAGGGATTTGTGAAAGCAGGCAGAACAGAAAATGAGCCACAAAGTTGGGAACTGGCCCTGATACTGAGACAAGAGAGCGAGACAGAGAATGAGCAAGGACTCAGCTTCAGCACCATGCTGCAATAGGCTTTTTTGCATGTGAAGATAGATTATGTAAACCTGTCCTGAACACATCATGCATTGGTGAGCTTCACTTAGGAAGGCTCAGGCTTTTAGTTCTATTAATTGGGGCTTCCTCTGATGACAGCATCAACTCTGCTGAAGGAAATGGGAATGTATTTGAATAAAGACCTAATCAGGCCAGTAGCAACTACATATTCCCACTGCTGAATGGCCTCTTTGTCAATTCAGCACAGATGTTTGATTGTATCATGGTTGCTTGGCTTCCTTTTCATGCACAGCCTAACTAGTGTGATTAAAAAAAAAATTGCAATAACATTTCTCCATATTTGCTTTAAATTCCTCCCTGTTGGTTTTGACCTGTCTATAAGTATAACTGCATGTGAGTATTGACTAAGAAACATTTTTAATTCCTATGGTCTCTGACTAAAACAGGACCTTGAGATCATTCACTGAGCTTGGGGAGCCCATGACAAGTGCTGGGGAACAGACAGAAAGGTCTTTGGAGGAAAAAGAATATTTACAGGTTGGGAGCTCACAGTTCATCCCTTAGCATAAGCTGTCATGGGCCACTAGTTGATGTTCACTGGCTACATTGTGTACCTCTTGTTCTTTGTTTCTCCTGGCAATAGACATTCTGCTGGCCCCTTTCCCAGTCCAAGCTATTCAACTTAAGACAGTGCCAAACCACCAAATCTGATCCAATTTTAATCTCCCAAAGTTTGGGATAGGGTTTTACTCTCATCTCTTGTTATAAGATTTCTTCTCATAACAAAATTACTCCTTTCAAATATTCAGAATGTACAAATTCTTGTTGTCAAATCCACATATTATATTATTTCAATTGTTTTCCTTTAGTTTTTCAGTCTATCCATGAAGAAATGACATATAAGTCCACTGATACTTGCCTCTTCTGACTTTCAGCTGAATTTATTGCTTCATTTCCTCCAGAGTCTTGACAACCTCTCAGCCACAGGAGTTTTAACAGGCTTACTTCTGAGGCAGACCATCTCTTCTCCCTGCCCCAGCTCTCTAGGAAAACTGCCCTCTACTCTTCCCAGTGACAAGTTCTGCTTGAATACCAGGTTGTTTAAAAAACCCAACCAAACAAAATAAAACAAACAAACAAAAGACCAGCTGCAGCAATTTTACATAGGATGGGCTGTTTTTCTCCTTGCTCAGCCACGCACTGAGTTGGAGGAGGAAGGGCACATCCTCATAGCCCATGGTCACAGCATGGGGGAGCCAGTGAAGGTCCCAGAAAGTGGGTAAAGGTTTGTGACTGATCACCTTACCCAGTAGCCACCAGCAGATGACGGAAGAAGTTATCATATGGTTTAAAACCAGTTCATTGAGGTTTTAAATCCAAACTCCAACTACCCTGACTGGCAATTTTTCATAATTCTTACTATCTTCCAGAAAGGAAAAGTAGGTGACCTTATTTCAGCTCATAGTAGTTTCCACCAGCCCCAGCACATTGTGTAAGAGAGCTTCTCCCTTTTCTTCACTGGTGTTGGCATCTGCTTTCTGAAGCTGGATCCAGTTGGTGCTAGGTTGTGTTATGGATGAACTGCACAGGCACTTTTGAGTCTGTGTCCTTTAAATCACATCATTTTTGAGAAGTAGACCACAGAATTTTTCTTGGCTGGAGTTTCCCAGACTGTCTTGAGAATTTAGTCTTGCTAGATATTGTTATTCTGACCAGTGAAACTTTTCACTGCACTTATTTCCATCTGCAAAGCAAGCAAGATCAGGCTGGTATATTTCCAAAGACTGAACATTATGTAGGATTTGTGCTGAAAAATCTGTGCTGGATTTATGTGTCGCATTCATATTTTCTGGAATATCCCTTCACCCAGGATTTTTCTCCTGGGAAGCTGAGAAGCCTCAGAGATAAAGGAAAACAATTTTATCTTATTTTCCTGTGTTTTGCTCCTTTGGAGTATGGTTGGAGATTGTTTATCCAAAAGGTAACTGTTTCATTGGTTTCTGGTGACTTGTTTTGACTCAATGGCCAAGTAGGGCCAAGCTGTGTTGGGACTCTGGAGAGAGTCACAAGTTTTCATTATTATCTTTTTACCATTCTGTAAGTATCCTTTCTGTATTCTTCAGTATAGTATAGTTTAGTATTCTTTAGTATAATATAGTATCGTAAAGTAATAAATTTGCCTTCTGAGAACATGGAGTTGGGTTCATCATTCCTTCCTTCATCAGGGCACCCTGCAAATACAATATTTATGTGTCATATGAACACCTCCATGATTCCACATATGCACATTTAAACTTTTGTGCTATGTAATGCTGTTCTGTGCTGCCCCCCAGACACCTGCAAACACCATAGATTATATTATTTCCTTTATGTTCTCCTATCAAGTGATACACTCCATACCAATTTTCTTGTCTTCTGATTAAATTGTTTAAAATTTGGATCCATCATTTTTCCACATGGTTGTTCTTTAGCCAAATTCATCTACAGATGAGTAGAGGAAAGAAAAAAAGGCTGCACAGCAGTGTTGCAATTGTTCCCCTACAAGGCCCTAGGATGATTACACTGATGATAGAACACTCTCCCTCTTTGTCTCAGCACTCAGTGAAAACAAATGCCCTCAAGGTTCACTTTTCTCTTTCCATGGACTTTGTTCCCCTCACAAGCCATGAAAAAAATTATTTTGTTTACACAGTGATGACATTATATCTCCTGACCCTAAAACAAGTCTCCTGAACTTACGAATGGTCCTTAATGTTTTCACATGTGCAATCCCCCAGTTTCAGTTGCAGTGCCAATGCACTGGGTGCTCAGTCCACAGGATCAAAGACTGAGACAGTCACGAGTTGTGTGACAAATGACAGAGTGTCAAAACTGTTTACACTACATCAGGCTGAACTTTTAAGTTATTTAGATATGTAAACATGCAGGGAAAGACCAAAAATAATTTTTGAAAGGCCTTCTCTTGTTTAGGAACAAAACCACAAGATTTTAAATGTCCAAGACTGCAAAAGGACATAGTAATTTAGGTAAGTGCCAATTTTATGGCCTGATAATCTGCTGCTGGTCTGAAGAAACTCCAGCAGAGTTTCCCAACACAGAGTTGTTAAGGTACATCCTGCACAGTAGGATTAGTCAGTTTTCTGATGTAGATGTGATTTTGCTTGGACTCACTGAACTATCCCAGGACTAGAGAAAAGTAGCACACATTATTCCTCCACTGAGTTAAAGGGGGCAAAGTGAATCAACTGAGGAAAAAAAAAAGTATTTCTTGTCTGAATACTTCGGGTTACTTTATAAAAGAATAACTATCTCATCAAATTTGCTTTAGGACCTGTGTGAAAATATAATCCTTCACTTAGAAGAGACAAGTCTCCAGTCCTTAACTCCAGGACTGGGTCTTTTTAGCAGATTAAAATCACGATTCCCATCCTTTGGTATTTGGCTGAGTGAGCCAGAACAAGGTTTTTCTGCCTGCTTGGGAGGAAGGGCACATGCCACCACTCTGCCTGTGTCACTTCACTGCCTGGGACATGATGGGATTTTGCACTCAGTCCCACAGTAGATGCCCAGCTCATATGCAATTATCCAGACTCTTCCCAGAAATGTTGCTCCGTGGCATGCATTCAGTAAATCATCAAGAAGTTCCCACTTTGAGGGTTTATTTACGACACATTAGCAAGCGTATTTTTATTGGGTTTACAATGAATTATTTATTGGTTTTCTATTTGGTTCCTGAGGGGCTGAAATTTTTTATTTTATCATGGCTTAGTGTCACTGAGCTATTGTTCCAAACCTTATTAAAAGTATTTTCATATCTTTCTGCCTTCATTTATAACAATACTAATTGGAGCAGTTAATAAGCCAATACCTACCTACTGCTAAGGGCTATTTTTTATTGTTGCTTTTTGAACTGTGGCCAGGGTAGTAATTCATATTTAGTATCCATTCTCTGGTGTCCTGATCTCAGCAGGTAGGGAGAGTGAGAAACCCCTGCCTCAGAGAACTCAGATTTTTCACATTATTTGCAGATTAACACAGACTTGGCAATGAGAAGTTGTAGCAGCAAGGGGAAGCTGGGGTGGTTTTGGGTTAGAAAGGAGCAAGGGCTGGTTATCAGTGAGCATTCACAAGGCAAGCTGCTGAGAAATGTGTGTGGGTTGGGGATTTTTTGGTTCTTTGTTTTCAAGAGGAAGCAGATGTAAAGTTCAAATATTAATTTCCAGCCTAATCTGTGCCTGGCAGAGAGGAGGTTTCAGGCTCCTTGTCTGCTTCATTGCCCTGCCCAGTGAGACCTTTCTGTGGCTGCTGTTCCAGGGAGAAGGGAGATGTGAGAGTCACCCTGTGTGCTT
The DNA here is from genome assembly GCF_017590055.1 of Onychostruthus taczanowskii. Lineage (NCBI taxonomy): Eukaryota > Metazoa > Chordata > Aves > Passeriformes > Passeridae > Onychostruthus > Onychostruthus taczanowskii. The sequence goes on from NW_024498685.1 coordinate 2,702,018, forward strand.
CCCTGGCAGGGTGGAGCTGCTGTCCTGCAGCTGGCACCAAGTGTGATGCCTTCAGAACAAGGAACTCTTGGGACAGCAATCCTTGGAGGTGGCACATTAAATACTGTTAACACATTAAATCCTGTTCACACTGCTTCTGGGGAGCAGAGTGAGCTCAGATCTCATCTGTTGGTGATGCAGTTTAGAACACCACTTTTGTGCTGCAAGTGGGAAGGATGCTGTGTGATCATGTGAAGTCCCAACTTAGGAAGGGAAAATGTGACAAAGAATAATCCTCTGCTAAGGAGCTTGCAATTTAAATACAAGTCTATTGTTTCAGGATTTAAAGAGATTAGTGCCATGCAACCTGCACATTGGGCAGGCTAACTCTGGCCTGCCTGGTCGCCCTTCCCAGCCATCACCTCACTTAAATGACCTCGTGTGGAGGGGAGGAACCATGGCTGGTTTTGCTCTCTGACAGATCTCAGCATTGCAGTCCTTGTACTATCAGGACAAACAATTTGTACCTCAAGTTATCTCAGCAGGTCCAGCACAGGCTGAACAGTGTATTTCTCTTCCCTCCAGCAGCACTGAGATTTTCAGTAGGAAAATGGCTCCCCAGTCGCTGTCCTTAGCTGATTCTCCAGGCCTTGCAATTTGCTGCTTTTTGGAAAGCACAGCTCCTTCAAGCTGCCTTTGGGTCACAACAGATCACTGCATAAACTGTGTCCTCCACACCCTCTCAACAAGATTCTCCTGCTTCAGGGCTTCTTTGAGGGCTGATCTCAGGACTGGCAGAGCAGACGTCTAGCTGCAGTTTGGTACCTGAAAATAGACTCATCCTGCAATTATCCAAACACACTGACACAGCCAAGTTGCTTCCAGGAAACTTTTCCATAGCACCACGTTTTTCTAGCTTATTGCTTTCTCATCCCCCATTAAGGCACATTCTCACTTCTCTCTTTTAGTCTTTTATAACTTTATCAACCAAAACTGATTCACAGTATTAAAATTTGGTCACACTTGGGTTATTCCATGTTTATCATGGTAAAAGTCGATATATTTCCTTTAATAATGAAAACATATCACTCTGTTGACTACCACTATTATCCCGTTTAGAGGGTGGCTATGCTTAAGGAAGAGCTCCTGTCACTCATGGTATCCCAGAAACTATTCTTATACAAAACATCAAGTACCATTTCCATATGAAGCTTAGAAGTATTCTTTTCTGGATATGAAAAGAAGAATATTTTTTTCTCTTCCAGCATTTTTTATCCAGACACTGGGCTTTTAGGGTTTGTTTACTCTGTAACAGGTGGAGTCAGTGTTATATTTGGTTTCATGTAAAAGATTCATGTTCAACTTCCCAGTATAAAAGTCCAAAGGTAATTGGAGAGTAGCATTGTGGGTATGTTTGGATAACTACTTGAAGTCAACGACTTGTAAAAAACATGTTTATTTTCAGCTTCACAGCACCTTCATTTTCAGTGCTGTTTGAAGAGGACAAGTACAACAATAAACATTCTGATCGCCACTTCAAGCTCACAAGAGGTGCCCAATATTATTATTGCAATGGGTCTTAAAAGCACATAGCAGATATTGGTATCTTCTTTCATTTCATTGCTGCATTTACTGAAGCAAGAGTTTTATGAGAATTTGGTATTGTTGTCACTGACCTTTCCTGCTGAAAACATGTACCACCATATTCACCATCAGTCTTTCTTTCAACAGCATCTGTTTAAGGAAAACAGATGCTGTTGAAAGCATCTTCTTTTTCTCTTTAATAGCCTAATTTTTTTTATTCTCTTTATAGACTAATATTTTCTTCCCCACATTATTATTTTGGCTTAATAAAAGACTTTTTAAAATTATCAGGAACCATGCCTGTGAAATGCACCATCTGGGAGGAGAAATAGGCCCAGAATGCAGATGAGTCTTAAAAGAGAAGTTTTACTAAACAAAGCAGCCAAAAAGAAAAAAGGATTTTTTTTTTCATTCTACCCCATCAAATATGGTTTCCACTAAATGACAGAGAGGAGGGAAAGCTAGAGAAGACACTGCACTAGTGAAAGACAAATAGCTTTTTATACTGTGTTATTTATGCTTGGGGTTACAATGTAGGAAATATTTAAGCCTGCTGTGATTCAAGGTTCATATGAAAACAAGCAAGTCCTCTGATTTAAAAGGCAATAACCCACTTCAATCTCAGGTTATCAACTGTGGCAGTGATGGGAATGTTCTCTCCTTGTCCCTGCATTCAGGATGTTTCTTTTACACATCTTTCTATAAAGAGATGTTCAGCTATCAACATGAGAATTCTAGTAATCTTGGAACACAGAAGAATTATAGGGAAAAAACAGCCTCACATGAAAACGGGTATTACATCCAAATTTCCATCCAATTCTTCAGCATCTGAGACACCCTTTAAAGAGGTCCACCCTTAATGCATTATCATAACCTAGTTTATTACAGTCTGAGAGCTCTGAAAATGCTCTTCACCCCGAGTTCAGCAATTATTGATGCTGCTATAAAAGCAATATCCCTGTCATGAAACACCCAAGGCCATTTTGTGCTATAAAATAGCACATCTGCTGAGTGGTTGGGAAGGACAGTGCAGACTTGCTGTCATGGAACAGTTCCACGCAGTGCAATTAGCCTAGGAATGACTGTAATCAAAAGCAATGGATTTGCCCTGTTGAAAATTATTAAAATCTTTCAATTTTGCTGTTGGTCATATGAATGCTGTCATGCACTGCCATGAGAAGAGTGCCTTTAAATAGCTCATGGCATTTCTTGTGTTAGGGCTATTTCCAGTGTCCATTCTTCCCATATTTCAGAAGGATCCTTCTCAGAAACATAGATGTGTTTCATTAGCTATTCAAGATGTATAATGATAAAAGGTCATTTCCCATGCAGGTAATATTTATCTAGGAAATGTCTGTTCTTCTTTGTGTTCATGCAATTCCTCTGTCATACTACAGTGTATTTGTACAATCAAAAGATTTACAACTACATCAAAACTAAAAAGTAAGGGGAAAAAAAATGGACATGTAACCTGACAGTTTAGTCACTCTAAGCTGAGTCTGTTCACACCATTCTATGAGGTCACAGAATCATAGAAAAATTCAGTCCAGAAGGGACTCTGGGGAATCACCTAGTCTATTCTCTTCCTCAAAACTGGGATACTTTCAAAGTTAAATCCAAGGAATGCAGGAAGCATTAAACATCTTAGGTATAACTACTGGAGCTGGAACCAAGAAACATCTGCTCTCAAAAGTCTCATAAAAAGGAAAACCAAAAATCATCTTGGGAGGAAAGTGAAGTTACCTGGTGGTTTGAAAGGAGCCACTCAGCCACTGGGTGTGCCATTTGATTCAAACCAGGAATGTTTCAAACCTCCACTAGGATGCTAGTCAAGTGTTCCATGTGGGCATTAGCCTCTGGATCCTGGCACAAAGTCCCTTGCTGTTAAACCAAAGAGTCCCTAGATGTCAAAATTTCTCTTCACCATTCTCTGGCCCATAAGTGATGTTCCCTTTACTGGGAGCTGTGTCAGACTGCCAGTACTCACCCAGATGAATGAACTAACAGTGTAAGGGTTACATGAGGCTGGGTCTTCAGCCCAGCATGGCAAAAGATTTTCTCACCAATATAATGTCCCTTTTTCCTAGCTCAGAAGTGAACCATACACAGATGGGTTTACTGCTCCTTACAAAGGTTTTTCTAGCCTTGAAGGCAGTAAACACAGCTTCACCACAATTCTTATATATATATGAAGCATCTTGAGGCATAAAAAACTAAATTACCTGTCTTACTTTGCCAAAAATACATGATCAATTATCTGTCTGCTTCAATGGTGTTTGCAATTTCAAAGCTGTAAATAAAAAGAAAATGCAGGCTCTTTGTGTGTATACTGCCTAATTATAAAATGAGTTAATGAACCTGAGAGTCTTAAACATAAGACATTTACAAATGAACAGAGAAAGCAGAAAGGTACCAAGTGCAATTCTTGCTGCCATTGCTCTGCTGAACCATTTCTAAGCTTAACTTGCCTGTATTTGAGTCAGCAATCAAAGCAAACATTAAAACACCTGAGAGCTAAATTATCTAATAAATCAACACAAACTCAGCCCTTTGCTTGCCTACAGAAGTTTGTCTTTGGTACCTGAAAGTAGACTCATCCTGCAATTATCTACACACACTGACACAGCCAGTGTCAGTGACAAACCATAACAGTTTCTTCCTGGAACAGTCCTAGGAGTCTTCATTTAGATTTTTTTTTTTACTAGAAACCCTTGGCATCTCTGGGTTAAAGATAATGGGCAAAAGGTGAGAATGCTCTTAAAAAAAAAAAGAAAAAAAGTGTGCAATATTTTATCATTGAATTCTTTCCTGTGTGGCTTCAGATTAAAATACTGATGTCTTGATAATGAGACAATGTTTCATGAGATACATTAATCTCAGCTGCACCTTCTGAAAATACAGTCACTGTGGTTAAAGCCTGCTTTATGTTTTTATGTCTGCTTTGTTTTTATGTCAGACTTAAAAACAAAGCTGGTGTGAGATATTATAAAAATGTAGTGGCAGAGCCAAAGGCACAGAGTATGAATTCCTGTGAACTCAGCAGGTTTTGTGGTACTGAGTACATTCTTTCACCGTACTGCTGTGAAGGGAACCTTACCTGTGCCCATTTGCTCGCATAACTGTGCTCTGAGTCTTGGGGATCTCTTTACCTTCTCATTTCTAACACCCATAGGGCTGTGAAGGGTTCCATTTATGCTGAGATTTTCCTCATTTTCAGAAAGGTTGAAAACCTTTCCATGGTGACACATATTTGGCATGTATGAGTTTAGGTATGGTCAGAGATTTTGAGGTAGCTGATATGTTCCTGTTATCTTCAGAATCATAGAATCACAGAATGATTTGATTTGGAAGGGACCTTAAATATCATCCAATTCCCTCCATGGGAATGGACCCGCCACTAGACCAGGTTTCTCAAAGCCCCCATCCATTCTGGCCTTCAGCACTTCCAGGGATCCACAGCTTCTCTGGGCAACCTGTCTCTCACCACTCTCACAATGAAGAAATGCTTTAATACTGTTTCATTTTGTCAGGAACTTCAGGTTACCTGGAGGATGTGTAGAGCTGTAACAATGAGGAAAATTAATTTGGAACAAATTAAGAAAAGACTTGTCAAATTCACCATTAATTTGCATCATTTACCAAGATGAGACAGCTTCCCAAATGTGTAAGTCGACCACATCATTAGATGCTCACTGGAGCAAACATAGAATTGATTTGACCCAAATTTCTGACTGATGATTTGCCATAGATCACCTTGTAGGACTTTCACAATTCCTTTTGATGTTTGATAGGATGGTTAAATCCCAAGCATGAAGATGGCCTGACCTAAAAATGCCTTCTCCTGCCACCCAGTATATTGTCAGGATGTGTGGAGCAGTCCCAGGAGCAGTGTGAGGTATTATACAGCAGGGATGTTGTGTGGCTGTTTCAGCAATGCTCACACACTGGTATTTTGTACACCTAATACCTGGTTGCATGGCAGTGTGGAGGGCATCCTAAAATATGGAATGTTCCAGCAATAAGTATGTGTGATCCAGCTGCAAAGCACCATGAGCCAGTTGAAAATGCAATATTAGTCAATTAAGAATGGAAGCACTTTAGTATTATTTAAAGTTCAGTTTTTGTAATTACTTGGTTTTAAGCTATTTTTGATGATTATTATTTCCTTTTATTTCAGAACAGATTTAGGCTTCGAAAGCCTTAACAAATTGCATCTATATCCAAATCTACATTTTTCTTTCTGTATTCATCCAGCCACAAGAAATGTAATTTCTTGTTTCCTTTAAATGTTTATAAAATAAATCATACAAATCTGCAAATTCAGCAGAACAGACTTCTTGTGGTTAAAGTACCCAGCATATGGACTGTGTTTCATGATAAAGAAAATACTTGCTACTAAGTAATTTCACATTTTAATTATGGTATATTTTAAAATTACTTTTAAAAAAGCTTTATTGTATTTTGGAAAAGTATGTTTATGGTGGTGCTCAAAATAATAATTTAAATAACATTTCCAATTTTTTTTTCCTTATGGATTCAAACTCATGTCTTTAATCTTACCTAAACTTTGAAAGAGGAGAAATACAACTTGTGCCTCCTATTTAAGAAGTTAGAAAAATCTTGGTCCAAAACTGAAAAAAAAAGTTTAAGGAAGTCTGAAAGTCTGGAGCTATCAGAAAGTGTGAAATGCAGCTTTCAAATTAAATGTGAACCTCTGAATTTGAAGTCCAACTTATTTCTTCAATTTCATCAGGACTGGGGCCCAGTCCCATGCCCTGCGTCCTTCCTCCACCCTCTTTAGGCAGCAGCCACCCCTTGTAGTGAGGCACCACATTTTCTTTCCACCTCACAATCTGAGATTTGTTTTCACAATATACATTGTCTTATTTCTCAACCTTTTCCAATGGTTCTGCAAATATTGGTCTGGACTTAAGAGATATTTTCTTTCTTTTGCTATATGTAGGCCTCACATAGTTACAGATACTGTTAGAAGGGCTTTTACCCTGTAGGCAGAATATTAGTCTTGTAATCAGTCATATATTGAAATTCCCCTTTCAGGAAAAAAAGGAATTTCATGCAATTGTGGGACAAGAGATCTTAAATACAAAAACAGCTCCAGGCCCAAGCAAGTGGTCATGAAATCTGTTAAAGAATATGACATCAATTTGCTCCAATTAAAAACAAATGCAACAAGCATGCAACAAAACAACAACATACCTTCCCAGCTAGCAAAGATGCCAGATATGAATGGTGTCATTTTCTCACCACAGACAGCTTTTTATAAAAAATTAAAAATCTATCTTATGCTTCCTTGTAAAGAGCAAACAGTTCATTTAAATAGGATTCATAACTTTCATGCCAAGTTTGAGAACCTGGAAAATTAATCTCTGTGTGGGTGGAAGAAGTGTGCTTTTTTCCTTGACTAGACCCAACTTTCCTCATTTTAAAAAAGGGCCCTCCAAACCACAGTGGAACTTCTTCCTGTGGTGTCCCCAGTGACCTGCCATGGTGACAGCAGGAGCACATTCCACATGTGTCCTTTCCAGGTGTTAGAGGAACAGAGAGCTTCTGTTCCTACCGCTGCAAGAGGCTTCCACCTCTCCTCCCACCCTTGTATATCCCAGTGGCACATGGAGTGCCAGGACACAGCAGGCACTGAGCAGCAATTCCATGTTAGCCTGCTCCAGGTGTCAGCACGCCCCAGCACCGCCCATGGTCGCAGCCTCATGTCTCTACAGAGCCTTCCCACCTGAATTCAGATAAATTATTCTGCCCTTTGTGGGGCTGGGAGTGGCACGGGAGCTGTTGGGAAAGGGCCTGAGAGCCTGGAGATGTCCTTCTGCACTCATATAGGTTGGTCTGTCCCCTCAGAGCAAGGAGAGAGGATGCCAGCTGAATCCCAGGGAGCAACATCCAGGTGTGGAAATCTGCTAATCCAGGTCAGAGGCTGCTCCACACAGGATCTTGCTTTAACTGTGTAGAGAAGATTTAAGCTGACACAGCCACAAGCTATATAAAACTCATTTTTCCTTTCCCGCCACAATGGTGACAGCTAATTTTAAAAGTATGTGCTCTTTATGAGCCTGACTAATAGCCCTTGGGGCATCATTCTAATTACTTCAATAGCCTTGGGTGGGGTCTTGAATGTTTTTGCTACCTTTTGTGCCAACAGGGTCAGCTGCTTCTCCTCTGGTGGTGTCCGTATGGGAGAGAGAGAGAACATGGGGAAGGTTTTGGCACATATGTCTTCTCTGCTCTCCTGGAATTCAGTAATTCCTCACAGACTAATTAAGAAGCCACAGGGAACCACAGAGAGATGGCATTTGTTATAATTAGAAGTTAACTAAGAAGAGCATTTGGGCAAAGAGGGAGGCAGAGTAAACCACCACAGGTAAACTGCAAAGCCACAAACTTGGCACACAGTGCTTGGCTCCCAGCCCACCTCTGCTTCTGCCATTCCCTCAACCCCAGAGCTGGATACCAGGAAGGAGCAGACACTGGGTCACTGCTGGAGGAGACTGTGGGACATGGGGGCAGGCAGAGGTAAGGACAGCTGCTGGAGAGAATGTGAATCTTCCCTAATTTGCAGCTATGGGTTACAGTGGGAGACACAGTCTCTGCTCCACCATCTGAATGTCCTATCTCCTTTCTGCCTCTGGCAAACAACAAACACAAATTTCTGCCCCATTCAGCTATCCATGAAGACCTAACATCTCTGTTGCAAATAATATTTTGTGATTAAAATAGGGCTCCTGAAATATGTTTGGGCTCCTTACCCAAGAAGGTGTTTCAGGACCAAGCCCTAATTTATTAGGAAAAATTAGAATAATGTCAGCACTATTATCTCCATGGGACACATGCTTGAAACCAGTTAGCTGCTCAGTGTCTTTCTGCTCTCCATCTAAAGACAGCAGGCCATGCACATCCCCAGAGGAAGGGAGTGGAGGAAATAAAAGAGGTTATTGTCACAGAGGCAGTAACCTGTAAAATCTGCAAAGCTGTCTTCATCTTTTCCCTTTGCTGTCCAATGTTTCAACAGCTTAGCTCAGCTGTTGGTTTTCTATTAGGCTTACTGTCAAAATAAAAATATAAAAGACAGTGGTTGAAAGAGAGGGGAAAGAGAAGGGATCAGCCATCTTCTTTTTATAATTTCATAAAGGATTATGTTAATTTTTTTCCTGCTTCCCCAATTTATTAACATTTACGTTTAATCTCTCTTTGATACATCCCAGAATCTGTTTCCACCTAATCTGTCTCCTTCCCTTATTCTCCTATTTTAACTCAAATGTAACATAACCATTAGATCCAGCTGTTAAGAGTAAAGGGTCAATTTTGCTTCCCCTCATTTCTGCTGTCAATAGGCAGCATCATGTGAGGACAGAGAGGGACCTGTTGGAAGTGAAATGTACATAGTTTTGAAACTTTCCATACACCTGGACACTTTGTTTGAATTTAATGATCAAGAAATTTCACAGGTCACAGAAGGAGGTTATCTGATACCGACCTTAATAGTGACATAGATCTACATTTAGAGATCAGTGGGATGTATGAGTGGTCCCAAGAGAACTGTTATCAGAGCAACTTTTCCCACTCTTTTTTCAAGTCTTCTCTGGTTCCTTAACAACCTGCTAGCACAGACTATGCACAGCGCTGGTTTTGTCACTGTACTCGAGCCTACCTGTGTTCAGATAAAATTTGCCACATGTGTTTTCAGTACCCAACCAGCCTGACACCGCTTTGCTAACACAAGGCACTAGATCTGACCTGGAGGAGCAGCTCCAGGCCAGTGAGGCCAAGCAGCTCCCAGCTGCACCATCCTGACCAGCAAATTGGCCAAGAGAGGCCCCAGAGCTGTAATGAGGCCACAGGAGTGAATGAAGCTGTGCTGGCCAGGGAGCCTGTCCTCATCCCCCAATATTGTATTTGCAGGGACCCTTGTGGCAGGGAGCAATGATGAATCTGACTCCATTTTCTCAGAAGGCTCATTTATTACTTTATAATACTATACTATACTAAAGAATACAGAAATGATACTTACTAAATGCTAAAAAGATAATAATAAAATTAATGACTCTTTCCAGAGTCTCGACACTGCTTGGCCCTGATTGGCCAATGAGTGAAAACAACTCACACCAGAATCCAATGAAACAATCACCTGTGGGTAAACAATCTCCAAACAGATTCCAGATGACCAAAACACAGGAGAAGCAAATGAGATAAGAATGGCTTTCCTTTTCTCTGAGGCTTCTCAGAGAAGAGAAAAATCCTGGGCAAAGAGATTTTTTCAGAGAATGTGAATGCCACACCCCAACATGGAGCACAGGTTTCTCCCGGTGTCCAGGAGGAGTAGGGCTACTCATGGTGCAGTAAGCACCTTGGTGAATGAGCTGTTTGTGGAAACAGTGAGCTGGAAATGCCCAGTGTCCTGAGGCTATAAACTCCGGAGTAATTTTGTGACTAAATAGTCTGAGCATTGTGCTAAAACAGATTTTCTGTACTTTTTTCCTCATCTCCAACCATGCTCTGCAGTTCAACTCAGACCTTTTCTTCCATGCTACAATTGCACATGCATTAGACAGGGGGTTACCTCTTCCACACTTCTCCTCTGGTGTTTTCCTCCTTTTACTACCTGCCCTGAAGCATTTCCCCAGTGGGATTATTCTTTATCTCCCATTACTGGAGATTCATTCCATATCATGATATCCATATCATTCACTCCCATTCCACATCTCCCTTATCTGCATGCCCTTGACCACTGTGAGAGCTCTTCAGAGTCAGCTGCCTCAGACAATCTCACCATGCCAGTGGTGCTGCAGAGCTGTCCTCCCATGGAGTGGGGAGGTTTTACAAACAGGGGGATGTGGCTCTGCCCAGCTGCCATCACACCTCCCTCTGATCCTGTTGATGCTTTGGTGTCTCCAGCTCTCTGACCAGTGATACTGATGCACCCCTCACCTTGATGCTGAGCTCTTTGAGATCCACATTATTAGAGATTTGAATTCTGCTTGAGGAAACCTCACCTCTGAAACTTGGTTAAAAGATGTCTCAGTCATGTGAACACAGATGTATGAAAGGGACACAGACAGTCATCTTGTTTTGCACTAGGCATTTTCATGTTCCTACAAAGAGGATAGTCATAAAAACTGTGTCTATAGATAAAAACCTACCACTGCTTTCTCTGGAGCCTGGACACAATTTGGCTCCAAGGGAAGACAAACTTATTCATTTCTTCAACTGTTTGCATAATCCTTTTGAGCTTTGTAAGCTCAGTTAAAAGTACTAAATCCAAGCCATTATTGATTTGAATTTTGGTGCCCAAACCTCACTTAATGAGGTATATTAAACCTAGTTCAGCTTATCATATGTCCTGTTAAAGGGGCATAATTAATGCTGAGTGGAAACCAGGTTTTCTGCCCTGCAAAAGATTTTCCATTGTCAAAAAACATTGAGACAAATGCAACACCTTTCAGAGAGAGGTTTGACTTCACTCATTTTGTTAAAGAGGTTTCATCTTGTATAAATAAATATTCATTAGGAAGAAGAGTGAGGAAGGTGCTCATTAGGTTTATAAAAGGCTGATGGGATGTGAAGGACACAAGTTGCAATCCCTGTCTCCATTAATACTGATTTCCTTGAAGGAAATGGAGTCCTTACAATGGAGGAGCCTGAAGGATTCTCTCCACATGTAGGCAAGTGACAGGTAAGGTTCCTCTCAAATGTGGGAGTTACAAGGATTTGAATCCAAGTTTTCCATGTTTTGTAGCAATACACTCAAAGATTTCATTCATGAACTGAGGACTGAATGCTCTGTTAAATTGGACCAAGAGTTCTCTCTGGGGTTTAGAAACATTTCCTGCTGGAAATTACCTACACAGTTCCCTGCCACCTCTTTTAACTGGACCTCATTGATTTTACTGTTTAGGAAAGGGAGATAATGCTTTCTGTCTTCTGCAACATGCCTACTGTATTCTGTAAAAAGGGAAGGAAAGGGGAAAGGAAAGGGAAAGGAAATCCAGGGTCAGTCTGGCCTCTATGACAGTTTTTGCTATTGTGTATGACAGAAAGAGTTGGGAACAAAAGTAATGGTTCAAGTCCCACTGAAGTCAAGTAACTCAGCAACAGGGACTTGTTCAGCTCACAGACAGGATGGAAGTCTCAGTGCTGAGTGGATGCTCAGTTCACTGCAGGCGTGGTGCAAGTCAAGCTACTTAGAGTGTTCCCCTGGTGTCTTGGCACTTGATACAGCCCAGGATGTAAAGGAGCAGCTGACACAACCTCTAATGAGTGACACCCATCAGAGAGGGAAGGTTGCAGTAGATTCTGTACTGCTGGGATTCAGAGGCATGAAAGACAACTTGTCCCCTGGCTGAGGAAACTGCTGTCAGCAGTGAGCTCTGTCCTGCTGTATGATACACACAGTACATGCATGCCTCCATCTATAGCTTTTCAAGGAAAACAGAGGAGGTGAGAATTTCCTGGTTTTTCCATTACATTTGCCCTCAAGCTTTTGTGCCAAGCTGAAGAAGAAAGTGAGAGCACCTCAGAGAGGAACCAACCCACACCCTTTTCAGCAACAAGAGAGGTATTTGGTTGTGTTGTCACCTCTACACTGTGACATACACGATCAAGAAATCCTTGCAGATAATAAGAATGCTGTGCTATAAATTTGGGTGGTTTGTGGGTGCTACCACAGCAGGGGCAGCCTATTCTGGGAGGGATCATAGAAACGAAGCAGGCAGCAGCAGCAAAAGCTCAATTTCCCCCCCCTCCTGAGGCAACAGTCTGACTCAATTGGCAGCTCATTTCTCCTGCCCTCGGATGTGAGCTGCCTCTGAATGCCGCCCTTGTGCTAGGGCTGGTACTGAGCTAAATGTGGGCCTGGTGCCAATGATTACAATTCCCATTAGCTGGAATATACATTAACTTCAGAGGTTTCAGACCTTTCCAGCAAGGGAATTGCCTGCTGTATGCATCCATTATTTTTCTGGAAGAGAAAGAACTCTGTTTCATGCCTGTTATTCACTCCCACAATCTGTTTGTTTTGGTTTATTATGGGATTTTTTAGGAAGCTGGCACTGTTAGAAACAGCTTTATAAAGGCCCTGAGGCAATTTTGTCACCACAGTGCAGTATTTTATGCTGTCATGCAACGTGGCACTGGGCGGCTGCCTGTGCTGGGGATGAGGACGTGCCCCAGGCACAGGCAGCTCCAGGAGCCTGAGGGATGGCTGGAGGGTTGCATCCACCTCTGCCCCACCACCTGTGCACACACAGGGTGAGAGGATGCCCTATGAGCCCCAGCAGAGAGCCAGGGATCACAGCTGGGAAGAGTCTTTTGAAAGCTGTAGTGATTTAAAGCAGTGGTGGGAGCTCTTTTAAAGCCAGGGCATTACCTGTGCTTTCCACTCACCTTTGCTTCTTTATCCTTGATCAAATCATGCATCCTGGACAGATTTTAGCTATAAGCCTGAGTTGTTAAATCAATGAGCTCACTCCTCTCCTGAAGCCCAAGATACAGTCCAGGGCTTTAAGATGCTATTCACTTTACAGTTGTTTATCAAGAAAAATTGTGGTTCACAAGTCTGAAAAATGTGTTTTGAGCAAAAATCCAGCATTTAATGGGTTCAGGTTATTGATTTTTACTTGAGTCTGTGCAGCCTAGGAGATTTAATTGGTCCTGACCTCCTTTTCCTCTCCAACCTGTGTGTTATTTTCTGTGCTGTCAGTAAAGCTGTGTCTCAACCCTTATCACTATGATATAGTTGCTGTTTCACTAAATGCAGCCAAAGAAAGTCCTGGAAAAGTGAGTTGATCTGCAGTCTCTCTTATGTGTCCTCACACCTCTCTACACGTGAAACGGGTGTCTTGATTTTTAATCTGAAGAAGCTGGTCGCTTTTTTCATCTCCTAAGGCTTCTAAACAAATCTGTGTGCTAAATATTGCTGTTGGTTCTGTCAGCTGGGAATCCTTCAGGGTGTGACCTGTTAGAATAAAATAAAGTGAAAATTCCCTTTTCCCTTCCTTCATCTTGGTGGTTCATTGCAGTCATAGGCACAGTGTGAGGGATTGGTCAGACCCTAAAGCACCCCAGGGCATCAGCAGAGGTGACAGCTTCGTGTGCTTAGTGTGGCACAGTAAGGCTGTGGCTGAAGGATGTTAGAGCCTAAAGAGATAAACAGACCAGTAACAAGGGCAGTGTTGTCCTTCTTTTACTGCTCACAGGTAAACAAGGCAGAAAAAATGTCAGTGTTTTACTCAAAGTTTGCCTTTTACCTGAAGCAAATGTTTGCCTGCATCACACAAACAAAGAAATGGAAGTATCCCTGAATTACTCTTGAAGACCTTTGCCACAAAACTTATTCTCATATTTGAAAACTGCTGCTTCAGGAAATGTTGAATTGGTTCCCTGGAGGTGTGGCAGCCAAGTGTACTGTTAGCAAAGAAAAATAACTCTTGCCTCTCTAAAGATCTGCACATTCTCAGTGGGTCTGTGTCAGACACACATCAGGCCTCCCATTTTTTGAGGATGTTTTGACTTCCTGCATCCTACCTAACTGCAAACTGGTTTAAGGGTCTTATCTGGGAGACTAGGAGCTGTCAATTTTCATTCTGCAGGAAAAATGCAATTGGTTTGTGGTTTCTCAGTGTAAAAAGTCTTGGTGTAGTAGGGAATGCTCATTTTCCGGAGGGCAGTGTTTGGTATCTGAAGGGTCAGGCATTGCTTTGCCGACCGCCTTGCTTTGTTCACATGGCTGCCGAGGAAGAAGGGAAGAGCTGAACCACCCTTCTGCTTCAGCCTGAGGGGAATGGTTTGAGTTGTCCTCTCATCTCTCCTGTATTTAGTCCCCCACCCTTCCCTGAAGAGCCCCACCAGTGTTCCCCTGGAGTAAACAAGTGGGAATATCAGTGCGTTAAAAGGAGAATGAAAGTTTTCAGATCATGAACCAAACTTTCACATTGCACTTCCCTTTTGACTCTGTCCAGCTCCTGTGTCTGTTTGCTGACATCATAACCTCACCTGCATCTGGCACCCACTCCTAACCCTTCCCCTATTCTGTCATCCTCTTTACATGATCCAGTCACATCCCACTCCAGCCTGAGCCTTCATGCAATGCTACTTAATTGCACCCCACCTCTAATACTATCACCACATAATCCATCTTTTTTGTGTCTCTAATCTCTCAATGTTATAATTATTATCCAGAGTCTTTGTCTCTTTCTTTACCCCAGAACAATTTTATCCACAATTTTGATAAGCTGATGAATCACAGACTCTGAACTAAAATGTAAAATCTCTAGAATGCTCTGGTCTGGAGCATTATCAAGAATGATAATGATAATGAGTGGAAATGAGCTTGTGTTCAGCATTTGTTTTTTCACTCTGCTCCTGAGATAGCACCAGTTATTCCTGAGTTTGCACTGTAAAGCTCTGTTTTTATTTTGCTTTGGATTTAACATTTCATAACATTTTCTGAGGAGACTTTTTTCCCCTGCAGTTCTGAGGATTTAATCATGAAACTCTCCCTGTGAACGTTCACTGCTGTCATTACTGGCTTTGCAGGCTGAAAAGCAGGAAATGCCCTGCATAGCTGACCTTCCTTTATGATATTAGCAGTGATTTGTGGCAGATATTTCTTGTCTGCTGCGTTTCAGACCCCATTTAACAGTAGCACTGCTAACAGCATTTTCTGTTGCTGAACTGTAAGTCACGGCCCTGGAGTTTCCTTTGGCTTTGTGCCACTGGAGCTTACACTGGCAGCCAACAGGTTCCAACAAAGCAGAACTGATGGGATCTTTGGAAAGTTAAGCAATCCAAAAGGGCCATGCTGCAATCTTCGAGTCTCTCAGGGAGGTGTAGCTGTAGTGATTTACATCAGCAATGCCCAAACAGCCACAAGGAAGGTTAACAGTGTGCACTTTATAAGGTGCAGCAAGAGAAGGAAATCAGCCTCCCATCAGGGACTTTCTGGGCTTGATCCTGCTGACTGCTGACTCCTTCTCCTGTCTCCATGCTCCTGCCACTGCAGATTGCTGTCAGCAGCAGCACCCTGACTGATGCTTGAGGGACTGAACAAAAAAAGCCCTTGCATCTGCATGATAAGGGGGCATCATTAATTTCTACGTAGTCTAACAGACATTTGATCATAGCTGCTTTACTGAAACTTTTTTTTTTTTTTTTAAATGCAGTTTTGCTTTAGGGAATACTCTGACTCACTGTTGCTGGGCTGAAACTGTGAGCATCACTCTGAGCTGTATTCACAGATCCACTTTCAGTATCTGGGCTATCTGTACAGTGCCTGGAGAGAAAACCTGATTTCTGAGAATGTTTCACATAATCCAGGCTGAAACACAGAGACTCTCTAAGCTAGTCAAGAGGAAATACCAAGAAGAAAAGGGAGTATTAAATTGTGCGTCTCTTTGGGGCTTAAAGCTACTGGGAGTTATTTGTCTCTGCTCAAGTTTTCATTGCAAACATGAGTCCTCTCCCTATTTTTTTGCTAAAGCAGGAGAGCTTTTCTTAGATACTTAACATATTCAAGTAAAAACTAAGAACCTGGATTCAAATATCTCTTCTACTTGAGACAACTTGAACTTTCATCTTTTATATGAGCTTGGTGAGTAATGCAATACTGATGGAATGTATCCTGCTTCCAAATAAAAAAGATGGCAAGGCAGTAAAACCTGCATCTTACTTGTGAGTGCTGTGATCATGGCAAAAAGCACCACCCTCCTTTTCCTTCTCTCTGCTGCAATAAATATTTCATTACCTCCCACAGATAGTAAGAGATTCAGCAGCAGAGTTGAAAAGCTCTAGCCCAGAAGATACTGTAATTCGGGTCTTAGGGGCGTTTCTTGTGGTGTATATCCACATCTCCCTGGGCAGAGAATGGGCTGAGCCAGGACACCTTATAAAACACACAAAACTTCAAACACACAAGTCACAGAGCAAAATATGTTCCCCATCTGCTTCCTGAATATGTGACAAAAACTGAAATGTGCAACATGGGACTTGAGAAGGGCCTTTGCAGTCGTATGTTTTTGTGAGTAGTAAGACAAGTCTCAACATTTTGTTTGAAATATGAGCTAGGAAGTAAAAAGCTCTGTTTTTCAAGGTAGATACAGTGATGCAAGCATTCAAGAAGCCTCACAGGGGAAGCTCAGGCACACAAGGAATTCAGATATCTGCAAAGGTGCATGTGCAGAATTTAAATTTCAGTTATTTAAATGCAAATCTGTAAAGTATCAGCTCAGCATCTAAGTGCTCCTGTGACTGGGGGCTCAGGCAGCTAGATGAAGGCAACAAGGGAGCTCTGGGGCACAAGGACAACTGAAAGGTGCCCTAAAGTTCCTTCCAGCTTCCAGCTTGTGGCACTGTGTGGTCATATAAGGTCCATCCTGGCTGTGGCTTCTCTGAGGCTTGGTGGGATTCTGACATCCAGATTGTTGCTGCAGGAAGCTGCAAGCTCAGCTGAGGGGCTAGCAATAGTCATTATGGACTGTGGGGTTCAAATGCCAGTAGTCTAGTTTAAAAAGATCTTTTCCTAGGAGCTTATGCACAGCTATTTTTTCCCTCTCTTTGTTCTCCTTGTTAAGAGGGTATTTCTTTTCCTCTTGCAGAAGACACTTTCTCTTTTTGGTAGATGGCAGTGGTGCTGTGTGAGCTCCTGCAGTGTCAGAGCAGTCCTTTATATTTTGGGCAGAGGAATGGACCTGCTCTCAGTGTCTGCCCCCAGCTGTACCATCAGTTCCTTCAGGGTGTGAGTCACTTTGTCTGCATGTCTCCATTTCTCCATCCCTGGGTGGGGGGGCAGGACAGCAGTGTCTGTGTCAGGCACGTTGTTCCATGCTGCTGGCAGATCCTGCAGTGCCCATGGCACAGGGCAGGGGTCTGGCTGCGGAGCAGAGATTCTTGCTCAGAGGAACTTTCCATATGCACTCTGTTTTCCTATTGAAAGAGGGTATATCTTATTAAAAAAAAAATAAAAATCTGTCAGTTTGACAGGAGATTTGCAAGAGACACTTACAGTGACTAGGGTGTCAGGGCAGACTGCAATCCTGTCTTGGGTTTGGGAGAAGCTCATCAGAGCCAGAGCTGGTATCATGAGCTGGTATTCTCCAGTGAAACAGAGATTATTTTCCTTGGGAGACCCACAGGCTCTGGATCACCCATTGCCTTTCTTCCCCTTCCAGTCACTTTTTAGATTATTTCACACCATGAGCTACTAAAAAGAACACAAGGGACACCCCACTTGATACACTAGTCACTCCAGAGCATCTCCTGCGAAATTCAGGATTTCTATGTATCCAGCTGGCTGAACTTGTTCTTCCACATTGACAGCATCTGTGATGGGAAGAGACAGCTTTGGAGTACCACTACAAGCCCTGCTCTCACCCTTCCTGTGCTGCAAAATGCCAGCTGACACCTTCCCTGCTGGGTCTTCCTGCACTTCTTTCCACCCTGCCCTATTTCCAGGTTCTTCAAAAGGACTGTGTGGGAATAGCAGTGACAGACAGTCACTGACAGCATCAGGATGGAGGACTCAAATGGAAAAGTTGCTAATTCGTATCTAGTCATTTGAGTTACATAAATGTCCATTTTCACCTCAAAAAGCCTGCCAGAGGCAGCAGTCACACCTTTCCTGGGCCTGAGAGGTCTCACAGGTACTGGGAGCACCAGAGGACTTGCAGCTCCAACACCTAAATTTGTGAGACTTGGTAAAACATAAATATTCACCTTGACACAACTGTGACACTTAAGTCTAGCACTACAGTGATTTAAGACCTGAACATTGAGCAGCCAGCCTCCTGGCTGCAGCAGCATGGCACCTTCTTCTTCTGGGTGTATCTTCAGGATGAATTCTTCCCTCTAAAGCTCCCCTGCTATATACTTCCAAGGCAATGTAGCCATGGTTAATATTTATAAATAGCAAGGATTTCTACCCTACTTCAGCATTCATTATACTTGCAGTGATTCAAACCTCCAGCATAGACAGGAACTGCCTTGAGCTGAAATTGAGCAACTATCTAATAAAATATAGTCATGAGATGAATAGGAGTTATACAGTTGAAGTGCCTTGAGGATGCTTGAAAGATTTATTTCCTGGCTTCCTCTGGAGGGCTCTTTAGTAGGGAGGATTGGACTCTGTGTGTGTATATATATCCATATAAGAATGAAAAATATTTTAAAGTCTTAAGTGGGGGTGGGGGGGAAGGGGAAGGGGCATTTGCACTTCTTGAGGAGGTTCTACAGAGAAAGCATTCTTTATTTTCTGGGCACTTACTGTATTTACAGCTGCTGAATTTCCTGTAAGAAAACAGATGTGAGTGCATCATTCACAGTCTTACAGGCAAATTTGCCACACAGTTGTGGTACATGCAGGGAGACACTCAAAGCTGTAGTGCCTGAAGACTGTGCTGCTATGTGGGATGTGGGTAAAGATTGTTTGAGCTCAGATGAGGAAGAGGCTGCTGGAGAGGATTCTGTGGCCAGACTCAGATTAAGGAGAAATAAATAACAATTAACAAAATATATTATGTAACTTCAGAGCAATATCTCCATGGCCTGAAATAGAGAGCTCAGTAATCATTTCATACTCTCATATCCCTTTGATCTGTATGCCTGTCTTACCACTCACCTCTTCTGTCTCAGATGCAACTCCTCCATTGCTCCTAGGATCCTTGCTCCAGAGGCTGGGAGTAGGGGGGAAATCAGGCAAGGAAATTCCTAGGATTCTTCTCCTCAACCTTTCTAGGCTGCATATATAAAGCAGTGACAATTAAAAAACAGAGGAAGTGTCCCATTGCTGCCAGCCAGAAGAGAGAGCCATTCCAAAGGGCTCTCTCTAGAACATGGCTCTGATTCTGGCTCAGGGGGGAATACAGCCTGTCTGACCACCTTAATCCTCTCTTATCAGCTGTTATTACCTTAAATGTAAGAAATTACATGATACAGGACCTCAGAAGTTTCCATCCATGCTCTCCAAATACCACTGTAAAGATGTTCCTTTGTCACCCCACAGGATTTTAAGTTCTCTCAGAATTTTCTTCCTTTTCTCAAGCCTGCAATGTGCCTCCCAAGTAATGCTTCTCCCTTGTTTACCTGACTTTGAAACACCTTGTTCCCAGACCCTGCTGACATTAAGATCATTGTTCTTGATGCACATCACCTCAGAACTGGGCAAGCCGATGACTGAATTGACCTCCTTTAAGAACAACTCATCCTATCCTAAGTGACCTGAACAAAGTACAAATAATCCTCTCTCTTTCTCTCTCCCCCTCTCTAGGGAAGATAGAACTCAAGTTTCCTCCAGCTCTGTAATTTCTGGACAGACACAGGAGTGAGCCCACGCCTAAATTTAACCCTGCATTCAGACCCAGCCCTCATATGCTATGGTAACAGGAGTGTATCTAGAGAGAGCTGGTGAGCCACCCTCCACTTGAATTGCACCTTTTGTCATCTCCTTGGCATGTAAAATACTGTCTTGCATTCATGTGCTGCTCATGTGGGAGTAACCTGGGGCAGTCTGAGCATAGGAAAATCTGTACATGTAGGAAAAGAAGTGGAATTGCCTTGAGCAAGACAACCTCATTTGACCCTCCTCCTTCGTTTACAGTTGGTGTTTCAGCTGGGACAGAGAGGAATGAGGGGACTGAGGCTAAGGCCAGATGTTTGCATCAGGCACACAGGAGTTGAACAGGTTTTCTCCATGCCTTCCTGCCAGTGCACATTAATCCTGAGCCACAGTGCCCTCTGTCATTCCAGCTCTTGATCCTTTTCCTTGATTATTCTATTTATACCTTCTGAGCTGCAGTCTCCTTTCTTGTGTGCCAGTTTTACACCAGTATAAATTCATGGATGTCTGTGGATTTGTTACTGGTTTACTCTCAACCATAAAAAAAGAGAATTAGATTAATCACTTATAGGTACCAAATGGCGTATCCCCTATCCCTTGGGTTTGTAAATACTCCTTGTTTTCCTATTTTTCATCAGTTTGTTCCAACACACATCAGCCTGCTGTTATTTTGGTGCTGTATTCCCAAAATACACCCCATGATGCTGCTGCTGCTGAAGCTGTGTCAGGGACAGTAGATACCTGCAGCCTCCTCCATGCTGAGTCAGTCTGGGATAGACTCTCCCAGGGCTGTGTTCCTCGGCCCCAGCATCAGCCCGGAGATATCTATCAGTAGCCTTTTATTTTTCTCAGCTTCAGCCTTTCTTTTTCTCAGCTGAATGTGGAGACATTCAGCCTGGCTAATGTAGACTGTCCTTAGGGTTGTTTAATGTTCCTCAAAGTTCCATTGAGGAGTGCCAGTTATAGATTTGGACCTTTCTGTTATCCATACTGGCCAAATGGAGGAAAAGGCCAGGACTTGTCTTGCCTAGAACTGAAATCTAAAGGCAGCATGGTGTGTTCTTAATAAAGGAGTGATTATATGAATCACAGTAGCAAAATGTTCTTGCAGAGCTCATGTCCCCACTCCCTGACTGCAGTGTCTGAGGGCATCTGTCCATCATTCCAGGGGAGGGATTTGCCTCGGACAGGGGTTAGTTAGTGTGTAGCCCCCTGTGTTACAGAGGCGTAGCTACAATTCCACAGTCTCTTTTAATGAAGTTACTTGTGGCTGTTTATTGGACGAAAATAAATTCCAACTGGCCCATATAACAAATGAAACTCAACTACAAAAATGTAATGATATTTATTCACCCAGCTGCCAGCAAACTCACATGCACTATGAGTCATTCCAGATGTGGATAAAAACAAAGTCTGTCTGTGAAAGTAAGTTTCCTGATCCCGAGGAGACTTGGTTTGGGAGAGGAGCTGTGCGCTGACTTCAGCTCTACTCAGAAGAACAGGCAGGTTCTTCTGCAAAGGGGGAGGGGGAGAGGAAAAGCCATTATTTATTCCTGAAAAGAAAGGAGCTGGGAAAATAAAAAAAGCTACTGTACAGCTAGACATACGCATTTTAAAGAGAAGGATGTTTTGGAAGACTCTGGTGCTGCTGCTGTTCTATTACAGTGCTGATGCCACTGTGACCCACAGATGGAGCAGAGGTAAGATTTCAACCTGCAAAACTATTTAAGAGAAAAATTTCAGTTGTAGATTTGGTCTCAAATTATGTTGCATTATACATGTGTGTATGTATATATATATATATATATATATATATACGTATATACACAATTATATTTTTCCCCTCCAACTCTGGAATTTTTTTCTCCGTTAAACAGGTCAGCTAAAAGTATATAGATAAATAAAAAATACACATGAATAAGTGCAAAAAGGTAAAATTATATATGTATTCTATTATAACAAAAATATATAAAATAGCCCAAGAACCAGAATTACATTCTTGCACTTTTCCCCTTCTTCTTTCTAATTTTTCTCCTGCATTAACAGAAAAAAAATAGCTTATGAAACCTTAAAGTGAAAGCCTGTGCAGTCACAGGTGACATAATCTGCTCTAGCAGGAAGATACCTGGCAATAGTAAAGCAAAGAATGCCTAGATGGTGCAAGGTGCCTGGGAATGCTGCTGCCCTACCCTGGCAGAGGAGCACAGGTAGCACAGAGGAAGTGACCTGGTGTGTTATCAGGCTTCAGCTGCCAATGTGACAATACACAGTCGTGCCATATTTGTAATATTTAAAGTGTGACAGCAGCATATGGAATGTTTGAGGACTATTGGATGGCATAGGAGATGCTTGCTTCAAAGCTAGTGATGATGTCCTTTCCCTTTTTTGGTTTTATTCTCTCCTCTGGTATTTGGCACTGGTTCAGGAGCTGCTGGAAGTGGAGAAAGGAAACACCTCCTGAAAGATTTCTTTGGTTCTGATATTGAGATTCACAGACATTTAAAGGAACCAGAGTCTGCTAAAAAAAATAGAGCATTTAAATGCCTCCCTCCCTACTCCAGTCTCCTCATTGTAGCTGGTACCATTCCAGTCTGACATTTGGGTTTGGTTTTGATTTCAATTTTGTAGGAGAGGGAATGGTTGAGGGAACTAATGAAGAGCTACAGAGTCCAGCTCAGGCTGCTTAATTTTTCCTTACAATGCTTAATTATTCCTTTCAAAAATCCCTGTTAGTGTGAGCTTACTGGCAGGGCTTTGACCTGGGACTCACCATGCAGGTTCTTTCCACAAACTTTTCTTTTTTCATCAGACTCTTGGCTGATATTGCATGAGTCATTGTACCTGCGTGTACCTTGCTTTTCTCTCTGGTATAAGACTGGAAATAGCACCAATATTTGTCATAAGATCCTGTAATTCTGTAGGTAAGAATTTGTTGTTCCAGGGGTGACACAAAAATGTGAGAAAATCAGAACTATATCTTTATATATTAATTTTAAAAAACCCACAGCCCCACCCTTTGGAAGAATGATGTCACATTGCCTAAGAAATCGGAAAAAAAAATAAGAAAAAGGAGTTCAATTTCATGTAATAATCACTATTCACTTTAAGGATGTCCTTCACTTTTGCTAACACACTTATTTTAATTAAACAACATCACAACCCTAAAAGGAATTCATGCAACTATTAAAGTTCAATTTTAATCACCATGAATATTTAAAGAAAAACATCAGAACTCTGTTGTGCCTTTTGGGAAAGCAGATTTTTTTTCAAGCTGGAAGCTTTGGAGACTTCAGAGGGAAGAGAAGATTCATTCCCTGTTGTGATAAGGAGTTCAGTTGTCACAAATAGTGTGTGTAGGCATTTTCTGAGGAGGAAAACAGATTTCTTTTCCACATCTACTGGGACTATTCTGCTCTAAAGATGTTTTAGAGGCACGACTCCTTCAGCAATAACTGCTTCAGTGAACCTCCACTCCCTTGTACTGTGTGTCAACCCAACCAAATCTGCAGTACCTTGAGAGGGTCCAAGCACTGTCTTAATTTTTGAATTGCTTAGAAACCTGGAATGAAATTTGAGTACTGAGCAATGACATATTCTGCTGCACACTCAGAGCTCTTCCCTCCCTCCCTCCATAAATGACAACTGAGCCTTGTTTAGGTTAAACTTCAGTCATTTAAGTCTTATCTGAGTCCTGATTTGAGTTTTGCAGTGAAAAGGCAAATACAGATCAGCATCTGGTCTGAGGGAAATGAAAGACAGATCTGTGTATCATCTCCATGTTGACTTGTCATCCAGATTGTTTACAAAACAGTAGGGCAAAGGTCTTGCTTTAATTGCCAGCAATTGTTGTTTGCAGTAGAAATGAGCAGTCAATATTGTATACAACAATGTCTGGCTTTGACCATTTTTCCATGGGAAGCACTGGGGCAGCCTAGGATCCCCAGCCCTTGTAACCAGTCATTCAAGCTTTGGCTTAAGGAGAACTCGGACATGTGAAAAGATGAACACACTTGTGCTGACTGGGAACTCCCAACTCCCTTTTCCCTTTGCTTGGAAGCATCAATGAGTGGGGGGAAAAAAAAAATAAAAAAATTTAAAAAAAAGCATTTCTGGCAGGAAAACAGAGGGCTTTATTCATTCCTTTTTCTTTTTAAACTGTCTCAGCCTTTTGCATTAAAAATCTCACACACACTTCTCAGCCTGCCTTGACTGAGCTGTGGACATGGGTCCAGAAGTCACAGGCAAAACTTACTCCCTAGGATGGGTGTGTTTAAAATAACAAAGAAAAGATCCTGAATGATGATGAAATAATTTTCTTGTCATCACCTCAAGTTTCCTTGAGCCTTTTTTAGGCTTAGCTTCATGGAAGTATCCTCTCAGATTTTGTGAACCTCCTGTCTAGGGAAAAAACGTAAAGAAAAAAGGAAATTAGAAGTCTCTACTGACTAAGTATTATTCCCAATGCAATGGCAGAGGTGAAGTTATATAAATTCTTCAAGTTCCAAATAAGAATTCCAGATTTTAAGAGACATTTCTTCTGAAGAAACCAAGGAACAAACAACAAGAATAAGCAAAAAAACCCCTTCCATGCAGCTATGGCAACCAGTGTCACTGCTTGCTGGTTGCTTCCATCAAACTTTGAGAAGTACCAATCCACTGGAGAGCAGAAGCCAGCATTATGAGCATTACAAGAGTTGTCTGTTCCCTGAGGAGAAACCCTAAGGCAATCCTTACTAGCACATCTCAGCTGGTAAGAGTTTATTTGCTGTAAATGCTGCCTGATTCTAATAAATGGGACACACAAACAGTAGCATCCTTGCAGGGTAAGATTTCTTATGGTTGTGGGTTTTGGACAGTGCAGAAGAAGCTGCAAGGGTGAATTCACCCCTCCGTGGAGGCTGGAAAAGGAAATGTTGAAAGACACAAAATAAGGTGGAATGCTTTTCACCCATCAGTGTCAAAATGATATATCAACACCACAGAGGTCTCATGCTTTTGGGGAGTTTTTGTGCTGCTCCTTCCAGACCTCGAAAGCATCACTACAGTCCCATCAGATCTATCTGGTCCATGTGCATTATTTTCTACCCAGTCTCTGGTGGCTGGTGAAAGTGAAATGACTGTTTGAGAGCACCAGGGGAACAGTCTGCTCTCCTTAAAGGTTTTCTGCAGAAGGAATTGCTTGAAAGAACAGAAGGTCCATCCTCTTTAATTTCCCCATGACATTGCAGACTCTCAGTATTTGCTCTGGTGTGGTGGGAGCTCAGTTTGTGGGTTTGGTGGAGCAGCTGCTGCCTGAACAACTTTAGACTGCTACTTCTGCTTGTGGACTGAGCAGGCTGGTAGCTCTCCAGTGCCAGGAGAGGGAAGACTGTGTAGAAGAGAAAGAGAGACTGGCTGTTGCTAGAAAGCCAGTCAGTACTTTTGTAAGGAAGCACTGTTTAATATGTTCTAATCTCAGTGGTCATTTGGTTACTGGTGATCTCTGCTGTGTGTGCAAAGATCGAGTGTCCCAGAACTTAGAGAATGCCCTTTATCCCCATTCCTCTTCATCGTATTTCCCTCTCTTCCCTGCTGCATCTCATATTGCATCCCTACAGCCAGGCACTCCCTGCTTGAGCAGCTTCTGGATTCCACCACCAGCAGTAACTCTTGGGTGAATCTTTTGGCTTGGAGAGCATGAGCAAAGGGAATGTGGCCTGAACACAGCCTGTAATTGCAATAAAAATGGTCAAACACGTACACATTTAGGTACCAAGGGGTCCTTCAGTAAACCAGGTTATGGTCTGTGTTATTTGATATGTGACAAGGTTTCCAGAGATCTGGTCCAAGCATAAAAAGAGGTTATATCAGCTGGTCCAGCTACCAGAAATTTTTAAATTGGAACATCTATCCAACTTCTTTTAATTTCTATAAATTTCTATTAATTTATATAAAGACTTTGATATCCAATTCTTAAAATGTGCAGTGCAAATAAAGAGATGAAGTGCTAAGGAACAGCACCAACTTTGTCTAAGCCTGGATGTGAAAAGAACATTACTTCTTATAAGGAAAATGCAATATTTCCCTTTCCTCTGGCTCTCATGTGATCACTTGGAAGACTGCCTCAATTGCCCCAACTTCCCTGCTTGTTGGGCCCATTCCAACAACCTCACTGGAGCTACAAAAGGCGATTGATCTCCTGCAGAGGTTTTTCCCACCTACCCAGAGTTTGTTCCGTGAGTCTGACCAGTTCCTGGGAATGCATGTTTGTGGGCTGGAATCCCCTGATGCAAATTATTTCTGCATCAAATATTGCAACTCTGTCTGTGAGGAGATGAAGGCATCTCCTAAAAAAGGTCTGGAGAGGGATTAGTTATTAGTAAAGCTGCTTGGTGTTGCAAAGGTAGCTGGAATATCACAGTCTCTGAATGGATTTTAACCATGGTAGTATAAATATCCAGTAAGGCAGGGCTATGACTATAATCAAAATCTATTCTAGAGTGTTCTGATTCCCCAAATGCTCCTTTAGGGCCAGACTTAATTAATTTAACCTGCATGGAGGATGATCCCTGAATCAGAATTCACAGTGGGTACCTGAACCTGAAAGACATGCAAAGGATGCTTAAAAAAAAATAAATCAAAATTTCCAATCTCTTCTAAGGCAAAGATGCTAAACTCTGATGAGATCAGACGGATGATAGATTATGGAAGTTGTCACATTTTAGTTTAGATCACAGATGGATTTTGTACTCTTTAAAAGCAGTCGTGCTGTTAGGAAGGAAGGATCCAAGTGATTCTGAGACTTTATTCACCACAGGAAGCAGCCAAAAAATGGCTAAAGCTTACTGCTCACACAGTAAAAGATAAAAAGAGACAGGAACTAGACAATTTTGAGGAAACCTGAGTAAACAACAAGAGGAAGACACAGAAGTAAAGCTGTTTTCTCTTTGATATGTCCTAGACCAAATGAGATCTATTTGCTGAAAGTGGCACCTGTAGAATCTTCCTGGTGATCCCAGTTCCATCCCAGTACTGAGGACTGCCAAATCAGTTAGACATTTGCTGCCACTTTTGTCATCTTTCCAGAATCCCTGCATGCTGTAGTGTCATATCCATTTGCCCCAGTTCCAGGGATGGAGCTGTCCTGGGATCTGGATCAGTTTGCATAAAGGTCCTCCTGCCCCAGCAAAGCTCATCTGGGAAGCACCTCCTTCCCTTTAAGCCCCTCCTTCCACTTTCACCTGGAAATAGCTCCCTTCACCTCACCCCTAACAACCATCTCACTGCTCTTAGTGCCTGTTCACCAGGCAGTGCTCTCTTCCAGAGGTGAGGCAGCTCTGTGATGAAGGAAACAACTCGTGCAAAGATTGTAAAACACTGAGTCCCCTCCTGGTTACCTTAAATGCTGGGCCCAGACACCTCAGTGGTACCTGGCATTATGCAACACACAGAAAAAAAAAGTATCTGTCCTTCTCCAGAGAACTTTCAGTGTAATTAAGGAGAGGAAATATTAGCATCCTTTTTTGTTGTGAGGCACAGAGTCATTAAATACCTTGCCCCAGGATGGCTGTGTGTGTATTTAGTCCTGTGTATTGTTAATAGCTGTGGTTATTTTATTTTTTAATTCTGCTTCTGAAGCATAAAGTGCTTTTTCTTGTTTTCCTGGGGTAAATCATGCCAAATTCAGCAGGAGTGTAATGACTTCTCACGCAGAAGGGAATCCTGTCAGAAGCACTGAATGGTACAATCGAATTAAAAGGGAAGTCAGCAGGCCTTAATGAACATCATCAGGCTGCGGAGGCTCTGACTATTCTGCTGGTGACAGGCAAGATGTAAATTGCTGAGGTAAAGAACTACTGAGTGGGGCAGCAATTAGCTCTGCAGCAGTGCCTGTGCCCGGTTCAAGGCAGGGCAGGACCCACAGGACAAGCCCAGGAGGAGAAACTGGTGATTGCCCCAGGCACAGCCAGGGCTCTGTGAATCTCCCTGCAGCCCAGTGGCTCTGCTGAAGGGAGCTGAGTCCATCCAAGATGCAGAGAAACCAACTGGGTACATGGACCTGGCTGCAGCAAAACAGGGAGCTGTGTGTCTGGGTTTGAAGGGTACAAACCTGGCCCTTGCTTTAACTTTAAAAGCACTTCAATGTGCAAACCAGCATGACAAAAGTCAACAGTAGTTTTTTCTGCTCTCAGGAGTGACACCACAATTTATTATCTGAAAATTTTTTTCCTTGCTTTTTAAAAATCTTCCAGCCCAAATCAGGTATTTGTTATTTAAAGGGTTTTTCAGCAAAATGGCAGTGGCATGGGGGAAGGTGATGCAGGATCAGCTGTACAGAGAGCGATGCTGGCAAGCAGAGGGGGAAATGTATCAAAGCATCATTAAAATGAAAAAAAAAAAAAAAGCAACTTGAGAATAAACTGCAAATGACACTTGTTATTTAACACAAACCAAAAACCCCAAGGGGACTGTTCTCTCTGGGGTTTCCCCCCTAACTGGAAGGGAAGAAAGTCAATGCAAGGATCCTGTATGTGTCTGTTGTTGTGCCTGACTCTCGTTACACCCAAATCCTGTTTAATTTGGGAATTGCAGTGGCAGCTTTATGATATATCCCCTACAGCATGCTTGCTCATTCAGAAACATTAAACCATCTCAGATCTGCAGCTCAGGCTGTGGTGTTCCCATGCCTACTCAGTGACCAGTCCTCAGCCAGTAACCCCCTTTCCCCTCCCTGAGGTGCTCCAGGCTGCAGCAATAGCCTGTCTGCACTTCTCTCCTGTCACAGTGCTTGTTACACCACAGGCTCAGTGTCGGGCTGGAGGCTGAGAGTGGGAGGAGAAGAGAAGCAAAGTTAAAAAAGCTCCACTACTCCCAGTTTCCACAAACATTCCTTTCCTCTGGTGAAAGCATATGTGAGGCCTTTCCTGGACCAGTTTGCTGGTTAGGTTTGGCAGCCCCTCAGTTCCCCTGAGAGCAGCCTACATACCGCTGGTCCTCTGGAAATTCCTCCCTGGCCACAGGGAAGCAGGTCACCAGCCAGGAGCCAGGCTCCAAACCACTGAGTCTCCCTCTGCTCAGGAGGAGCCAGGTGGGTAGCTGAAAAAAGATGCTGAGAAAGGGAAAAATAAGCTGTTGAGTGCTCAGAGGTTATTTGGGAGGAAATGGGACAGTGGAAGGACAATGCTGTGCTTCAGTCTCACGTTGGTGACTCAAACTTACAGGGTCTTCTGTGACACCTGCCTGGCCCCTGTCACCCCAGCAGGACACAGGGGAAGCAGAACACTTCAGACAGGTTCTGCCTAATTGTAAAGAGAGCAAACTGCACTGGACTGGATGTGCATGTCTGCTGCAAGCCAGAACATCGGGATTTAATAATCTCCATCCATTTGGCAGGTGGTGGTGTGCCACAAAAATTACCTTGATGTTTCTGATCTCTTCTCTGTCTTGGGAAGAGCAGAGACTTTCCAATCTGGCAGGGATCATTTGAGCCACAAAGAGGGAGACAGAGACAAAGGACAGATATGCTGAGAAAGAAAAGGGTGGAGATAAAAATGAAAATGGTGTAAAGGAGAGGAAAAATGAAGATAAAGGAAAGGTGCAAAGAGAGAGAAAATGTATAAATGTGGATGGGAAATATTAAAGTGCACCACATCAAGATTAGAGTAGCATTGTCTCCTTTGTCAGCATGGTATGCATCCTCACTTGAACCCACACTTCAGCAGATGCCCACCTGGCACAGCTGGTCTCCATCTCACCCATCTGCCTCCCAGGCTCTTGGAATGGTTGCTTTCCTTTGGGGCTGGCTCTGCCTTTTTCTCTTGTAAGCAGGACTCAAGTTTACTTCTAGTCCCCAACAGGGTCTCATCCTACCAGGATACTGAGAGCTTCCAGTCTGGGCAATTGACCTCTAGTCACAGTATAAAAATTAAAGTTACTGCTACTGAATCATCAGTGTGTCAGGATTGCTTCACTTTTTTTAACCCCTCCCTCTGATCTTCTACAGTATGTAGGCAAAAAGACTCTTGCCATTGCCCAATAAACAGCCTCTTTTTATTCCACAGAAGCTGCAGGAATCTTGCAGTTTTACAGGACTGTGGAGCTACAACATTTCCCATTGACATCAGTCATAAGAAACAGCACCACAACTACACAAGTCCTTGTAGTTCCCTATCAGTCCCTGGAGGGATGGATCAAGTTTTGAAAGCCCTCCGTTTCCTCCCTGGTTTTCATAATGCTCACAGCCATGACATTACTTTTTTGTTTATGCTTGGCTCTGAAGAAACACAAAGTGTTTATTGAATTTATTTATTAAGCACAGATTTTATGTCTCAGAGAAGTGTTCATGTTTTAAGCCCTTTTTTAAAATAAAAGACATTTAAAACATGCTTAATTTTTATTTATGCAATTATTCATGGCTTGGCACTGAACAAACTCCATTTCCAGTTAAACACTACTTGTGGACCTCCTAATATAGTACAGCATGTGTTGAGTGAAACCACCTATTTTTCATAGTTGCAGCAACTTCTGTTTTCCTAGACTACCATGCCAGTTTGGCAGAAAGTTTTGGAAGGTAATAGTCTAATGATAAAAATGTATACACTACTTGTTCTGCTGCTTTATACTGCCAGGTTTTTAATAAACAGAACTCAAAGGGGCTGTCCTACCTTGACTTGTACTTAGCAAACATAAAGTTCAGTTGGGTCCTCACAAAGGAATGAGGATATAAGAGTATCCAAAGATTTTTCCTCACTGGGCTATCCCACAGCAGGAATCAGATGCAATCAGCAAAAATTAGATCTACCAGCCCCAGTTAGGCCCAAGTGGCAGGGGACACTGTATGTCTGCCCTGTTGGGCTCTCCAGCAGGAGAGGAGGATGATGATGATGATGATGATGCTAATGATGATGATGATGATATGGCCCTGTTGACACACAGAACATGTGGGAAAAGTGAGGGTGAAATGAATGGGCACATGTTTCACAGCATCTGATCTCTCCCTAAAACCATCCTGCTGTTCTGAGGGAAGACAGCAGCCACTTGGCTGAGGCCTGGGCACTGCTGCATTATAGGGATGGAGGGAATCCTGCAGGAAGGCAGAGAGCAGGATATGTTTAGCAGAGGGACTGAGAGAGATGGGGCAGTCATGCAGGCTGGGGAGTAGTGTTGCCATGGTGCTGCATTTTCCATGTTCACAGCAGGGGAGTGCTGTGGGCTTCAGCTGATGAAGTCTGGTTTTGAAGAATCTGCCTGGTAAATACCTAAGTGTTAGGGATACCATAACAAATTGTATTTCCCTAGAAAGATGCTGCTTTTCTAGCCAGAAGCTGTATTTTGGGAGCAGGCTGCTGGACACTTGCTGTGAATTTCTGGATACCCTTCAAGCCCTGAATGACTAACTGCATGTGCCATAGCCCATCAATCCATCACGCACCCAGCTCTGTCAGCCCCACTCCCTGTGCATGCTGCTCACAGCCAGTGTGCTCCAGCCAAAGTGAATGCCAGAGCTGAAAAACATCTGTACTTAGATCCTCCAAAGGAGCATAGAGGGACTCTGAAGTAAAATATCACCATCAAGGCAGAGAGCTCAGTTTCTACTTGCACAAATTTAGCAGTGTAACCAACTTGTCACATGTCTTAAATACCCCCTTTCTATTTTCATGATCAAAGATGGAAATGTGTGTCATGCATAGCTGGCTTTTTACACCCACTTGTGATGTTCCCCCAGGAGCTTTTCCCTCCTGGTTGAATTCGTGCTACCAACCACGATATGATATATCCTCTGCTGGACCTGAGGCTGGAGGTCATCACCCCCTGGATGTCTGCCCACTGAGGTGGAAGAGTGCCAGTCCTTCCCATTGCATTTCCATCTGTTTCCAAAGCCCAGTGCATTTCCCTATGGGTGCTTTTGCTGACAAATTAACACATGTATTATTCAGGCAAAGTTATAAATCACCTTCTGAGCGTTCCTTTCACAACAAACAAGCATGCTCATGGCAGCCTGTCTCTGTAACCCACTGCAGTGGTTAACAGCTACTAATCCAAGGAGCTCAGCCATGACAAGCTAGTTTTCATTCTCCTTCATCCATCCTTAATTCTTGGCACTCAGAGGTTAAAGTAGAACTTAAAGATTACTGGGGCTAGCATTTATAATTGTAAATAAGGAGACAAGTAGTCCCTGCCTTATTTTGTGGCCATACTAAATGTCAGTCTACTCCTGCAAATGACCTCTGTGTTCCAGCATCTCAGACAATGATTACCCTAACTTGACAAAAGTAAATCATATGAAGATGATGTAAGATGTGTATCAATCACGTATTCATAACCAGGTAGTGTCTATAAGCTTACCTGGGAGGTCACCATCACTAAAAAGCTGAGGAAGATCTGTCATGCAGATATATCACATGCTGAAATCAGCTTTGGCAAGGAGTGATTCTGTAGGCCAAAGAAACAGACAGCAGATGGACCAAAAGATTTTTCTCTAGCAGGATGTAACCCACACACCAGCAAGACCTTGAAATGAGCAATAATAAGCAAGCTCATTTCATTATGCAAGCTTCAGAGTCTTTGAGCTAGCAAGGAGAAAGCCCAAATGGAAAAAACAACAGGATGAGATTTACGATGAGTATCACAGCATCTTAATTAAAGTGCTTCTCGACAGTAACAATGCCTTCACACACAGTCCTCACACACAGAGGAGTTAAACCAAGGAACTGACTCCCAGCTGGTTTCAGTCAGCAGCATGCTAAAAGGTTTCATGGAAATCAGGCCTTCCTCCCTTTCTCTAAATTTATTCATCCTAAATTTAGAAGATGAGGTCATTTTTTCCTTAAACACTTACTTCCATTATTTTCCCATAAGCCAAAATCTATTTTACAAGTTCAGCTCAAATGGCTCCAGAAGAGGGTGTACATTAAGGAAGAAGAGCACTGAATCAAATATATGTGACAAATTGGCAAGGAGCCACTGGGAGATGGCACCGGTAGGGACAGGGACTGCAACAGCGAAAGAGGTTGAGAAAGGTTTTGAATTTCCATCAACTTCAGGCACAGCTGTCAGCATTTTGTGCCTTTCAGGTCTCTCTCCTCCGGAAACAGGATATTTGGGTTATCCTGTTGGCTGTAAGAATTCTGTAACCCTGACTCTACCGTTCTTGTCTCCTCTGTGATGCCAAGTATGTCTTTCACAGCACAGGCTTCTCTGTGGCCTGGCTGCCAGGAGAGCAGCATCGCAGAGCGGGTGGTGCCAGCTCAGGTCATCTGAGGATCTCACCCACAGTGTTCAGCAGCCTTTAACAATTTGCAACATTCCAAGTTTTAGCAAAGCTTTCTGTATTTCATGGTGAATCCAGTTGTACATCAGTCTCAGCTTTATTTCAGCAGATCTTGAAACCTGAAAGATCTCGAAACAGGTTTTAGGAGGAAATAGGAATAGGAATAGACAGGTTTTAGTTTGGGGTAACAATGAAGACTGGAAAAATGTCAGCTTTGTAAAATGGAAATCCCATATGTGTGTTTGTGAAATGGAGAATGCAGCTATAAACCCAACCCATTTTGCATTCATCCTTTATATTCCTGTGCAATGTTTATGGCAATATCACAAAGACTGCCTTTGCCCAACATCACATCTGCACACATTGAAATCCACTGATCAGTTTTAGTGGAGGATTATATTTGAGCTTCACTAATATTTCAATATTATTTCAACAGAGATGCAGACATTAAGGGGGCCCAGACATGCACACAGGTGCACTTGACAGAACAGATGTCTTCCTGTGCTGATCCTCACTCACCTCTCCAGGAGAAACATGTGTTTGCCCTGACTCTCACCAGGGACACAGCCCAGCTTTCCATCCTTCATGCTCTGCTTATGTTACAAAGCAGTGGTAGCAGTTCATTTCAGAGACAAACCTAAATCCATCTTCAAATCTTGAGTCCCTTTCTCGGAGTTCTTATCTTTATTGACACTACTAGAAATCATACAATGATTTGAAAAGGCATTGTCTCCAAAAAATAACACTTTTTTTTTTTTTACAAAAAGGACCCAGTACCCCTATTCTTTTTGTTTTCTGGGCAAGGCTGATTTATTCTCTTTATCCTCCAGCACATATTCATGTCATTAAGAAAACCCCAGCAGGTGCACTGACATTTGGAGCTCAATGAACAGCTGGAAAGGCAGCTGGGGTTTCCCTGCTTTTGAAGAGCTGAGGAAGCAGAAAACTGGTATTTATGTATTCACTTCCTAACAATTTATTTCAATTTGGATGGGGATCTGAAGAAAAAGGGAAGGCATTTCTGGTTGTTTCCAATTGGAGTGAGAAGATATGGTCAATCTAATGTTTATTTCTCCTCAATTCTGAGCTGTGATGTTCATACTTAGTGAGGATGAGGAGTACCTTGTTGTTTCATGTATGTGAGCAGTTCATACATGAGTAAAATAATAATAGTTGGCAATCAGATCAGGGACTGCTCCTAGACCCACTGTCAGACACTTGAATTTATTTGCCAGTTGAAACCGTTCACAGGTGGCTTAAGTGAATAATTCCAGGGTCCCTGGCATTTCTGAGTTGTCATGTGACCATGAAAAAAATTTCATACTACTCCCTGTTAGGTCTGTAGTTCAAACTGGACCTTTGATTCTTTTCTCTTTATCCAGTCTGGGAAAAATTTTTGCATATTGTTTCTGCCAGTTGAATTTCCTCTGTTAAAAGCTCAGTGGGGTGTAAGCATAGAAGGGGGAGAAGAGTTTGGCAGCTGATGGTCCTGCAGCCAACCCTCTCTAGCAGGAGCAATGGCTACCCTCGTTGAGGTGGCCATCATCAACAAAAAAAGGATCTTATCCATCTGGTGGTTTGATCAAGGGTGTGAAGGCATGAGGAAGGGCTTCTGCTTTTCCTCCCAGGGCTGATTTCCATCCTTAGGTCATCTGAGGACTTGAATCATCACCAGCTACACCAATAGCAGTTAGGCACAACTGCACTGGGAGTTTCTCACACATAGAAATGCTGCTGGTGTAGCAGATGTGTTGTGAAGTGAGACAGCTAAAAACTAGCACTGTTTTTTTTCTTTGCTTTTTCTCTTCATTGACAACCAGGGAGATTCCTGGCTTAGCTGCCTGTGTGGCCACACAAAGCAGTGTTTTTTGTGGCACCAAGGGAGAAGGTGGGAGCACCGGGGAGGAGCGTCCCCTTGCAGCTACAGCTCCATTAGGTCAGGCTCAGAAAAACCCTGGCCAATCTGCCACCTCTGCCTGCCAAGACACAAAGGAAACCCAGCCATTCTTAGCTACTGAGCGAATACCTTTTCTGGGTGCCCAGTGACTCAGCTCTGAGGAAATGCATACCTGGGAGGTGGTGCAAGGCTTAAGCCCACCTCTTTGGGCTCTTCGATGTTGATATAAAAAGGGCATAGATCCGGTGAGTGTGATTTTGTGTTCAAGGGCTTTCCTTCCAGAGTAGCAATAGCACCATGCAGGAAGTCCTTGATGCTTCTGTAGTTCTGTCTTTTCCCGTGAAGCAGAGCTCTGGTTTCCTTTGCTCTCTTTCCACTGCTCAACAGCAGAGGCAGCTGCTTCATTCTGCTCCTTGGGTGTTTCCCCACAGCTCAGCACCAAACACAAACACCCTGCTGTATTCCTTCCTTCCTTCCTTCCTTCCTTCCTTCCTTCCTTCCTTCCTTCCCTTCCTTCCTTCCTTCCTTCCTTCCCTCCCTCCCTCCCTCCCTCCCTCCCTTCTGGGAGAAATGGAAGTAGATTGGAACATCATTATATCCCTTTGCCTGTTAATTTATAGGAAATGTGAAATAGGAAACTATTTCACAAATATGTCTAATTAAGTCTGCTTGGTATTTTTCCCTTGGATCAGAACCATTGTGAGCAACACAGGCAGGGAAGGAGAGGTGGCTCTGCAATGAATACAGGAACATAAAGTACTGGTCCATTTCCCAACTCTGCCTGAAATTAACTGTGTTACCACAATTATTTATTGCGTATGAGTTAAACCTGTGGAGCAGGGTTGATATTTCTTTCTTTTATTTCTGCCCTTCACTTACACAGTTTTTGCCATAGTCTATTCCAGTTTGTTCTGATATAGCAGCAAACTGACAGATAAGAAAACAATATATTTCACTTCTTCTTTCCTTCAGTTTCTCTGGGTGCATTTTTTCTCTTCACACCTTCTGCAGAGACTTTACTCCAGCATATTAAAGGCCTCTCATGGCTGACTGGAATGTTTTCTTATGAGCATAAATAATTCCAGGTGGGGACCCCTCCTTATCACACCAAGGGAAGAATAAATAACATAGTATACATTGTTTCAGCCTGGGAACAGATGAAAATGCTGCATAATGGAAATACCATATGAGGGAATAAATTCTCAGACCATTTTAGTTGGTTGGTGCTCGTGATATCTTTGAAACCATTTCACTTAAGTCATGAATGTAAATATCCTCCACCTCTCACAAACACAGGCTCAGGCGAACCATTTTCTTCTCTAGCAATATCCATTTCTGCAAGCATAATGGCTTTTTGGTCTTTCTAATACACCTTTCCATTTCTAACTTGTGCCAAGTAGCTAGACAGGCTATTTCCACTCTAGTTTTTTAAAGGGAATTCTGTTGCACATTAATCTAATTTCACACATCTCAGGTCATTTATGAAGGGCAGAAGTCTTATGTAGAAATGGGTTCAGTTTTATGCAACTGAGACACCCTTTCAGAATGTGTTTGTTTCTTTAAAAGGAGATAAATTAGTAAAATCTAACTTACTTTGAAAAAAACTGTTAATACATTGCAGTATGGAATTAAATACAATCTGCTATTAATTTTAATTGTTTTAAAGTGGTTTTGTTTTTTTTTTTCTTAAGAACAGTATTGCCTGTTGCCAACTGTAGGGAGATCTACTTTCTACATCCTTATTAACAACACTTTTCAAGACAAAGCTTTTCCTTTAACCATTTTGTTTCTTAATAACTAAATGTGATGCTAATGTCTATTCTCACTTTTAGTCAACAGTTATGAATAAAGTTTAGCCTTAGGAGCTAAGATAGCAAGGAAATGAACTGAGGGCAAAAAGAGGCACATTCTCTTGGTAGCTGCTTTTAAACATGTGCTAATTCATGTTGTTTTGCAATTAAAATGTTTTCTCCATCTCCCTGCTGTGTTCTCCTAAGGAGCATTGGGATTTAATCCCCCAATGATGGAGATTTAAATGTATCAAAGTTGGATAAAAGTCTTTGCATTGCACTTGTTATCATAGAAGCTACTTATGTCAATAACTGCAAATCCAAACACAAGTCCAGAAGTTTCAGATGCTAAACTGTAGCGCTGCAGCATTTTTTCCTTGTCTTTCTAAGATTTTGTATGTGTTTCTCCCTATTTTATTCCCCTTATTCTTCCTTCAAATCCCCAGTCTGTCAATTTCTCCTGCACTAGGACAAAGTGTTCAATGATTTCTAATATAGCAGTTTTGATACAGAAAAGCAAGAAGTGAGGGAGTGTAGCCAAATCTCATGTTCTACCCTGGCAACAGCTGCTGGCCCAGGAGAGTGCAAACATCTTGCAAGTGGTGAAGATGCATCCTGCTGGGGATGAGCCAAGCACAGGACAAGGAATAAAATGCATAAAACACATTAATATTTTAATAATCCTGCCCTTTTTGTGATTTACATTACCACTTCCACTGCCTGACACACCTGTCACAGGTTAACATCCCCCAACCCTGGTATAAGTGAAGCTTTTGACACCACTGCAGAATGGTGAAGGGTACAATTTTCAAGGTATTTTCAAGGGTATTTCCCTGTTAGCCTGAGGCAGCAAATAGGGAATAGTGAATTGTTACTCCAGCAGTGAAGAAACTCAGCATGGACCCACCAAAGTGTCATTAGACAGAAATAAAATTCTTTATGTATAAAAGATACTTCTGGTCTGTGTGCAAGCTCTCAGAAGTAAGTTTATCAAAGAAAAGCACGAAACAAAAGCTTTTTTCAAAAGTATGCAAACTTTGACACTCATGTCCTCTTCTCTTCTGCACAGCCTGGCAAGGAGAGTTCAAACCTTTGCTTCCCACACACAGTTATAGAATCATCCAGAAAGAATGGGCCAGGTTGGGAGGGACCACAGTGGATCCCCTGGGCCCACCTCTCTGCTCAAGCAGGGTCATGCCAGAGCACATGGCATGGGATTGTGTTCAGACAATTTTAAATATCTCCAGTGCAGGAGATTCTAAGACCCCTCTGGACAATCTGCTCCAGTGTGCAGTCACCCACACAATAAAGAATCCTCTTGTGAGCATGTCAGGCATTTGCCTTAAAATCCAAAACAACAGCTTCTAGGAACTGCCCAGCAGTCTGCAACAAAATAGATTCAGTCAGCCTGGACCACTCACTATTTTTTGCATGGCATTAGTTATAATGGCTAATGTATCTGCCTATACAATCACTTTATGGCAGTGCTGAGGTTTTTTTCTTTGGCAAAAACTTGAATCCATCTTGAAGAATCAAATCCTTCAAATCAAATCCTTGTTCCTCTGCTCCTCCTGTCCTTCATGAAAGGTGTCCTTCTGAAGCAATGAGATAAATATTTTCCATGCCTCTGATGGCAATCAAAATCATTCCTTCTGAGTCATAATCCCAATTAAACTGTTCATGCCCTAGAACTCCGGGGAACTGTACTTGCTTTGGGGCAATGGTCTGCACCAGTCCCAAATTGTGCTTCATACCTTTTCATAGGGGAAGAAAAGGGCAATGATGATGCACAAATAACAGAACTCCTGCAGCTATGCTCTGTGCTTATTGAGCAAACACATCACAGGAAGCATCTGGGAAATAATGAACAGATGCATGAACTGGAAAGCAAAACTAAACATCTGTACCCTCACCAATCAAACCGCAGGGAAAACCTGGGAAAGTATCACAAATATTTACCACACAGCTAATGAAGTGCAGAAGATTCTGGCAGAATCTCTTAAGAGAGATGAAAACATCTTTAAAATGAGGCTATTGTCAGCCTCAAATGTGATGTTTTGTTTAAGCCATAAAGATGCTTTAGCTAAGTGGTTAGAAGCAGGTCAATGAGTTGGCAAACATGGCTTTTTTTTTTTTTTTTTTTTTTTTTTTTTTTTTTTTTTTTAAGAGCCTGGGTAGTCTTGAAGGAGAGTGGAATTGAATCAACAGAGCAGTAGGGGACTGGATAGGCTCCTGCAGCATGGAGAAAATGGAGATTTCTGTGCCAGTTTTGAAGGGCACGTTTCACCACCCCTTAGCAGGAGATGTGTGGGCTGCCTGCAGTCTCCAGGCAGAGGCAGTGGGGCACTCCAGGCACAGGATGAGGCCGTGCAGGGCCAGGCAGGGAGGCCTGGAGGGGGTGGCTGTGCTCAGATATGCTGCTCTCTCTGATCCACCTCTAGCCCTGAGCTCTGAGCAGGCAGCAAGGCAGAACTCCCAAGGCCCCTCTGGAGAAGGGATTTGGAAGAGGATGAGCATGGCAGTTATATATAGATACATAATAGAAAATGTTTTCAGTAAGGACAATGAAAAGCTTATTTTTCCTAACTTGTCTCTACAAATCATAAGTTTTTTGTCATATGACGGACCAACCCTTAGGACAGAAGCACCCATATCTACATTGGAGATGTCTCAACACATTTGTAAGAGAAATAAAAACAGTAAATCAATTGGAGACTCTCCACCAACTTCAAAGATCACTAGACTGGGCTTTCACTGCCAATACTAATACGGGATCTCTGCTGCTTAGATGTTCATGGCTACTGCCATTGAAATGAATTGCCTCCAATATGAACATAAAATCACGCACATAACTCTTCATCTCCAGTTGCTTGATGGCTTTATAGAGAAGTCTCTTGGCAAAGAAATTAGTAAAGAGTTATAAACTCTTCTACTGTTCTTTGATGTCCCCAGGCAACTCATGTCAGAGACGGAAGTAAATGCAGGAAGAAGTAAAAGTCAGCAAAAAAGCTTCAAGTGGAATTTGCAATCATCAAATGCAGAAACTGACTGAAAATCTTTCTGTATCTCAGCTTTTGTACTTAGCTGACACATGTTAAGTCAGTAAAATGAAAATCAGAGTGCTTGCTCCAAGTGTTCATACAGACTTGTAGGAACTCATGAATTCATGGGGAGGACTATGGAGGGAGTGACGGTGGAAGGATTTGACTGCTGAGCAGGAAGATGGAGAAAGGGAGGACTGAATAAAATGCAGATCAGGAAAATCAGATAACCATGACAAATACAAACGAGCTCTGAAAGACTTTCTGAGTCTCTAAGAACTGTAATAAACTTTAATATGTTTCGGGAATGAGATAATGAGTCGAGCGAGTCAGTGATACAGAGGCTGGCATGCTTCTGATATGCATAAAAATCCCTTCTCACGACAGAGCTGCCCAAGCCCTTGTCCCTTTGAATCTCCTAACAAACCCTTCTTCTTTCTGAGGTGTTACTTGTGACTCAGCAAGTGGGCCAGTACTGAGTCAATAGCATGGCATTCATTTTTGTGTGAATCCTTTGCTGAGGCTTTTCTGGGTGAGTGGTGATGGGCTGAAGCTGGTGGCTCCCAGCTCAGCTCCGTGGTGGGAATCTGTGCTTGGACTGAAGCTTAAAAGCAATCAGTGTGATGACAAGAAGCATGACAGCACTGAAGATGCCACAGACACTTTTCCCATGGCTCAGGGGATATTTGAGATGTGAACCATCTGCAGATGTAGAGGTACTCCATGCTCTGAGGCTGTTTTCACCAAAAGGGCATCTAAAAGCTAAAAGGTATAAAAATGAATAGTCATCATTATGGACTGGATTTCTGCCAGCTGCTAAGTAATTAGAGTTTTAATTGCCCAGTAATAAAAGTTTTAATTACTCAGCAATTAGTGCTGAAGTTTGGAGTGCTTCACATGCACTCAGTTGCATCCTTGAATTGTCAAGAGCAAAAAATGGAGTAGCTCCAGTGCGCCTCAGCAAAGCTCTGAGCAAGAGAGGGAAACATCAGGGATGGAGCAGCTATGCCTGAAACCCATCCTAACTGCACTATCTAACTGCAGTATGTTTATTGTAATTTAACAAAATATTTTACCTTTTCCCTAGATAATTTAAGGCCAAAATACCCTTTGTATCATCAAGTATGAATTGCTTCATACCTAGCATTATCATGATTCATTTTCCATATGCAGGATAATAAAGGTCCTGAGGCTCTGGTTTCTCTCTTCTTGCTTTGCTAGAATTTAAATATCATTAACAAGCCAAACTATAACAAAGTCAGCAGTTGCCAATGGTGCAGGAAGCTGGGCTGCATTTAGGGTACCAAGTGTGGAAGAAACTGCCTATATATGATCTGCTTGGGTAACCCCAAAGAGGCAAATTGTCTGATAAACCATGTAGTCAGAGAGCTGGGACAACTTTTCCATAAAATAATTACAGTTGCTCCAGCCTTTTTTTTTTTCTTTTCTTTTCTTTTCTTTTTTTTTTTTCTTTTTCTTTTTCTGGTAGAGGAAGGGCAGGTCTTAAAATGATGTTCAGGTTTTTTACAGGCAGCGTGCAAAATCCATCACAAGAACTTTGGCAAAACCAGACAAAATTGATTTAGTAAAAATGTTTCATGGGAAAAAATCTGGTAGAGGAAGGGCAGGTTGAAACCTTCCAAAAAATTCAAAGTAAGGTCCATGTTCTACTACGTGTTACTCATAGCTCTAAAAAGTCTTAATTTTGACAGGGGAATCATAATGCCTGTCAAAATTTGGGGGATTTGTTTCCTTTTTTTCTTAGACTGGTTTCCAAATTTATCTATTGGCAAACAGTTAAAGTTGAGAAGTGAAATTTATGGGAAACATACCAACAGTCACATAAGCACAAGTTAAAAAAGTAAAACCTTCCTATTCCTGAATGGTAGAAAAAAATCCAACAAATTCAAATTATGATTACCCAACCATCAAAATCGAAATTATATACAAATAATATACAAATAAAACATTAAACAGAGTTTTTCCCTTTTTGCTCTGAAAGTAATTTAGACTTTTTAACAGTACATGGATGGTTTGTAACTTGGTTAATAACTCAAAGCATTTAGGTCTTCTCTAAAACAGCATCAGATGTTTTCTATACCCTGGACTGTCCAGGTCACTGATTCCAGAAATGCTCTACTTCACTGGGGTGCTGAGTTCAGGGGCTGTACATATGTTTCCTGTCTCATTTCCCTGAGACAACATCTGTAGTGCGCTTCACAGTGGTGAACAGATACCTGATGGTAGCAGGCTCTATTTTGTTCCAGTTATTACACTGCAAAGTATTAAAGTCACACTAAGCTGGGATTCACCTCACTGGATGTAGCTGCCTCGTCTAAGCTGGTAACAGGCTCAGTGAAGTGACACAGACATCTGGGTGAGTCACTCCTTCCAAGTGTAAATGCCCAGGACAGACGAGCTGGTTACTCTCTGGAGGATCTGTCTCTAATAAATAAGGAGAGATCAACTTTTAGGCAATTGAAACCAGGAGAAATGTAGACTCTCAGAAGCATGACAGTAGAAGAACGGACCAAATAAAGTCTTTTTTGTTGAGTATCAGTACTGATTTCCCCTTCCAGATCCAAGAAAAGAGCCTGTATTTCAGACAATGTTAATGCTGCAATTATTCCTTTCACCTCTGGTGGTGCAACTCAGAGTCCCAGGCTTGGATAACAAAGCACCCTGTGTCAGGCACCCTATGGATCCAGATAACCTCCATCCTTGGTAGATCAGGGTCAAAGCAATCCCTGCCAGACATTTAATTTACAGTCAAAGACCATACTGTACAGTAAGACTTCGCAAGAGGCATTTTTTTACTTGATTCTATTGTTGAAAAGTGCTGCTTCTTGTCAGCGTTTGGCACCTTATGGAACCTCTCTTTTCCCATTGCTGTTTTCCAGCTGTGCTTTTCCCAGCTGCTCAGAGATTCAAGAGGTCCTCAGCTGCCTTCCTGAATCCAGTGTTACAAAACTCGCTGGAAGATGTGGTCCTGCTTTATGAGGTTCAGTATATGATACCTTAAGCCTTAACTAAAACTGGGGATACTGCCCATAATTGGGTTACCCATTATCTGGCTTTGTGTCATTTTTATTCATCCCAGCAGTAAACCCGTGGCTATGTGATAGTGCACCAGAAAGGTGAGAACACATAGCAACTTTCTGTTCTTCCCCAGCTCCAGACAGTGCAACTGTCTCCATTTGACAAAAATTAAAGACCCAAGAACATGTTGTTAATTCACATGCACTCTGTCTAGAGTCTCTTGGAGAAAATAAATAGCTTTCTGTGTTCTGATTTTGTACCAGTTTCTTTTAGCTGAGCTTGACATCGACAAAGGTCAGAGGATCTCCATCAAAGATGAGGAGCTGGCTTCCCTGAGGAAGGCTGCTGAGTTTGACACCATCTGCAACGAGATTATCCCTAAGAGCATCACAGAGATCCGCAGGCTGAGCAGCAGGCTGTCTTCCTACCCGAGGGTCCTCAAGAAGGAAGATTTTGAAAGGACAGTGCTGACCATGGTCTACACAGCCTACAGAGCTGCTCAGTCCCAGGGGCACCAGAAAGACACTTGGGCTGAGTCCTTTGTCGGTCTCTACAAAGCCCTGAAGAACGACTTGATGCTCCCATACAACAAACAACCCTCTTAGTGGAAGGGGAGCAGCAGCTCAGCCACCTGCTCTGGTTGGGGAACGACACCTCGTAGCACGCCCACCACTTTATTCTGTAAAGAGTTTAATAGCCTGCTTCGTGAAAGATTGTTCGTTTTCTGGCTCCCTCTTGTGGAGCCTGCTTTCTCGTTCCATGCTAAATGGTGAAAAACCTCTTCAGTCCTGAGAATTCGGTTTTTGTGCTGGTTGGAGGCACGTTCTCTGACAGGAAAAGAAGGCAGTTTGGTGCACACCCAGACAGACCCTTGTTT
This sequence comes from Onychostruthus taczanowskii, assembly GCF_017590055.1. Lineage (NCBI taxonomy): Eukaryota > Metazoa > Chordata > Aves > Passeriformes > Passeridae > Onychostruthus > Onychostruthus taczanowskii. The sequence goes on from NW_024498685.1 coordinate 2,745,826, forward strand.
CAGGCAAACCCTTGATTCATTCTTTGGGTTTCCTATAAGCAATACATAAATATACTGTGCTTATGCTCACATGCTGCTGTGTAAGTGCTGCTTTCCTAGCTGGGGAAACAAGTTCATGTTTTGGCTGGCCAGTAAGAGGATATTACACAGAGATGAAGGCCTGCTGTAAAAGGAAGAGGTTTCATAACTATCAGCCTTCAGAAATTATGCCACATATTATCCATTCCAAATGTTCTCATAAATAAACACCCTCTGATTCACTTCATTGGCTGAGCCAGTTTTTAATTGCAATAACATTTTCAGAAGACAAAGGGCATTGTGAAGACCAGCAGCAAACAATGCCTGTGAACGTATTCCCCTCTTCCTGGAGCTGTCCTCCCAAACAGTCTGCAGTGATTATTTCATTATTTGCACATGACTTTGCTTCTGCTGCTTGTTTTTTGTGTGTTTGTTTTTTTTTTTTTTTTTAAAGAACATGTATTTGTCCTCAGTGGAATCCAAGGCAAGACAAAAGCCCTATTTAATTCAATAATGACACATTTTTCCTGGTTCTGTTGCTTGAACATAGGTCATCTAAACCTATTCTCTACAATCCCACTGAGGCAAGGGAGGAAGGTGCATTAAAACATACCTGGTGCTGAATTTGGCACTGTGGCTCTTTTTTTTAACAGTAAGTTGTATATTCATTTCAGTATCCTTGTGTTTGTGTGTGTGTGTCTATGTTCATGCATGTGTGTGCACATGAGTGCTGAGTACGTAGAACAATCCCAAATTGTTCAGTCGGTGAACAATTGCATCTGACCACTTGGCAGAAAAGGCTATTTACCAATTCAGTGGTGCGAATTATGAATTTGGGACTAGCAAAGGAAAAACTGTAGAAGTACTGCAACCAATTATAATGAACTCCCAAAAAAGTCATGAACGGAAAAGAGACAGAAAATGGAGATCTATTTTGTCAGAAGGATGACTAGCTATCAAAAATCCAGACTCTTCTAAATCAAACCCATAATGTTTGTGCACAGGAGATACAAACTCTGTTTTTCTATTGATATTAGAGGTGCTTCTGCTTTTAGACCATGGGAAAATAGCTGAACATATATTTCATCCTTTCGTATCATCATTCTCTATTTTTCTATTGCATAATATATTAAGATGCAGGTCCAAATCACAAATCCCCAAGACTAAAACAGACCTAAGTATTCCAGCCCAAGTTCTGTATCATGTTTAACTGTTTTTGCATCACTTGAGCAAAAAGAATTAATTCTTCTGTGTCCCTTAACAGGGGTACTTCAAGGATTGGAGCTGAAAAAATTCACCCAGAAGCACAGCAAAGAGCACAGTGCAAGCAGTCAGAGCACTGGGCTTGGCAAACGAGAGTGTGGAAGCACAGCAGCCTTAGCCTTGGGGCAGTCTGCCCATGGCATTAGCAGCTGGACAAAGGGCTTATAAAAGACAGACTCAGTTTTGTTTCCCCCAGGAGTTTCTGGATTTGTGTGTATGAGTGTGCACATTCATTTAGACATGCAAGTGTGTAAGTGCATTTTATACCTGAAGAATTTTGTTGGCCATCTTCAAAGCCTGTCTGGCAGATGGCAAAGGAAACTGCAAGCCTCAGGCACAGAGCTGTGGGCCACAAATATCTCTGTCTCCTCTGCTTGCACACACAGAGTTTAGCAGCCCCAAAGCAGCCTTGCTTTCCTGCCCACATGCCCTTTGATCCCTCAGCTTTAACACTGATGATCTGCTTGTGATTTCTTCCCCCCATGCTTTATAAACACATGAAGGGGAAATGCCAGAGTGCAACACTGCCTTTCCAGCTCTGCTTCTTGGCTCCCTGAAACACTACTTGATGGAAGGGCCTGGAACCAGGGCAATTCATAAATCCTCATAGCCAGCTACTCCAGAGGATTTTTGCAAGCTAAAATCCTCTTGCAATTTTAGCTTGCAAAAAATTGCAAGAAAGAGAACTAGAGCAAATATTAATTGCTATCTCAGCAATCAGAGAAATACGTCTCCTTGCCCCACAACAGGACTGCTCAGCAGAGTTTACTAATCATAAAATATCCCATTAAAAAGAATTACAGATAATTTTTAATATCTTATAATTCCCTATGGAATACATACCTTATCATACTTACAAATTGGCAACTGAAACATTTATCTCCTCAACAGAAAGTAAAGGTTTTATGAATTTGTTTCCCTCCTTCTTTTACTGTGTCTAATGTAAGAAAAAGATTTATTCCTTGGGAAAGTGCTTGGACTGCCCAGGTTAATTTAACAGAGACTCTCAATGTAATAATAAAAACATTCTATATAAAAGTCCTTGCCTTTGCATTGTATTGATTTCAGCAGTAGATTTACTATTTTGCAATTTCAGCTTGAGTAATTGCTTATCTCAGACTGTGAAACGCTTCATGGAAGCAATGGTACCGGGGAGAAGAGGGAACAGCCCTTCCCTCTGAAGGAGATAATAAACAGAAATGAGAGTGCCTCCTTTTTCCAGGGTTCAGGTGGAAAGGATCACTCTGCCTTCAGGGAAGTTCTCAGGGCTTCGGACATTTCTCTGCCTCAGTATTGCTTAAGATGCTGGTGTAGGTTGCTTTCTCTCTGTCTCAGTTTTTGTCTTATCACTTTGGACTGAATCTTCTTTATGGGCAGTTCTTATCTCACAAATTAGAAAACCATTGCCCCTAAATGGAACATTTTATCCACCCTTTGACCTTATGGATCATAAAAGTATGAAATAAGATTATATATCCCCACTTAAAATAAAACAAATTTTCATTTTATGAACATTTTAGATATTTTTTTGGTTATTTACTTAGTTTATCTGAAACTATTGAAGAAAAGAGACCCTGAGCTGTTTTGGCCAAACCAAAATCTTCACATTAACTACAGCTTTTCTTCCATTTGTTAAATGTACCTGAAAGGTCTCAAGGTTCTGTTGCTTGATGGAAGTTTTGAGATATAGAAATCTAAGATACAAGTATTAATTTCAGGAAGAATTCACCCTGCACATCAAACTCCTCTGCAAGGCTGCATTTGCCAGGTTTCCAGTGAAAAACTGAGCTCCCAGACTGGACTGTGATGCCTCTGTGACCCTGAGTCCTGGAAACCTGGCAAATGCAGCCTTGCAGAGGAGTTTGATGTGTAGGGTAAATTCTTCCTGAAATTAATAATTGTATCTTAGATTTCTGGCACAGGACAGGCAAGCAAGTTTGAGGGGCATGGAAAATCCTAGATGTGTTCTTCCCATGAGATACAAGGCAAACATACATTTGTCTGTCTACAGATGGTGCATGTAACCAGCCAATGGGTTCAGTCCTAAATCTCCAGTGCTTTCTGTCCCACAAAAAAGCATTAAAAACAGAAGAGTTTGAGAAAAGTTTTTTTCCCCTAGAAGACAAGAGTAGAATGCCTAAAAATTCTCAATCTGATTTGGAACCCTATGGTTACTCAAGGCACAGGAGTCGGTACAGAGATCAGCCCATGCATTTTAAATTAGTGACATCCAAGGATTGTAATGGAAGAAACACAAAGACAAAAGATACTGTTCAGGAAACAATGATTATTTATTTATCATCAGTACAGGGACCCTGCAACAATAACAAACTGTTCAGCAGCCTAAAAAAGGTCTTTTTATATATTTTTGGGAATTCAGAAGGCTGTTGATTTTCTCAAATGTTCTGACTGGGTTTGGGACAATGGGTGGAGCAACTTCTACCTTCTGCAGTCCTCATTGGTGAATTAGAGTTGCCTGTAGCTTTTTAACAAGTTTTTGTCTTGAGATCAAGTATAATCCATGTTGGAATTACTGCCCTGTGAGTTCCAAGCTCAGGGCAAAAGTAGGGTAAAGGTAGATACAAAATAGAAGAAAATAAATAAAATCTGAAGGAGCTGCAAATGGAGGGGGAATTTGGTCTTTTCTTTAAAGAAGTACCTGAAAATTTATTTCAATGCATTGGAAAATAAATTATTTTGTTTAGTAATCTTCCAGCAGAAAAGAAACTGTATTTGAAACTTTCAGACTACCAAACAGGAGGAAAAGCAGCAGCTCAAAACATATCTTGCCTTGTTTATGAAAACGGAAATAACACCACTAGATGATGGAAGAAAAAACTTTATAAAACATGGGAATAAGGATACAACACATCTACAGCTGTGAGTCTGAATAAAAAACAAAATTTGTCAAAAGATCACTATGTTCCTTGAAAACCTCTGCATGTTATGGTGTGATCATAATTCAGATGTGCTGGTGAGCCCTACCTAAACTGAATGTATTTTTAATCAATAAGCCTTTTCAAAACAACAGATTGAAGAATAAATAAAGTAAGAAAGATATTTTTGGTGGCTGTAGGGATAAGAGATGAGGTTGTGAGAGTTTTTTTGGGGGAAATCCAGGCACGGGTGAAGGAAAACGTGGCATGAAAATTGGAATATCTGAGGAACCAGAGAAGAATCTGAAGGAGGAGAAAGCCACCAGAAGGAGCATGGCAGTGATGAAGGAAATTCTCCGATCCAGAAATCTCTTGCTTGTTGTCCTCATTCCACTTCTGCTGCTTCCTCTGCCACTCATATACCCCAGCAGTGTAAGTACATTTTAATTTTCTTTTTAACAAATCTCTGAGTGCAGCAGATAGTCCTTCTGATTAAGTTTGCAGCGTGCAAAAAGAAAGACAAAGATGTCAAGAAGCACAGATCTTAGAAAAATCAAAGACTCACATTTGAAGGACTGTGAGGGTCACTGAGAAATCATCACTAAGAGCTAGAGCTACCTGGAGTTGTGTCACAAGCAGAGCTGAAGAGTCAGGTGAAGCTAGAAAAGCACTGCTTTAAAGCAGAAGTGTTGGATCTCTTTCTAAAATAATATTGTGTGGAAGGGGGAACAGAACAAACACATCCATGAAATTTTCTTTAAGGAGAGGTCTTCAAAAGGTATGCTTATTGACTCTTTAGTTTTTTAGTTATGAGTGTCTATGGAGGGACTTTCAATTTAGTGTGGGTTTATAAAGACAGCAGCTCAGGTGTGGCAGGAGCTGGGGCTGGAGCATGGCACTGGCTGCTCCAGGGCAGGTGTTCTGCTGGAACACTGCTGGAACTCTGCTGGAGCTCTGACACTGTCATACACAGCAATGCAAAGGAGGAAGATCCTCTGCTTAACACACAGACCAGGGAAAGGAGTGAGTGCAGCTGTGTTCCTGACACTGGCATGGCATTGGATGCTCCAGGGCAGGTGTAGGTACCTCTGCTGGAACACTGCTGGAACTCTGCTGGAACTCTGACACTGTCATACACAGCAATGCAAAGGAGGAAGATCCTCTGCTTAACACACAGACCAGGGAAAGGAGTGAGTGCAGCTGTGTTCCTGACACTGCTTTGGAGATACTGAATGCCTTGACCACACGGTAAAGTCCTCTCTTTGCACCTCTCTGCAGTTTTAACCCATAAAATAGCAATGTTTTTCTGCCTTAGACAGGTGGTGATATTTAACTTATCAAAATCTGCAATGTATGAAAAATCTGTAGCTTGTCCTTGCCCACAGACCTAGACATAAATCTGTCCCAAAAGTGCAGCAATATCCATTCCATCTTCTATGCTGCTGAAGATTCATTCTTCCTTAAAGTATCGGGGGATTTATTAATACTAGTACGTTACCCAATAGAAATGCAAAGGATTAGAAATTGCATAGCTAATTTCAAAAACAAAACAGTAACATTTTGTTTGGAAAATAAATCAGAATTCATAGAAAGGAAATGTTCCTGCACCACTGAACTGCATGTTGCACTTTGAGTTTTCCTGCTTTGAACTTCAATATATCTTGGCTGATCTCTTGCAGTGCTTTTTCATCTCTTTTATCTCAAGAGAGGGAATGAATAACAGACAATTGTGCTCTTCAGGGAACAGAAAGACTCGCCCTTTCACAGAGGCTTGTTCTACAGAGGGGTTTAATCTCCCCTGATGTCACTGGAAGGGTGACATGAAAAGAGATGCTCCCTGGCATGCTCAGCCAAGTGGATTGTAAAGCACCTTATTTCTGCTGAAGCAGGAGTTCACTGACAGGATTGCTACAAGAATTGCTGTTGTGCAGTACAAGCTCCTCTGCACTGTTACTCTGCACCTCGTGGTGCTGCTTTCCTGCAAAGTGACGTGAAAATCCATCCAGTGGAGATTTACATCCACTTTGTATATATGTGAGGGATCACAGAGGGTAAAGTACAGCTGACAACCTGACCAAGAGCTGGACAAATGTTTATAGTGCTATTAAGAAAACATCTACATCATTTAAACTCAGCTGGCAGTAAAGTGCTTTTGTGTAGATCTTACTTTGTTACGACCCATTGACTATGATTACTTTTTAAATATGAAGATTAAATCTGATGCCTGCTCACATGCTTGTATTTTTACAATTATATTCATTTTTTTTGTCTTTTTTATAGAGATTGAAATTACCAGGTCATTTATATTTGCATTTTTGCATTGAATCAGCTTGCAATTTCTTTGATGACACCAGCACATCTCTGGAAACATCAAAAGAGCATACATGTGTAGTGGCAGGAGAGATCAAAATGAGCACAAGGACTCAGAATTGTTGGTAGATGCTACTAATGGGAATAAAGTCCACAGCTTCTTTTATATTATTTTGTGAAAACAAATGGTTGAGTGAAGAATGAATTTGAGAAAATTTGCTCAAATTCTTTTTCCCTTTCTGGAGTTATGACTGAGCTTGTGCCATGTGTTTTGACATACATAAATGCCTTTCAGGTCAAAAAAAAGTGTGTGCTTTGCAACCTGAGGATTTTTTCATTCTGTCCTTATTTCCTTCATTGTTTACAGTGACATGTGAGCATTTTTACTTCTTTTTTGTAATCCTTATCCACTTTTTTTTTTTTTCCTTTGGTCATAAAGCCAGAGATACCACAAGGCATGCCATGCCTCACGATTTCAGTCAGGTGGAGACTGTGTGATCAGTGTTTCTGTGGCCACACTGCACCCAGTCAAGGACATTTGAATGACTCCTGAAAGTCACCTGTTGGCAGAGCTGTGAGAATGTAGTATCAGGGGATGTTGGCATCTTGATATGCCAAATCAGCAGAATGGACCCTAAACAGAGGACAGGCTCTGGAGAGTCACAGTTGACACATTTTCATTTACCTTTGGTTTTATTTACACAAACTGAAGGATGAAATTTCAGCATGATCCCATAAAATCAAAGAAGTTATTCCAGAAGCTGGACTACCTCTTTACAGAGCTTAACCATACGTCTGCATGCAAGATATGCAATGGGCAAATAAGTGGGCAAATTTCTAACATAGAATTTATTCTTCCTTTTAATCATGCTGAGATCCTTGGATATTTTACTTACAGAAGTTTTATACATGACCCTTAGTTTTAGCCATGCCTTCCTTTCAGCTCTTCTTTTAACCTAAGGGACTGACTGAAGACAGATAATTAGATGATAGTTCCTCCAACCATCACATGTTTTCCTATTCCCTGCTTCAAGCTCTGAGGTGGGTTTAACAGAATTTTTCAGCTGTAAAACAACAAGTGAGGAAACAGTTAAAGTTACACTGCCACTGCTTCAGTGTAATACTTAGTAGCTCTGGTAAACATTAATTACATATATAAACTCTGTTCAATTAAATAGAAGAGATTAATATGGTTTCTCTTGGAAACCAACTGAGAAAATAAATAAAGTTGCCAGACAAGCCGATTAAGTTTTTAGTGGAGATTAGCAAGCTTGGCTTTCCCAGTACTTGCTTACAGTTCTGTACCATTTAAAAATGCAATTTATTTGGGGTTTTTCTTTTGTAAAATGATTACAGCCTCATGTATAGGAAACACAAAGATTTAGTGCCCATCCCAGTAAGGTATTGGTAGAGATGCAAATTCCCTCTGTCCTATTCCATTTTCACTACCAGCCTACTTATTTTGCCACACACAGAGTAATAAAAAATTACATAATTGCTCAAAGAAATTAGAGAAAAGTACATTTTTGGAGTGAGAAAATGGTTTGGATAGCCCTTGGATCTTACATCTGGACTGCTCTAAAATAAAAAATCATTGATTCTTCTTTAATTAGAAGTTATTTTTCTCCTCAGACAACTGCTGTATCTGATACAGAGCCCATGCAAACATTAGCAGAAGCTAATGAGTTAAAAATTAAAAATGTGTTGGAGTCACTAGGTCACAAAAAAAGGCCCCATGCTCTGCTTTCTGTGGAATATTAACCTTGAGGTATAATGTAGTTAAACACGACTGAACAGCAAGTTGGCTAATTCAGAGCTAAATTTCACCCTACCACTGAAGACATTTTCCCCAATATCCAACATAAATCTACCCTGGCTGTGTTGAATTATAATCATTAATGTTACACTATTCTGAAACAGGACTCGGTGCAAGATCTAGCAGCTAATTTAAATCCAAGCTTCTGAGTAACTTTGGCTACAATTCTTGCACAAGTAAAAGAAATAATACATGTGAATCTCTCTTAACTTCATCTCTGGACTGTGTTATGCCTGTTGTTACTATAAGCTGTACTGCAAAAAAAGAGATGAACATCTAAGTGTGGCTTTTTTAGAGGTAATGTAAAAATTACATCTATAAAGATGAATTTAAATACAAACTTTTGATTGATTCCATTGAACCCACATCCCTGTATAATTTCACTAGCCTTTACCACCTTGTTCACAAAACTGATTGAAAACAATGAAATGTAAAACATGCTCTTTGATTTGCACAAGGATCTGAGAGAATTGTTTCTGAGACCTCTTGAAAGCTGCTTTATTTAGAGGTCATCCAGCCAGGATGGATGTATAACATATAAAATTATATTTTAGGAGACTCAAGTAACATTTGTGAACAGAGAATTTTCTAAACAATAGCCATTTGTGAGCTGTGACTCCATATGGCTTGATAAGTTCATATGGAATATCTGGTGCATAATGAAGAACAGATAAATTTATAGCTGGAGTAAATCAGTGCAGACATACTAACTGCCATAGAACAGCAGGTTAAGGCAAGTGCAGGACTTGGCTTCAAATTTGAGAAAGGGAGAGAAAAGGAAAAACCTTTTCTTGAGGATAGTTCCTGTAATTATCACCAGCAGACATCCCCGGGTCTCTAAGCACAGAAACTACTGCTAAGCATAAGAAACTGAGCATAAGGAGAAATCCAATGAGAGCCATAAATAAAGACATTTCTAAAGAAATGGACCAGAACACTTCCATTCACTGGGCTGTTTTTCTGTAAGAATATTCAGCAGATAGCACTTTTCTCTATCATATCCCGGCTCCCCATGACTGCTCACCATGATACCCTCATGCCTTTTTCAACCAGAGCCTTAGACAGCAGCAAATTTGTTTGATTAGCTCCATTCACCCATTGCCTCCAATCCCACAGGCCTGTGGTCTTCTTCCAAAGGTCTGTAGAAATTACCTGAGCAAATAAAATCAGCTAACAAATGTGTTTGCACATTGCTTTTAAAAACCTCAACAAACTGAAAAACAACAAAAAACTCCAACCCAAGTTTCCAGAACATTTCCCAAAATAACTACAGGGCAGTTTTATGGCAAATATGAATGCTCTCATCTGGTCCTGAAAACTAACATTTCCTGTCTTTGTCCAGGACTGAAGAGAAAAATATGTTGACATAACAGGTCAATGGGTCTAATCTGAGGAGTCATGATTGAATTCTTGGTAAATACTGGATTATGGAAATAAAATGAATTTGCAAATGCACTTGAAGCCATTATTTTACTGATAAATGGGCTTATCACAATACTTTTCCTTGGATTATGTGTGAAAACTTCCATTAGCATCATCTTCTGACACTCTCCTTTCAGAAGGTAGCCAAGATTTCGCACCCAAACAGCTGCACCTTTGGAGGTCCCAATGCAGTCTTTTTTGGGTTTTTTTTTTTTTAAACCCAGGCACCTACAGTCTGAGGAGTCCTATGGGTGAGTTCCCAGGGCTCCCCACAGCATGTGGTGGGGCAGTGACACTCATCCTCTGTGCTTGTCCCTGCAGGAAGCCTCGTGTGCCTACGTGCTCATCGTGACTGCTGTGTACTGGGTCTCTGAAGCAGTGCCTCTTGGGGCAGCAGCCTTGGTTCCTGCTTTCCTGTACCCTCTCTTTGGGGTCATGAAGTCCAGCGAGGTCAGACCGTTGTGTGCTTTTATCATTTAATGTCCTTGGTCTCAGCTAATTATCTGAACGAGGCTGATCTTAGTGCAGCAGCAAAGACTTGGAGGTATGGGAGGCAGAAGTGTATATTCTGTAATGTGTAACTGGGTCCCACCAGCCCCTTCTTCATCTGAAGACAGATATAGGATGTGAGATATGAGATAGGCTACAATAGCCAGGAGAGGTGTCCATCCTTTCAGCTCCTGCATCACCAACAATTACCAACACCTATTGCACCAAAGGATCCCGCCTCTGCCCTCCTCAAATCCATGTGAACAGCACCCACAGGATACGCTGTCAAGTTTCCTTCCAATTTTATTTATTTATTGTGGACACATATAAGGCAAGAGGCTACATATGCTAAAACAAATTACCGTTTACTGGAAAAAACTAGATAATTTTGTTACCCAGGTGAATATCTAGCCTTTTTTCAAAGCTGTAACCTACTGCTGCACTGTAGCCATGAGTTCTCAGGCAAAGGAGAAGCTGTACGGAAAAGTCTCTATGATCAATCCTGAATTTGCTTACTTGAGGTTTTTTTGAATGTTAATTTGTTTCAATATATGCCAAGAATTTCTTTTATTTTCTCTGCTACTTTTTTCCCCTGCCTTTTTCTATCTCTTTTTGGGGGTAAAGGGACAGCACTTTTGATTTAAGGATGAGTAATGCAGATAAGAATGCAGAGGAATATGTGGCAAACATAAAAGTGTTTGATTTCTCTCACAATCTAGCACTGGGAATATCCATAAATGGATAGAAACAAGCATGAGCCGAGAGTTTAATGACTGCTTATTCCCCCGAGTTTTGCAATAAAATGAGATACATTTTCATACCAACACAATTCAGTATTTTCACAATCTTTTTTTCCTAACATAAAGGTAAAGTAGTTGGGCATTTTCATTAAAAATTTGGCACCACATTGGAGAAGGAAATTTAATGTCAGCCTGAGAGAAATTCAATGCAATAGCAAATAAAGTGACAGTAAGACTACTGCAAAGAATGTATTATTTGCTTTAGGAACAGAAATAAGTCCCTGCATTCAAAAATAAACAACTCAGAAGCATTATTTCCAGTCTGCTGTTCTGGATTGACTCTTGCCTAGAAAATTACTACTATTTAAGCTACAAATTACTCACAGGGGCTTAAGTGCATGAACCAGTGTGTCATATATATGTATGTGGGTATTAATGAGACTATTAGCATTCACTTATTTCTCCAAAATGGCTTTGAAAGGAATAAAGGAGAAAAAAACCCAGATTCTTCATGCTGCTGGTTTGATTGATTTCCTTCATTCACCTCATTATTTTTTGAAAAGGTAGAAGGAAAATAAAGAAAGTTAATGAGAAAGAAACCAGTGGAAGAAAGCCAAAAAGGTGATATTTAAAAGTTCTGGACACAATTATGATGGCCGAGTCTATTTAGTTACCATAGGGATTTATTAAAGAAATAAGTGTCAGTGAATATATAACTTGTTGCAAATTTCACAAAATAACATTATTGTCATTCTTGCATTTTATGGAGGAGCATCAGTATAACTGAGGACAATGGAAAAAATTATTGTTTCCTCTGATCTTAATAATTTTAAAATGCTGGCACCTACATTTCATTAAATAACTGGTTTTGAACTGAAGAAATGACTTTTTTTTTTAAATATTCCAGCAACAGCCTAGGAAGGATTGCATCGAAATGAAATGAAAAATTTTGCTAGACACCAAGCATCTCTTTGTAATTCTTATTTTCTCCCATTTTGTTTGTTTTTACGGAATTATGTGTGTATGTTTGAGTAAGAATTTTATGGTTTGCTTAATTTGTCATTTTTGCCGTTGCTTCACAGAATATCTTCTCATATTTTAGCAAGATCCACATCCACAATTCCTGCTTTGGAGGTGGTGTCTAAATATTTTCCTGAGCCAGTGATGGTTTTTGCTCATTGTCTTTAAATTAAAGTTCTCATTCTTGAAACTTTTCCCTCTTTTCCTTATAAAATGGAAATGGATTTCCAAGGTGACAAGTTTTGATGCAGGATTTGTGGTTCACTGCAGCAATACACCAACCCTTTTTTATTGCTCTCAAAGAGCAAGTCCCAAAGGACTTTTATTCTGATGCAGGAAGTCCCAAGGATGCCACGTTTTTCCCAAAAGCTGAACAAGACAGAATAAGTATAGGCAAGATAGACAACAATACCTCCAGAATGAAAAAGCAGATGAAGCACGTGAATAAGCTGCCTTCAGTGCTCTTTTGTCTGTGCTTGTTTCCATCTGAGCCTAGCTGAGTATGAATGACTCACTGCAGGCACTGAACATCCTGCTTGCAAATATAACATTTCTCTTGATCTCTTCAAAACTCAGAAGCCTATAAACAATAGAAGATAGAGCTTTATTTGTAAGCACAACAAGAGAGAGCTTAAAGAGAATATTTTGATTTATGAATTCTTTGTTTTCTCCAGCTCCCTGTCATTCTTACTTGAGGGAGCAAAAATGCACTATGCTATATTTCTTCTCATTCAGCATGCTTCCTGTGTAGGGTATTTACTGCTTTTTTACCTGGCTGCTTCTCCCTGGCCCTTAATGCAGGTGGCTGCTGAATATTTCAAGAACACAACTTTGCTCCTCATGGGTGTGATTTGTGTGGCAGCTTCTGTAGAAAAGTGGAATCTCCACAAGCGAATTGCCCTGCGCATGGTGATGATGGCTGGAGCCAAGCCAGGCATGTGAGTGAACCTTTGGCTTTGGGGTAGTCTGAGGCTGAGAGCAGCAGCTTGAAACCACTCTGATCTTCCCATCCATGGGCAAAATCTGCCTTGGTTTGGGACATTTTTCATACCCATCTTTCAGACTTTGACAGCTTACAAATCTTCCCCTCCTTTTTCTGCCACCTCCGACTTCCCATGTTTCCCGGTTCTGCACTCCAGGTTGCTCCTTTGCTTTATGTGCTGCACCACGGTGCTCTCCATGTGGCTCTCCAACACCTCCACCACAGCCATGGTGATGCCAATTGTGGAGGCAGTGCTCCAGGAGCTGGTGAATGCTGAGGAGGAGTGTGAGGTCATCACGACTGCAGGCAGCACCATTGCTGAAGAAAACAAGCCAATAGGTATTTGTCAGTATTGGCATTCACTCTTTTCTCATTTGTTTGTCAATGACCAGACTTGTTTATACATATTATTGAAATTCTATCGAGGTCAGATCTGTCTGACTTACATTGCTAAAACCGCTGATATGTACTCTTCCTTTTCGTATTCTGATATTCCCTTCAAAAAATGAAAGGAAATTTTAGAAGAGATGGAAGAATAGGAGTTGGGAAACTTTATACTGAATCAGGGCGTCTGCTGTAGCTGTGTGTCATAAACTCTTGGTCGCAGGATTTTACCGAATTGGAAGGAAACCTTCGGGAATAAAGTCCAGGAAATTTAGAGGTTTTCTCTTGACAATCTCATAATAAAAAATTTATAAGAGCTCTAAGGTTCATTTTGTTCATTCCTTCCCAGAAGAAGAAGGCTTAGGAAGAAAAGAATCTCTCTTTTCTCTCACTTTACAGTTTCCAGGCTGAAAATTATTTCATCCAATCTTGTCTATTACATGTATGTATCATAGTCTTTTAGTTGCCAGATGCACGTGATCAGTGCAATGCAAAATAATAAAATGCCGCATCAAGAGAACACCTGAGAGTGTTTGGACACGCTTTTGTTAGCAGCAGCTCCTCCAGGTGCAGAGGTGTGAGCCAGGGGCTCAGCTCAGTTCTTACCCCAAGGGCTGCTCTCTGTTCCTCTGTTGCAGGTCTCGGTGAAAAGCACGGCCAAGCTTCACTGGAGCTTATCTTCATCAATGAGGAGTAAGAATGAACCCTGTACACCAGGACTGGACATTTGAGCCCTACACAGGTTGCAATGAGATGAACCCAGGAGTAGAGCCAGGAAGGGCAAGCAAAACCTTACAAGTGAATGTGTCACATGTGACTGACAAGGAAGGCTTACATGATAAATGGGATAAATGCAATGGTCTGGATCTCAGTAAAATTTTGCAGTATTCATTTATTTCTTAAAACTATGGATATTTTAGGGAGAAGGAAAATATTTCAAGGGATTTGAAAGCTCTTTTGAAATCTGAGTTTGTGCTGTGTAAGAAAGTGCTGTCCACAGGTTTTTATTCTGTTCCCCTGAAGGAACAGTGATGAAGAGGATCCAATTACAGCACAGGCTGCCCACAGGACATATCCAGAGGGACATCACTTACAGAGCATTCCTGAAGAAAGTCTGAACTGCCTGCATTCAAGAGAGATGAGAGTGGAGGGCAGGGGGACGTGGGGGGAGGGAGAACCCACAAAAAAACACCCCTCCTCCCCTACAAAATTTGAAGAAGATTTCTTTAAATATAGACTAATTTCTTCAGAGATTTGAAACACCAGTAGTTTATATTTGGGGAAGAATCTAGTGGGGGAAAGGTATATCAAGTAAAGGAATAATTTCTTTGTCAAATTATCTATTCAAGACATCAAGGCATACAAGACAGTATACAAAGCTAATGTTCCAAAAATTTATTATAGGCCAATACTGAGGAGCATCTTATGAAGTGCAGGAATGAAATTGCACAGTCCTTTTTTGAGCTCCTTCTGTATTGTTTGCAACTGCTCAAAATAAAAGAGAAACAAGTTTATTTAAGTTTATTATACACAGTTTTATTATAAACCGGTTGATGACTTTAAGTTAACTGGCAAGATTTAAATAGTTTTCTCATTAGTCTAGAGACTATTTGGTTTCTCCAATATTCCCTCTGTTATCTCTTTTTATCCCAGCCATATTTTCTATGCAATATAGAATCAAATCCTCAGGTCGGCATTGTGCCATTAATCCCTTTAACCCCTATCAAAGAGTATATGTGGGATATTTCAAACAGAACTATTATTAAAATAGGATTACTTGAAAAAGAGCTTTGAATTCGGCAGGAAAAGTAGTACATCTTCTGGAAATAAGTTCAATGGATTGTTTGCATGATCCACATGCCACACAGGGCAGGTTTTAGGGAAGGCCTAAATGTGGTACAGGTAGGTACTCAGAAATGGCATTGGAAAAGTTGGCAGAGGAAGAACTTGACTAGAAGAGACAGCAATGGTGCTGGATTGCCTGGTGATTCGCTCCACAGAGAATGAAGTCCTGTCCTAGAATGCATTAAATACTACCAAGAAAATAATTTTTTCTTGCATGGAGGTAGAACTCCACTGTTACGCAGCTAGAGATTGAGCTATGAAATATAATAATGACTTACTTTTTGGCCAAGAGCCCACATAAGAGGTTCTAGTAAGTGGTATTCAGCATTTTAGTAGACACTAGTTCTCCTGCAGATGTTGCCCCTCCCACCCATGATGTGTGCTTCTTGCAGAAGCTGGATGAACAGGCTTTTTTAAAGCATATTTTCCTTTCTTTGTTTTTAGTGCTACTACTACAGACTTCAGCTCCTTGATGCACTCAAAGGTATTGTCATAGGTGGAATCTTCTGTGTTATGCTGTCTCCTAGTGCAGGAACCAGCAGAGCAAAATGCACGCAGCTCTGAAAAAAACTGCTGATCCCTTTATTTCAAATGTATGGTGGTTGTTGGGAGAAATTAGGTATTGCAGAATGTCCTGCTTTGTGTTTAACCTGTCAGCCTGCTTGCACAAATCAATTGGGGAACATTAGCTCCATAACAGCAGCAACAGAAGTACAAAACAATAGATGTCTGTTGTACTCCTTGCTGGAGATCCTGAGATCCAGTCAGAGAACTTACAATTCCATATGGTTTCCAGCAAATTCAGATATGATCTTTTGTTGTTCCGGTATTGCCAACTTCTGAAGCTGAGAATTCTCAAGTTGCTGCAGCAGCCTGTACATATCACAAAATCACAGGCTCAAGGGACCTGTTAGTGTCTACAACATGACAGAGCAAGACCTAATCTCAGCATAATTTGACTTTAAAATCACTTTAAAATAAAATTTAAAAAAAAAAAAAGCAGGAGGTTTAAACTTTTTTTCCCCAATGTAAAATTGACAGCTGATATTAGTGGGTTGGATTTTCTTGTAGTTTTGGAGCCTTTTTTAATTTTTCCTTGTTTGTCCCCAAAGCCTGCCAGCCAGTACCTTTACAAAGCATCCCAAATTCACAAGTGCCCCTAGGAAAACAAGAAAGGCTAATCCAAAGGTATTTTCCTCCTTGCAGAGTATGAATGGTGTGCACATGATAGCCAACCCTATTGGAACAATGAATTCTACAAGCAATGGGCAGCACCTACCTCAGGTAAGGAAATGTTAGACTGGGGGTGAGGCAAAAGACAGATGTGACTATCACCTGCTCCCTACTGTTTCATATTTGTTCCTTGAAAGGAATCATTCTCCATTGTCTCAGCTCAGCCACAGCTTGGTCCTTTGCCAGTTGTTGCACACAGCAGAGGTGTGTTCAGAAAACCCTTCCCCAATGGCTGGGACAATTCATTTAGCTTTACATCCACTAATGTGATCATGAGTTTCCTTTATTATTTGACTGTAATAGCCACTTTGTTTCTGCAAAGCCTCATTGGAAAATAGCCTAACTCAAAAATAACAACCCCTGGCACAGAAAACCCTACTCAGAATGAAAAAAGCAGACCATTAATCTGTTCAGCCACTTTGTTAGGTACTCTTAACGTCCACTTCCTTTTTGTCTTCCAAAATATCCAGCCTCAAAATCCTCCATTAAATCAATTCATTCCAGAATTTCTACTACTCTCGAGGGGATCCAAGAAGAGATTGCTGTTTGGATGACAATTTTGTAGTGTCCTAACGGCATAAGTTTATGTCCATGAAAGAAGAGGCTAAAATCAACACAAGAATTTGCATTCACAGTTCAAAAATAAATCAAAATAAAAATTGGTAAATGTAACAAATCTTTCTGAACCACTTGCTATCTTTTTCCTCATTCTTAAATTACAGGTTGCATGAGAACTGCCTTGAGGTACTGTACATTTTTTCCCAGTATAAGGACTTCATCTACCAACACAGACATTTCCTGTGACTGATGTGAAAGCTTCTTTTGGAGCAAAGTTTTCTGGCATCTTTTCCTTCTATATTCCCATTGCACAGCCTTTTGCATTCCATTTTGAGATTCCCCAGCACTCCATTCCTAATTAGAGGCCCTGAGCTGGTTTAAGTGTGAAAAGTTCACCAAGCATTTGTGTGGTGGCTGCTCTAAGCCTCAAGGATTATGGATTCCTTCTGCTCAATGCTGGCATCCCGTCCCTGCAGCCCTCAAAGGCTTTTGGTATCCCACTGATATTCCAGCGAGACCTGGAGCTGGCCCAGACCTTAGCCAGAAGTCTGATTACTGCTTATCCTACATTTTTGTCACAGACCAAGCCATTTTAGGCCCTGGGACAAGTTTCCACAACTGATCCCAGTTAATCCCTGTAAAGAAAAATCTGACCTTTCTTGCACAAACCTGTTGCTTCTCTGGGCCCCGTATCACTCTGGCATTAGAGCAAGCTGGGCTGCTGTTCTGATCACCTTCTTTGCTTGTGAATATGTCCCCTCACAGGCTCAGATCCTGGTCCTGCCCCCCGAGCCCTCAGACCTCGGGCTGAGCAGCAGGTATCGGTACCAGAGCAGGCATGACCACATGGTCTGCAAATGCCTCTCGCTGAGCATCTCCTACGCTGCAACCATCGGGGGGCTGACCACCATCATAGGCACCTCCACCAGCCTCATCTTCCTCGAGCACTTCAACAAGTAAGTGGCACTGGGATTTGGTGAGAATCATTATCATCCTTGTGGGTCATTTCCCACCTCAAGGAGCCCTAGGAAGAACACTCTCCATGAAGGAAAATTTACTTCTTTCTCAACTGTAATGTTATTACCAATGGTTAATGTTTGAAGGTTACTACATGCCCATGTCTTTCTCTTACGCAAAGTAAACACTCCTCAGTGTGGGAGCATTGAAGTTTCTCCAGCAACTTCTTTTGGTTTGACATAGTGATTATCATGAAGGCATCAGGCACTCTAGAAAAGTAAACACTAAAGCTATGAAGATAGAGCAAAGAAAAAAAATACAAAAGAAATGTCATAAAAACAGCTGCTCAACATGTAGTGCAAAAAAATCCAGACAACCAACGTAGATATGTGGCCTTATGCATTTGCTTCAGAGAAGATGAGAAACTGCTCTCTGATCACCAAAGTATTTCCTTTATCACAGGCCCAGGGTTCTCAAAGACATGAATGTTTCAATGTCAGAAACATGAATGTTTTTCTGTCAGGAGACTGGTGGCACTTCTCAAGCTCAGAAACACATTCAAGCTCAGATCTGATTCTGACCATCTTCTGCTACCACTACTGCCTTGATATCTCTCATTTCTCTCTCTTAAATGATGGTAGCACAGAAGACTAAGTTCAGAAGTCATGCTTAATCCAAGGATTTGGATTTTACAGAATTTTCCAAGATCTTGCTTTTATGACAACTGCACCAAATGCACACATCCAACATCTTTGTCAGAGTAGAGCAGAATGTAGTATTTTAGTATCAATATTTGTGTGGCCCATAAGAAAACACAGAAAGAGGTTCTGGGTGAAAACATTCTGAAGACTGCCAGCCCTAAAAGGGGCTTTAATATAAACCACAGGTAGGGATGGAGTTTCACTTCAGGTATCTCCAAGTCTTTTTGAAGCTGTCCAGACAATCTAGACCATCTGGTGTTAAAGGTTTGGAGAGCTACACTGTTTGTCTGTTGGTTTCACTCTGCACAGGTAATGCAGCTGTTTGCAAATGCAAACTGATGGAATTTTTCTCTCACCCCATGACAGATAAATATGCCCACAGATGTGTTTGCAACTACATCTGTTGGAGGTCCCTGTCCCTGTACTGTTCTAACTTCTCATGAATCCTCTTTTTTAATTTACAGCCAGTACCCAAAAGCTGAAGTGGTGAATTTTGGAACCTGGTTTCTGTTCAGTTTCCCCATCTCCCTCATCATGTTGGTGCTGACTTGGTTCTGGCTGCACTGGCTGTTCTTGGGCTGCAAGTGAGTGAAAGTTGTTCAAGATATACAGATTGCAAAAGCAGGGCATCTGCAGCTCCTCTCAAACGTTCTCATAAGGAAGTTTTGACTGGCAAATGACAAAATTTAAGGCACAATTTCCTTCTTCTTGCCAGAACAATTACCAGGGGAAATCTCACTGTTTAGCTGCCCTGAATAGACAGTAGTGTAGAGTATTGCTGCTTGAGATTGAAGTGCCCAGGTATTGCTGATGGAAATCCATACTAAGCATTCAACTGGTTTGGGGTTTTTTTCACTCTTATGACAATGAAGATTCCCTTGTAGACCAAATATCTTGTTATAAGTCCTTTTGGAAAAGCACAGTTTAAAAGATTAATAGAAAAAAACTGCAAGTAAACAAGTTACTTTTCAGATCTGCCTCCAGTTCAATTAAATTAACATAAAACCAATCAAAACTAAAGGTAAATAGACTCCATATATATTTCCCTTTAAGGTGGAAGGGACTCACAGCCCAAGAGACAAATACATTTAATACCAGTCCCTAAGGCCCAAAATAAGAAAAAGTTTCAGTCTTCTAGTCCATTTGTACCACATATTGTCTTTACAAAGTTAATGAAAACTGCCAAATGTGTGCATTTAGAATGACTTTGTTAATCTGCATTGAATTGTGATGCAGACACATTTACTCTGAATTAAATTTGCTTAATTTGATTTAGTTCACTCTTAAAAGTAAACTGAATTGAAATCATTACTTCACCCAGGACAATGAATAAATTGATAATGAGTTCTGCTTGCTGCTGACCTTGACTAGATTTGAAGAAGTAATTTAGAGGTGAATGGCTCCATGCCCCTCTCAGTCAGTCTCTGAGTCTTACCATTCCAAATTAAAAGGCTAATATAAATTCCCTCTGCCACACTTTTTTTAATCTTGAGAAAAACAGGTACTAACATGACCCTCAATTAATTTGGTTTGGAAAAAAATTGAAATTCCACGTTGCATCCAAGACTTCATGCTGATTAATGTTGTTCTAAATAATACCAGAGACTAAAGCATTATTGACTTTTTGAGAAGTACTAGTTGATTCCAAGGCTCCTTAATCTCTTACTTCTATTCACTGCACTTCATTAAAGAACATATTATGTTGGGAACTGGGCTTCAATTCTCTGCCTTCACATCCTCCTGAGCCTGGAAACACTTGGAATATGTTGAAACAGCTGCCTAATGCTTCTGCATAAATGTTTAATAAATTCCTGTAATGTTATTTTCCTAGGAAGCCCTGTGCCATCAATCTGTTATTGCTTGGTTTAGCTGGAATAGTATTTCAGATTTTAAGGCCCTAGACCAGGTCAAGGGTGAAAGAGAATGGACTCATCAAAGGATCATTGCCAGCAAAGAAGAGCTAAGGGTGGAAGTTACTACAGAACTGCCCCTTATAAACCATATAGCTCATCCCTTCCAGCCTGGAGGGCTCTTCCAGCCTCATCCCTCCCTACTGGTAGATCTAACAGCAAGATTTGCAAGGAAATTTAAAATATCTATAGATAAAGAGCAACTCTAAGCGAGCTAAAAAAACGTGTTACATATTTGCCCATGTGAAATGCAACCCCTGGTTAAGTCCTTCTGTTGGCCAGGCAGGGCCTGTCTAGGTCTTGAGCAATGTGAATTCCTTTGTGAGTCTGGTCTTAAGCAGATACACTGAGGGAGATTGCAGTCCATGGTTTGGCCAGTGCTACAGCTTGGGTGCCTAGTGAGGTACCCAATGAGATATTGAAATAGCAGGAACCATAAAAGCACCTATTATCACCTTAAAAGTTGTGCTGCCTGAGTCACTGCTGCTGCGTCTTATAGCCTGGCTTAGATCCTGTTACACCTCTGTGTGACAGAGAGTACAGCTGGAGTGAAAAAGGAGGAATCTGTGGCTCAAAACACAGCTAGGTAACACTTCTGGAAAGAAGAACAGGAGAGGGTTAAAGTGAGCTTGAAAGCATCTTAATTTCAATTAAGAATGTCCATGCTTTCTTACAGAATGAAGGAAAACTGAATAAACTATGGGATTCACTTAACATCCATACAAGTGTATAGGAGGCTCAATATATCTAAAATATCTATAGATGAAGAGCAACTCTAAGTGAGCTAAAAAAACGTGTTACATATTTGCCCATGTGAAATGCAACCCCTGGTTAAGTCCTTCTGTTGGCCAGGCAGGGCCTGTCTAGGTCTTGAGCAATGTGAATTCCTTTGTGAGTCTGGTCTTAAGCAGATACACTGAGGGAGATTGCAGTCCATGGTTTGGCCAGTGCTACAGCTTGGGTGCCTAGTGAGGTACCCAATGAGATATTGAAATAGCAGGAACCATAAAAGCACCTATTATCACCTTAAAGAGCTATAAAAGTTGTGCTGCCATGGTGCCTGAGTCACTGCTGCTGCGTCTTATAGCCTGGCTTAGATCCTGTTACACCTCTGTGTGACAGAGAGTACAGCTGGAGTGAAAAAGGAGGAATCTGTGGCTCAAAACACAGCTAGGTAACACTTCTGGAAAGAAGAACAGGAGAGGGTTAAAGTGAGCTTGAAAGCATCTTAATTTCAATTAAGAATGTCCATGCTTTCTTACAGAATGAAGGAAAACTGAATAAACTATGGGATTCACTTAACATCCATACAAGTGTATAGGAGGCTCAATATATCAATCTAGGAAACATGTTTTCATGCTCCTGGCAGAAGTACAGGCATTTTTCACCTGGACAAAACACCAGGCTGACTCCCCTGGCCACTGTGGTGCTTTTCTGGCTGCGCCTGATTTATAAATAAATGTTACTGTGACAGTATGAGCAGAAGCAGACAGATCATGGCAGCTAATGGGATCCCAAGCACAGCTTTCCCTCATTATGAATCCTGAATATTCAAAGCAAATATGGTCTCAAAAGCCAGAGCAGACCCCAAATATGTTGGATAACCCTGATCCAGGAAAGCATAGTTAGCCCATGAAACATTTCTATTGATAGCTGACCTCTGTCACAATCTCTCCATGTGATGACAGACACTAGCTGTAGCTTTGGGAGGTTTCTGGCAGCTCTTTGAGGGAGCCTACGTTGAGGGAGCCCAGCCATGGCTCAAGATGGCTCAGTGATACCAATCAGTACAAGTCAGAGCACCCTGGGGACCTTCCAACTATGTCTAGAATTGAATATTACAAGAACTTGAAACCAGATTAATGAAATAGCACACGCAGTATTTTCCTTTCCTGTTGCCATCACGCCTTGCTTCAGTCACATCTTCTCCCAACAGTCCCTGATACCAGAATTTTCAGTCTATCCCATTGCTGGGGGTTTTTTAAATTACTTTTTCCCCCCCTCATTATGCCCTTGCCTAATTTTATTGTGCTATCTCAGTTTTAAAGAGACTTGTTCTGTGAGCAAGAAGAAGAAGACCAAACGGGAAGAAATGTCAGAGAGAAGAATTCAAGAGGAATACAAGAAACTGGGAAATGTTAGGTAAACCAGACTTGCCTTCCTTGGGAATTTGTCTCTCATTGTCTCCTACTGCCCTCCATGTTGCCTTGGGCTCATGTAGTTTATTCTAAAACTCTCAGCTCTCTTTCCTCCTCTCCAGTATAGAAATAGAACAAAATGCAAAAATGAACTAAAATCAAAGACTTTGTTACAAGCATGTGTGCTAACATGCAACTCATTTATTTCTGAGGAAAAAGGGAAAATAAAGGAAAGATTTGAGTTTATTGCAGCTTTGTCTTTGAACCCTAAAGGACCCCTTATCCTAATTCAGAATCATACTTATTTTAGTGGATATAAGTTCAAAAAAGGCTTTTTCCCATGCCATGGGTTGTCCAGCTTTCCCAGTTGCCCATGCTATTTATGCACTATGGCAAGAAAATCTTGAAAAGATTATTTGGCAACATTTTCATTTTCAAAAGGGCTGATATGGCACAGAATTCCTTCTTCACAAAATATTTTTGTGCTGTTTGACTGAAATATTGACAGATCAACTGCCTGAATACAATAAGCTCTGAAAATAAACTGTTGTTCAAGCTGTGCCTAAAAATGAAATCACTCTTAATTTAAATCTATGCTAAATTAAAAATCCTCAAGCCACCTCAAGTATCCTGAAGTCACCTTGTTTGCACCGTCTGTGCTAATTTGTCATTTGCTCTTAGGCTTTCTATCCTTCTAAAAAATGCAAGAGAATGTGTTTACAGTGGAATGCTAATATGAACCTCACCTTGTTAACACATTTAATCAGATAATAATGCAAATATAAAACAAGCATTTAGAAATATTTTCCTTCAGGTCTTGCCCATGAATGATAGCATTGCAAATACAGATGGATATTTTTAGCCTATTTCTTACTGGATTTAGATGGTTCCCAGCTGGGAGCCAAATCTAGAATTCTTTAAATCAAACTAATCTTCCTTGCTATTTTTCATATGCTTTTTATCCTTTTTTGAAGTCAGTTTCTACTTTTTTACTTCTTCTGGAACTTGCTCTTGAGTTTTCAGACAGACTTTGGAATTACTTCCTTGCTTTCTCTGTTTTTTATTTCTAGCTATCCCGAGATGGTGACTGGATTCTTCTTCATCCTGATGACCTTGCTTTGGTTCACTCGTGAGCCTGGCTTTGTACCAGGATGGTCATCTTTTTTTGAGAAGTGAGTAAAATCCCCATAACTACTGCACAGGAATACAACTTTGCTTCTTATGACTTTCTACAACAATTTTTTCCCACTTAGACATCATCAGACACATTTAACAAGGCAGTGAAAAATGGAGTCTTTATTCAAAAATTAGGATTTTTTTTTCTTAAATTATATTTTTTTGTACAGTGAAAAATTCCATTCTTTCTCAGTATTTAAAGTGAATTAAGTAGAGAAAGTAAATTAAACCATTACAAATGTAAAAGAATAGGAGGGTCAGATTTTGAGCTTAAAACATTTTAGAACATTCATAAAGAAGTTTTCACTAGAATATATTGCAGTGATAATTGAAATTAAAATTTTTGACAAAGTGTTTTATCAAGAAATTGTCCATTCAATTAAATATTGCTGAGAATGGTGACTAAAGCAAATAATTTTTCTTTTATTTTAAATAATATTGAAACAAATTATATTAAAGCTTACTATAACACACTTTGCACATCAAAGAATAAGTGATTTGAATGTAAGTTTTCTTTATACTGCCACTATATAAAATTACTTTAAGTTTTCATTCAAATTTTGACAGAAAAACAATTTCTAATACTGTGATTTTCTGATGATCACTGGAGTTTGGTACTCTTCAGAATATTTTTACAGAAAGAGTTTTAAACATTTAATTTAAAATCAATCTACAGTTAATTTCTAAATGATCATCTGGGTTTGGCTTTTGCCTAGAATGTGTTTACTGTTTCTTACACTACAGTAAACACACTATTTTTTGTACCTCAATGTTAATAGATTTGTAAACCAAAAGGGATTTTTTTTCAATCAGAATATTTAAAATTGTTGAGCTGTGATTGAAGTTGCCTACCAGAGTCAGTTTAATAAATGGAAAAAATCCAATTTGTACTCTTGATATGCAGGCATATTTTTCTAGTAGGCTGTTAGTATGACTTCAGATGAGGGAATACAACTGTACCTGCAGAAATGTGCTTGGAGCTATGTACCTGGTTTGGCAATGTTTCTCTTAATGTTTTTTATGAAAGCATTGCTATTTATTTCTTAGGAAAGGTTACCGGACTGACGCCACTGTCTCTGTATTTCTTGGGTTTCTCCTTTTCTTGATTCCAGCAAAAAAGCCGTGTTTTGGAAAAAGAAGAAAAGGTGAGGAGAATGCAGTAAGAAAGAGAACTGGTACATTTTTCAATGTCAAGTTGTTTGGTTTTTGCGGGTTTTTTGGCTGTAAAAATTCCAAGAAGATACTTTTATGTTGGAAAGTCAAGGTTCATCTTCTCCTCTGATACCAGCCCATCCTACATCAGATCCCTTTTTCCTTTGCCATAATTCATATTGTCTCATCCAGAGGATGACAAACAGGTCTTGAATCTGAGACTGCCACCTCTTCTGTGCTAGCAGAGTAATTAGACTTTAGGACTGAGGACTGAGCTTTAGGAAAGGTTTAGATGGAGTTCTATATTAAAAAACTATAATGCAAAATCAGCTCAAGATAAACCCCAGTAAAAAATTAGTCATCACTTATACAGTGGAAATCACTGTAATATCTTAAGATAAATATTAAAGACGTCATAGAGTGCCAGACAATGTTCCAATTTTGTGCAATGCTTCTCTCACAGTCTTCTTGATAATGAGATTATTTCACATTTGTGTTTGGGTAGCAATCAGTGGTTTGATCAGTTTGCTGCACCAGTCTTTCAGCAGTGCTGTATGACAGTAGAATTGTCTGCACAGTCTTATGTAAAGATTATAAATATATAGAAACATATATTTTTATGCTGTCATATTTTGTACAGGTTTTAGGAAAATATGACACTCCTCCTTTTAGAAAATACTCGGACCCTAAAAAAACCCTAATGTCCTCAGATGAAATCTAGGGGCCTAAATGTCCTTTATCAAGCATCATGGCCTACTTCATAGCCTTTCTTTGATAACATAATCCCATTGTAACACCACCTCTGTGGTCTACAGATATATGCTCATGCATATCACAACACAGTACACAGTCCCTCAAAAAGCTGTAACATGAGAACACAGGGGTTTACAAGTATTTACATTAACAGAGCAGCCAAGGGAAAGTCAGGATGTTTGGAATTAATACACTGCATTTTGTGAGGCCAGGCTATCCAGAGAAACAGGTTATGCCTCTTTGCCTCTCCCTCAGGTAGTCCCATGCATCTTCAATAATTTCTATTCTTGTCAAAAATGTGAAAGTCTTTGCAAAAAGGGCAGTAAATACTGGTCATACACTTTATTTCATATAGGCGATGGTGAAAAGTCAACAGAAATTAACACACTGGAGCCCATCATTACCTGGAAGGACTTTCAGAGGACCATGCCCTGGGAGATTGTAGTGTTGGTTGGAGGAGGTTATGCCTTAGCAGCTGGATGTAAGGTACTGGTGTAGATTTTTTTTTAATCCTCCTTCCTAAACATATTATTGACCTTTTATTCCTTTGTATGCTCCCCAATTTGGATTTATGATGTGGATACTTTAAATTTTGTACATAATGCAGTAGGCAGCACTCCCTGCACTCAATATATGTCTTTCTTACTATTTATTAAACACTGCAGTGAAATCTAGTTTATTGAGCAAAAGGAAATGCAGAAAGCATTGTCCTGAACTTTGTTTATTTGCTGGTGGGATTCTCTGATGTAAACTGCCACAGAAAGAAGAATCTGTTTGACAAACATACCACATATTTAGTAACTCTTGTGCTTCTGTCCTTTCCCCAGACCTCTGGCCTCTCTACATGGATTGGACGTCAAATGCTCTCCCTGAGTAGCCTTCCCTCCTGGGCTGTAACTCTGCTGGCTTGCATTTTGGTGTCCATGGTAACAGAATTTGTTAGTAATCCAGCAACCATAACCATCTTTCTGCCTATTTTATGCAGTATGGTGAGTTAAAATAGTGATATTTTCAGTCTGTTTTTTCCTCACAGGCTTGTGGGAATTTTCAGGATGTCAGGGTCTTGGCACTTTGTCCACATGAAACCCAGCCTCAGTTCCCAAGCTACTGTTCTGTAGTCTTGAAACTAGGAACGAAAACATAATTGGGCAGCCAAAAGCATATTTTAGCATCATGGAATTTATAAGAAAAGGTGACTATGGAATTAACAAGTTAGGTGAATTTCACATGAAGCATGAGATGCTTTTGTCAATGTTACTTTAAATGTGCTGTTCACTACTTAGTAGTCACCTGCTCCCTACTTGTGAGAAAAGATTGGAGTGCTGAATTTTATTTCAGATTTAGAAGTGTTCAAGGGGTTGATCTGGTAAAACATACTGTATTCCACCATGGAAAGCAGAGATGTTTGTAAGAGTCAGAAAAAAAATGAGGATGCTATTGACAAAGGTAGAAGAAAGACAGAGTAATTTAATTTTATATTGGAATAGCAGTTACAGAAAATTTCCTTTTTTTTTTTTTTTTTTTTTTTTAATCATCTTTCCCTATTATAACTATTTTATGGGATTGTCCCAAAGCACATGAGAACAGTTCTGAGTTAATATTAAGATGTGGTCAGATCACAATATGTAATTGTGTTTCTGTGGCTTAGGAGTTCAGATATGCTTCTGCTCCATGCAGAAAGAGATTCTCCTGAAAAATATTTAGAGCAGTAATCTACTTGTAGTGTGAACTGCCATCTTAAGGCAGACTCTTTTCAGATTGCAAAAGTAACCTGGAGACACTTCCCTCCCCAAAATGATAGTAGCCTTGTTTATCCTTCCCTTTCCCTCTCATATAAAACTCGGCCAAAGCAATGAAAATGGAAAATTTTATCACCACTGAAAACTGCATCTTTAGCACACTGTAAAAAATATTTCATCATCTCTGCCTTCTCACCATGCAAATTGGATCATGAACACCTGGTTCTCTTAACTAGTATTCAGGAGGACATCACATAATGGTCTCAACATATTCAGCAACTGGAAGAAGCAAGTTCTTTGTGTTAACCTGTTGTGACTTCTCATGGATGAAGAGTGAAGCAGCAGTCAGTGTTAAGGTCCACAAGACACAAAACAGAATGACACAGAGAACAAGTGAGAGAAAGCAGCTCAAAATTATGGCATTGCTCTAAAAAATCCAACCAACCAAAAAATACTTTCATGCTTAAGTTTAGAAAATAGGCAGGTGTGATTCAGCAGAGAGGGCCCTTTCATACTCATTGCCAGCTGTGACTTTTATTGATCAGGTGAAACACCTCTCTCCCTCTGTTCTTCCAGTCAGAAACCCTGCTTATCAACCCTTTATACACCCTGATTCCTGTCACCATGTGCATCTCATTTGCGGTGATGCTGCCCGTGGGTAACCCTCCAAATGCCATTGTCTTCAGTTATGGGCACTGCCAGATCAAAGATATGGTGAGTCTTGGCACTGGGTACATCCTCCCATGCTTCATGCAACTCCAGCATGTAATCCCACATCAAGATGATGATGATGATGATAATAATAATAATAATAATAATAGCACTGATGCAATAATTACTATATTGCTGCTAATATTAAGTAGTGATGTCTGAACTGCTCTTACACAATAGAGCTCTCTGATTAAGAGCAACAACAGATCTGCTGTAGGATGCATACACTTCTTATCTGTATTTTTTTAATAAATGTAATGGTCCAAAGAGCTTTAGGAGTATACAATCCTTTTGCTCTGACCTACTAAAACAAGCACAAGAGAGCATAAGAAATTAGATTTATCACGTAGCTCCACAGCAAGTCATGTATCACTCTGTTATGTGGTTTAACTCCCCATTCTGATTATCTGATTGAGAAGTCCAAGTGACAAACTAAGCAGTTCACAATGAATTGCATCGATCTCTAACCTGAATATTCATTCCCGAATACTCCAACATATACCCTGACATATACGCTCTCATTTATGCTTTTTTTTTCCTCTAGAAATCACTATACACAAATTATCACACTCTATACGAGTCAGTATAAATACCACTGCTTTTTTTTTTTTCTCTTTTTTCCCCCCTATGTTAACTGGTTTCATTAAGTTGCTCTGATGCATTTTGCTTTTGCAGGTGAAAGCTGGCCTGGGTGTAAATCTGATTGGCCTGGCTGTTGTCATGGTGGCCATTAACACGTGGGGAATTAGGCTCTTCCAGCTGAACACCTTTCCAGAATGGGCAGCAGTCAGCAACATCACAAGCCAAACGTAATCTTCAATTAAAAAAAGAGCAAAAGTGCAAGGCCAAAGCAAGCTGGGACAAAATATTGAACCTTCATTTCACATATGAAAGAAGGAAGCTTGAATCAGGATCTGCTGTAAAACTGAAGAAAATCCACTGGGAGGTCTTCTGCAACAGCTTTTCAGTTCTGAAAATCAGCGTGAGTTAAAAGGAGAGATTAGGTTTGCTCTATTGTTGCTTTCTCTGGGATACCATAACTCCTCCAAAATTCACTCCTCCAAGTTATTTCCCTGTAGCTTTTTCATGCCTTAGAGCAGTTAGGTAGGACTTGTATGCAGGACTCCAGTGGCAGAAGACAAGTACACATACACTGCTGTACTCAGCAGCAGCAGATTCAGTCCTACTATTGACTCCTACACTGAATGTAGGGTGAGCCTTACTCCCAAACCCAGAGGAGTTTTATAAGCCTACTTCTTTTGAAGCCAAATTATTCTTGTTTTTTTGAGATGACTCATCATTGTTTTGCAAACACCATTTTTCCACCTAACTTACATGACCTGGACAGAAATCCAGCTACCAACTACCAGTACAGTGCTTCAAAGGGATAATAGAAACCTCCAGAGAGGAAGGACAAATCTCCTTGCAAGGAGAATATGGAGTTTTTTTTCACACAGCACTAATAAATAAATTTCCAGTATTACAGTACTTGCAGTCTCAGCTTTGGAAGGAAGAGTTTCAGAAACAGAACGTTTTGTTCAAGACCTTCTCCATCATTACCGCAGTGGGAGTTCTTTCAGCAGGGGAAGCTGTGACCAGCAAAACCATATCAGGCAAACAACCCCTATCACTCTCCTGTCTCTTTGGCTGCTGTTTAATTATGCACTGATGATTCCCTGCCTGAGAAAGTCTCATTCCTGATGGCACTCAGTGCTGCTCCAGTAAGAAGGGAGAGGGCTGAAGTGGAGTGGTGCTGGTGTATCTCCCCATCCTGTGCATTCACTTGAATCTCACACCCCCTGCTCTCTAGCAGCCCAGAGAGCAGGAACTTCAAATGTAGGAAACTGTGGCATAAAATAAATAACTATCAAGCTAAAAGGCCAATCTCTTTATCTCTTATCAATAAACTGAATGCCCTGCTTTCCTCACTGGATCTCTGTGACACTCATTAATGTGATTACATTCTCATGTATTATGTCTAGTTTTTAATAATTTCTTTAATGTCAATACATTTAAACTGTATATTAGAATGATTGACTCTCATATAATCACACATACACTTTAATGAATTTTTATGCTTTCCACTTTTAATCTAGGCTCTCTTGATGTGAATGTATTCTGCAAAAATAAAATGTCAATAAAATAAATTATTCACTACTGCACATTCTGGTGCTCCATGAGCATACAAATTGGATATATTTCACCCATAACCCAGCAAAACCTTAGAGAAGCAGTGTTGAGACAGCAGCAGGTTTTGGTTTACTGCTTCTGTCAAAACATAGGGATCCCACAAACCCATCTTGGAAACAAACAGGTACAATAAAAGGTCTCGTGCTGGCAGAAGGGAGAAATATGGGAAAAAACCAAAAAGCATGCCTTAGCCCTTGTTCCAAAAGCAGGAAACTGTATCCTTTAGCAAAACAATTGCTATTCCTGGTAGTTCCTGTAAATTTCATTTTGAATAGCCCATGACCCTTGATGCATAAAACAAGACCTTGGCCTCACTTTTTCAACTCTTCTCCCAGCTCACCTGTTCCTGTGCTCCCCTCACCCTGAGCCTGCTGCCAGCACACAAAGCTCAGGGCAGCATCTGCCGTGCAGAGCCTCCTCATCCTTTCTGCTCCCCTCCCTGCTCAGGGTGTTTTCCTGCTCCCCAGAAGGAGGCTGCTCTGAACAGGGACCCCAAAACGCTGCTCAAAGCAGAGGCACGCTAGCCTCCCCTGACAGGAGCTCCATCCTAAAGCCCCAGGAGCAGGAGAGGAAGGGCTGCAATATCTGTTCACCAACATGGGCAACTTCCTCCAGGACAAGCACTAGAGCGGGTGGGCATGTCTGCAATACCAACAGTTTTGTCCCTACACACAGCAAGCAGAACATCTCTTTGTTCACAGTGCCTGAAGTTACTTTTGATCATTCTCCCCCTGCCAAGACACTTTCTGGCTGCTTCCTTCCCAAGGCTTTAGCTGCTCTGCACCTTTCACTTGCACTCATCTTCTAATCCTTTTCACTTCATGCTTCATCCACCAGCATCTTCCAATTGCTTTGCTGCTCAGCAACAAATCACTCTCTGCCCTCCTAATGCTGATTTCTCAGCTCTGCTCAGCTCCCACCACACCTTGCTATTCAAGAGATTTCCCAGAGGATATGAACACGGGATATTCTCATTTGGGAGAGACCAGGAGCTGGCAATCCATCCAGCCTTAGGGAGACCTGGGATTACTCACAAATCAAACAGGGTGCCCAGCAGTGCTCTTCAGTAAGAACAGCAATAGCAGTAGGTAAATGAAATGGCTCGGTGCTCTTGCACATCTCAAACAATATTTCTTCAGAAGCGTTTCCAGGAGGCTCTGGTGTAACTCATGTCTCATGAAATTGGTACAGAGGCATTTGGAGTGGCCTCAGGCAAGGACTTTCCCCAACAGACTGTTTCTGCTGTTTTGGTGCTCTTGGCATGCTTCCACATTCACAGCTGCTGGCACTCGTCACTGCCATGTCCCACCAGGTAGATGCATGAGGCAGTGGGTTGTGGTTTTGGGATGTAAAACCAATGAACATTCATGTTAGTGAAGTTTTGTGATGTGCATCCACCAACTTTATTTGGGTTCTGACACCCAATAAGCACCCAATTAGCTTTGCTGTCTGGCTTTTTGTTTATTTTTGTTATTAACCCTTGACTGGTTAATGGCAGAAGAGCTTTAGGGCAGCATTTTCCAGCACAGGATAATACTCTCAACCCACAGTAAATGTTTTAGAAGTCTGTCAGTAGCTCATATATTCCTTTCCTCCCATTTTGCCTTGAACCTTCAGCTCCAGAATATCTCTCAAAACAATCAATACATGAACACAACTGTTTTGAGGAAAGGAAGGAAGCCTGCATATTTTAGCTGGCAATTTTAGCTACCCACATAGGCATTTGAAATGGACATTCACAGAGTTCATGTTAAGTGGGAAACTTGCTCCTGGCTAACTTCACGGAGCATCCATCTTTTGTGCCCTGCTATGACACCAGTGCATCCAAAGCATTCTGAGCCACCAGATGCAAGACCTGCACCAAGCACTCATTATCTGTGCTCACCCTCTGAAAGGTAAGGTCAAATTTTAGTATCACCTAGAACAACCTCAGGCTAGGTAAAATGTGTTAAGAAGTTGCCAAGTCCTATCAGCTGTGTTATAATGTTATCCAGATTTACAGCTTACTACATGGGAGGAAAAAACCCAGCTTGAGCCAAAATGGAAAGTTTTGCAAACAGTGTGAAACACCTCAGAAATCCTGTCTTTAATACAAATGAGCATATATTGTTTCCACATCATTACATCTGCAGCTTTTCACTTACTGATATGCTAGGGGAAAAAAAAAAAAAAAAAAAAAAAATTCTAACATCTGCTTGGAATGCTTAGCTGAAAAGCTCCAAAAACATTCTTAAAGTATCTGGCATGCTTGGCAGCAAATACAGAGATTTTGAACATTATCTCACTCCTCATCCCCATGTAAAGAAAGGGAAGAACAATAAAGTACGTTTGAGCAAAGAAATAATCCAATTTTAAACACTAATATAATTTTACATAGCCAGCAAAGAAAAATGAATGGGCTAGAGACAGTATTTTTCAATGCTCAAGAATAGGAAACAAAGGGGAGGGAGAGGAAGTTGAGGGAAACTTAAGTTCATCATGTTCATGAAAACATCAAAACAGCTGTGCAGCACTATCACTCTAGGGAAACATTTCTGGGCATGGAAGAAAATTCTTTCAGTCAGGTCTGAAGTCTGAAGATAATGGAAATCTCTTTGGATATCTTCCACACATGCTGCTACCACAGGGCTTCTGATAGCTGGGTTCAGGTGGTACAACCGTTTCTCCCTGTCAGAGTTTCTTGGAGTGGTTCCTGTGGAGAAAATTGGTTGCATCGCTACTAAGATTGTCTGACTTGAGTTGGCTTTTAAACTTCTCAAATAACCTTTTGCAAAGACTGAAAGCTTTTATGTCAGCTACACATTTCAGGACAGAGGTGAAAGGAAGGATTTAAAATCACAGGTGAAATATTCCTTGTATATATTTATATTGCTTAAGAAGGAGAATCTTCGCATGAGTAATACTTTCCTCTGTTTCAGGAATGCATTGTGGAAGAACAATGTCACCACCACACTTTGGTAAAGGATGCAAGTGTTTAGTGTATAGTACACTATAAATGTGCCTTTACTGATCCAATGAGAACTCCTGAACTTGGGAGTCCACTCAGACATATCAAAAATTAAAGGCTTTGGGGTAGAGAGTGAAAATTACCATGGGTACATAGAGACTTCTGTACTTTAAAGCTTTGATGCTCTGTTTATATCAAACAGCACATTTCACTGACAAAGCAATACAATTGGTGCCCAGTGCTTAGTTCTTTTCCTTCTGAGTGCCCCTAGACCTGTCTAATGGACTAAACACCCATCAGAGATCAAAGTACATCTTCTGATTTAGTCTCTTCTGAGACAAATAGGGACCACATGCTCTATGGGTTTTCCTATGATGAGAATGAAAACATAGTAAAAGGACAAACCACTTTGAAGGCACAATCCTCATCCTAATTAAAACATTAATGGAGAAGCACTCTAGGTATGCTTTAATCTAGAGCCTGAACAAATGGAGATCATTCTCTGTGCTTCTCTGGAGCACTTCATCACCAGGTATTCTCAATAAGAGCAAAAACATCTTCCTGGCACTTTTCTGTGTTCTTCACATCCTGCAAAAAACTGTCAAGGGGACTCTGTCATTTAAGCCATGTTACAGAGTTGATAGACCTCTTCCATTTTAAGGGAAAAAAATATTTGATAGATTTTTGAATTAATAAAATTGACATCTCCTGAAATCGTTGCCACTTTTTTTTCAAAATTTACAACAGGATTTTTGCAGAATTATGGTTTCAAGCAGAAGACAAGAGTTCTACAATGGATGTGTGTTTTCTCACACACCAGAGGTTTTAATGGCTGCTTTTTTGCTTTGCTTTTGTGTGTGGCTTAAGGATAGTAAAGTAACACTGCTCACAACAAATGACAAGAAACTCTGAAACTTACTTCTTGATGCATTTAATTTCTTTTGTGCTGTTCTAAGAGCTCGGGTATTATCAAGTGTGAGGTTATAATTGTAACAGGACCAAAAGCACTCCAGTTGGATCAGGTAAAAACAGGTTACAAAATATTAGGAAAAGAAATACTGAAAAATACAAATGAGATCATCCAGTCACGCACCAGTGGCAAGTCCAAATTCTGAAACACTTGAAAATCAGCCCCAGGAAAAGTTCACAGCTGCCCTTTCAAAAGAAGGATATTCCAGTTCTAGGAGTCTAAGAGTGGAGCAACCTCCCATGCCAACCCTCTATTTGACCTTTGCTGCCTGAAAGGTAAATTGTATCCTTGGTGCACACACAGAATTGACCTGGGGAACATTGCTCTTTCAGGACTTGTCATTAGGAGGTTTCTTCTTGGCTTCCACATCCTTCTTAAAATCTTCCAACTTCTTTGCAATGTTAGGAATCTTTAAAGAAAAAACAAAACAATCAAACTCTACACAACAAAAAATCCTGGGCTATGCGAGTTTCATCAGGAAAGACAATACCATACACACAGCAAGAAATTCCATACAGTTTAAACTGGTTTTGAAAACATATTTCCAGTATCTGTTACCTTGCACAGAGATTAAATCTAAGCAGTATCAGGCAAACAGCAGATGAGAGCACCTCATATGAGGCTTCAGGAAATACTTAGATTATTGTCTGTAAGTCAGTGGTGATGGGAAGAGGAGGAAGGAAAAAGGATCACCTTACAGGAAATTTAGCATGACCAGTCTGGCTTCCTGACTGAAAGAAGACAAACTGTCAAGAATAAGCAGATTTAAACACTGATGCACAGGCTTTCGAATGGAAATTAGATTGCACTATACTACTCATAACCCAAGGGAAAAGAGATGTTCAAGAGCATAAAATATCTTCCCAAGAAATTTACTAAGAAATATTTCTCCTGGTTCATCTTGTGGGAAACCAAATTCCTCACTGGGGAATTCTACTGCATTGCAAATTGGCACCCTATTGCAGTTTCACACTTGAATGAAAATTCAATTTACTGCTTGTGAGCTCCAAATCTTCAGCTTTCTCTTACAAATAAAATAATTTTGATAAAATAGTCCAACAGTAAATTTTGATAACTTGAAAGGGAAAAAAAAGCTGAACCTCTTAATAGCAAAGAAAAGATTATGACTAGCTAAAACTGGGAAGTGATAATATATGATTTTACAAAATAATGTATGATTAAAACAAAATTAAAGCAAATTTTCCACTCTTAGCTGTGAAAAAAAAATCCTGGGTTTTTACTCCATATGTAACCTGACCACAGAGCAGAAGCTAATCCAAACAGAATGCAGTTCTTTTATTGAATGGTCTGAGGCTCACAGTTCATCTAACCTTCCTTTTCAAAATTAAGCTCTGTTTGAGCAAATGAAATTAAGAGCCCAGCCTGTAACACACCTGACATTTAAACAAAACCAAGAGAACTCCACCACTGTCAGCAGAACCCTCCAAGTATTTATTACTAAGCACATTGTGTGTACAGCTGCAGAATTAGGACCTCATTATGACAAGCTTATATTAAATGTCACCTCAAACCAATCTTGTCCAACACCAGCAGTAAAATTTCCATTTCATCCTGCAAGTCAGTGTTGCATTTCCAGGGAACTACTTTCAGCAAATCAAAAGCCTGAGTCTCCCTCTTGTGGCAATACTTTATCAGTGCTGCCAGAAAAGCACCATACAATGCTTGTGATACATATTGATACATCCAAATATATTCTTCTGACTACATTTTTGTAACACTGTAAAACATGTATTGCACAGAAACACCAGCCTTTCATTAGTCCTTTTACTGGACTTGACTGACAGGAAAAAAACACCCATATCTGTGCATAAACAAAGGGCAAACTAAAATTTTTTCTAAGCAAGATGATTTCAATACTGAAGATGAAAGGAAAGCAAAACATAAATTCCACCAAAGCCTCAAAAACTTTAGTTTTTTTATTAAGGCTAATACAGACTGCCTAAGAATTTTAAAAGATTTGTATGTAAAATGTTATTAACTGCTCTAGCCAGTAACTACAGTGGCACTGCTCTTATAAGGGATTCTGCTGACTCAGCAGAAAGTAAAAGCATGTTTTGAAGGCTCAGCTTGAAATATTTTTCCTCTGCCCTCTCACACTGAAAACTGTTAACTGAGATCTGAAAAAAGAAAGTTCTCTTTCTTTTCTCACTGTAAGAAAAGAAGGAAAAAAAGACTGCAGGTCAATGCATTTTTTGAAGTAGGAGAAAGCATTGCATTTACAAAAAAAAGCTGGCAAAACTTATTTTCATTATAGGTCCAGAAGAAAGACATTTCAC
Organism: Onychostruthus taczanowskii; assembly: GCF_017590055.1. Lineage (NCBI taxonomy): Eukaryota > Metazoa > Chordata > Aves > Passeriformes > Passeridae > Onychostruthus > Onychostruthus taczanowskii. The sequence continues at coordinate 2,782,423 of NW_024498685.1, forward strand.
ATGCTTTGAGGATTTTTATTAACAGTCATGCTGAGTGGAGAACACTGCAAGAAGACAGGCTATCCTAGACAGGAAACCAGTATTTAGTGCTGGTAAAATTCATGAGCAATTGATAAACCTTTTCGGTTTCTCCTGCCTCTGTAGAAGGCTGGGCTCTAGGATGGAACAGAAGTTTGGGCTTTAAGCACTACACTACCACAGATGATGTTTTGGTTAAACTTTTTTTTTTTTTTTTTTTTTTTTTCCGCACTTAAGGCTGGAAAAGTCCTACAAGATCACAGAGTCCAACAATCACCACTTTGTTAACTAGACCAGAGCATTAAGTGCCATGTCCAGTCATTCCTTGAACACCTCCAGGGATGGTGACTCCATCACTTCCCTGTGCAGCCTGCTCCAATGGCTGACCACTCTTTCAGTGAGGTAATTCTTCCTGAAAAAGTCTCAGTTCTCCTGTAACTCAAGTCAGCATCATCTGCATTCTGCTCAAATAATATAAACCATCAAAATAAAGACTGATTCAAATCTAATTGAGGAAAAATGGTCATATATTTTCAGTTCAGGACAGGTTTATCTCCAAGAACAGCAGGATACTCACATCATAGTTCTGAGCCAGATACATCCCAACCACGTTGCCAAGAGTAAAACCAAGCTAAAAAGGAAGAAAGGGAGAAGAGTTAGCATCCTTCCATCAAAAGCTTATTGGCTAAAATAAAGAAAAAGGGATATTGCAAGTTATTTAATGAGTTTCCACTCCTACATAATTTCTCATCTTTCATCCAGAGAGATGCTATTTTCCCCATCTTCCTCACCAGAAATACCTTGCCATCGTTTCCAAAATACCACACAGTTTTGTTATTCAATCCGCATCCCCAAGACTATTTGGATCAAGCTGATCCCCAAGACTATTTGGATCAAGCTGTGTTCAACCTTGTAAGGTTCCCTACACACCCATAAAGGCAGTAACTCCTAGAAAAATGGGGAGAGAGCAGCAAGGACCTACACATCACAGAGCTCTTGGTCCATGATGGGAAAGCTTAAAACAACACCCCACTAGAACAGTGCTCAGTGTCGGAAAGGGACATACATTTCTTAGTATGAAGTAAAAACAAAACCCCAAAACTTCACAACATGAACTTAAACTGATGTAAGCCTGCTTCTTCTCTTCTGCAGCAACAGCTGGGCATCTTCCAGACAAACCCTTCTGACCCCCAGAGATTAGCTGTCAGCCAAATCCACTCTGATCTAGGGGCTCCTCCAAAGCAGTACAGTTGGCTGGAAGCTGGGTACAACCTCTTCTGACAACTTATAGTGCAAACTTATAATTGATGAAGGGTGCCCATAAAAATGCATTCTGGAAGCAGAACAAGAGCAAAACACAAGCATAGTTCCTGGCCCAGACCCTGTCTGACTGTCTGAGGAAAATCCTCAAGCATAAGAACACTCCTAGAGTGAAAAAAATTCCTCTCTTCAAATGCAGGTGATGAGATTTTCATTGAGCAACTGCTCAGTATCCTACATTTTATTTTTGTTGTTACACTTCAAAATAAGTCTGCCCTATACCATGAAAACTCTTTAACTATTTTGAAAGGGGACACTATTATAAATTATTGTGCTTTCCTTCATTGTCAGTAGACAAATCACTCCTTGTAACAGCTGAGGACAGTTCTATTTAAAGAAATCGTTATTGCTCATGGTCACTGCTGTCAAAATAAGACTATTTTAAGAAAAATAAAACCACAGTCTACAAAACAACTTCGCTAGCACTTACTGACCAGACATATTTTCCAGGCCCAAAGCAGCACAACTCATATTTTCTGTGATCCACACTCCATCAGCAGCACTGGTGAAAATCTATCTATAGAAAACTAAAATTGGCTGAGAGCTGTCAAATGAACTCTGACTGCAAGTTACTTCAGTATTTTATTAAACCCATTTTTGGTCTTGTTCCTTATATTTATTATATCCTTATATTCCTACAATTACTTTTTTAAACTTAGCTTTAACAATTTAAGATTAATAATTCCTGTGTGTACTGTCCTGGTTATCATATGCTCTTGTGGTTTCAATTACCAGCTAAGTAGGTACTCTGGGAGATACTAACAAATAATGCAGTGATGAAAACCAGACCTGTGGTCCTCTTAATTCAGAGTAGCACTCTAGAAGAGGAGAATTTCCTGTATCTTTAGCAGGGTCTGGGAAGCCACCTGGAAGCACAAACTAGATCCTTGTTATTAGCAGTGTTCTCAGCTTTTACCCTAGAACCTCTCCAATATATGTAATATTCTGATGTGAGACAACCCTTACTCAGTAGAGACAGTACTGAGATCAGTACTCCCTTGAAGTGTACTCCTTTATTGGAAAGTCCAGCACTGCATCCACCCAGTTACATTTATTTTTAGAGCTGATGATTCCAGCGGTGGGGAGGGGAAAACAAATCATTACTTAAGACTTCAATTATATGGAAAGCAAAACACATAACCAATGAAAATGTGCATATTCACTAAAAACAACAGGACTGATGAGGGTTCAGGGTCTTCCAATTTCCACCCAGCATTTCAAGGTGCTTTGTAAACAAATGGCTTATTTAAAGCTTAACTCTGGACTGCAAAAACACAAGGTTTGTGAGATTATTCCTTTATCTCTCTGCTACAGCCCTAACCAGGGAGAGCAAGAGTCAAACATCTAATCTACACACAAGCAGGGAAGACCCAGAATTAGTATATATTTTGTCTGTCACACACTAAAAAGAAGTTGTAATTATAAAGTATTTTCATCTAGCAACACCAAAAAAAAAAAAAAACAAAAAAAAACCAAAACAAAAAAAAACAAATAAAAAAGAAAGAAAACTAAAAAAAACCACCAAAAATCCCATTAGCAGAAAGCAGTGGATCTGATAAACACAGATACTTTGAGAGAGGCTAACCATATTTAGCCTTACTGAAGGTTTCCACTGGGGTGCAGAGGGGATTATAAACAGCTACAGAAATGACTGAGGCTTTCACACTTGTTATTATGAAGCTGGGATGAAAACTAGGCGTCATTTATTTATTTATTATATAAAAACAGGCAAGACTCTCCCAATTTACAACAGGCCATAATTTCTTGCTCTGTATCAACACCTGCTATGAAACTCACTAGCCTGCTGCATTATCTCACCCCAACGAAAAATGAAGTCTAATATTCAGTTTAATAATGCTGCTGTTTTCGGGGCAGTAATGAAACGCGACCCCTTGCTTTAATTTCCATATGTAAAAATCCACATCTGCAGCGGTACACCTTTAAGGGTGTACAAAACGGCAAGGGCTGCCCTGCTCTCACTAAAGGAGAGGGAGGCATTTATGCTTACACAAAGAAATATGAGCAGCAAGGGGAGCATCACCGTGAGCAAGCAGAATCTCAGAGGCAAATTAAGAGCACGACTTGGAGGAAAAACAAGCCGTGGAACTCCATTTTCAGAGCAGATTTAAGGCACCGTTGTGCGACAACAAGGGGGACGGATGGGAAGGAGCGGGAGAAGGGAAGCCGCCCAAGGATGGGGCGCTACCGGGGAGCCAACACCGGGCGCAGCCGCCCCGCTGACAGGGGCCGCGGTGCGGCCGGACCCGGGGCCGTGCTGCGGCCGGACACCGCGCCCTTTCCCTCGGCCGGGCAGCGGCCCCCCCGCCCCGCCGTGCGGTGCCGCGCCATGGCGGCGGCGCCGCGCACTCGGAGCTCAGAGCCTTACCAAAAACTGCAGCATGGTGCCCGCTGCCCGCGCTGCCGCCCCGCCCGACAGCCAGGGAAGTGAGGCGGGCGGCTGCTGCTCCCCTTCCGGGCCCGCCCTCGCCGCCATGGCCGGGGAAAGGCTCCGGCCCAGCCCCCGGCCCGGCCCCGCCGCGCCCCGGCGTGAGGGGGAGCTGCCGGCGCGCCATTTCTGGCTGCTCCAGAGGGGCTGCACGGGGAAACGGAGCGGTGGATATTGTTTGGTTTTGGTTTTGTTTTTTGGGGTTATTTTTTAGGTTGCATGAGTCGTTGTTCTTTGTGAATCACTTTGGGTTCAGCTTCTTTTAATGGCTGCACTTAATTCATTGAGATTTGGGCAGTAAATATCAGTTAGGAAGATTTCTCCTGCTGCAAGTCAGTAAGAGATCGCAGGCCTTATCGCAAAAAAAAAAAAAAAAAAAAAAAAAAAAAAAAAACTAAAAAAAAACCCCCAAACAAACAAACAAAAAATAACCAAAAACCAGCAAACCAAAAAACCAAAACCCCCCATGAGATACAGATATTTTTGAGCTATTGGGAAACTCTATCCTGAAAGCAAGTTAACTCTCACTACGTCTCAGTTCCCAGAAAGCTCCAATGCCCCATCTAACAGAAAATATGTAGCATCTCCTTTCTGAGGAAGGTACCTTGGTGAAGTAAAGTATCTCCTACCCAGTTCAGGAAAACACAGAAAGATACTAAGTAACACCATTTTTTTTTTGTTCTGGTGATACCCTGGTAAGGATCCAGACTTGAGACCACTTTCTCCTGAATTTCAAGGGGTCCCAAAGCTGTTGTGTTCTCCTCTCCCTGAGCAAGAGCTGACAGCTGGAAGTGACACAAAGATTTGAATGGGTGTGGCACAAGAGCCAGGGCTGGGCTTCCTTGTCCCCTGGAATGACTGACTATTCCAGGGGTCTCACAAATGAGCTTCATTCTGGAAAGAAGAATGTGAAAAATGCGTATTTTATGATTGGCTTTTCGCAAATATTAATATTATATGTTATGCTGTATTAATTTTCTTTAAAAGTGTGTTAAATATAATTTTAGGTTATAACATAATGTTAAAATAGAAACTATGCTATGTAAGATATTTTTTAAAGAGAGGACTCACACCAAGATAGCAGCCACAGGACACCTAAATCTTCCAGAGGAAAAGAATTTATTGCTCTCTTATCGAGTTCTTCCTGCCTCACTCAGCACTGAAGGTGCTGTCAGGATCAAGAGGAAGAAGTTGGCGCTGACCAGACAGAATCCTTTGTTTGAATGGAATTTATGCATCATGTGTGAGATGTATGAATGTGCAACAGGCTATTGCTTTTAAGGGTTAATCCTGTGTTAATGTATGTCCTTTTTCGGGCTTAATTTGCCCAGAAAGAGGTGCCCAGACTGTCTGTAACTCTTTGTTTTTATTGTCTCATATTGTCCTAAATTCTAATTGTCCAAATTTTTATTACTCTAATTATATTACTATTTTTATAACCATTTTATTACTATTAAACTTTAAAAAATTTAAAAACAAGTGACTGGCATTTTTCACAAAGAACAAATGAGCTGCTAATAACTATTTTCCTAATACTGAAGCCTTCTCCATTTGTGCAGGATCAGAGCACTGAGATAACATTAGATTCCAACCTGAGAACTTGTCAGAAACCCGATGGGGCAAACAAGACTTTTAGTAGTTATTTTAGTAGTTATTTTAGTAGTTATAATGCCTTCACAGTATCATCACAGGGAGATAAGGTTCATTAAAAATGTAATGAACACAACATGTGTTAGACAGTCTTGGCTCAACATTACAAGGTTATTTTCCTACATGCCATAGATTTCCCCTGTGACATTTAGAGGACTGCCAATTTTCTTTTCCTTTAAATTTAAACTATTCCATTTGCATCAGCCAATGCCGAATCATTTTGGGTCAGAGAGTGTAGAGGGTGGGTGCTCTGTTAGTGTAAGGAAGAGCTCAGTCTGGTAGTTATAAATGCAACAATTAGATGGGTCTGTGGGGGGGAGAAGCTAAACCAAAAAAAACCCAAAAACCAACCAAACCTACTTTTTTTGAATGCAACAATTATGCTTTTATAGATGGGTCTGTGGGGGGGAGAAGCTAAACCAAAAAAACCCAAAAACCAACCAAACCTACTTTTTTTGCTGCTAGGGAAGACTTTCTCATTGTTATCTACTATGCTCTGGTATTCTGCAAGTACAATCAAGGTCCTGAGGCAGGCAGAAAGCTTGTTTGTCAGGAAGTACTGGCTACTCAACATTATTCTCATTTTCTAAATCATATTTAAAGATGCATTCATGTTGATTTAATATTGTTTTTATAGAGCATGTGCAATACATATGTTCTCCACTCTATGAAAAGTAAGAATACCTTTTTTAAAGGATAACATTTATTTTACCCCATTTTTACACTGTTTGCTGGGTTATGAATATACTAGGACATGGATGTTTTATATGTTAGGCCCAGTAGAAAAAGAAGGGTGTTCTGTCATGATATGCTAACAAAGAAGAGTTTATATGATATCCCCATGAGTCTATGTGCACAGACAAAATTTGCCCCAGTGTGAGAGAAGTGGCTGACATTGCTGCAGGGCCACTGTCTGTAATATTAATATTATAATTAAAAGTTACAGAGATCAGAGGATATCTTTAATGACTGGAAGAGGGCAAATGTCAGACACATCTACAAGAAGGGCCCAAAAGAAGGCCCAGGAAACTAAAGACTCATTAGTGTTGCTTCATCCCCTGGGACGGGGATGGATCAACTCCTTCTAGAAACTCTTACAAACCAAGTGAAGCAGGTGATTTTTCTGTACAGGCAGTAAATATGTGATTATCAGATCTGAAAGCAGCACCAATAAAATATTTGATGTGAAAATTTATGATAATAAACTGAGAGTTTATTTTAATTAAGCAGTAGTATTGATTTAGCCATCATGAGGATGCAAGCAAAGCAAGGCTGATAGGGAGGAATAGTATTTTGGCATTCTAAGCAGTATCTTAAGGAGAAATTATAAGTTTGCTATAGAAGGCCTTTCTCAGAGATGACAACTATTTAAGTCACAGGATATAAAAACTAATTTTAAAAAGTATTCTCTTTTTACTTTCACAATAAATAATATAAAACTTTGACTGTAAGTCCTCCGACTATGTATGTTTAATTGTCTTTTTAATACATTCATTTCCTGTGCACAGCTGGAAAGGGAAATCATACTGCCTTGAGGTAGAAATTTTGTAAAATAAACACCAGATGGAGCCAGAAAACCATCTATTAAAACTTCTGTTAAAGTGTTATTGTGATTAATCGGTACATTTGGGTTTTAGTTCTGCCCATTTTCTTTGCTTTATTTTAGTAAAATATATTTTATAATCTGTAATGTGGTTTCAAATTTTCTGAGAAATTATAATTATCCAGGACTCTTTTGTCTTACCATGGAGACATGCACTATTATAGTACACAACAGATACAGAATATATTTTGCACTTGACATGTATTGAACAATATGTAATAAGAAATCAGAAGTGCAGGGCAGTAAGTAATTGTCAAAAATTTAGTAGAACTTATGACTTTTCAATATACCAAGTGTAATTACCTACCTCAAAAAAAATAGGCAACCTTTCATCTCAAATCTTTCCTGGTGGATGTGCAGTTTATTGTTAATTAAAGTTGTTGAAAACATCTTTTCCATAAAACTTCTAGTGCCTTCTGTCTCCTCTTAGTGGGTATATACCAAAGGCCCTCTGGAATTCTCAGATCAATAGCCTACTGTATTTTTGATAGAAAGACAGAAAGCATCCCTGAGTCACTGTGTAAGTCGGATTGTTTAAGGTCAAATTATCAAATGTAGTTATGACTAGAAGAGGTAGTTGGTTTATAGTGGTTCATATTGACCCTCTGAAAGTCAATTTTTACACAGAGCTCTCTGAGAGCCAAAGCCTGATTCTGTACACTGTAGTCTGCCTGGCTTTGTGTGAATGATTTGTCAGAGGCAGAGAGAGCAGCTTAGCCCTTCGTGCCAGCCCTCAGCCAACCTGCAGTGTGTGCTCCCCTCTGCCTGGAGGAAACAGGCTTCAGCAGCAGCTGGAACAGGGAGATATCAGGCACTACTGGGCTCAGAGTGAACCCCAGAGACTTTCTTGTCCTAAAAGTGCTCCTTAGCAGAAAGAGGGAAACTTTAAAGCATGAGGAAGGTGGACCCCAGGAGAACCAGAAGAGATAAACCTACAGAACGTCTCTGAGCAGCAGGGCTGAAGGGCAGCATGAATCATAAGTTGGAGCTGAGGGACCTGTCACACTCCCAAGGTTACACAACAATGCAGGACCCTGGTCCCACTTCAGCGAAGATTGATTCTGCATTTCTAATAAAATGAGAAAGTGTTCCTTACTCTCATGGCATAGTCTGATGATGGGTGCTCTAAGTCAATCCATGATTCTAAACATCTATGGCTTGTTTCTCTCTAGAGTAACTCCACAAGACCCTTGGCACAAGGGGAGGGAATCAGAGGGATTGGGGGGTAACTAGAAAGCAGAAAATACAAGCAAAATTTTCTTTATGTGCAAAATAATAGCAATGGGATGCTCCTTCAACAGACCAACCATGGAAATTTGAAATACTTTAAAGGAGAAAAAAACCACCAAAAGATAATTCAACCACACTGTTTGTTACTTGTAGATGCATGAAACTGCATTTCCTGACCCATTTAGCTATTCATTCCACTCTACCATTCATTCCACCCTAGCAATGCAACTTAACCCTGCATTTCAACAAAAGGTGATCTGCAAGCCCTGTCTATGAATTTATCATACGCCTTGAAATTATCTCACACAGTGATATATGTAAGCCTACAGATGACTGTAATTTATCTGCTTAATATCTGACCACACACCTTAGAACCTCTGGTTTTACCCATATAAATGGCTCTGCTTTATTTTTTTTCCTCCACTCCTTCAGTATATTTATATATATAGGCAACTTATATTTGACTTGGACTCAGCTTTCAACTGTTTCATCATGAGGTCAGTCAGATGATGGTGCAGGTCAGAGAGGCTGTGCCATATCCATCTTTCAGGTTTTCTTTTTTCTTTTAATGGAGGAAAGAGATTTTTTCAGTCTTTGCATACAGAAATGAAGAAATAATCATCTGCCCTACCAGGGGAAATAGAAACCTGTTCAATATAAGTTCCAGTGTATAATTAAAAAAACCTTCAAACCCAAAAGACTGATGATTTTATTTATAGGCAGGGTAGTGGAGTATCTTGAATGCAAATGAGCCATGATTTTAAGTTTTTACCCTGGAGCTACAACATCTAGAAATGTTCCTTAAACAACTCTTCCCCCAGCCAATTGAGATGTTCCCATGAATACATGTCCCTGGGACTAGAAATTCAAAAATTGGAGGCTGAGTCAAGCAAGAAATTATTGAGTAATGATACCTTTCAGCTCTAGCTGCTGGGCTGTGGCCTGACAAGGACAGTATATGAGAAGTAGATGATGTATGAGGAATATATAATTCTCCAGTGACTCACGGAGAGGCATAATTGCATGAGCAGATAATAGATATGAAATGAATTCCACTCTGTGCCAGACCCACAGAGGGCATGGGTGCCAGTCATGCAGAATTAGCTGGCATTTCAAGCTGTGCAGGCAGCTGTGGGAGCTCCTGGTTCAGCTCCTCACATTCTGGTTTAGAGACAATCATCACAATCACATCAGGTGTGAGACACTGGGGAAATAGTCCCATCACTCATAGGATGACAGCAATCACCAGCACACAAGTTTTCTGAAATTGTTTCTCAGAACAGCACTAGAGCTTTTTTTAAGAACTCAAATCCCATCAAAAGTGCAGAAAAATGAGTAAAGAAAACCTATTTGTGGCTGAGCTTTCTTGCTGCATTTAAGGTCCTGAGTGCACACAAATGCTCTACAGCCTTGGCTGCCACCCCTGGGTTCTGAGACAAAGCTGGGAGTATCCTCACTGGGGCTCTCTGTGCCTTGGATGTGAAGCTGAGCTTGCTGCCTGCTGCTAAGGTGTTGCTGGCTACTAAAACAATCAAACATCACAGTGGTATTAGCTGATGGCTGAAGGTACACAAGCTTTCTTTCACATGTGTTCAAGAGTCACCCATAACTTCTGGAGTTAAGTTTATGACATTGCACACAAATAAAACACACGCAAGGGAAACATCATACAGGAATTTCAATGATCAGTAGATGGTGCTCTTTTGCCGAGCAAGAATGTAAGACATATTTTCAAATTATCAAAAATATTGTCAACATATTTCAATTTTTTTTTATTCCAGAATTAGGTAGTATTTATTAAAAGTTGTTTCAGACACTTTTTTCCTTCCAAAAGTCACTCCAGATTTTCACTAGATAAAGAGACAGAGAGGCACTGGTTTAACTGACCCACTTCATTACACTTGGTGGAATAATCTAATTGTGGTGTTGCACTTTAAAAAGCAAACCTTCAAAAAGAATAAGATTATCTGTCCAGATTTTAATTAGCTCTTCTCTTTCTATCATGAAATTGTTTGTTCTGCTTTTTATGAAAACAAAACAAAACAAAATAAAACCACCCTGTCACCCCCCAAATCCCAAGCCCCTTGAACTACCTGGTGTTATTTTCTTAGACATAATTTCTTCAGTTAATTAAAATAGTCTGAATTAATACAGATATCAACTAAAGAGTGACCTGTTCTCATCTACAGTAGTAATGTCAAAAATAAGGGGGTTTTTTTGTTGTTTTTTTTTTAAATGCCCCAGGACTCTTGTCTTGAAGCGACTTCCAGGTATGCAGTGAGAAGTTCAGGTGACAAGTCACAGGTGTCATGCCTTTGCAGGACTCTGGCTCTAAATATTAAATTACTCTCTGACACAAGAAAATCCACACTGTTGCTTTCTGCTGAGCCCTGTGCACATTTCGTTTCAGTCTTCAGTGCAAATAATAATAACCTGCACATATAACAGAATTGAGGAGCCCCACTTACTTGATTATGGTTATTTGGTATTCACTCACTTTCTGGTTTTTGGGTTTTTTTTATAACTGTCATAATCACTGGCAAGCAATCAGAGTTCAAATGCTCCCAGTTACCAAGCTACCAAGAAATTTTGTGCTGACACTTCCCAAGTTTCCATCACTGTACAAGACAAGCCATTAAAGTAAATCTGGGAAGCACAACTTCTATGAATGCTCTTTTCAGCCTTGCCCCTGTCTGCTGCGCCTGTGAGTGCTTGTATTGAGGAATTACAGCTCCAGAGCATCTCAAGCCTTCTCCTGGCTTTGGGGTTTGAGCTAAGTAATTTAATGAGCCCAAAAAGGATTTAGAGTTTCAAATACTACTAAAACCCATTCTTCATGTGACAGCTGCCTTTAGAGAATGGAATATTTACTAGAATTTAATAAAAGCAAGAGTCTGGAACTCATACTATGTACATAATTTTTCCTGCAATGACTTTTTGAACTGATTGAATGATTCTTCTGTTTAGGCCAATGTGGTGTTACAGGGAGCATTCAAATCACTGTGATTTCATACAGCTAAAGTCAAGGATATGATAAGATGTGAGATTTTAGCTTAAGCAAAATAGGTATTGACTTTTTTTTAACCAGATTGATGAATGTAAGATCAAATCTGTGCTTTGTACTTGTCTGTAATATGTAATTCAGAACACATAATTTCCTTCTGTTTCAGTAACTGAGTGCTCCTTCTTTCATAGGCTCATTTACATGCAGACAAAGAGATCCTTTACTTCAATAGCACAATTCTTTTAGTTGGATGATAGATATGTCTCTGTTATACTTGGGAATATTGAGGCTGCAAAGGTGTAAATTCCATGGATGAAGAAATGTGATAGACTCAGAGGCCAAACTCCAAATTATGAAAAGCATTGGGCATTTAAGGCCTAATTTACAAAAGGACTAACTTAATATCTTGTCTTCTGAAAGGTTACTGAAGTCAAAAACTGAGATGATCCAGCTGATCCTAACTTATTTCTGGTAGTGTGTCAAGAAATAGCGAGGCAAGCCTTTGCTTTCCATGAACAGATATTGTTAATTGCACTGTCAAATTTATGTGCTATTAAAGTAAATGTACATGACACACTGTTCATGTGTGTCATGTACATTTTGTATAATATCTCATACTTATGTTAGAGTGGTTTAAAAGTCTAAATTAAATGAAATAACAAATGGATGATTATGAAGGGAAAAATTTTTCAGTCTCAAGGAAGCATTTTCAAAGTATATGTATTTTTTGTTCAAGTTAAAGCATCCATTTATGTTGACATTTAATTTCTGAATGAGAGCATTTTGAATAAGCTTAGAGATGAATTGCTCTGTGTAGCAATTTGATCTTATGGGAGGCTACACAAGGGTGTCCTAAGAGCTTTGTGAAGTGCTATTGTGTTGCACAATGTGTACTACTTCTTGCAAGTTCTTGTCATAATATTCCTGACCTCTGTTAACTACCATAGGCCAAAACTAGCAAATACATTCTCATTCTGATAATATATTCTCATAATGACTGTATTATTCTCATCTAACTTGGGAGAAAAACATAGAGAGGCACAAGTTCTCCACTTTAATCTCAAACATTTCATACTGCTCATGGTCTTCAACAATGTGTACAGCCAGATGCTCTTAATCTTCTCCTGCAGGCAGTTCTGACTTTTCAGTGCTCAGTATCTACTAAGGGGTGGTGGATATTTCAGTTTTGCAATTTCACAGGTTTCTTCAGGAAATCACAATATGATCTGCTGTTTTCTAGTTCAGAGTCCCTTCAGAATTGTGATTACAAATACTTTTTGGATATTTTTTATTCCGTGGAAGTAAAAGTTGTTGTTCTTCAGATAAAAAGATCTCTGCTTCTCAAGAAGTATTTTAATATACTGATAGTAGTTGCAAGTTCTTTTCACATTAGTTCATGTCTTGCTACTTAGGTCAACATAAGGTGGTTCTGGCAACATCCATTTTAGAGTGACTATTAAAAAACAATGTGATAGGTAATAAGCATGAGGTTACAGACTTGAACAACAAGTATTAAATGCATGCTCCTGTTGCCTTAGTAACCATTCCTTCCCCACTGAGAATTTTATTTAACCCACTATGCAATGTAAATTTAACCCACAATATTTCCCTGTTGTAGTAAATGGAAACATTTCCTAGAGCTCGAATGAAATTGCTGGAAGAAGCAGAGGGTAATTTTTAACATTATTGCAAATCTTTGGTTCAGTTCCCTGTTCACCTGTTACATGACCTAAGTACAGGACAGTTTTCTGCACCCTTTTTGTTTATTATGCACATAAGAGTCAAAAGCTTCATAAAAATTCACTGTACGTCTGAGGATGACTTTATGTGGAAGTTCACAGGTAAACAAATACAGTTTTGAAGTTACTGATTCTGTTTAGGAAAGTGTTTAGCAAAGCCAGGAAGACAATATTATTTCCCCCTTTTTGTCCCTCATTTCACAAGCACCCAGGCAATTATCCTTGAAGCTCATTCCAGGAGCTGCCTCTAATTATTGTAGTTACATCTGCTAAGGCATGAAAATAATTATTTCAAAGCTTAAGGTAAAAAAAAGCCAAAGAACTAAAGTGTTAAACTATAGTTGGAGCTGGTTCTGTACTCAGGGAATTTTGCACAATGTACTGTCATATCTTAAAGATATAAAAGAAAGGGAATCAAACTGTTCTTCCTTCATGTCTTCTGGAACTGGCCCCTAAAAGACCTGATATCAGATGAGCTCCTACAGTAAAAATTTGTGCTGGCATTGCTCAGGGACATGAGGAAGTGATCCCTGAGCAGCAAATATGTGCTAGCTGAGAAACCTTGGTAAGAAGCAGTCATGGAAAGAAAAAACACACTTCAATGTGCTGCAGGGTGCACTGTATGAAATGCATCTTCTGAGCTGTTTTAACAGTCAAAGCCCTTTGCATCAGTATACCCTGGAGTCAATGAGGCCTCACTAGACACTCTCCTTTTGTTTATATTTTTCTTTTCTTCATTTCAATATTTTATTTTGCTATTTCAAAAGTTTCATTTTCTTCCTGTCTAAAACTGTTGGAAAAGCACAGCTGTGTCATGCCACATGACCCTGGTAAGGCTCTTGGTGTGCAGCAACACATAAAACAAGATCATTTGGAATGGTCTATTGAGCTGATGGCCTGGACCTCAGGCAGGAATCTTAAACACAGTCTCCAGAGAGGCTTGAGACATCTTTGCATGAGGAAGGGTGCCTGCTGAGAAAAGCAGTTATGAGCATGAAATGAAAGCTTAAGGGACTATGTAGGAGCAGAACTGCACAAAGGGAAGAAGCACAACTGAAAAGGTCATCTCAAATAATAGTCGTCCCCAATTTTTTTTGTGTACTATATAAATATTTTGCATGCAGTATATTATTTATGAGGTAAATGCCTCAGGACATGCTAAATTATTTTCAAAGTCCCATCCCACCTCAAATAAAATGGCCCATAGAAAAAGAAGAAAAAGAATTGAATTATGCAAGTTTTATTTGGAAAAAATATTTTTGGTGCTGTTCATAAATTATCCTTGAATTTAATACCAGTTAAGCATTTTTTCCCCAGCATTATCTCCATGCCCTCTGCCCAACAGTCCAGACAGTTTGTCTTGACATTTCTACCTCTGTTTTCACCTCCTTTAGTCCTTGGTGGAGGTTAAAGCCTAAAGCTCAGAAACTTGAGAAGAGCCTTTGCTGCAAACCCCAGACTGCAGATAAGGTAAAATAAGTGTGTTCTTCCCTAGTATTCTAATATGGTTCTTCGAAGAAAAACAATAAACTTGATACAACATTGCAAGGTGCCACTGCAATACTTTATTTGTACAGGTGACAGTAATGCTGTTATGTAATTTATTCTTTTTGAGACCCTTTTATCTTCCAGTAAACCCATGCAACATTGCACTTAGAGAGGATGCAGGAAAAACCATTCTGAGGAACTCACACATCTCATCCTGAACAATTGAGTATTGGAAAGAAGATCCATTTTATGCATATATTCTCATCTCTCTGTTTTTCTACTCCATATCTTGCAAATAAGAAAAGCTATTGACCATTTTTCTGTTGTTAGTAGCAGAATTTGAAAATGTTTTTGTGTCTACAGACTGTGTATATGTTGCCTGTCAGGTGTTATTTGGATTCTTTTTTGCTTTGAGAGAGACCTATGGAAGCATTTAAAAAAGTACCAAATAACCATCCTACAATAAAGCTTTTGATGGGCATGAAGATCCTGAGGCAGATAGTTGTTCAAGGCCTGCTAGACTGGCAGTGTGAAAAGGGATCAATGAACAGGCTCTTAGACCCAGAGAGAGAGTTTCTCTTTCTTCCTTCCCCTTGTATTTCTGAGACTCACAGGGGAAAAAAAAGAAAGTTTGGAATATTGGAAATGTTGTGGGGAAAGCAATGCTAAAGGGTGCAAATGTAGCTGACACAAATGCACTGAAAACTCCCATTATGGATTCCTGAGTTCTTTGGGGTAATGAAATCTTTCTGTGTTCCCTGTGCAAGTGCTGTGATCTGATAAGGCTCATAAATTGTAACACAATGTCATAGGAAAGAAAAGATAAGTTCAGTGAAAAGCAGTGTGCTGAGAAGGAGGTAAAAACCCTGGCACTGACACAGTGAAATTAAACGCAGGGCAATTATTTTAACCAACTCACACTAGTGAGAAATAGCTGTAAGTGATTTTCAGTCCATTAACATGAAATATTTTTCATCAGCAGATCTCAATACAGTCCATGACAAAGTCAGTGTGATTGTCTTAATTTTGGAAATGAAGAAATTGAGGTATAGAGAAGTAACAGACTAAGATGCAAGGTCACTCATCTCTCTGACAGTACCACAGTGAATACAATCCAGGAATCTGTAGATTGAATCCAACATTTTCTGCAACATTATTTTGTTGAAAGTGTGTGTGGGATGATATTTGGCATGTAGATGCTCACACATCTATGCACAGACTCTTATACTAGCAGATATTCTAGAAATAACTGGAAGTATAATCTCTACTATCCATACTAGTAATCACCTTGTCAGGAAGGCATTGAGCACATCTTATCAGAGTGCAGAATAATCTTACCTCTAATCACTTTCACCTTTTCAAACCATTAAGAGGCCCATCTCTGTTGTGCCTTCCATCCAATTTTTTTTTTTAAGAGACCCAACTGTTCTAACACGTATTGATCTGAGCTTGTCTTCCAAATTACTAATTTGTTTATATGTTTCTAAATGGCTCTAGCAGTGTTTCTGCCAGAATTCTGGCAGAATCTGAAATAGACTCTTTTTGATAAACAAACATGCAACTTATATAATTTTTGTAATAATATTTGATTACTGTTCATCATGTTTTTACAAAACACTTCAGTGTAGTAAAGGACAGCACCTGCCTTTGGGTACAATGGCTATTTTTATAAATGCTGCAATTTATCATTTCAGTGAACCCATTTAAGCAAGCTGAAGTTACCCTGCCTAAAATTGTCTCAAGGGAACAATGGGATCTACTTTTTTCTTTTTAAAAGGTACACTTGCATTATCACAGACCCTGAAAATTAAAGTCATATTGGTTATTAAAAAAAAAGTAACTTAGCAAGGATAGAATGCAACCCATCAAGAGAAATAAATCAGATTTGCCTTATTTTCCCTTTTATATTTGTCATATACTTAATTTGCTGTAATGCTGTTCTGATCCTCTGTTATTTTAAGAATCAAAACTGATTTGCAATTTGCTTGCAGTACTTCTACTAGAAATCCCCTTTTTATACAGTTTCTTTGGACATTTGTTTATGTTTTCATAAGAAATTTATAAGAGGTTCCCATATTACTGTGGGTGTTAGTGTAGCTTCTCAGAAACTTCTTTTTCCTTGAGATCACTGTTAATCTTTAAGAAATTTTCCAGATTAAATATTGTAAAAAGATTATAAAATCATGGAATAGTTTGAGTTGGAAAAGACCCTAAATTCTTCTTCCAATCACCCCTTGCCATGAGCAAGGACACCTTTCATTATTCCACGTTACTCAGAGCTCCTTCCAGCCTGTCCTTAAACACTTCCAGGAATGGAGCATCCACAGCTTCTCTGGGCACCCTGATCCAGTGCACTGCAATGAAATGCTCAGAGGGTAAATTTGATCCTAATAACTACTGGGGATACTATTAAGTTAAGTCATCAGAAACTCTGCTTTCTAAAGCCACCATTGAGCTGTCAGATGAAGACTGGGGACTTACAACCACGCAAGTGTCTATGTTCCTTGTGGTGGAGGTGATATTCTTTCTACAGCAGGTGGCTGACTCTGGGGTTGGATATGGATGCCAGCTTGGCAGTAAGGGGCTGAGTCTGCTGGAAGCCACTCAGTTTGTCCTTTTTTGAAGGCTGTTTTCCTTAGGGATCGGCTCAATTCCAAATCAATTCATTGCAGTTTGCCCATCTGTACTCTCAAGACAAAAAAAAAACCCTCTTCATTTCCATTCTGAACCAATAAGTTTCATACTCACTGTCAGTCTGCAATCCATCTCAACGGCCTTATCATTCACTGTCCAACATAAAAGAGTTTGCATCTAAGTGTTGTGTTTTCAACTCAGAAAACCCAGGAGAAAAGTTCTGGCTGCAGAGAGACAGCAGCTTTTCCTCACTCTTCCATGACATCTTTATATCTGTTTGATTACATCTCCATTTTATCTTTGTGTTATTCTCTGTAATGTTCCTCCCTGCCACAGGTTTTGGATGCTTCAAAAGCAGAGATGGCCAACTTTTTAACTATATAAGTTAATTTTTTCTCTTACCACAAGAGCATCAAGCCAGTCAAGGAAGCGCTAGAGAAGCTGAAAAAAACAAGGAATGTTCTTCTCTTTCTTGCATAGAGTAAGAGCTGCACTTCTGAGAACTGAAAAAGAACAAAGTCTCTTTGCAGAGCCTGGGCACAGTGGGAAAGATTCACAGAAGCCTCTGTCCTACTGCACTGACTTTGTGAAATTAAAGCACACAGTGTAAGTTGATGTCTAAGACAAATTGCATTCATGAAATTACATTTCTGTAATCATTTAAATGCTCCTTCTCCCACTGTAGTATTGGAGTTACTGGTTATGAGCTAGAAAATTAATTCTGTTGCATTCCCAGCATAAAGAGAAATGGGGAAATGTGGATACATCCGTGAGGCTTCTTCTCTTTTGCTGGTTACTCAGAATGCCCCTAGGAATTTTAACAATGTAAAGGATATCTCAGGCTCACAAAAACAGCGAACATAAAGGTATCAGCTCCTATGTACACAGTATTTGTTGAGCCTTTGGATGTAAGAGACTGTTGTTTAACCAGATTTCCCTACAGCCAAAATTTACCTAGACAATGCTTCATTTGGTCTTCTGGATATCTCACAATTTACTGAGGCTCCTGGGTGTCCAACTGAGTGCACATGTGCTTTTCTGCCATCTGCCAATAATGGTCCATATATAAAACACACCCTGCCAGTAAATGGATAAAAACAAGGAGAGTCAAGAGACTTGACCATAGAAGACTTCTCCTCATTACAACAAAATGTCTGAAGGCCTTGACAATTTATTTCATTACAAGCCTTGCTGATGCAGACAGACCTTAACAATATTCTGCCAATGATCCACTGTGGAGTAGCAGTTACCTTGCACTTTTCATTTAGAGTTGTTTTTCTTTCATGTTTTTCCTCTAGGTTTTCTCTTAAGATGAAGTTAAAAGGCACATTTCAATCTACCAGGCTGATGTTGTTAAGCTCATGCACTGAATTCCCATGGGCGGGAAAAAACAACAAAACTTTCTGCTGGAAAGGGGAAAACAAAATTCTCCGCTCCAATTATGTTAATCAGGAATCTGTCTCCAGGAAGGGAAGAAAGGGCTAAGTGGAATTAATAGAGGAGAAAAAACTTGTTTTATTATTTATATTTGAGTGAGTGTACTTGACATCTTGCACTCCAGGGACCTTGCTGTCAATAAAAATATACCATGAAATATTGTTAAAGAACTGTACAGCAGCATTTCCTCATTCTTAGGGAGCAGAAAATATATTAAAATACATGTCAGAATTATACTGTCATAGAAAATAGGGCTGGAAGGGATCTTATTTAATCATCAGGCTCATATTGGCACCTCATGCCTAAGATATACCTGGCAGACATCTGAAAAACCCCAAGCAGTGGCATCCCACAGCTTTTTTGGACTAGCAATTCCTTGTCTTAAATAATTATGTCTTGTAAGAATGCACACACATTCCCCTGAAGCCCTGTCCTGTCCTAACAAAACCCAGCCTTTTACAGTACCCCTGGAAGTTGCTGTAGAGCACTGGAGTTGACCCTGACAGTCTCTTTCTTTCTTTTTTATGCAATATTACCCTATACAAATAGGTCTGATGGCAGCTGTTGCTAAGCAGAGCCTAAAGAATAAGATGTTTTCTCAGATATTTGTCTCAGGTATGTCTGGATTCTGCCCATTCACAAGTGTGGGCACAAGAAGGAGGAACAGAAAATGAAGCTGAGAGAGGAGCAAATACAACACCTGTAAGATATTGGTGTGCCCTGGCATTGGATGCCGAAGTTCTGCCAGTTTTCCTCTGAGTTTCCTCCTGTGGCAGGAGCAATGAGAACTGATGGCATATGTCCCGAGGGTAAATAGTTTGATCATGTGTCATAAGCCATCCAGCTTTCAAGCACTGCTAATCAGAAATTTGGTGAAATGCCTGTTTTCCCCTCCTTTTTAGTACAGCTGTTGCCACTGTGTGCCCTGACCACCAGAAGGACAGGGACATTAGCTGGACCCTCCTGGATGCACACAGCTTCAGTTATGTCCTTAGCAATTTGCTTTCAAACACAGTCAGAAGTGCCTGGAATTGTGGGATTTAGGTAGTTTTGTTTTGTCTTTTTTTTTTTTTTTAATTCTGTTTTCCATTACCTATGGAGCACCATGTCAAGTAGCAGCAAATAATACCGCATTGTTTCCTTCATGTCATCTGGCACCTGGAGCTTAGGGGTTGTATACCCTGCAGAAATCCAGACACTCTCCTTGTGATGCTTAAATTCATGTCATCTAGAAAAAAATTCTATATTGGAGTTTAATGCCTAGCAGCCACTGCTATTTGGGTGTGATTTTCACAAACAAAATTACTTCCATAATGAAAATGGGTCTCGAAAATGTATCTGCTGTGTATTTTTAGTACAAATTTACTTTCACCCAAAACCAGTTTAAAATATTTTACTGCTGAATTAGGATAATGATATGTTAGATCTTTTAGCAGAAAATGAACCTATTTCTAATTTAAATGTTGTAGTTTTTAAAAGAACAGATCATTTTACATAGTGTTGGGAAAACTTGCCATTTTATGGAACTGAAAATTTAGCCACAGCTGGTAAAATAATCAAGAATTCCATTTCTGCATAGTGGGCAGGAGTAAAAAAACATGATTCCAAGCAGTTTGTTTTCTTGAGTGACGAGAGAGTTTTAAAAATGGTATTGGAACCTATGAGAACAGAGACCCATCCTGACGAGGTGCTCTTCCAAACACAATCTCTCCTCAGCAAACATGTGCTGTGATGAAGACCCATCTCATATCAAAATTGCCAGGCAAGTCACAGTGAATCTCTGGCATCATGATAAGGACTCTGCTTGGTTCTCTTTATTTATGAAAATTGCCATGGGAGCAGAAGCAGTTTGGTTGGGAGTGTTTTCTGCTTGGCAGTAAGTGGGTTTGCTGAGGAAAGGGAAGGAATTTGGCTTGCTGGGAGCTTTGTGTTGCTCTGTACTGGATGAAAGCAAGACATTGGCTGTGCCCTTGTATATCATCCTCCTTCCTTCTGCCCTGACTCTCCCAGGCCAGCTGCAGCCAGTTTTACTATCCAGCAACACTATTGCTGAGGATGGTGATGCTGACTCTATATAAATAAGGCAATAATAGGTAAAATCTGCAGGTGAGGGATGGAGAGTGTCCCCCTCTCTTTTTTAAAGAGCATCCACAGCTCTCACCTCCCCCCCAGCTAGCAGGAAAACATCTTCCTTACTTTTTTCAATCTGCTTTTGAACACAGCTCTGGGGCAGGGTGAGGTTGTCCTCTTTAAGGGACACATATGGAGCAGAGAAATGCCCATTCCCTAAGCAATGCTTCTTTGTGAAGAATGAGGAATGCAATCTGAGGAAAACTGGAGAGGCAAGAGGATGATTTTAGACAGCAGGCTTGCTAGGGTAACATATTTATGTATTTATCATTTTAGGCTATGTTTATAAAGAAACACACTGGCTATATCTGTAATATTTAAAATAGTTCAGTTGGTGGTAGGTGTGGGAAGGGGATCCAAACAGGGATTCTGGGCATTTTCCTTGCTCTTCCTTCTGACATGTGAGTTCAGAGCAGTTGGTAACATAGCGACAGGCTGCAGCACTTCATTATCACCACAGTCTGCTACCTTTTAATATAGTATCTGACATTTCAGTCAGACAGAGATCTGCATCCTTAAGCTGGCTGGAACTTCATGCCTTGCACATGAGAGCATCCCCTTGCTGGGTGTGGGGATGAGGCAGGGCACAGGTTGCCAGTGTTTATTTAGATATGCTAAAGCATGGCATTCAGGTGAAAGGCAAAAATATATAAATACTGATGGAAAATGGCCAACAAGATCCAAACCATCCTCTGCCATCTGGCAAAAACATTTCCCTGTTATGCAGTTTCCAGCAAGGGCTCACACAAGTGTTTATTTGAGAGGAGAAAACCCAGTTTCATTTGAACTTTGTTGGCAGAGCCAAGGTACCCAGTGGGGCAGGTGCTGGTGTTGCCTGTGCCACGAGGTTGTAAGGAAGAGTCCAACACTGAAAGTGGTGCGGCCACAGAGGCACAGAGTTGCAACTGTGTTAGCCAGGCAAGAGGCACAGGCAGGACTGTACTTTTGGGATTGCAGTGCGGGGAAATATTTGAGCTTGGAAAGTTCTGACTTAAAAGAAGCAACTCCATGACTAAGACTTTTCCTTAGATATGTTAGACATTTATTGTTTCAGACCTGCCTCTTTTGCATGGCTTTCTGTGGCTTGTCTTGAATGTTCTGTTTCACTCTGCCTACTTGCCCTTGTTGGGAATCTGCTATTAGAAAACCTAAATAAATTGCAGAAGAGAAAATGTGTAATAATATCTATTGCTCATTTGAACCTCTGCATCTCAAGACCTCTCTTATAAAATCTTAAATAAAATCAGACCTGGAACGCAGATGTTACTTATATTAATTTTCCAGATGGTTAAACTGAGGCACAAGCAGTTACTGGCCATGTACAGGTTTTCCTACCTTTACTGGGTAGCAGAGTTTCTCCCAGTAAGACTGTGAATTTTATATATTACATGGAAAAGATGCACTAAAGTTCTAGGATTTGGCTGCAAATAAGTAGCCTAACTTTGAGATAAGAAAGTTCTGGTTTGCTAAGTTTTGCTTTGACACTTTAACAACATTGGCAAGCCTGATGATTCCTGTTACAGCCCATTGAGATTTCAGTCAGGGGTACCAGCACGACTGAGAAGTTTAAATGCTGTGCTAGATGCTGATCAGCAGAAGAGCTGCCCTGTTTGTCCCATAGCTGCACAAGAATAATGTGTGAAATCCTCTTTGTTTGTAATACTTTCTGTGTTATCCAACTTGAAAGACTAGAAAAGCTTTTGTTAATATTTCAGCAAAATTTGTATCTTAAACAAATCTTTGATCAAAGCTTAAAATCACCTCGTTTGATCTAAGCTGACTTTATGGATAGAAGTAGAATAAGGGGATGGTTTCCAGTACTCTCCATTTTATCTTGGCTAGAATAATTTTTCTCAATAATTCATGCACTACGACATCCATAATCTTTCTTTCATTATGGCTAGACTATTTGCTTTAATACTAGGTTTAAAATGTCACGTAGGATAACTATGGGGGTTCTGTGAGCTGAATTGTTAAAGCACTTTTCTCCTTTGTAAATCACTTAAACCATAGGCTGATTATGAAAATAAAAGCCTGTGACCCTTTAAGTTATACTAACACATTATGATTGTTGCTGTGAAAAGAAAGGTGAAATCTTTTTCTTGTCAATGAAACGCAAGTATGTAAAACACAATCCTGGTCTGATTTGTGAGCTGTGGTTAGCACAGTGATTTAGTAGAAACTTCATAAAAGCACCCCAGTAATTTGGGACATTTATCTTAGTTTTTACAATCATCCACAACCTGTGAAAGCTTAATATGCATTGCAAATCCGGAAGACTTGAACTCTTAAGTGTATAAAGTCTTTTGAAAAACAATGATTCAATTCTCAGAAGCCTGTTTTCCCTTCTAAAACTCGCAGTTCAAATTCAGGGGGTTTTTTTGAGTTATTTTAATGTATTAAACTTCCTCAATACCAACACAAGTTTGCCTTAAAGGGTCTTTCATATGTGGGAAATATGTAGGATTCCATGTCATACCAAAACGCATCATGCATCTCCTAGTAAAGACTGAAGTTGCTCACTGAAGTTCACTGCTTGTGAATAATAAAGTAATAAAATACTAAGAGAGGATACTGAACATGCATTAATTGATCCAACACACTTCTTGCCCAGTGGAGGGCTGCCAAACACTGGTAGGCAGCACTTGTGGTCAAGGAAGGGTATTGCATAGCAAGAATGTACCTGGGAATCATCCTAATGCTGTTTCTAGATGTGTTGAACATGCTTTTCATAGTGCTTGGAAGTCACCAGTGAGTTGGAGGTCTGATAAAGCTGTCAGTCAGCTAGGAAGTATCAGGAGATATCAGATGGGAGGCACAGGAAGAACTTTTGAATTCCAGGTCAGAGTCACCGGAGCTGCAAGGCAGATTGAGAGTTTGCTGTGCAAAACCAGGTTCCTATTCTTTGTTACATTGTGTAACAGAAATTTTTTGACAAATATCATCAAAGGATATGAAACAAACACTTAAGAGGCTGAAGAGCTTCAGTGGTAGGGTCATTTTCCACTATTTTGCGTGATCAGAATGAGGGGAAAGGGATTCATCACCATTATGGCACTAGAGTGGGCAGTTCTTTGCTGAGACCACTCTAGGCTTTGCACATCATTTTGTAGCAGCTCTCTCCCTCACAAGAAGCGCTTGCTGAGTGTATTGGTTTACTCCACCTGGCAATTACCCCCCACACTGCTTCTCACTCACTTGCTCTGGTGAGATGGGAGAGAGAATCAGAAGAGTAAAAGTGAAATATCTTGTGGACTGAGATGAAGGCATTGTAACAGGTAAAGCAAAAGCCATATACACAAACAAAGCCAAACAATGAATTCATTTCCCATTTCCCGTGGGCAGGCAGGAGCCCCAGGAAAGCAGGATGCCATCCCAGGTAAAGGTGACTTGGGAAGAAAAACTCCATCACTCCCAACATCCTCCCTCTTCCCCCTTCCCTAGCTTTGCCCAGTGAACATGACAATGCATGGTATGGGATATCCCTTGGGTCAGTGGGGATCAGCTGTCCTGGCTGTGCCTGTCACAGCTTCTCGTGCACCCCCAGCCCACTCCCTGTGTGGGGATAGGCAGGAAAGGCCCGACCCTGGGTAAGCCCAGCTGAGCAGTAGCTGTCCATACTTCTGCAGCATAAACAGTATTTCCAGCGCAAACCAAAAACGTAGCCTGTACTAACTGCTGTGAAGAAAATTAACTCTGTCCCAGACACAAACACCACACCATGGCAGTCTGGGTCTAAAAATAGTGCTGCTGTTAATGGAAGAAAAGAATGAGATGTGAATGAAAAATTGAATACATTATATTGATGTCTCAACTAAAGAGAGATTTCTGACAGTACTTCTCCCGCAGTTTTGTAAAGCAGTACTTCCATTTTATTAACAATGACTGAAAGAAATAAACAATTGCCTACATATTTTTCTGGGGAGAAGTTTCTCCTTCTGAAATCCTTATAATGAAAGGCCATTCTCTCTGCTTTTCTCAAACCAATTTGTTCATAATTGCTACCTTCAAAAAGAACATGTCTGAAGATTTCAGTTTTCATCTTCCAGTCCAGATCTTTAAAGTAGAGGCAAAACAAATGAGCTCAGGCTAAAAATTTCTCTTTGTGTGTGTGTGTGCGCTTTTTTGGTTTTTTGGGGTTTTTTTGTGTTTTTTTTTTGTTTGTTTGTTTTTGTTTTTGTTTTTGGTTGTTTGTTTTGTTTTGGTTTTTGGTTTTTTGTGTTTTTTTTGGGGGGGGTTGTTTGTTTGTTGTTGTTTTTGTTTGTTTGTGGGTTTTTGTTTGTTTGGTGTTTTTTTTGTTTTGTTTTTTGGGATTTTTTCCATAAAAATAAGATCTAAAACTCTCGGGATCTCCTCTCGTCAAGGTGACCCCAAGGTGTGTTAAAAGTCTCTTTTCTCCAACCCAGCTGTCAAAGAAGGAGTCAGAAGTCTTTGGCTGTCATTCTCAAGGCTGTTCTTTATTTCTTATCTAAAACATTTTCTGTCTGGCCTGCCGAGGTCTGTTCAGCAGGTCAGTCTGAGGCACACTGCCCGTCCCTGGCCTGGTGTTGTCTTTTATACTACAAACTACATGTTCGATATTTATTGTTATTTTCCAATACCTATCACCTATGTTTGACAGTGACTTTCTACTCTACACCAATCCCAAACTGCCACCATCACCAAGAAGATGGAGGCTAGGAAGAAGAAGGAAGAAGAACAGGACAACGCCCTAATTCCTCCATCTTATCTCCTAGACCCCCATAGTAAAATTCTTCAAAATTTCACCTTTCACCCTGTGACAACTACTGTTATGCTACTTAAACTTTTGTGACTTCTAATTCTTCATATAAAGTTGGTAATTTGCTCCACGGGTTGAGATCGAATTCCCAGATGTCTTTGGCTTCCTGCCAGGGTCTCCGAGCCTCTGCCAGGGTTTTGAGCCATCCAGGGCACCCAGAGGGATGTCCTGCGTTCTGACATAAAAGAGTGGAATAGAGCCACACTCTGTAATGCTCTAAACCTTTGCAAAACTGTAAGACCCAGAAGTTTCCTATCAAGAAATTTCTTAATTGTGAAACTTTATCCAGCGTCATAAAACAAAAATTAAAAAGTCTCCCTACCTGTAATTACTGATCCTTTGTATTCCATAGTAGAAAAGAGAAGACTTGTGAATCTCCTAATTCAATATCTGAGAAAATACAGCCTGGCAGTTAATGGAAAGGAACCTGCTGTGTGTCATTTTGGGTCCCTTTCAGTTTATCACTGACTTACAGCACAGCACTGAGCAAGGAACTTGATCTCTTTGCAGCCCACTTTATATCACTATTTAAAAGTTGTAAGGAAACCTACCTTCCAAGGGTTTTTTCAAGTCTTATTGTTCATAAGACACCAGGACAGGACCAGTCACTAGAGAAATTTCAAAGTATAATTAGTGTTGGAGGATTAGTAGGCTATTTCCTACTGGTGATGTGCAGTTAATCCTGTAGGCATCTCGAAGTGCCTAAATCCCCAAATTCACTCTATGAAACAGTGATAGTCTTAATTTACAGTAGCACAAAAAAATAGATAGAGGAAGATAAATATATAAAGATAGATAGATAGATAGATAGATAGATAGATAGATAGATAGATTAAAAGATTAAACAGGGATAAAGATAAGATAAAGAGCAAACTTGAAAACTCCTTTGGGTGGCGCTTTAAGTTGTCAAGTAAAGCGACCTGCAAATTAATGCCAAATTAGCAGTGGTGAATCTGTTTTTCCTCCTGACTCTATTGCTGAGATATTCCATAGTTTGTTCCAAAATGTTGCTATTAGGAGTCTTGGATGTAAAGCAAGCATTTTGATGGTGTATCTGAATTAACTTTCTGTGAAAAAAGAGGTGATATTTTAAAAGTTGTCTATGATACCTCACTGCAATAGTATTATACCGGAATATATTCATCATTGCTGCTAGTTCTGAGTTAAAAAAAGCCAAAGGACAAGCTAAATGATCTCCTTTTGTGGTAAATCTAAGGAGCAATTAACCATTGGGATAGCCAGGGCTAGATGCAGCTCAGTGATGGGAGGCACTGAGCACTTGCGCCGTGTGGCTCAGGAGAGCAGATGCCAGAGCAGCTGCCACGAGTGGGGCCAGGAGCCCCAGCTCATCCTGTGCCACATAAATCTGAGTTTGGGGGCCCAGCTGGTGTGGAGCTGGCCACTGCCAGCACTGCTGGGAAGCATAAGGCTGAGCAGAATGATGAGGGGGCTCTGGAGCTGGCTGCCAGGACAGCCACCGGGCTACAGGCGGATTACGGGAGGTCGAGTGCGGATTTGTGCATGGCAAGAGTGAGAGCAGTGAGTGTTAGCAGCACTTTAAGGGAAAGCCAAAAGCCCATATTTCATTTTGTAAACACAGTTTTCTTTCTCAAGGCATTATTTTCTGCTTGTTTTTTGGAAATTTTGGCTTATGCTGTGTTATAGAAGACAAGTAATGAACTCAGTTTTAACCAGTTTCTTCTTCTGTCAGTACTTGCATCTTACATTTTGGAAGCTCTGCACCTGTGTCTTGAAATAAGAGATCCTTGCCCTTTCTGGGAAGATCAATTTTTAGAAAAAATTAATTGGACAGAGATTCAGCTAATGTTTGTATGAATAATAGAGAAGATGAATATTTATAATTTTCTTTTCCTTTGCAGTTTAGGAATTAGGTCCTCTAGAGAAAATAAACAAGTCCCAATATATTCAAAGCACCCTGAAGAAGAAATTTAGGACTCTTGTCCTGAAAATCTTTGCTTTTCAGAACTAAAAAATTTGTACTTCAATTGCTTCAGTATTTTGTACTAAATTACTTCAAATTTAGATTAAGATGTCTTTTCAAATCTCCGTATTAGAAAGAGTCTAAAGTATTCAAATTTAATTAATACACTGGATATGAGAAAATTAGAAAAGGAATTATCCCATGCATCCTCTTGTGGGTATATGGGTTTTTTCTTAGGAATGCCATTGTAATGTATGCTAAAGTTTATATTCTGAAAAATAAACCTGTTTGAATGTATGTTTGCTTCTGTTCTGTTGGGACAATAATTTACATTGCCTTGTTATTTAGCAGTCACCTCAGCCTACAGCATCACTTGTGTTTATGCTCTTCAGAATTCTCCTCCAAAAAGAGGTAAATCTAATTTCTCTTCCATTTTCTAAAAAATTTTACAGTTGCTATATCACATGGGTCAAGCTTTGTCCTTCTTCTTATGCATAAGGTTACTGAAAGTACTTTTCTTTATTACAGTTGTATTTTTTCCCTGTCTTTATATTTTCCCTCCCTAAGGGCCAAGAGTGGTTAACCTGTGTATGATGTCATTGCTGTGCCAGCACCAAAGCAGCAGTTCTAAGTGTTCAGAACCCTACTACTCATTCTGGATTTAAGGCAGTCAGCCACTGTGAGTTTGGATGAAGATTCAAGAACTAAGTTCATATGAATATACTAATGAAGGAGCCACTATTATACAAAAGTAAGTAAGCATAGAAAATAGATGAAACAAGAATGCTTTAAATTAGTAAAAAGCCTTGCAACTTCACCAGGTAGGGTACTGCTGCAGACAACCTCCTTGCTGAAATGAAATTATTTGGCCCATGTAGAACAGGAAAACAATTTGACTGCATCCCATACAGGCTCAACTGTAGGAGGAACCTTCTGTGACTGCAAAATGAAAATGCACCAGAGGGAAATCTGAGTCCAACTGTTCTTCAAAGGCTCTGAATCTGTCAGCAGGTGGAGTCCTCCGCAGATCACTTTGAAAAACTTTTTCAGATGTTTCCCTAAATGTGGGACTTATTGTTTGAAAATCGATTTGTCACATATTGTGCAAAGAGTCAGAGCCCAGCAGTGTTATCAGAAGAACAACTGATGACCTTTGTGAACTCCTGGTAACCCTAATTGCGCCTTCTTGATCACTTAACATCAGGTCCCATGCTGTCCAATGCCATAAAATAAGTGGGGAGTAGAGGGTATTTTACAGGGTATTTTTGGCAGGGATAGGGTTAATTTTCTTTATAGCAGCTGGAAAACTACTGAGAACACACATTTGAAGAGTTTTGTGTAATTGTGAGAAAAAAGTGCACATAATTGTTTTCTGGTTTTGAAATAGGAAAAAACCAAGTACAATGAAGGATTTGGCACCAAGTGATTTAAAATGTCAAGCGCTTCAATTTCTATCAATTCCACATACAGCTAAGTTTGAATATATTTCATAAATTGAATAAAGTGCTTACAAATGTTTTAGAAATACCAAGTGCTATGCTGCCATTTTATTAGATACAGATTAGATGATGTTGGAAGCTGAAAAAAGTGGAATTTCACCAGGCCCTGGAGATGGGCAACAGGACTTCTCACTTGGCTTGGGTCTGTGGTCTTGATCCAGCACTGTGAATAAGTATGAAAGGTAAAAGAAATTAAACTGAAAGGGGAAGAGTCAGCAATGAAAAGTAAACTGAAAAGACCATGACTGTGTTGGACAGGAGCCGTGCAGTGTCTGCTGACGGCTGAAGAGTCAAGACAAACCTTTCCCCCTGCTTCTAGGTCTGTTCCTTCTATTGCTGCTGTGCCCAGCTGAAGTTGTTTCAGTGACTACCACTGCTTGACTAATTCATACTTTCCTCCAAAAAGTCTGCAAAAATCCACCCACAAAAAATGCCTAGGAAATTTAGTAACCAGTAAGACTGTCAGTTTAATGGAGAGTTTTAAGTGCTTTCTTTAAGGATTCAGTTCTAATTCAGGAGTTTAGAAGGTGACATTTTTGGCAAATGTCACTCAGCAGTTCGTATTTCATGCAGTATATAATATCTGTACTCAAAGGTTATAACTACAGTTTAAAAACAATTCTATTTCTCAGTGTGTGGAAGCACTGTGAGTGGAGTTGTACCATTTCAGGGTAGTAGTTGTCCCCAAAAGCTACTTTTTCTTTGAAGAACTGTCTCCCAAACCTCCCTATTTTGCTATGAAGGGATTTCTTCCAAAAGTCCAGTGAAGTGTATTCCCTCCATCCTACTGCCAGGCAATGGTGGATTCAGATGAAAAATAAGTATTTGCATTTCCTCTCTTGTCCAAATAAGAAATTTAAAAAAAAAGAGCAGAAAGCAGCACATGACACACAGAATGGCAAGGAGGCACATCAGTAATGTCCTTGATAAGAAGCCTGCTGAAGGCAGAAAAACTTAATGGGAATTTTTCAAAATACCTCAAAGCAGAGAGTGAAACAGAGAATCAGTCAAAACAGAAAATTATCCAGCTGTAAAAGGGAAGAGGAAAAAGTGAAAAAAAAAAAAAATTTGGGGTTGTCCCCCAGTTTTCACTATGGAGAGGTTTAAAAGAGAGTCCTGCATTCAGGTAAAAGTTTGAGAACCTTTTAGAAAAGGAAATATTGGCAGAAGAGATATTCAGAATAAACTTATAAATTTGATAATAGTGTTAAAATTATTTACTAAAGGATTCAGTAAGGCTTTGATTAAAAATCAGAGAAAGTTAAGCCAGTTTTTAAGAGTGATTTCACAAAAATACAGTAAATCTGATTTTCACAGCAGGAAAACTGGCAGACTTTATAATAAAACACGAATTGTTTCTGATATACAAGTATAAAACATTGGGGAAAAATCAACATTTTTGTCATGCAGCACAGATCTGTCAGATTCTTTGTAACAGCTAACAAGCAAGCAATAAAAGGCCTTAGTTAATACAGCATTATTGAATTTCAATTCAATTATTGAAGTTTTGAAAAGCTATTGCAAATGTAAATAAATGGCTTGCCATTGATATTTTCACTCAAGAGTCTTTGTAGAGCTTGTGCTATTCTCATAATCATAAATGATCAGAAAGAAGGGGAAATTAGTGAGATAATAAAATTGGTTGCTGACACAAAATTAGTCATAATAGTAAAAATTAAATCTCAAAACTTATTCCCAGGGAAGTATTTTTTCAATGGTGATTTGGCAGTTTTGGAACTTTTTCTCCAGAACATAATGAGTATAGGAATTATTATCCCATTCAAACATTAGACAAATTCATGTAAATCATGTAACTACTCATATTTCCAAACAAGGCCAACATTCAGGAAGAACTACTCACTCTTTGCTTTTATGCCATGTTCTTCCCTGTGCATCTTCCAGGCACAGAGACAGAAAACTGGGAGAGAAAAATGCATGTGTCTCCCATTTCTATCTCCAGCTGTCTCTGAATCCTGCTTTCTGCTGTAGAAATTCTGCAGTGTTTCAGAGTAGGGACTGTAATTTGGGACAGCCTCCCTGTGTCCCATTTGGGAAGTGTGGGATGATTCCCTGTCTTGTCCTGGGGATGCAGGATAACTCATGACAGTGCGTCTTCATTACCTGTCTTCAGGTAAGGGCTTGCAGAAACTGCAGAATTCTTACTCAGTGTAGTAGGACACTGTGGAAAACACACCCTGAAAAAAAAACCAAAAACATTCCAAACCAACCCCCACCAAAGTTCCTTCTCTGATCACAACACACAGAAGAATTTTGGTTTTCAGTGTTGCATTAGAGACATGTTAATACTTGGTACTGATGAGAAGCTTATCAATGCCAAAGGCAGGGAATTGTTGAGGAATTAAAGTTGGGATCTCAGTTAAGCTACTCATTATTTATTAAAACTGATCCCTGGTTAAGAAACCATGACTGTTCTGAAAATTTTCTAGCAAAAATCCCCTCTTTTCACAGCCTAGCACCTTTGGAAGCTTATGAGGGCGCTAAAGGACTCCAATAAACCACCCCAGATCTCATTTCTCTTTGTCACCTTTGTGTATTTGATTGCATCATGCTCCAGCTACTCATAATTAAACCTGTCAGTCAGACAAGTGTCCTGACTTGTTCTGAGAGAGAGAGAAAACCCTAGCAGACATCGTGCTGAGGTGTTGCTAATGTGGGAACCTTGGAAAACAAGTGCAAGCAGTGAATCTGGGGCAAGAAGAGGAAAAAAGGATACTGAACTCTTCAGGGAATAGGCTGGTCAAGAGGACTGGTTAGAACAATGAACTGCCTTTTCCATTATTAGTCAGAATTTGTTCCGCACAGCACTACCATTGTTGGTGTGAACTAAAATTGCCACTGAGAACCTCAAACACTGCATCAGGAATTAAATTAAGATTAAACACATGGGGGTAGGGGTGATGAGGATGGGGTGGGCAAGAAAGGCCAAAAAAATCTTGCTTTTCATCTTCTTATGAAATCTTTTTTTTTGCTCCAGAGAGAGATGACAGCTCTCGTATGTTTAATTCTGGCACCTTTTCATTAGTGCTAAATTTGCTTTCTAAAACTAGGCAGTAACACCAGGAACTTTGTCTTTGATTAGAGCAATTTTAAGACTCAGTTCATTCTTAGGTACCTTGATGAATCAGTGCCCAAATTTTCAGCTCCAGTTCCTGGCCTTTGAAAATACATAAAATTTTACTGATAGTTTGATAAATCAAACAGATCTCTGAGTGAAAGATGTATTTCTAGACTTGAGCTGTCACGCTTTCCCTTCAGAAAAACAAAACATTGGGCTACATATCTATCTAGATTACTAGGGTTTGTTTTTCTTCTTTCTAAAATATTTAATATATTTTAAGATATAAGGATTATCTGTTCTGACTTATCACTTCATCTGACTCACTGAATTTCATCCAGTAATTTTTGATTTGAATCTAATAGCCTGTAAATGAACTAGAACTTTTCTTCTGGGTAGACATGCAATCAAGGAAACCATTGATTTTATACATGGAGCATATTGTTTTCAAAAGTGTTTTCTCTGCATATATCTATTTAAAAATATGACCACAAAGAATCTTGAAACAGTCTCAGGATATCACACTGTCTGGACAGAGAAATTTGTACAAAATATTTGTCTGACAATAAGGAATGGTGCAGAATATAATACTACTGAAAAAACTGCTATAACTTCATATTCAGTTCTTGCTATAAAATCCTAAAATCATCTCTAAGGGAAGCAAAGTTATTGTCTTTTTCCAGGTTTACTTTAAATCTCAAAATTACATAATTTTGTCTTATTTGCAAGTGATATGTGAATGCTGTTGTGTTGATACCTTTATCTTCGTGAGACAGCTTGAACTGGATTTCTTGGGATGCAAGGAACAGTTTGCTCGTGTAATTCACCAGTTGTTTTTGTGGAGGAACAGAAAGACCCAAACCTAGGAACAGAACTAAAATGCATTTCTCCATGCACTTCTAGAAGGCTCCTAATTCAGAAATGTTTGGTTTAAAAAAAAAAAAAAAGCACTGGAGTCCTGTAAAAAGGGCAGTCTTTGTAGACCAGAATGGGGTTTTTTAGTACTGAAAAGCACATTGTCGCAGTCAGAGGGTATTCACAAACATCATTTAAGGGTTTTCTTGGCTTCTCTCTGTAAGGTTGGGTTGCCTTAACTGGAAACAGAAGAAATGCACTGGAATTACTGCTGAGCATCAGCCAAATATAAACTCCTGTAAATCTTGTCAGACCCTATACAGACAGGTGAGACAGTCAAAGCCATGCTGTCATGGGTTTCTGAGTTAGATGATTCTCCCATGAAGTCTCTGCCTGTTTCTGTACCTATATTTTATCCACTGCATGTTCAAAGTGGTTTTGTCAGACCCCACATCCACCCCATGGCGTGGCTTTTGCTGGGAGCTGAATGAAATCACACGAGAGTTAAACTGCCAGGTACCTTTCCATCACAGAGTGCACAAAGATGCATTTGCCTTCTGCCCAGCTCTCACACATGCAGAGGCTTCACCGCAGTTCTAAGGCAGAATTGTGAAGGCTCCTGGGCATGGGAAGACATAAAAGAGGAAAGAAGAGATGTTGAGGTGAGGTGTGGAATAGGGCTAGGGTTTTTCGAACTATGCCTGGAGTATCAGAGGTGTTAAAATCAAAGATGTAGGTGTATTGTTTACAGTGTGAGGAAACAACAGAGGAGGGCACAGAGCATTTCAAACCTGTTTGAAAGGAGCCTGCAAGGTGTCAGCTTCTTTCTTCTCCATCAAGGCTGTAGAAGGATCCTAGCAAAGGTTTCTCTTTCATGCCAGAACTGTTCAGAAGCTTGTCCTGATGGCTCAGCTTTACAGGAGAGCAATCTTTGTTAGTGTAGCTCCCAACGTGGTGCAGCTGCTGCCTGCTAGTCTGGCTAGAAATGTCAAGCCACATAAAGACCTGAGAACAAAATAGCTGTAGACAGGTTTCCTCTCATCTGATTTTTCAATAGAGACATTATGATATTTCAATATTTTCATTCCCATTGCTTGCTCTCAGAGCAGACAGTGCATAATTTTACCCCAAAACACATCCACTCTGTCCTATATTCGACTACAGTAAGCTGAAGACACTTGATATTCTACATTTTGCACGCTGAACATTCATTTTATGGGGTAGCATTTTTGCTTGTCTTCCACAATACAGCCTAAGAACTGTCTAAATATTCATTGAAATAAGATGTCGTGTCTCCCACCTCTATAAACCACTGTCATAGTTCTTCTATCTAAGCAAAAAGATAAATAAAATAAATACTTTTATAATAAAAAGTCTGAATATTAAATAAGTTCTACAGAGCTTAGCTGCCATCTTTCTGAAGGGCTTCTAATGGTTAAATAAGATTTGGCTTTGTTCAGCTCACAATTCCTTGAGTTAAAGAACTCAAGAAAATAATGTGCAGAAAATAATTTTATTTTTTGTACAATTTCAGCAGATTTTCAATGATAAATTAGTTTCAAAGACAGATCAATTCACATATTTCTCTCCACTGGTTGGTGAACATCTTTGTAGGTATCATCTCATTTATATTTCTCCTATTTCTCTATCAAATATAAACTTCCATATTAGACTTTTTTATTCCTATTGATGAACTCTATATCAAGTTTAAGAGTTTTAGATTTAGATAAGAACAATAAAGAATATGTCAGAAATATAAAAGGCTGCAAACGTGGTGGAAGAGGAGTTGCCAATTTAAGGGGTTTCTTTTACATAGTGTAGGAAGTAAAACTAAACAAATTACTATAGTGAAGTATTTTAGTTGATAGAGTTGATTTATATTTTTTCCTCTGTTGGTTTATACTCCCATCTAATTAGTCAGAGCTTAGTGTAGAAAACAGAAGCTGATAGTGATTTTCCAAATGAAAAAGTAAAATTGACAAAGCTCTTTTCAATATTGCTGTTTTAACTCTCCATGGATCATTTTATTCAGGCAGCCTTTAGCATTTATTCAAGTGCTTCATAGATTACTTGAAAAAACAAAGAAGTAATTTGCTAGCTAATACATGCAAGGAACAGCTACATTTACCAAATTTTTAGTCTAAACAATTCATGTGCTCGCAGTTCCCAGTAAGACTCCCCTGTGAGTTTGCAGGTCAGGCAGTGGGCAGGGCAGGGGCACCAAGCCTTGATATTGTTATTTTACTGTCTTGTGGCTCCCTGTTGTTTCTTTCATGGGTTTACACACCAGCTCTCCATGCTGGTGTTTATCCTCTCAGACCCTCAAGCTGCTGTGAGTTCATAGTTTTAGCTTCTTTACTTTATGTGACTGTATGGGCTTCCCTGTAACCCTTTCTCACAATGAAATCTTGCTCTGAAATTTAGCCCCAGATTTTGTACTGGGCTGTATTGGAGCTAAGCCTTGGGCTACAGCGAGCTGCATCCTTTGTAAGAGGAATTCACGGGAGAAGGCTGCAGCTAAAACTTGTTTGCACTTTTAGCAGAGATAAGTGCAGAGGTTAATCCCACCCTGAGCTATTGTTTCAAGGCCTCTGCAGGTGCAAGACCTCACCCTGGCTGCATGTGGTTAAAATTGCTGACCTGAATGAGTTGTGATTCCTCCTCTGATTCAATTTTGCCTTTACCTTTGAAGCATGAGTTTTTCTTTTAAACAGTGAGAGTACAAATGATAACTCTCCTCATCTTCCTTTTGTTGGCACACAGGGTTTAGCTTCCTGCCCTGTGGAGAATTTTGGATAATTCATTGTCAAGACAACCCTCAGCAGGATAAAGGTCTTGCGTGAAAAATTACATTTTCCACAAAGAACACTTTAAAACAAAGCACAAACACACCAGGCAGTAGGTGGCAGTTCACGGTGGTATCTGATGGCAGAACATCTCCACAGAGAAAGAACCTGAACTACAATTGCTCTGTTCCATGAAAATCATTAGGTGTCTTTTCTTCACACCAGCTGGTTTTCGTCATCTCTTTTTCATTATATTGAAATTATTCACGCAAAATGAAAGTAAAAATTAGAAAAACTAGGGGGGAACATGCCAAAGTCTTCTGAACAGATGAAGGGGCTTGAAGGAGCTGAAGAGGGCAAAAAGGATCCCCATGTCATAAATTATGTTGGCCAGTGATTTGGAACAGAGAGCATGTTTAATCCTGTGAGACTGCAATACCTTGCATGATGTACAAGTGCCTCACAGACAGAAATTATTGTCACCATTTATAATATAAATGACCACATCTGTGTAACAGGATTCATTACTAGATAATTCCTTATCTGGGCTGAAAAATTAAATTGCCTAACGATAGCAGCACAATAGCTCTCTTGGCAATAGAGCTGCACAGTTGTTGAACCAAAACAACTCTCTGCAAGGTCCTTAGTTAGAGACCTCCAAAATGCAATATATCCAGTGCTGCTCTGCTCAACCATGACACCCTCAAATCCAGTGGTCTGTAGAAACCACTGTTTGTTCTTTGTGCATGTGAGAAAATAATTTTTCTCATTTTAAATGTTACAGCTATTCTTTTATGTGGTTCCACTAGAAATCCACTTTATAACAGAAACCCTGGGCTTTTTGAACAATACAGCTGCCAGAGGATCCTGGCACTGTGAGCAGGGTGATGAACTAATATTGGATTTACCAATTAAAGATAAGATTGTCTGAGAACCCACTGGTTTTGGTCACTTCAGGCTCCCCTGGGAGAGGCATGAGGAACCTTTGTGAAGCTGTGCTGGCTCTTTCTCACACAAAGCACATAAGCCATATTCTGCAGGCTGAAGCTTTTCCAATTTGTGGATGTCTTTGGCCATATTAAGAGGAATTTGAGAAGAGCTTAAGGAGAATTAGAAATTCTTATTCAGAAACCAGTAGCTTAGCTGCTGGTTATTATTCTGAGCTGCTGTTTTTTCTAATATCAATTTCAATTATTTCCATTTCAGAAGAATCATCTTAATAACACATTGGGAGCAGAAATAATATATGGAACTGTTTGGAGGCTACTGGCTTAATAAAAATAATTTCTGTTCAGCCCATCTATTCTGCTAGAACTTTTCTACAGCTTTCTTTCTTTCTGGTATATATCCCATATTTCTGCTGGTAAAATTGGAATTCATCAGATGTGAATTTTAATTCCTCCTCTAGAGTCAGTGCAAAGAGAGAGGTACCTGCAAACATTGATTTAGTGCACTAAGAGCATAAAGCTCTGCTCAGCTTTGAAGGGAACTATTAATGAGCAGAATCTTTGCTTGAAAATCTAAAATAACACAAGGCTAGGCCAACATTTGTTTGTCCTATTGTGTGTCTTGTCTAATACCAAAACATTTCTGGCAAATGCAGCACAGTCAGAGCAGAAAGAGTTGAGAGTAATATTGTTTTTCCGTCAGAATTGAAGGTCCACTTTATGGTAGAAAAACCAAAATAATTTCAACATGCACCCAGTGTAGACTAGCAGTCCAGTCAGGGAGTGAAAAATCAGACAGATAAAAGAAAGCTGCAAAATTTGCTTGGGAGCAAGCATATCTGAAATCAGCCATTGAGACACTATCCTGGGAAAATAGTATTAGAAAAAATACTATTGTTACCCACTGTAAGAGGAACTCTGACCATGGCAGCAGTACTGATGAACCTTGCCACTAATTTTCCTAAACAGTAAATGCAATCCAGAGATCCAGAAGCTGATCATGATGCAGGTAATGGATCAAATGCTTTTCTTAGAGAGATTCAAACTTTGAAATGAGCCATTTCCTCATAGCGTTGGAAGATATGAAGTATATAAAACTAGGGTTTATTTTGGTAGCTTTCATGTCTCCTTCCATGTCCATGCTGAGAACCGTTTCTGTCAGAGGAGGTTTTTGTTTCCTTCGTCAGACAGCCATCAAAACAGCAGATGCACCAAAGCTTTTGCAAATTTCCCAAATTTCTTAAACTCCTGAACACACAAGCCTTATGACCTATTTTCTGAGTTTCTGTGACAAAATCCCATTTTTCCTTGTTTGTTGGACTCTCTCATAACTAGTCTCCTCCCTGTAAAACATAAAGATCACCCAAAATAAAGAGATCTCTTGAAGGAGAAAAGTATTCAAATTAAAGGTACTTTTTCTATTGGGTCATTAGATTGTAAAACACTCTCTTTTTTTTCATCTAGGTCACACTGTTTTAATACTCCTGCAGCTTTTAACCAGCATAAGGTGTTGCACAAAAAGTGTGCTATGGGAACAGGAAGGGGATAATCTCTTTCTCCACCTGTTGTCTCTGATCCCAATACTAAAATCCAGTTTGCAGTTTCTGGCACCACAGGAGCATGCTGGTGATTAATGTTCAGTTTGTTGTTCACCAAAACTCCCAAGTCATTTCCTTCATGGTTTCTGTTTATCTGTCCAGCCCCCAGTTTACTCTAGTCTATGTGGTTATTGCTGAACTTTCATTTCTCTTTGCTGAAATTGTCAAGAGAGTCCTGTTGACCCACATCTCCAGGCTGTGAAGGGCTCTAAGAATGGCAGCCCTACAATCCAGCATATCAACTACCCCCCAATATGCTCTTGTTTGGCAGCCCATTGGGTGGGTATTTTATACTGCCACCAATTAATGAAGATTTAAAATAATCAGTGCCAACCACCAAGAGATGCCACTGGTACCCAGCTGCAACTTTAAACCTCTGACCACCAGACTTTTAGGCCAGGAAAAAAAAAAAAAAAAAAAAAAAAAAAAAAAAAAAAAAAAAAAAAACCCAGCAGTTTTCCACTTTGTACTCCATCTATCCAAAATACAGTTCTCCAGTTTATCATCATGGAATACCATGCTGACACTTTTCCTGGAGTCAGGGTAAACAACATCTGTTGCTGTGTCTGCTTGTGCATGGATCAAGTCATTTCCTCATGGAAAACTGAGGTTAGATTCACCAACCTGTAGTTCCCCAGGTTCTTTTTATTGCTTTTCCTCTGGCATGTTTTTTCTCTCAGAGTGAGGATAGATGCCTCAGGCTCAATTAAACACCTTTTCTTTTCTTTTCCACCCTCTTAGATTTGGACCAGACTCTCTCTTCATTCAACAGACCT
Organism: Onychostruthus taczanowskii; assembly: GCF_017590055.1. Lineage (NCBI taxonomy): Eukaryota > Metazoa > Chordata > Aves > Passeriformes > Passeridae > Onychostruthus > Onychostruthus taczanowskii. Next base: position 2,821,381 of record NW_024498685.1, read on the forward strand.
GAACTGATGGTGAGAAAAATGCTCATTCACATGGACCTGTGTTCACAGCAGTGAGTCTGTGACATCCTGATGACAGGGAAGCCTAAAGTGATAAATAGCAGAGGGCCGGTTTGGGATTTGGCCTCTTCTTGTGTGTATTAATTCTAGTGAACCCTTTTGCAGATACTATTTTAGGGTCTCCTTAGATGGAGGATTTTTTTTTTCTCTTGTAGCATCCGTTGTTTTGCTGGATATGAGAAATCTTTGGTTCAGATCTAGTAGTGCCCACCTGTCCTCACATGCTTGTAAAACGACTGCCTCAAATTTCCATTGGTGTCTGAATTCTGTCTGAATTTCAAACCATTAAAAATTGGAAACCATCTGAATTTCAAACCATTCATTCCATCTGAATTCCAAACCATTAAGAATTTCAGTGAGCACAGTTGCTCCTATTAAATATGTTTGCACACACAGGAGATAATTTCATTCAGAAAAATATCTTGTTACACAGGAGATCAGTTAGAGAGACTGTATCTGCTAGAAATTCAATTAGGACTAATCAGTTTTATCCTACTAAGCTAAGAAAGATGTTTACTTACACTGACATATAACTTAAATCTCTTACATTACTATTTCCTTAGGTATTTTTTTTTGTCACATCCCATACAGCAGTTCAAAGATTAGCAGTTAAACAGGAATTATTTTCATTAAAATGATGAATGAAAAATGAAAAATTATTTTCATTTAATGTAAATTCTTGTACTTTCCAACATCTTGCTCTGCAGCAAAGGAAACAGCAGGATTATAAGATATGGAATCACAAAACCATGGAATTGTTTTGGTTGGAAGGAACCTTAAAGAGCAACCCTCTGCCATGGGCAGGGACACCTTCCACCAGACCAGGTTGCTCAGAGCCTCATCCAACCTGGCCTTGGACACTTCCAGGGATAGGGCATCCACAGCTGCTCTGGACAACCTGTTCCAGTGCCTCACCACCCTCACAGTAAAGAAATTCTCACAAATAACTACTCTCTGTCAGTTTGAAGTCATTCCCCCTTGTCCTGTCACCATATGCATATATGGTATGGGACATACTGTGGCAAAGTTGACAAATTCCATGTCTACTGTGTCACTGTTTGTATCACTCACTTGAATAAATATGGTATATTTGACCTGGATTTCTTTTGAGTTACAACATGAAAAAAATAATATTACTAGTAAGTGGTTTGCAGAAACCTGACTGTCTTCTATTTCAAACTCAGAGTAGCTGAAAAATGCACTGAATGGGCATTGATGTGGTTTTAATGGATTTATTATTTGAGGTACTTCTAATTAAATTGATATTAGTATTTGGTGTCTCTTCTCATTTTAGAAAAGGTACAAACCAGTCAAAAACTCTTGTCTCTTATGGAAACCTATAGGTCTTGTTAAGTCATGGTTTAAGTATAGTGCTTCTGTAATACTTATGAGATTCTATGTGCAGTTCAAATTGTAACAACATCCAGAATAATCAGGGTTCACCAAATGCCTCGATGTAAAGAGCAGTCTAAACAAACATTCTGAAAGGTACATCAGCCTTGAACACTTTATATTGTATAGAAAGTAAATTATACCTTCAGCTGAAAGTAGGAATGTATTAACAGAGTGTCTAAATTGGACATGTCTCTACTTACTGATTGCTGTAAGAGTTTAGCCTTTTATTCATGGATTTATCTTCACAGTATACCAGTGAGGAGTCAGTGCTCTCTTCTACAAAGACAAGGAAGAAGAAGCTCTTATTTTTATCATGTATGATGTGAATGCCATAACAGCCAGGAGAAGAGAAAAGGGGTTTTTAAGGTATCTTTATATGATACATGGAGTCTGTGTTGGCCAGCTCCAACACAGCTGTAAGCTTTCTGGTAGCTGGTCTGGATTTAAACAGAAATTACATTAAACTCCTCATTCATTAATATGAGGAAAGAAGGGAAATGGTCTGTGATTTCCGTCATCCTGTCAGACTTGTAGAGACTGCTACAGGGGCATGAGAACAGAACATAGATTTTGGGATAGTGATGAGGCTCTCAGCTTTGATTGTTTGCAAGCCAGGACTTCATTACTGACTGCAGTCTTTCATTTAGGGATCATCCCTTGCAAAAGGCATAAAATAGAAAACGAGCAGAGAATTTTGCAGGGAGAAATATATCCCTAAACCTGAGGGCTTCCCCCCACATAGCAACAGAAATAATTCAACACAAACAACTTTATTAGTAAATATCTTCAGCCAGTTCCTTACATATCTTCTGTTCACCCTTGGACTATTCACAATGGAAAAATTGAGCATGCATTAGAAACAAACAGCTCAGAGATCTGGATGAAGAACAGAGCCAGGAACCTCTCCCAGTGTAGCACCTGTGACCAACTATCTCCTATTTAAATCAATTGAACTCAACTGTGTTTTCTTGAATTTATGAAGAGAATAAAATCCATTTGTTTCAGTGGCTGCTTTAATTGCACCACAAGATCACTGCTTTGGAAACTGCAGGGCATTACCATAAGTACAGTCAGTGACAAAAGCAGCTTTAGACTCATTCCTCAGCACTCAAAAGTAGGATTCAGGTTGAAGTCACATCCTGGTTTAGCTTAGGAAAGATGAATGTCCCCAGTGCAGTGACTGATTTTTGAAACCAGCCAAAGGAACGCCCAAAGCACAGTGCAAGTTTGTGAGCTCTGTGGTTATGGAAAGCAGTCACAGAGCAAGCATGCAAGCATTGCATCCTTCCTGTTTCTCCTGTCCCTTTCAGTTCTGCTGCCTTTCAAGGTCAGGGATACATGATTCTGCTGTGCTTAGGGATTCATCATCACCTGCTCCTTGCATTTAACATCTTCTTTACTTTAGTCCAGTTGATCTCCATAGTACCAGAGAAAGGATTATAGGCAGTACTGTTATTGTGATTTATAAAAATATTTCTTTCATGCAATTGTTATTTATTCTTTTAAACGTTAACATTCACTTTTACCATTAGAGGGCTGTATTGTTTGTTACTTTTCTATCTGTAATACATTGCATTCTTGTTTATATCAGTCAAAAACTACCTGTAATAACAGCCACAGCACAAACAAGTTCTCACCTTCCACCCAACAAGTGGCATGGGTCTTGTTTACCCTCATACCAGGAGTTCAGCAGTAAGAGGTAAATTAGTAACTGTTCCATAAAATTACTGAGTTAACCTTCGAGATCTTCGCTGCTGCTGCTGATCCCTGAGGAGATGATTGGCCTCCTTTCTCAAAGGGAAGCAGATAGAGCAGATTTGTATGGTGGTATCTGAGAGGGAGGTCCCAGAGAGAAAATCTGTCCTCACTGAGGTCAGCAGGAAATTTGCCACTGGACTGGGTTCAGGATTGCTCTTGCTTCTGCCTGACACATTAAAAGTCATCAAGAACTGCTACCAGTGACTGAGGAGGCTAAGATGAAACTTTGCACACAGTCACAGCTGTCTGTCACTTCCCAGGTTAGGATTTATTACAGCTTCCTGTCACACTGAAACACTGCCCTCGGTGCAGAGTCACAGGCTGAATGGGGAAGGGCAGCTGCAGCAGTTTGTTCTTTACATCAAGAACAAATCATAGTTTCTCTCATGGAACTCTTAGGTCCAAGGAGGCCTGCAAAGAATTCTTGCAGAAAGATAGATATGATTTTTTTCTAAATTAGAGTATTTTTTAATGCAAGCCAGAAGTGGTCAAGCTAATTTCATCAGGGTTTTTTCAAGGCAATGGCTGTACCCTGTTTTTGTGACCATTAGGAAGTACAGATGCTTAAACACTGGGATTGAGTTAGCACAGTGGAGTCAGCAGAGACATTCACTAGTTAGAACCCTCATCTACACATATATAAATTCAGGTGAAACAGACAGCACTTCCCAAAGTTGCCCAAGTAATGCAGTGCCAAATCCACCTCTGTACAACACCTGGTTGGATAAAAGACAAAATTATTTGATATTTTCCATTATAGTGAGCTCACTTGGTTTTCTTTTATGACTTATTTCATGCATCCAGATTAGAAAATGTCAAACCATTAACTGATTGTTCTTCTAAGCACTCAGTATCAGAACAGCGCTCCACTGTGTCACTGGGCTTCAGGGGACATTTCAAAGACACAAATGACATGCAGGCACCAACTTTCATTATCTGCACTAGAAATTGTTTCCGAGGTTAGGGACATTAGGGGTTCTGATGTTATACATGAGGAGAATATTTTATCAAAATACCTTGTTAACCACGGCACACAGAGGAAAGATTATTGTAAGTTGTCATGAATAAAACTGTGTTCTCAATTCAGCAAATCTTTTAAAGACATGATGGTGTCCCTTGAAATTCACTACCGCAATTTAGGAGGGCGCAGTAGCCATGTAGAAAGAGAGAAATTTCAGAAAAAAATAGCATTTCAAATCCTGACATTACAAATAAAATTAAAATTTAAAAAAAGTACAGTACATTCTATATAACCAGTAGGACAGTTTAGTTTTAAAAATTCTGCTCTGCTGGTTTTGTACTGTAGTCAGGGCCCCTAGCACACCTCTACCCCTGACATTTGAGCTGAGAATGTGCCTGTGTATGAAAATGACATAGCAGGTGTATGAATCTCCACAAAAGGCTTTGAGAAAAGTTACCTGTTGTTCTTGCTGATTCCTAATATTAGACCACGCAACAAGAAAAACAGCTTTCAGAAAAAGAGAAGCAAATTTAATTTATCTCCCAAACATGTAGACTACAACATGTGTACAATGAGCTATGGTATTTATTTTTATGCAAACTAGGTACAGAAAGCTATGTGTGAGGACAACAGCCAAACAAACAAATAAATAAAAAATAATAAATTAAGGAGTGTTCCATTTATTTTTTCTTAAATACAGATTTATTTTTCAATTTGCTTTTGAGAATATCAGCTCCCTCTTGTCATTATTGGCAGGAATGTTAATATGTCCTTTTAACACTTCTTGTGGTACAGTATTACAGACTGTTTTAGAGAAAATGTTCATGAACAGTTGATGACAAAATTTTGCCAGGATTCATGTACAGAAATTAATCTTGATTAGTTTTTTGTTACAAACTCCCAACACCAATATTTCTAAACTACCATGAAAATTACATGAATAATTTAAAAATAAAGATCATTAAATGATCATGAAATGACGATACTGGCATCATCAGTAAAGTATTGGTTAAATTATTCTTATAATTACATCTACTTTTATTTGTTTACATTATCCTATGGCCTTAGTCTTTGAATTTTAGTCACAGTTGAGGATCCTGGTGTGTCAGATGCTGTAGGTTTGGTGCTGTGTACATATAAATCTGTTTTCTGTTCAGAGAGATTAGAATTAAACTTTATGACAAACCAGATGGACAGAAACAGATGAGAGGAGTAAAGGAAAATAATGAGGCAACATTTGTGGGCGTGCTTGGCTTCTGATCTCAGAATATATGCAAATCCCAGCGGTCCCTGCTTTTGTGAGCACCTCATCAAAGAGGAATGGTTGTTAAGCAGTGGTTTTAAAAGGAATGACCAGAGTTCTAGGGAAGGCTGTGAGAAATAAAAGATAGGTGAAAGTGTCACTGGATGCCTGAATGCATGAATTTCAGAATTTAACATGGGTGTGATGAAAGTTGGCCTCACAGACACCTGCAGGAGGGAAATGTCAACTTGATACTGCAATAAGACCTGAAGAGCTTGGAAAATTAAAAAAAAAAAAAAAAAAGTACTCTCTTTGATACAACCCAGAAGGTGAGAGCAATTGCAGAGTGTGAAAGTCAAAGTGATGGACTGGGAAAATGACCTTAGCAGCAGCTTGCCACATGCTCACTGGCAGCACAAAAGTGCCTCTGACAGGAACAGACAACATGATGCCACAACAACTGAGTTTTCAGATGGCAAAGCTTTAAGGACTTAAAGGGACAATGAAACTCTATATTTGCAGTGCTCTGCAAGCTCCCACCACCACCACCACTACTGAAAAAGAACCTGTCACATTTAAAAATAGGTCTTACATGTCAGTGTTAAAAAGCACTCTAAATTAAAGATTAAACCTAGATTGCAAACCCAAGAAATAGATCACTTGCATCTGTAATGGTGTAGAAAAAGGATGTCTCAGAGGTAAATGACAAGGATGCATTTGTGAGGTAAAACATGCCAGGAAGCTCTTTTCAGTAGTGAAAACAGGAAAAGGGGAAGATAAAAAGAGTGCAAGGAAGACAAGCTACGCAATGAAATCATTGGAACAATTTAAGAAGTTGGGCAAAAGGCAGTCAAGAAACATCTGCTTTCAACAGGTAAATGTAATAGTTTTAGAATAGGAAGACAAAAGCAATGCAAAAGCCCTCCCTTTGATCAGGTTCCTCTTGGGAGGCTAAGAGGACTATTTATGGAATCAGTAAAATGCTGGCTGCAGTGGGGAGATCCTCAAAGACAGTGACAAGGTGATTGATGGTTGGGGTGAGAAAATCCACTAAATGTGAGGAGAATTGTTAACTGGAGAAGAAAGATAGAAAAGGTGCAGGAAATGTTTTGTGGCATTTATTCCACAAGTGTCCCAAGTCCAGAAAGAAGACCGAGGGGAAAAGGCAGTGGGGATGAACCAGGGCTGGATTCCAGCACGAGCTGAAATGGAGCAGGAGAGAAAATATTTCTATGAGAGAAAAGAAAAATCTTGACAAGTAATTACATTAACAGAGAAAGGAGAACAAAGGAGAAATCAGGAGGAGGAGTGAATCTACAGAACGCTAAACTGTAAAGAGTGCAAGGAAAGATGGGTGATGGCAGGTCAGTAGGTGCCTCCAGGACTTTAGGTGAGCTACTTGCTGAAGATTTTTAGTAAAATATACTTAAAGAGAAATATACCCTGGTGATTGCCAAAAACAAAATGTCAGGGGGTCACTGCAGGCCAGCGCCTTTGAGAGTCTTATGACCAAGGCTCTTTGTGGCAGGACAATAGGCAAATATTACAGAGTGCATTTTTGCCTAGAGGACTAGAGGGGGACTCGGTATGATGTGAAAGCCATGAGTCCAGAACTGCTGCAAAGGTCAAAAGTTATGTTTAGAAAAATATTGAAAAATCCAGCAGGAAGACAGTATTCAGAGAAAGCACTGGGAAATGGAATTAAAAAAATACATTATAGCAACACAACTCTGTTCCATTCTACTGCAGTTCACATATAACACAGAGAAAAACAATATTTTAAGATTAAATACCTAATCTAGGCTGCATTAGCAAGTGTTTGTCATCTTAGTATTTCAGGATCTCACATCCATTGCTTAGGAGTCTGTATTTGGAATGAAATGTGACTCACTATATATTAATGGCAACTGAGGTGGGTACAAAAGTGACTCAAAAGGGAGAAGGCAGGGGAGGAAAACAGTGGTGCTTAAATTCCTTGGGGTGGGAATGTGTTTTCCCGTGTGTAACAGGCTCTCACCTGTTTTATGTGGAATGTGGTGACAAGCTGTGTTTTCAGAAGTGAGCTGCATGTCTTTTCAACCCTCCCAAGTCTGGCCACTTTCCTTCACTGCCTGGGTATTTTAAGAACCAATAAATGTCCAAGGTTATTTCAAATTATTCTCATATATTTCCCATAGGTACTTGACTTCTCTCAGAGTCACTTTCCATTACTGTCCCTTCCTCTTTTCTAGTCCTGTGTAACATATTTCACACAATTTTCTTGAAGCATCATATGGAATTTGTGCAGTGGTCATAAATAGTGGAAGTGAGAGGAAAAAATATGTAAGAACAGGGTAAAAAGAGCTCAGTCTAACTGAAAATATCTCACAAATAGATATTTTTATTGCAAGATTGCTTACACAGCACTCATAATGCCTAAATAACTAATTTCTAGGCATATCCAAAGACAAAGAGCAGGAGAGATTTGTGGTTATTTTTGAGATTTTTTTTTTTCAGGTGTTTCTCTAAGATTCCAATGGCATCTGTATCTCTGTTATTGTCTTTCAGCACTGGGAAAATCTCATTCTCAATACCAGCATCTTTTCTGCAGCCACACTTCACAGACTATCACTTTGGAAGGTTCTGTCTTCCCAGATTTTGGCCATGCAGAGTTAAATGTTCACTCTTTAAACTGCTTTTCTAGAGTCCTTCTACAGTTTCTAGAAATAGAAAGATACCCCTATCCATGGCACAAAAATTGTACCCAGGATCTTCCAGAGTATTAAGCTACTTTTGCATGTTTAGCTTGATAAAGGGATACCAGAAGTTTTGCTCCAGGATTTCTGTAATTTGCAGGCAACAGTAGTAGTACAATTAGAGCAAAATACCACAAAAAGAGCAGAGACAGGTTTGGGGCTTATTTTTTTATTGTAATAATTGGAAGCATTTTCTGAAAGAGTGAAATTACTGTTAACTACATTAAAGAGTTATCCTAATGAAACTAATAATTTTTAAATTGAAAAAATAATTTTAATGCTAAAGTCTTCTTAAAATTAAGAAAAAACACAGTGTTTGTTCTGCAAGTGGTTGTATAAACACTCACAAAAGTTCTCACAAAACACCTTCTGTTTGGCCCTTCTGACAGTTCTGTAGGAAGTAATTTGGTCTCTAATTTCTTATCATGAAAGTACATAAAGTAATAGTTCACAGCCTTCAGAATTATCATGCAAAGAAATTAATGAGTGTTTCACAGTCACTTATGTTTTAAAATTGTGAGGACTACACCAAAGTAAACTTATTTTTGTTGGTAATGGAATATTTTCAGTTCAACCAGCTGTGCAAAAAAAAGTGAAAATTATTCAAAAGAGAAATTTGGATTTCTTCCAACACAAATTCAGAAAATAAAAGTCAATATTGACTAATAAATAATTACCTTATGATTAAAAGTAGTTTATTATAAAATATGTGTCCCCCAAACTTGTGGACTTTGATTCAAGTTTTACTTTACAAACAAATAGTGTGAAAACACCTCACAATTTACTGTCTAGTAGAGACTGGTACGAAAGGAATCAAGGCTCAGTTTTGTGTTTGAAGGGACCTTTAAGGCAGCAGTAGTAGCATTTTAAGACAGTTCAGTGCTGCTATTTTCAGTAATTTTCACCTCTTCATCAAACAAACAAGCAGCACTACAGTCAGTAGAAGGAGAAAGAAGGATCAGTGTGTGCTGGTCCAGCAATCACCAGGCAAAAAGAAGAGAATATGGACTGCAGTGAGGATCCCCAGCCATCTGGCATTCTGCAAGTTTTACCTGCAGGCCTAGAGTTAAGGACTGGAAATGCAAAATTAGGATTGGGAAGTCTGTAGTCACATGGCTCCTTGGAGGATTGGAAACCCAGCAGGTGCTGGTGGGATGCATGGCTCCAAAAGCAACATTTCCATATTTGTTATCTGGACATCCTCATCCCCTGTCCCAGTGCCAGGTTTGCAGCTGTGCCAGGCGTGACTTTGAAGCCCCTGGTAGAAAAGTGGACATTCAGAAATTTTGTAAATCAGATCTGTGCTTAAATATAGCCTGCAAAGTCGAAACTTAAGCAGACTCCAATGCTTGTTGTGCAGAGATAAAGGCAGGGAAAATGCTCAGCACTGAAGAAATATTCATATTTCAGCCTGTGCTGACTCCCCTGTGGAGCCACTGTGCCAGACTGTGCAGCCCCAATCTCTGGAGCACAAATCCTGGGGAAGAAGGAAAGTGAGGTGTGACCAGGGAACAGCTGCAGAAAGAGCTTAGGAGGAAGGACAAAAACAAGATATTAATACATCTTAAATACCTAATTATATATTTTTGAAGCACATCAGTAACAATAAGTCAAGGAGAAAGAGTGCAAAGCCTCTGCCAGGTGTCAGAGGGAATTTATTGACGGAAGGATACATTGCCAAAACGTTAAATGTCTAGACTTGCACTTCTAAGGAAAGAGTGAGAGGCAGGTTTTTATTCTTTTAAGAAAAATGTTAATCAAGTGAATTCAATCTTGAAACATGGAACTAACAGAAGGTAGCAAAAAAACCCCAATGAAATTTGAGTCTAGAGTATGCAAATCCATGACACTGAGTAGGGAAAAGCCAGGTGGGTGTGAATGGAGAAAACACAGTAGGGAATGAAAACTATGGATTATATAAATATAACAAAACTGATGTTTAGTGCACAGAAGAATCTGTTTCAGCAATAATAAAATGTTGTAAGAGAAGGACTGTAAACAGGAGGGGGTTTTGAGGCCCAGCATTAATTTACTTTATAATTAAATAATGATATTTCCAAGAATCTAATATATGATTGACCTGCATAGATAAAGAGCTTGAGGCTCAAACCATACCCTGAAAAAGCAAGTTTATAACCAGTAAGGATATTCTTATTTACAACATGGAATAAAAAGCTTCTCATTTAAATTCTAAAGTTTCATTTACAGTCTCTGCGAGAAGTTCTGTAAATGACCTTTTAAATGCTTTTAATTAAAACCCAAGAGCATTTTTTTTCTTTTTAACATATAAATTGTTTTAAAATGCAGCCAGCTCTTCTAATTTGAGGTACAGTGTAGTTTTCTATGTATTACATGTAACTTAGTCCAAAGGCTGGATTTGGTACTTCTGGATCGAGCAAGCTATTTTGCTGGTAGACTGGACTCTTAATTAAGTAAGATGTGCTATCTTTGCTTTTCTACCCTTTACCAAGTGATAGGAGATGAAATGTTAATGGGAAAGCTCTTTTTTTACCTTCAGAAGAGACAGAGGGCAGCCATTTACCATCTTTTGAGGGCATCTGTTTATTTACCTCCATCCCTCAGAGCACCACAAACCGTCCAAGGCCCGGGAAAGGTCAGGTCTGTATTGATTATGTTGTATGCTGAGGACAATCCCAGTGTAATGCTTTCTGATGGGTTCTGCTGACAGCACTGGTTCTGTGAAGATAAATGCCCACTGTAGTCATTTCATGTTGCTTTTCCCCTTTCCACTTCAAGCAGTTTGTGGCTGCAGAAGTGACATAGATCTCTATCTATTACTAACTTGAAAATCTGATCTAAAGCTCTGTGAACCTGCAGGCAGTGCACAGTAAATTGGTATTAAAACCCATATGAAGAATTGCATAATCTTTTAAAGAACATTTCATTTGCCAGTGACCTTTTCAGCACTGGAATTAGTTTCTTGTTTGGCAATGATTATTTGCTAGAATAATCCTCAATACTTGCATGTACCCTTTATCTAGCATGAGCCCTGAATTTTTCTCCACAAACCTGTCACATTAGGCTACTGTTCTCCAGGTAGATGGCTTTAATACAACAAATATTATCAAGATATATTGAGTATATTGTTAGTAAACTATGAACAGTTGAGTGTAGGTGCAGCTGATGATAGACTACCAGCAGTGTGCAGTGACCATAAAATTATTTACTTAGGAAGCTGTTCCAGAAGCAATCTATTGGGCAGCAGCTTTAAACCCTCAAAACTGCAGAGTCCCATGGATATTAAACCTGGCTTAAAAAGATCAGACGCAATCAGATGGGTGAGTGTGGGAAACACTGGCTTTTGTCAGGATATTTTCAATGCTTTACATGTGATTTTGCAGTTGTTTGGTTTTCAGGTTTTTTCTCTTGGCCACATCAAGTAAGCAGTCAGAGAAAATTAAGGCAGCACTAGGGTAAGCAGTAATGCTGAATTATGTGGTAGCTTGACCAGATCCTCCACTGATAGTTCCTTACCTTTGTTACCAGGAGTATAAATCTTATTTAAATAATTGCTGACTCTTTTTTCCCCTCACACCTGAGATGCTACAAGAACAGCAAGGAATACTTTATTCCTTCTGAAATTGTCTGAAGGCTCCCAGCTGTGGTGCTGTCATTGGCAGAGATGTCAGAATGAATCCAAACGCCAGGTACACTTCAAGTTCAGATCAAGACCTTTCTTTTTACAGAAACCTTTTAGTGATACCAGAAGATAAAGCTAAAGGGAGAAAAAATAGAGTCCAGCCACACTTCAGCTTTGCTTTTCAACTTTGAAATCTTTATGACTGAAATTACTGACACCCTGTAATGCTTTTACACAGGGAGAAAGACCCAGGAACACAGAGTGCTGCAGAGGTTGCTATGAAAGACAGCAGGTATCATATTGCAGTTATATTAACAAAGTTAGTAATTAAAAATATACAGGAATAATGGTTCTGTATGTTTCCAGTAGCCAAAAAAGAGAGCTAGTCTACTCGTTCTCTCAGCCATGCTGTGGCATAGACACCTGTTGTCAACAACTGCAAATAGATGCGTAAAACTGAATTCCAAGTGTGGAAGTAAAACTTCTCTTGATAAAATATTCTTCTGAGAAATTTTATCAAGAGGTTGTCCTCAGCAGAGATCTGGGGAAGGAAATTAATCTTTGTGGCTGTTATTATTCTTAATATGAATCTTTTGAGCTGGAGGTTGTAATGGAAGTTCCTTAGACTTAAAAGAAAATCTTTTAAATTTAAAAAGGCTTTGCTGACATCTTCTTAATTCTTTCACCACTTTTTTCTTAGAAAGTCAAGAACATTCTTCATGGGGAGATGAGTTGTGATGAACACGAGGCAAACCAGGAGAAGGCACTCATTAAATTAATAGCACCTAGTCCACAGGTAGTATGTACATCTTTAAATCCACTGATTTCTCTAAGTCCATCTTACATACATGTTGAAAAAAATCTGGCAAATTCAAGTATTTATTAAGACCCTCATCAAAGACTTCATCTCAGTTCTAAGAAATGTACTTGCACTGTTCATACAAGAATCAATAAACTATGAAGATGAACTTAAATATTACTATTTCTGTTAGCTGTGAAACCACATTATACTGTTACCAGTACTTCATTTAATTTTTCTGCAGTCATTTAGTAATGTTCAATTTGTTTTTAGGTTATTGGGTTTTTTCCCTCTATATTTTACAAACCATATGTTTTTCTCCCTTGGGAATTAGGTTGGGATTCACTTCAGAAAAATCTCTTTTTCCCTACCCAGGGTTCAATCTGTATTAGAACTTTTTTGCCATATCAAAACTATACTCCACAGGAACTATGGATTCAATGCCAATGGTTTAAAACAGTCTCCAAAGTGCAACTGGATTTTCTGTAAAAGTGCCCTCTATATACCTAAAAAGCATTCCAGAGTCATGTGAAATAACATCTTGACACAAGACAGTCAATAATGGTGAGTGCTGTGATGTTATTTGTACAAGTCCCATACGAAAGCTCTTTCTGTTGGAAGTCCATGATGATGTCCATTACTCATGGCAGCAAGTCAAAATTTTGTATTTTTTTAAGGGTTTTTTGTTTGTTTGTTTATTTTGTTTTATTTTGGGGTTTTTTTTAATCTTAGAGGGGTGAGGGGAAATAATATGTCCCTTCCCTTCTGATGGAACAGGAGGTCACAGCAATATTTCAGCCCTTAAGCCTTTGAGAGCAAGCAGTAAAAATTGCTAAACACTGTTGTTATTAGACAGTTCAACCTGATAAAGATGTCTTGGGGTTTTTTTAGCAATAACAACAATTTGTATCATGGAAATGGTAGTGCAAACAGGAAATTGAATGTACAGAATAATGGGAATAATAGGACTTGGCCATTGATTTTTACATGAAATAACAGAGGAGTGGAAGATTGGGAGATAAAAAGAAGCAATCAAACAAGCTAGCAACAATATTTTAGCAATGCAGTAAGTGAACTGGAAAATACATGGGGTGGGAAAACTAATTTTCATAACAGAAGACCAAAAAGCAGGCAAAAATAAAAGGAAGTGAATCCTCTCCCATACAAAACACTGCTGTTTGACTGCAGCTGATCTGTACTTTAATGTGGCAACAGAACCTCTGCGGTAAGAAGAAACTGAATAAAAAAAAACATAGGGGACAAGTAAGTCACTTACTTAGAAAATTAGTTCTCAGCCATTCTCAAGTGTTTTGCATTCTGATTGGAATTCATTATGTGCAGTGTTACTTCTTCACAAGATAAAAACCATTTATTTCTGTGTTTATTAAATGTTCTTGTAATTTATTCTATTGCTCTGTTACCAGCTTTTTATTTTCTTATGCCTGGAAATTTTCCTTTCTCATAGATCTCTTTTTGTTGCCTCTTTCACTCAGTGCACTTTTTTTTTTCTTTCTTTTTTTTTTCTGTTAGATAGAGCAAGATTTACCAGGAAACAGAGGCAAAGTAAGCTTGGGGTTATAATTCTATATATCTCTTCCTAGAACTACAGGGGACAAGACAAAATGTTTTCTGACAGTATCCAATGTTTCCCTCAGTTGGTCTCATTCAGTTCTGACTTCAGGACTTGATCTTGAAATAAGGCAGCTCAAATCTGGAAAGTAAGTTCTTTTAATATCTGCTGTCTCTGGTGTGCCAGCACTGTACACAGAGATGGGAAAAAAAACTGTTCACAGAACTTATTCATCTTTGACTTGGAACACCTGCAAACCTAATATTTCTTTCCTTCTTTTTTATAGTTCAATGGTTTCACAGTTCTTTTCCCCATCCATTTTTACTGTAGTTGGTCAATCAACCATTTTCATCTATGTTATCTTGTGATCGTTTCCATTGTTTTTGGTGTTATTTACTTCACAAGCTGCTGACAATCAGTTTCTGCCAGATGTTCTTGGAATCAAAACAGAAAGATGGGCTGAGACTGCAGCAGACAGCTGGGACAAGCACTGTCTGGGATTTTTTGCATGGTTTTTTTATTTAATATGTGTGAATAAATCTATTCAAAACCATAGTCTGACAGCACATGATGAAAAACAATGGGCTAATCAGCAAAGCAGTATGTGAAAGACAAAATATTTACTTCATGATTTTTAAATCATCACCAATACATGCTGAGAACAAGCTGCTGTAAGTTTTCTGAGCTTTACTGTTCATGCTTGTGCTGTACGAGAGTCCCACAATCTGAACTACTAAAGGTCCATGGTCACATTCCTCTTACCGAGAAAAGTGAGAGCAGACTTAAGATTCTTCACCATAAAGAGATCATCCAAACAGACCAAAGCTGCATCAAGCATGCCTTAAGAAGATGTTTGGGCACATGCCTGGAGTTTCATATTTTTCAAGTTAGAATTATTTCGGTTCTTATACTTACAGTGCCTTATTAATACTATAGCTCAGGAGGGGAAAACATCAAACCATTCAGAGTTATTATCCTCAAAACAGAAATGAAATGTCAAGATCTAGCTGTGATCAAAGCAAATGAATTTCTGTTGTATTCCTGTCCTTCATGCTTTGCTAAGGGAATTTACTGCTTATAAAACGTAACAGATTGACTGCCCTGTGAACAGAGGTCTTCTATTGATCTTCTGGACAAATCTGACAGTGTGAGATGCTGTCTCACTGATGTACCATCTTTCTGGCCACAGGGATCAGACAGAAATTCCACTGCAGTTCCTGGTTAATCTGCACAGGCACTCACTCATCCCAGAACCACTGTGGTTGCTGATCAATGTCTGCCAGGAGAACAGGTGAGACTCTGCTTTAATCTCACCACACGCTGCTGGTCTGCACCAAGACCTGAACCACTCAAGAAAAGTGGGAAATATATGTATGTCTACATTTATCTGCTCATTACTTTGTGTCTGGGCATTCATTTTCTCTTAGGCTCACTTATAAAAGCAAGGAACTATGAAACTGTAAGATATCCACCTTCACAAAAAAATCCACCACATTTTCAGGTTAAAATGAGCTTCTGTGAAGCTTCTAAATTACTGCAAAAGTATCATGTAGACGCAAATTCTAACGAACATTTGGAGTGCAACACGATTGAATTCACAACAGATTTACCTGGTTTGTTTTGATTTTATTGGACAAATTTTTTTCAACCAAATGTTGTGGGATTTGTGTTTTATTTGTGTAATACAGCTACATAAATATAAAACTTTATTCTTTTTTAAATGGAAGATGAGTTCTCAGCAATAAACTGCTTTCTCCTTGAAGCTTGTTGAGTCTCTGCATCTTTCAAAGTTCTAAGAATTTGAGACAGTCTTTATAATTTTGATTTTCTAGATTTGTCCTACTGAGAAATGCTAGAGCAAAACCCAGGATCATTTGTCAAAACAAAGACCTAGTTTTGCTTCTTTCCACATTACCTACAAGTAAAAAAGTCATTTAGGTTGAGAGACACGCTGAAAAAGAGAGATGTTTTGCAAGGGAACAGAGAGTTCCTCAATTAAAAAAAAACAAAACAAACAAACAAACAAAAAACCACAAAAAAAACAACAGTGTACCAGTGTTGTGACAAAAAATATCTTTGTGAGTTGTACAAAGCCAAATTTGGGTTTGTAATTCAATTTAGTTGCAAGGTTGCATCCTCTAAATTTATTTTCTGTATCAGCAACCTTTATGCATCAAGTTGAGGAAAAGTGCTCCATTTACATAGGTTGCAGCAAGGACTCCCAAATTAGTCTTCTACAAACTGCTGCTCCCTGGAAGCACTCTCCTGCTCTTAACCAGGCACCTCTGTTCCTATCATTGCGTCCTTCTCAAGAAGAAGTCCAATTACAGAATAAAATTACAGCTAAAGCAATACTAAAGTTATTTTCATCCTGCCAAATTGTTGTGAACTGCTCCTCTCCTCCTTTGATGGAAAAAGTTACTTCAAAGGAGAAAGAGTGATTTTCACCAAGCAACAATACACAGGACAGCTTGATGTTGAATTTCCCTATAGAATAAGAGTAATAAACAAAAATCTGGGACTCCTGTACTGCTACAAAAATCAGAGATCTCTACTTTTTCCTCCTTGATTTAGCATTTAATAGCAAGCTACTGTTGCACCAAAGTAAAGCCCCATAGGACCTGGTAAGTTGTGATGAATTAACATTAGACACTAATGGGTTTTAACTGCCTGGTTGACATCAGAAGCATCAATCCCAGAGTTTATTAGAAACGCTTTCTGCAAGGTTCTGGCCTTTTGGTATTTCCATGATGCTAATTGCTATCATTAGCAAGTCGCTTCCTCACCAGAGATGCTTATAAAGGACAAGTTTGTGGGATTGGATTCTGGGTGATAAGTGTGCCATCTGCTTTCCTTTTACAGCCCTCAGCCAGATAGATTCATCAGTGCCACTTTAAAAGAAGTGCCAGAGGGGAGGGAAAAAAGGGTTCCTTGCCAGAAGTTACCCAATATTTTATGAGAGATGCAAGGCCAGAGAAATTGATGGCTATTAGGAAGTTGCATTTTCACTTTTCTTTTTGGTTACATTTCAAAATAATATCTTCAATAATAGCTGCAGACATGAAAAATCAGACTGCAAGGCTAATATGTCAGCCTTCTTGCAACAAGGACGGAGTTATGCATTTTTTTTTATCCATTTCAGCTTGCGGGGTTTGGGAGCCTGTTTACCTTTTTGGTGGGAAGGGCTCAGCAGAGTGTTTGAACACATCAGAGAAATAGTTGTGACTCAGCTGTGCTTCTCCTTTCAGTCCCATTTCCTTTACACTGTTGTAATTTCTTTCCCCTCTACTCCCCCAGCTAATCTGAGCCACGGGGCAGTGGTTTCAGAGGGTTTCCCATTTCTCATCATCTCCCTCCTCAGGTGGCTGCATGGAGGAGTGACAGATAAACAGACTTTCATCCCCTTGGCTGAGGTCTGAGTGTGGATGTGTTGGGGAGAGAAGGGAGAAATGTTGCTTCTAAGCACCCTCATACAGCCCAGAGTATCATCTGAGGTCACAACAGACAAGCAGAACCTCAAATCACAGAGCAGATGAAATTTTAACCTGATATTCTCCGTAGGATTTAGGATTAGCTGAAATGAAATGTTAGGCCACTGTGAAATCTCTGAGTCCCTGTAGGTAGCAAAGCCCCAGAGTGGGGATTGAGCTTCACTCCTGAAAACAAGGAATATTTTAACCACCTTGCACACAAAATCTTCTGGACACCAAAGGAAGGGCAGTGCCAAACCTCTTTTCAGCTTTGTGGTGAATCACTCTGCTTATCAGGAGAGGCTCTCCAAGGCAGCTCAGGTGAGGTTTTTAAAGGGAAATACAGAAGCTCCAGAACACTAACGAGACAGTTATAAATGCGTTGTTGCATCTATAAGGGTTATAAATGCATTGTTGAATATTAGCCATTAAACTGAGGTGACCAACTGCAAAATGTCATGAGTGGGAGGGTTTTCTCAGCCTTCACTTCCAACCCCTGATGAGCAGTGAGGTGCCTAGAGAATATTTTCTATAAAAGCTGTATTCTTGGTGGGTAAATTAGGAAGCAAGTATGGATTCAGACTAAAATTTCACAACTGTTGAACTGTCATTTAACTGACTATACACAGAGTGACATTTCTCACGTTGCGAAGTTCACAGCTCAGCTCTGCAGTTTAGAGACCTGAATTAAAATGTTCCTGACTTTGAAAGTTGCTTCAAGTGCCCAGTTCAGCCATGGGCCTGAAGACTCCCCATACCAGAGAGTGGGAGAGCAGAATGCCATGAGGACATGAAAACCATTTGAGAGATCTGAATTGGTGCAGCCCTGTTAACATTTTATGTCAAGTATGTTGTTTCCAAGCACAAAAATATGGTGGAAACAGTACATGGGATGCAAGTTGCATAAATATATGTGGCAAGAGGAGCAATTGTGCTTCCTTGTTTAAAAAACCCCAAACAAACAAAAGGAAACAAGGTTGTTTTATTGATTGTTATGAATGGTAGCGTGACTCCATCCTTCACACATTTTGGAAGAGTTGGGTGTAATCTCTAGTGCTCTATTAAAGGTGCATTACTTTTAAAGGAACTAATTGTTATTAAATGATTGCCCTAGCGACACAAAGAGGGTTACCATAGTAGCTTCTTCTATCCAAATTGAAATATAACCAGTCTAAGAGTTCACAGGGCTGGAGATTTTAAAACCTACTTGTTCCTCCATATAGTGAGCCACTGCTATTACATAAAGTCCAGGTTAGGTCAGACCCTGAGGTTCTTGGTGTTGTCTTCTTCCTGCTGTAAGAGGTCTTGTTTGATTTTCCCCTTCACTGAAAGTTTGAGAAGGGAAATTAATAAAGATTAAACTGCATGATATCTGTGTAGTTCACAATCTTGTCACACCTGATGGGAGATTCCTGAGCTAGTTCTCTTTCCATAGGGCAGTGAAGAAATCATACAGGTCTCTCTGTCCCTGCATTATCCATGACGCTGGGCCAGAGAAGGAAACTTCCCCTCTTTCTTTGCCTTCTGATAAAACTTTTTCATCAGTAAATTATTTAGATACAGATTCAAAGCATTCATATGGAGCTCCAGAAACTTCTCTGAAATAAGAAAGCATGGAATATATTTCACAGCATCACTGTGATGTCAGTAAATGAGTTTGTCACTGGCAAGAGATGACTAAATCACTGGTAATAAACATTGTGTCCAGTAGGTCACAAATCCCTGATGGATCTGAGTGTTGATGTTTCTGTCACTGTATTTTACTCATGTATCTTTCTCTGTTCTTCATCAGATGGAATGCATGAATATTTGTGCCACTGATCAAGTTGCAAAGACTTATAAAACTATTTCCTAATCTCATGATAGTGCCATTGTTGTCGAATCAGATTTTAAAACAATTCCTAACCATTTAATGTTTTCCATAAAGCCACAGTACCCAATTCAAAGGCTGTGGAAGAATAGACATTTCTTTGAAAATATGAAATGGGCTTCTAGCCCCACAGATTCTGGCAAAAGGCTTAAAAAAACCCTTTAGAACCTGATTAGGTGCTACATGCTCAACCCCTTTTTTTCTCACTCCATGTCCCTCAAGAATATTAAATGAATCCCAAATGCAATTGAAGTAATACCAATAAGCCTCAGACAACTTCAAGTCTTCCTAAAGTGTCATGCCTCCAGAAAGACTGCATCACTGTATGTCAGCATAGAAAAGCTAGAATTCTTCTTTTCACTCCAACATCACAAAGTTAGCATCACAATGTTAGCTTCAAAATTAATCTCCATTTTCACATAAAATTTCTCATAAAAGTCGCTTCTGAATGATGTTTTTTCAATGAGTCTCATTAGCAAAGTAATAAAATTAGCCATGGAGTACAAACTTTATGACTCTTATTACCAAGGTTTCACTTCAAATGACATTTCTCTGAGCCTGCCCTCGTGCATCCATCCTTTGTCTCAGTAATTGCCCTGCAGAGCTGCTGGGCAGCTGCCATGGAAGCTGGGGAAGCCTCCACAGCTCAGAGGAGAAAGCAGCTCCTTTCCTCTGAAAATCCAGCTCCAGCTCCTCAGGTCTCCCTGTTCACTGCGCGGGAGGGGTTTGTGCTCCCTCAGTGTCTTACCTGAGTGTTCAATGTCCCCAGGGGACCCGCCCTGCTGCTGTGACATGAGTGACCCTGTCACTTCCCAGGGCAGCTCTGGTTGTCAAATATCCACACCCACAAGTGCCTGTGGAACTCCTTTTTACTGAGTGCTGATTGCCTTGGAAAAAGCTGGAGGTTCTGATGATGAATTCTTGTGAGAAGTGGGTTTCTCTTGAGATGGTTGTGAAGATTATGATTTCTTCTTTAGCTGGTGAGGCTCTGCTAACAAAGTTAAAATGGCACTAAAAAGATAAGTGTAATATTTATGCAGGACGTACTGTCTGTTGAAAATCTGATTAAATTAGAGACTAAGCAGAAAGTACCTAATTATAATTAATTAACAGAAAGGTTTGCCTTAATATTGTAAACTGCATTTTAAACTGACTGAATTCAGAATGAAGCAATTACAACTCATGTACCTTTGGTTTCCTGAAAGAGCAGGAGATTCCTTGAAATCTTTTGCAAAGGATTTTCTAAGAAAGTCTTGCACATATCCATGTAATCAGTTCTTGGAAGAAAGGCAGAAGTTGTATAGATTATTTTTGCACAAGAAATAATAGTCTGTTAATGAATCCAGTGTGCACTATAAGTAGCTGCTATTAATTGGGACAGAAATTAAACATTCAACATTTATGCCACTGACCTATTTCAAGGAGACCTCAAAATTCACTGTATATGATGTGAATTGATTTCTTGAGAGACTTCTTCCACTTCTTGTGGAAGTCGAATATGGATGCATGATAGAAACATGACATTCCCCATTGCTGCTTATCTTTTTCAGTTAGTTTGTGTTTGGGTTTTTACATATCATTGATAATTTTTTTAATAGTAGCACCTGTTTTATGAAGACTGCCCAAATCAGAGAAACTGCTACTGGAGAAAAAAACCCTAGGCTGCTCTGCTGCTGTTCTAGACTTGCATTCTCTTTGGCTGTTGTTTATATAGTAAAGTTCTGTCCTCTGGGGAAAGAAAAAAATTCTTCTTCGTACCTCATCAGAATCAATGTGGTTCTGAGACGCATCTTTTAAACACCACCAAGTATTGAGATGGAGAAGTGTTTTTCTGCTGCTTCTGGGTTGCTCTGGTAACTAGAGTTTCCATGTCTGTTTTTCCTCTTTGTCCAGCTCCTCAGGCCTGTCTGACATTACTGCTGTGTCCATGAGCTCACCACAGTGCCTTTGAAATGGTGTCAGCATCCTGAGCTCAGGCTATGCCCCACGACACACCTCCTACCCTGGCACAACCCCTGGACAGGCACTTCTGGGAGCTTATCTCTGCAGAGACACAGCCCTGAATAAATGATGGGGTTTGAAAGGCTCTGTGTGCAGCTTTGGCCTTTTTCTGCATGCAGATCAGGCCAGGTGAGAGCCTTGCTCTGGAAATCAGCCTGGAAGATTGGCACAGTTCCTGGCTGGTGCTGCAGGCGCCTGAAGCTGCTCCCACGGGCGAGCAGCAGGCGCCCAGACACGCTGAGCTGCAGCTGAAACAAGAGCAAACTGTGGAGAAGCTCTTTTCTGTCAGTACGCCTGACCTAGAAATTCAGATGAAAAGTGAAAGTGCTGTCAGAGAGATGGTTGGGCGTGGTATTTTAAATAAAACTTGGGAAGAGTCCTTCTCAGCAGAAATCTTTTCCCTGAGCTTTTGGAGGAAGATGAGAATTGTCCTTGCGGAGCAGCAGGGTACATCTACTGCTGCTCATTGCTGCTCTCCACACTTCTGCCACTCAGGGTCAGATGTTCCAACCGTGACTCAAATATCCAAAGTTCCTAGAAGTGATTTCTGTACAGAAGATTGAAAAGACAGTGCAGTTGTTTTTTCTCTTTTTATTCTGCTTGCAGATATTTTATAATTTGTGTATTTAACCTTTTCTCTGTACCTAGGATGGACAAATTTTACAACAAAAGCTGGTTGTTTGTGCAATATCTTGGGTTCATTTTTAAATCAAATGAGAGCAAATTTTAAGAAAAAAATAATTATTCAGATAGTGAAAATAAAAATTAAAGTGAATTTTAAGAGTTGAACTTACCAACAAAACATTCAAAGGAATTGGAAATAAATATATATATATGTAAAAATAAAATAAACTAAGTCCTCTGAATTTTAATAAAAGCTGACAGAAAAAAGAAGAGCTCTTTTCTTTTGTTAATAACTATAAAAGTATTTCCTTGTAATGTTAATTTAAATATTAATTTTCAATACTGTGATTTTTTTTTTTTTTTTTTTTTTTTTTTTTTTTTTTTTTTTTTTTTTTTTTTTTTTTAATACTGTGATTTTTTTTTTTTTTTTTTGCTTTTATACACATTTGGCCAATGCATGAACAACTGACTTTTCTTCTTGAAACAACCATTTTCATGTAAAAAAACCCCAAACCCCAAAACCCATTAAAACTTGTTTTCAGTAAATCAAAATATTTTAATTAGGAGAAACTGTTCTAGATTGACCCAACTTTTTTTTCTTTCATTTTTTTTCTTCTATGCATAGTCCTGGGAGGTCTTACTAAAATAATAAGTTGCTGCTGCTTGAAGGCCAAGTTGTGATTTCAGTTTTACACTCAGTTTTTCAGCACTGCTATTCACCATGAGGTAATAGAAATAAAAACCTGAAGCAGAACATCCATTAAGTTATTATTTTGTCTAATCCGATTCACTGATAAAAACCACCAATTCTTTCCTATAGCTAGTTCTTCCAAGGGCCTTAACAAACATGCAAGTTAATTAGCTTCAAGTATAATAAATTAAAAGTAATAGTGTGTGCAGGAGTTAATTAGGAAATTTCGTGAGGAATCATACCTTAAACAGCTGAGAAATTAATGGTCGTTAAATACAGGAGAGATTAATAACTCTAAGGGAATTATCTTGGTAAATCCTTAAAAGAGGACAATCATTTGCCTAAATCAAGATGCTGTAAACCAATGAATAATTTAAAAGTACTTTTGTGCTAATACTTTGCTTCTTAAAAGTATTTGTGACATCCTTTTTTCCCTGATGTGTACTATTTTACTATCACTGGAATGATTGGTACAAATTGTACTGAATTTTCTGTCTTTAAAATGCATGTAAAATCCAACAACGGTTAGGGAGGTAGGATAAAAATGTCATTAAACTCCACCTAGATTTAAGCTCTAACAATGGTTAATGTGTTTGGTTGCTGTCAATCCTGAATTATTTCCTTGAGGTGGGGAAATTAAAAACAGTTTAATTTTTTTGTTGATAGACAGGCTGAAAAGCATAATTTGGGGACAGGGAAAGTGTGTTGTTCTGGATCTCAGAGTCCTTTAAAGTTATTGTCTATTTCAGAATAGATTTGAAGGAAAGAAAACTGCAAGACATAGTCATTTCTATGTAGAAAACACTTTTAAAAAAACAAAACAATTTTCGGTTAATTTTCTTTTTCCAAAAGAAAAAACTTTTTGAAACTGAAATTGCCCCATCACAAGCCTGCCTTCACTCTAGTAAATTAGTGACTGTCCCTATTAATGTCCCTGGGCAACCTTTGCCATTTCAGATTATATGTGAAAATATATGTACAAGTATATGGATACATATACATTTAGTATGAAAATATCAGCTGGTTCTTCTAGGGTGAAATTCTTTTTACCAAAAAGAATCCAAAAAGATCCTCTTAAATGTTATGCTCTTTGAAATGCATGACACGATTCAAACTTGGAGATCCATAAAATCCTCCTTTTCCATGATGATTTGACTACTGCCTCTTGTTTTTATATACCTGGTCTAGGAAGGTGTATTTTAACCACAGCTTTCATCTCCACTCTTTCAGGGGATGATCCACAGAGCTACTCCTCCCTCCTGAACCTGCTTCCTTTTATTCAAAGTAAAATGCCAGGTTGTCCTGCTGGGAAGTTAATTCCCATCTGTCAGACATATAGACAGGTACCTGGGATTTGTTGCCTCTGGGGATTAAGTGAAGTCATAATTAGGTGTGTGTCTGTCATTGCCTCAGGTGTCCTGTGCACCTCTCTGCTCATTTTCTGGACTCATTTTACTTTGGTTATTTTTTTTGGTGGGGCCTTTTTGGTGTTTTTTTTTGTTTGTTTGTTTGTTTGTTTGCTTGGAGTTTTTTGTTTGGCTTCTTAATTTTGGTTTAAAGATATTTTTTCATAATAACTCTGCAAAGCAGCATTGTTATTCCTACCCCTGAAGGCCATAATCTACACTGGATTCCTTCATCTCTCAGGATATAGGTCACATTTATTTGGTTGGAAATGGCCAAACATCCTACTTGAGGCCAGCAAGGATGGCACTGAGGACAAGTGCCTGAGGACAAATGGTTTTCTCTTGGTCCTGCACACAGAATTCACATGAGAAAAACCATCAGAGCTGCATGATTTCGTCACCATTTCTGTCAGTCCCTGGGAGCAGCCAATGCCTTGGAGAGCTGCATCCAGCCTGCTGCCACACAGGATGGCAAAGCTCATATGGCCTGGAAGGAGCAATGTCTGTCCTCCCTGGGGCAGCACACACCAGATGGTGGTGCTGGCCCTGTGTGGCCATATCAGGGAATATTCAGGCAAGGAATGATTCTTGATTCACTATTGTATTTTCAGGGTGCCCCTGAAAGAAGGAATGATGAATCTGACTCCATGTTCTCAGAAGGCTAATTTATTATTTTATGATACTATATTATATTAAAGAATACTATACACTATACTAAAGAATACAGAAAGGATACTTACACAATGCTAAAAAGATAATAATGAAAACTCGTTACTCTTTCCAGAGTCCTGATGCAGCTTGACACTAATTGGCCAACAAGTCAAAATAACTCACCAGAAACCAACGAGACAATCACCTGTTGGTAAACAATCTCCAAACACATTCCACATGTGAGCACAACACAGGACAAGCAAATGAGATAATAACTGCTTTCCTTTTTGTCTGATGCTTCTCAGCTTCCCAGGAGAAAAATCCTGGGCAAAGGGATTTTTTCAGAGAATGTGAATGCCACAACTCACAACACAAATCACCCAGCCCAGTTCCACACACAGCAGGTCACTGATGCTCCAGGTCACCCTGTCCTCTTCTCATCAATTCTCTTTTATCCCTCTCAGCACAGGCTCCCACCTGTGTTTTGTTTTTCCCTGTCCTGCTGCCCTGGATCCCTCTGCTCACCCACACCTTTCTCTCTACGTGCCTTGAGTCCTTCAACATCCCAGATTTTTGCATGTCTGTGTACATCTGATTTTTTTCTAATCAGTGGTTGGCATCATTTTGGGGGTGGGGGAGGTCACCATGACTAATGGTACTTTGATGGTAAATAAATCAGTTTCCCCTGAAGTTGCTATGGACACCAAAGCTCCCTAAAGTCCTACTCCAACATAAAGTAGGGATTCCTTGTAGGGATGTGTGGCAAGGTCCTGTAAGTCACATTAACACCCACTTTACACTCTCCATTGCAATTTAGTGTGGAGAGGCTTTCAGAGCCCTCCATCAGGACCCTGAAGGCACCAAAAATCCGTAACTGCAGGCCCACCTTGACCTGTCCCTGTGCAGCCCTCTGCTTCAGGGGCTGTCTCACACTCCCAGAGCTCTGCCATGAAGCGAAGGTTTTTATCCCCATCTCCTGGGTGTTCCCTGGTCCTGAATCCCTCTTTTTTTATAAAGATGGGTCCCTCAGGGATAGCCCAGCCTATGGGAGGTCACCTTTGACTCATCCCCTTCCCACACGCTGCTCCCTGGCACGTCCAATTGCTTTGTTTTCTCAGTGTTAGAGTAAAACAAGAGCCAAACCTTAGCCAAGCTCAGTTTTAGGCAGCTTCCTGTTTAATTGCTCACCCAGCTATTTGAAAGCAGTCATAGCAGACCCCCTCAGGACAGTCTGGAAAGCCTGTTGTTTTCTCTCTGCTCTTTATCAATTGTGCTCTCTTGGCATTGGTGACAACTGAAATTAGTTAGACAGAAATGATAGAAATGTGTTCTTAAAGACGAGGCAAACAGTGCTGGTTAAAGATGTTACCTAAATATTATTCCAGAAAAAAAAGTTGGCTATAGGAGCATCAGAACAGCACACATAAATGATCTTTTTATATTGCACATACCTTCTCATTTCAGGTCTCAGATTTTTCCTCAGAATTAAATGACAGGATTAATTGTAATTTCAAAGGAATTTCAACCTACTGTATAAAATCCTTATAGTAACATGGGAGGCACTTTGCATAACCTTGGGTCCTTATCTCAAGATCACTGAGAGTTGTGAAAAAATTCAGATGATTTGACATGTTTTGGATCATTTCCTCCATGTAAAGTGGAGGAGAGATGACAGTGCAGATCAGATAGCCCAGTTTATCACATGCTCTTCATTCTTCCTTTCTTTCTCTTTTTCCTGAACAAAGGACAGGTTAAAAAAAAAAAAAAAAAAAAAAAAAAAAAAAAAAAAAAAAAAAAAAAAAAAAACAAAAAAAAAAAACAACCAGAACAAAAAAAAATACAAGGAAAAAGGAGAAAGAAGGAGTAATATTTATTCTCTGCTTCATTATTCTTTACACATTTTTATTTAATTACACTCAATAATTACTCTAAATCTTACATCCTACATTTACTCAGCCTTGCAAGGAATTTCAAAGTCACTACAACTTTAATTTCACTGCAGTTCAGTGAAACAAAAAAATTGTCACTTCCAAGTTCAAAACTCTCTGGACTGGGTCAAACAATACTGCTTTCTGATGCAGAAAACCTTTATGCTCCATCTTTCCACTCACCAACAGAACTTTCCCAAAAGAAGGATATGAAATTAGAAGTGCCTTTTTCTTTGACCTGCTTTTTAACAAAGCACGTTTCTTTCACAAGTAATGGTGCTGCACAAACAAGGAATAACTCTTAGCTTTCTTTTTTAGAAGTAACTGTGTGACTAATCCAACAAAATACTTCTGTTTTCCTCTGAATGTCTCTGTGTGGTCTGACTAAAACAGACATAAAAACAGGTGAGTAAATATTCCTCTGATAGCTGAACAAAACTCAAAAACAATTTGAGAGACCCTAAAAATTACTTAATTATTGCAAGTGACAACTGACATTAATTTTTTTCATCCAAATCAGTAAGATATAAACACAATAGAGGGTCTGGATCAACAAAATAGAGCTGTCTAAAGAAGCTAGGATGCTCAGAAAGCTTCAGGAAACATTCCTTAGTGTTGTACATTAAATCTTATCATGCAGAGTCACAACTGCAGCTCCAGAAAGCAAGCACTGTGATTTCTACTGTTTCTGAAGGAATTGCAGCACAACAGACGCTGGAAGGCAGCTGTGGGCAGTGTCTGTGTAAAAGGCAGAGTCTGAAACCAAAGCAGCTCTGCACAAGGGGGTGCCGATCCTTACGAGCACCAACAGGGAGCTGTGGACAACTGAACAATTGTAAACCTCACTGATGTCTGTCAGAATGCTAAACTGAAGGAAGAAACATGACTGTTAGGCAGCACAAACATCTGTAGGGACACTCCCAAGCAATACACCCTGTGACAGGTCATGTTAAGCCGAGTTAATGACCTGTTTCACTCTTTATAAACCTATGAGCTAAACAATTGGCTGTGCAGGGTGTGGATGCCTGAAGCAGATAACTGATAGAGAACTTCAACTTGCTCTGTACAGGCTGTGGAATACTTTTAGCACTGTGAATTTTTTTTCCCAAAATCCACCCTCCAGCAGTCTCCTGATGTTGTTATATCTGCACACAGTAACTTGCAGTGTGCTACTATCACATTTTAACAAACAGAAGTGTTTCAGGCCAGACAACACCAGTATACCAGACTGGCCACTTCTGTTCCTCATCTTAGTGACACAAAAATGTGAAAACCTATTGGTGATCAAATGGATAAGGAGTTAACCTTATCTTAAATAGAGCAAGTGTGTACTTCATCATGTTATCCTGTGACAGATAAAGACTAAAACCCTACAAGAACAAAAACTGTCCTTTTCTCATCACTTAAGTTGTGTTACAAGAACTAGAACATGATTGATCAACTGAAATCTCCAGAATATTATTACTCTGTCAGTCAGTGAGTCAATTTGGTTTGATTACATGTTTGTATTTTTTAAGATATTTGTCCTCAGACAAATATATTTTCTCTTTGGGAATTTGTAAAAGAATACAAGCATATCTAATAAAGTGAACAAATAACACCTGTTTTGAAATATAGCTACAGATGTAAATTTTTGTTTGTAGCACAGTGGTGCTTGTCTCTTGAGAACATTTTAGCCACAGCTTCAACAATGAGGGACCTTCCAGCACCTCTTACCCCAGTAAAAATGCTGAAAGGTTTGGTCCCTAAAACACCCACCGTAACACAACTAAGAGAGCATTTAGAAGGCTTTCCACTCGAATGTCTTTTGTCTGTGAGCTGCTCCATGAAGCAATCAGCAATGAGAAAGTTGTATGACAGCAGTTATAGGTAAAGGAGCAGCTGTCAGCTGTACAACACAAGGGAGGTTGCAGCTGAAGGTCAAACCATTGTGCACATACTGATGGTACCTGCCAGAGGTTGCTCCCCAAAGAGGAGGGCAAGGAACTGACTGAGGAATTGGGGGTGCTGAGGGTGAACAGAACCTGAATTCACATATCTTCTCCCTGCTTTCAGCATTACATTTACTAAACCAGTACAAGAATAATCATAAAATATTTGAAGTTTGGAGTCATAAGATAGCAATTTTTAAGTTGCCGCTGTTCCTCTAATGAATTCCCCTTAGTCATCAGACCATATGGTTTTCCATGAAACAAGCTAGTGCCCTGGCTAGATGATATCCAGCTTTCAGAAGGTTCAATAAAAATAGGATGCATTAAAGGAAGGCCAACCCAGAAAATAATAGCCCACACTATCACTTTGTTGACCTTTGAAATAGATGGAGAGGGGAAGGGAAGAAAATGGAACTCAATTCTCTGTAAGTGAGCAGGTGGTTTTTAAAAGATTGTTTGTATTGTTTGATCTAAGTTGTTTCAGCATTTTTAGTATATTTGTTGCCCAAGGCAGACAGGAAATTTCAGACCTAAAGTCATCACTGCACGTTTTCTGGCATAGGCTAGTAGGACAGATCAAAAGAGCAATTGAATTCACACTAGGTGAGCAAACAAAGGTTTGCTGTTCTAGTAAGGATGAAAAATTATGGTGAAAACTCTGTTGGAGTAAAAGAAACAGAAGGAGAAGACCCAAAAGAAGCATAAGGAGATCCCTCAATGATATAAACTGACACAATGCTAAAGAACCCATTTCAGTTAAAACCAGCTGTGATCTAAACAAGAAAATTGGAAAGTTTGGACATGCCAATCTTTCACTCTGTTAGTCAAGTTATTTTGCAAGTGGTGTAAATTTGCTGATCACCATTAAAGTTTAGACCATCTTAATATATAGTGCTTAACATATTGATTTGTTGTAAAATGAAATGTTAAATGTTAAACCTGTGTTGATATCAACTACAGCTAAAATATTTCTCACTTACTGACACCACAGGGTTTTTTCTATTACATTTTGATTACAACAATGCTGAATCTTGAGTTAAAAAACAGCACTGAAGGCATTGTCATGGGCTGAAGCCAATTCTGTGCTGCAGAAGATGATACAAGCACAAGGTGAAAATGAGTGATAGAAGACTATACACCAGCAGGGAAATGTCTGGAAATCTTTTGAGTGTTATATTCCATAATTTATAATTCATGCAATATTAAAAGCTTGCACTTTGAGGATAATGCTGAGTTATGACTGGATCCCCCTGAAGCACTTTATTAGGTTGCCTTTTTTCTCCCCCCATGTTTTTCTCTAATTAAACTAAACTTTTAGTTTCTTTATAGAACTTGAATTTTTCTGTCTTATTTCTTCATTTCCTCCCAGGCATTTAATTAGGTCTGGCACAAATAATCTGTAATAAAGGGCAGAGGGCTCCACAAATCTGACTACGCTCACTGTAGGGAAAGCAAGAGGTACAGGACTTCAGGCTGCTCCCCAGCAAGCCACAAGGCTGGCATATCCACTCTGCTTAATTCTGTTTAAGTGTGGAATGCCTCAACTTCATGCCCTCTGAATTACCCTCCAGGGGCTTCTAAATTACTTTCACTCACCTTGCTCAAGGGCATCTCGTGGAGATTAGGCTCCTCTTTCGGGTACCTAACTCAGAAGGATAAAGTCAAGCAATATGAATACTGCTTTATGGCTGCTGAAAGAATTTGCCTTGTAACCTTTAAGTGGCATCAGCGGGTAATTAATCACCATTAAAATGGTTTGTTGAAGCTGAATGTTTTGCCCATCAGAAGATGCTATAATTCCTGCAGTTAATTCCTTTGTAAGATTGTGGTGCACCTCCAGTTCAAAGCATTTAAGAGAGCAAATTTTTATCTGCCCAGGAATTTCAGTCATTCAAATAAAATAGATCAGGATCACTGTAAACCTTGGCCTCACATATTAAAAATATCTTCATTATTAAGAAGTCTGCAAAAATAAAATTTAAAAACAAATTCAGTTCCTTCAACCAATTTATAAACAGTTAAAAGAGTTACTGCAAACCTTCCTTAGATCATAAGCTTTCGGAAACAAAAACCATTGCTGACACCACCTTACATTGCAGACTACTTATTAGAACAAGGAAAGACACACAAAAAGCTCTTTTCCAGGAATGACATACTTCTGAGCCCAGCAAGGGGGTCAGTTTTCATTTCAAACTGGCCAGATACAACAGAGACAGAAGAAAACTGAATTTCAGAATCAGTGATTCCACTAAACCAGACAAACATGCAGCATGTTGGTCATAGTTTGAGTATTAACATCTTCTATTAAAAAAAAAAAAAAAACTAGAAAATTATTATTTAGTGGTCAGATTTTTTAGTAAGATAGAAATGTTTCTCATATCTTGAATGGAAATCTATTTTTTGCACCAGCTTGGCAATACCACAACTCTAAATCTGCTAGAAATCCTGCCACAGAAGACTGGTCCTTTACCCTTCTTTTTACTTCAGCTTTCCTTCTCCCTTCCTGTTGATTTCCTTTTGTGCCTGATAAGAAGTCTGACAATGAAAAAGAAGAGATTATATTGTGTGAAACACCTGACTCTATAAGACTGATACAATCTGCCTCTCCTTAACCTGTTTTCATGGGTGTGAAAACTCAGGATATTTTTAACCAGTTATGCTTAGTTGTCACTGAAATTCAAATGCACCACTGTGCTGACAAGGGAGGAAGTGCTAATTTTGATGTTGCCACAAGTCTCCTCATCCCAATTTGATGTCTTGTTCCTTGTGGCAAGAAGCTATTTTATACATTAGATTGTAACCTTTTGATTTGAATGAAGGTGTTGTTACACTTAGGAGGGGTTTGAATGCTTCCTGTGCCTGAGTGGCACAGGTTAGATGGAGTTTACCCCATCTCTTTCTTTATCTTTCTCTTTTCTGAATGCAGAGTGAAGCGGTACCACTGAAGTGACTCCCTCAGAGATTGTGTTGTGCCATGGCTGCCTGCAAGCCAAGGCAAAAGGACAAATTGTACCTTTTTTTCTCACAGATGGTAGGTATGCTGCTCACAAAGCTTTGGTCTCTCTGGGATAAGGCCATGACTTTCTGAGATCCTCACTAAACAGTGGTAGAGAGCTATGGGAAAGGACATGATAATTACTTTTAACACTCAAGAGAAGGCATACAAAGGAGTTATTATATAATTTCTCTCAGATATCAGTGGGGATGCTTTCTGATAAAGACTGACTGAATTGGAACAATAATGAAAACAAACCATACAATATTTCTTTAAATGAAAAACCAGATCTTTCTCTTTCACACTGTTGTGTTCTTTTGGACAAGAAGCTGGCACTGAATTACTTAATGGTAAGGCAGTTTTATTAAATTCTGTTGGATTTCTCCTGCAGCCACTTCTTTTTTTTCAAGAAACAAGATGACTAACTCTTAGATCAAAACTTTTGTTGGACACACTACAGTTCAGTTCATGTTTTGATTGTCTCTTTCCAACTTTTGGATGTCTAAAAGAACCTTGATACCTTCAAAATATGTTTAAGAACTCAGCATATGCTAATAAATTCAGGATCGCTATGATTTCTTACAGTCAGAAGTCTCTACATCAAAACTCTGAATCTAAACCAATATAAACTGGCATAAATCCAAATATTTCAATTGATTTCTGGCCCTGGGGAAGAAATAAATGAGAATTCACTGTCATGCAATATTTATTGGAAGAATTCCTCTTATTCCATTCATGCAACAGAGGATACAGTCCAAAATTTTCTCTTTCAAAACTTTGTGTGTGTGTGTATTATTTCTAGGGAATAAATACTTCTGATACTGAAACACAGATAAATTAAGCTCTGAGAAGTGATAAAAAGTTGTGCAGAGATTTTTTTTTTAACCAATTATAGAATTCAGATATTGAACTGCTTGAACTGATCATCTTATGTTTGGTTGCCATGCATTAAAATATATTTTTAGTTCTTCTTTAACTAGGCCACCAGTTAATGTGGTGTTGAAGAATGCCAATCCAAGTGAATGGAATTTTAGATTGGGCTTTAAAAGCTGTGCAAATTTATGAAGATAATTATAAAAACAATAAGAACAGCATTTTATTTTGTCTTCAGAACCTTCTGATACTTAAAACCAATGCAACTTTTTATTTACTGAAACTCTTCATTTAAACCCAATTTTAATTTTCAATGACCTACCTGAATTCTTGTTTAGAGATATAGTGTTCCTATAATATTACCATCTAAATCTTAAGTTTTATCTAACTTTTCTAATCTTAAATAAAAAAGTAATACAGCAAATTATTTATTACAAAAAATCTCTTCAAGGGCTTTTTTTCATTACATGATATCGTCAGAACATATTATGTAATAACTCATCATAAAAAATCCTACAAGCAACCACAAACTCCCACTTACATGGATCCACTGCATAATATAATTAAAAGCATGCATTTTTGAGGTACCTACTTCCCACACAAGATTCCTGCAACAAATAAAAGCATGTCATTCCACTCCAAGTCATAAATATGCTGTCTACCTACAGAACATTCATGCCGAGAATTTATAGAACTCTGATGTAATTGTTTTTATTCTGGGATTGTTAATTTTTCTTCTGGACCTTCTCCACATATTTAATAAACAGTGTTAATGTCAAAATTGTTCTGATAAAAGCAGTTTGCTGAAACTCAACGAAACTATATGAGCTGTGGGTGATGCATCTATGAAAAATGAATATTTATAACAATAGCTCCTTTTAGCCTGAATTAAAGCCTGATTTTAGCCTGAATAAGTTAAAAGTTTTCACATTTCTTTATTCATATTTTGATAATGACACAATTCAAATAGTGCATCATGCTATTTACATCCTCAAATCTAATGATGGACCTGTCAAATCACTGCCTAATTCTTCTGGTCTCTCTAATTATCAGGAATTCATCACTCCAGGGAAAAGTACAGTCAATCCCTCTATTCATATGACGTGGCCATGTCAGAAATTTCTGAATGCTGATGTATTTATCCTTCCAAAAAAGAGCTGGGTTTAAGGACTGTTTTTGTTAATGTCCTTATGAGACATACATTTTAATATTTCATTCCTGACACCCTTTAGAAACCTTTAACTTATTCTGTTTTTGTAACGGACTGAAAACTACGTGGCTGCTTTTTACATTCGTCAGGATTATTTAATAGGTATGTGCATTCAGAATGAATCAGAGGACTGTTATCCTTTCTTGTATTTCCACATCATGACCAATAAATCATGTCGTTGGGTTTTTTTTAATTGTCATTTATTTAAAAACCTGGTTATTTTATGCATTTCAGAAGTGGGTTGAGTTTTATGTCATAATCATCAGTGAGCTTTATGTGTTCTCATTGACTCTTTTATTTGCTGGCAGGTACCTCCCAAAGCAATACACAGGGATACTCAATCTATTCCATGCAGGAAAGATGAAAAAGAAAGCATGTTCAATGAGATGAGGTGTTTATCCTTGCAAAGCAAATGTAATTATCATTGATCTCACAGGATATAACTTGAAGGTGGAATTTCATTTTGTGTTTGAAAATATTAATAAAACTTTCTGGTTCTTTAAGCAGATTTGATCTTTGGTTCCTGGCACCACATTCAGCATAAACCCATGTTATTTTTAAGGCCTTCTGTCTAATAGAATAAATATATTCTCCATGGTTCTTATCTTTACTCAAAAGTGTGTTATTTTTAAGGCCTTCTAATAGAATAGAAGGCCTTCTAATAGAATAAATATATTCTCCATGGTTCTTATCTTTACTCAAAAGTAGATGTCAAGCCCTACAAAATCAAAAGGGGCAAATGATCAAGCAAGAACTAAAGAAGTGAAAAATGAAACCTGGTACCTGGGAGAAGTGAAACTGTTTAATTTGGGATGTGTGAGATTATTTTGTTTTATCCCTGAGGTTTTAAAAATATTTATCATTATGATATACACAGGAATCATTGGTGGGTTTGTTACTGTAGAGTCACAAGAAGTTTTTTTAGTTCTAATAATAATAGGAAGGAAAAGATGTGTGCATAGAATGGGGGTGCAGGAAAGTGGTGTTAGTTGGTAGAGGTCTGTTCCCATATGAACAAGAACAGGGAAAGCTAGAGCAGGATCGTGGTCTTGGTGCAGTGATTGCCATGGGCTGTTGGATTAAAGTGTGAGCAGCACACAAGCAGAGGCAAGGCCTGAGGTGTGCATAGAGATGCTCCTGGCAATCCAGTGCAAATAAATAATTATTTCCTGAAATGTGTTTCCTGAAGTTATGCCTCTCCTGATTTTGTGTGCAAAAGGCAAGAGAGTTCTACTGCAAATTCTGGGGTGTACCAGACCCTAATGGGAGTAGTTACATTCTACACATGTACTTATAATAAAACACTCTGTTTGAGAGATGACTCAAATGCACAAGTCACAAGCTGCTTAAGAAGCTTCATGAATCAGAGCTTTAACCTGTTCCAAGAAATCAGTGAGTCTGAACCCCCAAATAATATTTATTGTGCCTCTTTTGGCAGTATCAATTATGGAAATATCTACATTGATGAGCAAGTGACATTCTGTGCCACCACAACGACATGGAGAGTTATTACTCCCTGTCCTTTGGTGTGAAGCCCCTGCTCACATATCTGAGAATTGGATATTTGTGTAAACTACACTAAAGCAGAGCAGGGGCTTGGCTGACCTGGAGGTAGAGATTCCCTATCTGGGGAGAACTATCAATCTCATTTTCTCTCAATTACCATGTGTGTGTCACAGCAACATGCTTCTCTTCATTAGTAATTTGTTATTATTGTTGTTATTATTATTAATTTTGTACAGATAAGTCCAGAGCCTCCCTCCTAAACTCTCTTTTTCTGTAACTTAATTGTGCTGACAGACAAATATATTTTTTACTTTCTTATTTAAAATGTTTCTGAAAATGGAGCCAGTTGGTTCTTCACTTTGCTGAGTAAACATAGGGGAAAACGGGTTACACAGTCACAGCACTTCATCTTCCTTTTCTGGACTTCAACCAGATCTTTAAAATATCATTCCTTTGAACTCCATTTTTCAAGTGATCCCCAAAACCACATGTCTAAACTGGATGTTATTCTAGGCAAAGCCTCGCCTGAGTTTAAGGAAAAAGTTATTTTCTGTGCCTGGTAACTGTGCTCTCTGTAAAATATCCCAGAGTGAGACTTGGGAGTTTTTGTAACTATTTCATGATGATTTCCCACTTCATGACAATTCACTGTACTTTTCTTGCACAACTTCCTGAGTCTACTCTTTTTTAATCATCCTTTTCTTTTTTTGCTCTTCTTACAGACTTTACCTTTGACTTTATCCGATTTTTCCCTCCTTAATTTTAGCTTATTTCTCCAACTTGCTGAGATTATTTTGATTTGTTCCTTCTTCTGAAAAATTTTTGGTCTGTTCTTTGTATTTTTTTTTAAGTCTATTGTAATTTTCATAATCTGGATCCTTAACGGAAATAATGGCAGAAATTTGGGCATAGAAGATACTGTAACCTGCTTTGCCTTGCTTTTTTTTTTGACAGAAACCAATACAGTCAGATCCAAGCAGATTTTTTTCAGCAAATTAAGTGGCCATTTTATGACACTATTCCAAAAACTATTTTTCCTTATCCAACCTATATTTCCTATTTCTATGAGTTGATATCAGAGGCCTTACAGAATTTAAGACAGTACTGCACCTGCGTTTATGTTAGTACCAGTAACCATGCCAAAATTAATATTTTTTTGCTTGGAGAAGTTACTTCTCAAACAAGATCTTAATTTTTTATTACTCTCTCCTACATGCTTATATATTATTATTATTTTTTTAAACATTTAAGTCTATTTCCTGTTAATTAAATTAGCCTGAATCATCTTCATTCTCAGATTTTATCTCTCTATGTTTTGTTTTTTTTTAATAAATGTGCCCACATTTTTCTGGTCTCCTGGGACCTCCTTATCTTTCAATAGCAACAACACTTAAATTCTAAGTTAAGAATTTAACTCGCCCTCTCCATGATTTTTATCAGAACACAAAAATACCCCTGCCATAAATTCTGTAATACACTGAAATTATCTCTTCTTTTCTCCTACTCTGATCTGCACACCTGTGCACTGTTAATATAATTGCATGAAGCATCTGGTTGCCTCTGAGTGTCTTTGTGTAAAAATTGAATCAGGGAGTTCACTGAGAACATGAGCTTGCATCACTCCTTTTTGAGTTTCCTGTTCTGTTAGGTAGTGAATCTGTTTTTATATTTTGTTCTTTTCACTTTGGAAGTATCTACAAAGCCTTTTATAGACCTTGCTGCTAATGATTTTTTTTATTATTATTATCCAAGTTCTAATTGTCTTCTGGATCTTAAACCACATTTCAGTGATTTCCTGGCTCCCTCCTGATTCCAGAGGGCTTCTGTTAAATTATTGATACCCTTAGCTTTCTCCTTCCCTCATCAAGCCAGACTAGTTTCAGCACAGGGAAATGTTTTGTTTGAAGCTGAGAGTGTAGTATAAGGAATTTCATGTAAAATGTATGAATTGTAAAAGCAAAATAAAGATCTCCCTAACACTATTTTTGGGAGCAAGGGAAAGTTAGGGGGTAGAGATTGTGCATTCAGTTTGCTACTCTTTGTATGATCTGGCTCAGTAGTGAGGCAACCACGCAAATTACTTAGAGTAATTTAAAGCATGTTGTCTAATTCTGGATAATTTTGATTTGTAATTTCTTGTTATTTTTCTCCATTTGCAGGAATTGTCACCGAGCCATGAAGCTACAACTCTGATTGTGGCATATTTAATTCTCATATAGTTGCCTACATATACCCAATCACTGAGTTTTGTCTCTGCTTCTCTTGCTTTACAATCTAAGCTTACCAAGGATGAGTAGTTTTAATATGTTCAGTAGTTGATGGGAAAAAATCCTTACATCTCAGAATTTATCCTTGCTTTTAAGTTTCTTTCATGACATGAGAAGTGATCAATAAGATCTTGTTTAGACTGGTTCAGGTTTTTGACTTTGAGAACTGTGGGGCCAAATCTTTTAACTCCTCATTTGTGTGCTTAAGTGAAATCAGTCCATGATAGACCCAGACACTGAAGCTGCTTCTTTTTCTGGATGCCCCTTTTATTCCACAAATTGTGCTCAAAACAGAATCAAGCTGTGGAAACACAAGAAGGGCATTTATCCTAAAAAACAACTTGTCACTTAAAGATGTCATCACTGCATCCATGCCTTACTTAAGCTTAAATAACATGGAAATTTTTCTGTTTTTCAAGTAAACTAGGATGGCGGAACCTTGGATTCAGGTCTCCTTCTTAACAACAGAAGGGGTGTTAAGCTTTCCTTGCAAACACCCAGAAGTACTACAGGACAGTGATTTTTCCTTTGTCCTTTCCTTCAGATTTCTTAGCATTTTCAGAATCAAACAGTGACTACACAAAATTCCTTTGATCTTTCCTTGGAAGTATTTGAAGCAGATTGGTTTAATTCCATTTTGCCCGGCACAAAGTTTTCTCTCTCAGCTCTTGCTCTGTGTATGCACATCTTCCTCTCAGCTCTCCAGACCAGAAGTGGCAGTTGTCATGCCAACATAACACTTTTGCTGCTCTTGTAATCCTGTGATTTTTGCTGTCTTTTTTTGATGGCAGCAGCTGACAAGCTTTTTTTAGAAGCACAGGCATACAAAATTATCCTCTTATATATATTTTTTTTTTGCATGTAGATGGTTGCAAAAATTATGTAGTTAACTAAGCTATAATTTGATCCATTCCAAAACACACCAAAGGAAAGTTTTCCCACTGACTTCTAAAACTAATATTTTTGGATGGTACACATAAAAACTGAGGCAGTTTCATGTACAATGCACAGACTGATACATGAAGTTGCAATTTGTTATGAGAAAATACTCGTTCTGCAAATCCAGTTTGCACTTGGAAATACACATATATTTGGACAATTTTGTGGAAAATATTCTGTATGTAATATCCTTGGAAACCTTTCAACAGGGATTGTGGCAGCTGAATAAAAGTTCCACACATTTTTTAAACTTTATTTTTAGTATAAATTTTATTTTTCTCCACAGTCCTTTCTTCTTCTTCATAATCATGTTTTAGTAATATTTCTAAAGAAAATAAGTCTACGCATTGGTGGAGATGTATCATATACAAAATGTTTCATTTTTCCTTCATGCATTAATTTATTAATTTCAGCTACAAGTTTTATTCTTAATTATATATGAATACATCAATATTTATAGGACTAGTAATTGTTCATTAATATTTTTTTTCCCAATGATGGCATGGTTTTGGTAACCATAAGTCAAAAATGAACAAAATTAAGGAATGTGACCAGGTGAATTTTTCAATTGTTTTCAAATGTAATAAATGTATAAATGTAATAAATTGTTTCAAATGTAATAAATGCTTGTGGTAGGAAAAAAAAAATGAAGAAGGATAACAACAACAATAAAAATTTCCAAATGATACCAAAACTTGAAAATTAACAAAAAAAGTGCTGAAGGAAAGACACAGTGAAAGATCAGATGTATAATTCTCATATTGTCATTAATCTGGAATTTCCAAACATTTGAAGTCCTGAATTTTGAATACAAAATATTCTTTTAGAATACTTTTCTGTATACAGCCAAGACGATAGCCAGAGTTTTTAGTGAAGGTATGTTTTCTGTGTATTTTTACATTAATATCATACCAAATTTCCCTGTAAAATTATTCAAGAATGTAGTTGTGGACAAATATTGACAAATATTTGTAGAAAGCCGAGATTAAAACAACAATAAGCATCAGTGGACCATCAAGATTTTAGGAATGTAAAATTACCTGCGTAATTAAAATCCAGAATAAGTCACAATCAACAGATTGTGAATCAGGTACAGCAGAGGAATCACAAAAATACAATGCTAAGACTATTGTTCTTAGTTAACTAATGCACTGCAGAAAATTTCAGTCCATTTAGGGTTGATTCACAAAGATGAAAAAGTTGCAAGAAATCTCATATGAGTTATTCATTACCAAGTGCTGGCTGAGCATTTCAGGGAGTGGACATTTCTTTTACCTACAAACTTTGCCTCCCTGACATCCTGGCAAGGTCTCGATGGCAGCAGACAGGCTCACTTGATTTGATTCTTGTGCTGAAGAAATTACATGCCTCTCTCCCAGCACAGCCTGCAAAGGAGACACACACCAACTCTCTGTGATTTTTTTGCACCCTTCCATGGAATACCAAAAATATGAAGTTGTCATTGTACAACTTTTCCCAAAGTTTATTTTTCCTCCTCAGAGGCAGCTATGCTAAAGTAGTACAGCAGTGGGTGTCATGAGAAAGAGTGATGGACCATGGCAGGGTGACTTTTTTTCTTTCTTTTTAATGAATCTTCATTTTATCTCTTCCCACTCACAGAGTGAGGGCCCGAGGACAATTCTGAGCTCAGGTACAGGATGATTTACATGTTAGTGTGGCACAAGCAGGTAGCAGTCACAACCAGTTATTTATTCTGCCCTAACTGAAATGGCATAAATATGCCTGTCTTTCACTTCTGACATTCACTGGTTGCTATTCAGGAAATAAAGGAACAAGAACAAAACCACCAAGACCAAACAGAGCAGAAAGTCTTGTTGGCAAGGTTATCCACCTCCCTGTCAGCCCCATGGAATATCCAGCAGAAAACAGCAGCAATGTTTATTTATTTATTTATTTATTTACCTCCCTGTCAGCCCCATGGAATATCCAGCAGAAAACAGTAGCAATGTTTATTTATTTATTTATTTAGTTAGTTAGTTAGTTAGTTAGTTATTTTTAATTTGTTTGTTTGCTGCTTTGCCCAATGCAGAGAAAAAGCACATGATCAGAGCTCAAGGTAGCAGAATATCATGGGGGAGTTGCCAGGGGCCTGCCCAGTCCATGAACCCCCATCACCAATGGTACCGGTGAAAGAAACCTTTAACATGTCAGGAATGACTACAGGGCTCTGCAGGGTACAAGGAAGAGCAAGAGGGGGCCAGGGTTGCTCTCCAGGAGGTTTTTGGAGTGTATGTTTATTTATTTATTTATTTATTTATTTATTTATTTATTTTTAATTTGTTTGTTTGTTGCTTTGCCCAATGCAGAGAAAAAGCACATGATCAGAGCTCAAGGTAGCAGAATATCATGGGGGAGTTGCCAGGGGCCTGCCCAGTCCATGAACCCCCATCACCAATGGTACCGGTGAAAGAAACCTTTAACATGTCAGGAATGACTACAGGGCTCTGCAGGGTACAAGGAAGAGCAAGAGGGGGCCAGGGTTGCTCTCCAGGAGGTTTTTGGAGTGTGTTAAGAACAATGTGATGCAGGTAATGGCAAAGAACTGTCGCATTCACATTTTCTGAAAAAATCCCTTTTCCCAGGATTTTTCTCCTGGGAAGTTGAGAAGCATCAGAGAAAAACGAAAACAATATTATCTCATTTGCTTCTCCTGTGTTATGCTCACATGTGGAATGTGTTTGGAGATTGTTTACCCACAGGTGATTGTTTCTTTGGATTCTGGTGTGAATTGTTTTGTCTCATTGGCCAATTAGGGCCAAGCTGTGTCAAGACTCTGGAAAGAGTCACGAGTTTTCATTATTATCTTTTTAGCATTGTGTAAGTATCCTTTCTGTATTCTTTAGTGTAGTTTAGTATAGTATTCTTTAATATAATATAGTATCATAAAATAATAAATTAGCCTTCTGAGAACATGGAGTCAGATTCATCATTCCTCCCTGCCACGGGGATCCCTGCAAATACAATAATGAATAAGCAAGGCTTTGTTGAAATGTAGCTAATTCCCCACTTCAGTTATAAAGTCCCTTACAGTTTGGTTCAGCTGTTCCATTTGGGCTGTTCAGAATATCTGTGTGAGGCTGGTTTGATACAACATCTGTCTGTGGGAGGTACATGCTCACCTGGAGGTCAGGCAGCATCTCAGATGGCATTAAATGGTCACATTTGAGCAGCTGGCCCGAGCCTGTATCCCAGCAGATCAGGCTCTCTCTGTGAAATGAGCCTGATCATCTAAGAGCTTTTCGGTCATGTGATGTGAGGATAAACTAATATTTGCTAGATGACTGTCCTGATAGGTAGATCAGTTAATGAAATTATCTGAAATATATTTTTTTGGTTTCAACTTATTTTTGTACATTTCAAATAGACATTAATGGTTTCTTTACAAAACTGAAGTGCCATGGTAACTTACAATTTATGTCAGAACACTAAAGTAATTTTGGTTCTTTGATATGTTTCAGCTTTGACTGCCAAACACTCAGCAAATTTCAGTTAAGAATGTGAGGATATGTCAGAGCCTGTCCAGGCAGCCTGTTTTAGTGCAAGGGGCAGGCATAAGCCCCCATTCCATATTAAACTTTTCATCTTCAAAATCTGGCAAACACAACCCTTGTACTTGACCGCACAAAAGGGAGTTTTCCTGTCAGCAAACAACACCCTCTGTGGGTTCCAATTACTTGAGAAGAAGCAAGAAAACTTGGCAGTCCACTGTTCTTTTAAAATTCTTAGAAGTCAGATGTCAGGGAACTGTACTTTAGCAGCCCTTTTACAGTTCACTTTATATGTCAAATTCTAATTATGGGTCACATTTTAGCATCTTTCAGAGGTTAATACCACTGCAGAGCATAATAAGTATATGTCAGTGTGTTATCAAAAGCACTCAAAGTATTTCATGACAGCTTAGCATGCAGGCTAGAAAAGATGTTACCTTCAGCCAATTTTTCAGCTAGTAAACTTAAGAAACAGCACTGACCTCACTGGAGACAGACTGAGTCCCATTTGCTGCTAAAGTGCCTTTTCATTTGTCTGCTGTGTGCAGAAACAGAGCAGCTGTGGATGCTTGTGACACGCTCTTGGTTAACCAGGATACAAATGCAAAAGTAGCTGGGGGCTTTGTCTGCTCATTAGCTTTAAATTTGTTTCCCAGAGGTAAAGTGTTGCCTTGGAAGATTTTCATTTCTATGCTTTATGGGCCAGTTTTTGTTGCTCCTCTGAAGAAGAAAGCATTCCTCATGGTAAAAGTGTCAGCACACAAGTAAAACAACGTGCAATTTTTGCTTTGGCTTTGTTTCTTGCCAGTTAATGGGAAAAAAACTTATCTCAACAGCCTCTTATTATAAGCTTGAGATGTTCTGAAATTAGATATAGAAATGAATTTTACATGGCATGGTGAAAGATATTTTCCATGGAGGATTTTTTTGTTTTCAGAATACTCAGGGTTTCTTCATGATTGCTTAATTTGTCATGCCTTCTCCTTTTCAATTTAAAGTAATAATCGCCCAGAAATAATTGACAGAAACATTTCGTTACGTAGACCTGTGACTTATTTGCCATTTCTTTTTCTCTTTTTATTTTTTTTAAATCAAAATATGCTCTTTTCAGTGTTTTTAACTATAAAAGACATTGCTATTCCTCTGCAAGCAAACCTGTAGAAAAAAATTGCTAATTACAAAAACTAGAATGGAAAAACAGGTGAATTTTTTGGTTTTGCTTATTTTTTTGAGGTACTGGGTCTTAAAAATCTTGGAAAATAAATAGGTATCATCCTTTTGAGGATGATAGCTTCTTAGAGGCCCTGCAGTGCCTGAGCACTGAAGTACATTAGAATACAGTCATGCATCATTTAATCTAACTTCAACTATGATAACATGGGTGATTAATGCAATCTAGTCATCCAGGCCCAGCTATAGTCAGGGCATGTGGAAGTGCATTTAAATAATTCATCCCCTCTCAAGAGAAATGTCTAAAACAGTTGAAATTAATCACTCTTTGGAAGCACAGATCTCCCACCACTGCCTACTAGCCTTGACTCCTACTATGAAGACCTAAATTTTAAATGGCTGAAGTTAGGTGAAGTGACTTTGGACTGGAAATTCATCTGATTTCTAACTTTGTTTTTTGATAACTCTGCCCAGCAGTCCTTAATCTCTAGTAAAATCAGATTCTTCTGTGTAGAAAAGGGCTTGTCTAAATTATGCAGCTCTGATATAACAAGAGTGTTACATCTGAGGGCAAGCTATGGCAGCAGGATGACTAACCGCAATATATTATATGTAACATCACACATTGGGATAGGGTCTGAGCACTATTGCTGTCACCACAAATTTATTTACCACTCGTGATTGCATCAGACTCAGTAACACAAAAGTTAAGAACCAGTCTTTGATACCTATTGTAATGCTAGTTATCATGGAAAAGTAGTAATCTATTTCAAACCCTCAGCACAGTAAAGTGTATTTTTAAAAAATATTCACATTTCCATTTTCAGTTGAAAATTCTGATTTCAGCCCTGTGAGCAAATCCACTAATTTCTCACATGACTGTAAATATCCCAGGCACACCTCAAGGTGTGAGTATGTGGTTGCTGCCCGCATGTAACTCATGGCTCTTCACATATTATATTTCTAAACTCAGTAGCTAGATCACAGAAATGCACAATAATTTTACAGTTTGAGCCAAAAAAACCTCCTGGGAGAAGTAACAGATTGAGGTGGACACCTATGAAGATGCAGAGGAAAACTGCAGTCACCAGGGACAGATTGTCTGAAGGCAGTTGCTGCTGCCACATGATCAGGGAGAAGGAAAAAATCCAACTCCCCATTCACAAAATCAGCTTTTCCTGAAGCTCCCTGCTGCATTTGCTGTGTCTTCCCTATTGCAGCCAGCATGGCAGAGGCTCTGCTGCCAAGAATTTCTTTCCATCCTTGTCCAAAAGCCACTTGTCCGCTTGTGTTGCCGGCAGAAAAATACCATTCAAGCAAATAATTAAAGACACCATCATTATGCATAAGCACAGGGGGGCTGAATGCAGTTGCATGGGTTGTTTTGCATAGGCCCTGAGAAAATTGTGATCCTAAAGATTACGGTGAGTAAGGAGCTGATTTCAGTCTGGATCCTGCTGTTAAGTTAATTAGCCTTCCAACCAAGAGAGAGCTTGAGAGGTTGATTTAAAAAAAAAAAAAAAATTG
Organism: Onychostruthus taczanowskii; assembly: GCF_017590055.1. Taxonomy (NCBI): domain Eukaryota; kingdom Metazoa; phylum Chordata; class Aves; order Passeriformes; family Passeridae; genus Onychostruthus; species Onychostruthus taczanowskii. The sequence continues at coordinate 2,866,068 of NW_024498685.1, forward strand.
ACATCTGTCTGCAGTGGGTACTTTTTTTTTCACTTCTATGCACAACTTCACCCTTCCCTTTTTTGTCCTCTTTCTATAATAATGTTGACATACCATTTTCAGATTCATGTTCTTAATACTCATTTAGTTTCTCTCTGTTAGGGAGATATAAAACCCTATCCTGTTTTGCTTGGCTTCTTTGTTTGGGTAGGTTTTGGGGGTTTTCTTTGTTTGTTTTTAGCTAAGGCTGGTACTAATTGGTTTCAAACTTGAAGAAATAAAAGAAACCTTCAGTAAATCTGGTTTTGTGTTTTCTATTGATGAATTGTATTGAGAAGAGAAGACATCTCCTCAGACCTGAAGGTTTGTTAGATTGTTGTTGATTGGCATCCTCACACATGATTTAAATATTCTTTTGTGCTATATGTGTTACAGATAACACAAAACAGTGTTATCACAATGGAACTGGAGCAGAACTATAGCAGTTTATTGGTTTGTATTTATTGACAGAGTGGAACAGTGTGTTTATTCTCTTCCAAGCAAAACCAATTATTTTCAAAAGAAAATGTTCTTTCCTTCTCTTTTCACCCATTTTTCCTCTAATACTTTACTGTCTTTCTTCCAAGGCATTTTTTGTTGTTGTTTTTTTGTTTCATTGTTGGTTTTTTTAAATTTAATCAGTATTTGAATTTCATTAGCTACATTTTAAAATATTTCTATCTTGCAAAAACTATCAAAATGCTTATAAAATTACAGGGAAAATAATCTCCACATCCAAAAATGTATCACTTTTTCTCACAAACTAATCCATTCTTTTTTTGATGTTTATTTGAAACCTTATTCTTCATTCAACAAACTGGTACCTGAGAAAAAAACAAAACAACTGAACACAACCAACTGTTCAAGTCTTCAGGTGGCACTGTGCAAACTGAAAAAAGGCCCCTGGTTTAAACTCCTCTTGTGGAGTGTATATTTATTTGGGGATCCAGGCAAAACCAAGGACTTCAGAAATCACTGGTTGCTTCCTTTCAGGTGCAATTATCATATATATGCCAATAAAAATATTTGTATTTCTTAGGTAGGAAACCATCCCAGCTGCGAAGCTCAGTATTAATGCACTTGACAACTTTCACTCAAATAGCTAAAGGACCAACACAGTTAGAATTGTTAATGTTTGATAGAGATTAATGCTGAAAGATGAGTAAAATTTGCTCAAATTTCCGTCAATGTGAAATAGAATCTTCTTTTATTTTTCCCTCAGAATATTTTCATATAATATTTTCTGATATTTAATTAACTGTGTTAATGATAGCTAAATCCAGGGGTATTTCTGCCTCTGCCAGCTAATTATGTTACTCTAATTCTTGCTTACGAGAATGACACATCTCCTGCTTATTGTGGGGGGTGTTTTTGCCACGTTCTCTTAGATTTGAAGCCTGGGAAGTTAAAGGAAGATTCTAATTACACCCTCCAGAGTAGCCTCATTTGAAGGCTAGGACCAAGAGCTTTGATTTCAGGTCACTCCCTATGTGGCTGCCTTTAAAGTTCATCTAAATTAACATTCAGTGATATTTTTGGCAGCTTTGACTGCCAGGAAAAATCATTGCAGTGGAATAATAATGCAAATAAACTTTGCACAGTCCCATTAAATCATTAAATGCCACATTGTTCTGTAATGGGGGTGACATTTCGTTATTTCTAAAGCGACTCTGCTCAGTGGCAGTTTGATGGTGTTAATGCTGGTGACAGAACACAATAACACTGGAAAAAGAAACTAAGGGGTCCTAGGGCTCCTATGATGCCTGCAGATACATGAAATTACTCAGAAATACAGACATAAAGGCATCATAAAATAATTTTGCTGGGCTTTTTCAAGTGTGTTCAAACATTTGGTCCAGATTATTAATGTTACTCTGTTTTAAATTTGTTATCTTTCCATTCAAAGCTAAAAGAAAATATGACTCAGCTGTTATCTGGAGAAAATACTTTAGCTTTTATACGTGGGGATTTTTTTATTTATTCCTCCATATTTTTATCCTTAACAAATGTGGAAGAAAAACATTTTTAAATATATCATACCATGCACTTGACTGTATAAATCTAGAAGCAAATTAAACAAAAAAAACCCATCTATTTTACTTTTAAACACAGCTCTCTGAAGTCAAAGGATTTATTCTGAAAAGAAGGCAAATTCTTAAGAGATATGAGGGCATGACTGTATTCTTCTCATGAAGTGTTTAAATTTTTATTTAAAAGAGGGGGGAAAAAGGAAAATTATTAAAGTACAAAAAATTTAAAAACAGCTTAGGAAAATCAGTGAGAAAATCTCACCATAAAAAAAAAATTAGAAAAAAAAAAAAGGCATTTCCTAGGGGAGTAAGCAGAGAGAACTTCAGAAATTAAACCCACTTTTTCTCTGGCTGCAGTAGGAATGCTCCTTTGAAGGAACATTCCTGTGCAGGACCTTCAAGAACAGCCAGAGTTTAAATGGCTTTAATATTCATTCAAACTGATTGAGACAGAATAAAGGAAAAAAGACTTTATGTTTATCACCATTCTCTTTTCCTGAATCATGAGTAGTGACACAGAAAGAAATGGCCTTATGTTGCACCAGGAGAGGTTTGAACGGAGTTTTTGGGGAATTTTTTTGCCAACAGGGTTGTTGAGCCCTAGAACAGACTGCCCAGGGCAGCGGTTGGGCCATCACCCCAGAGGCATTTAAGGGATCTGTAGATGTGACACGTAGGGACAGGGTTTGGCGTGGGGTTGGGGTTGTGAGCTTGGACTCAGTGATCTGTACTGATTCTATGATCTCAGGTTTTCTGAGATTCAACAGTGTAAGCACAGATCTGCAGATCAGAAGGGGCCTTTCTGCTGGCAGGTCATAGGGCCACACAGGGATTTCAGCTGGTGTTTCCAGCTGTGAGGAAAAATATTCTCTACACTCCCAGTGAGAGCAGCATTTCCCTCCCAAAAGCAGCTCAGAGCCTGGGTGAGTGTGACAGCAGAGAGCTGGGCAGCCAGTTCCCTGTTGAACACCTTCTGAAAACTTCTGCCTGAAGATTTCCAGGTGAATTTTTGCAAACCCTGCCTTGTTCCAGACTATGGTATGTCTTTTCCTTACTCATTTTGTGTTTATCTTTCCTGTCCTGTCCATGGATTTCCTCAGGTTGTGATGGTTATGGTATTTTTTTTTCCCATTTTAATGCCAAGGCACAGTTTCACCCTTATTCCCAGGGGCCTACAGCCAGCTGACAGCCCTATGTGCTCAGTCTTTGTTGCTGAGGAAGAAAATTTGATCTGTAAACTTAGTGAGCTGTATAGAATCTTTAAACTGTTGACCTGTTTTTGAATGACGACAAAATGTAAACATTATTTATAACCATTGCAATAAGAAAAGGGAAAACATTCCCCTAATGTCAAAAATTATCCAACATTGAGAGTGAAGCTATGTATTCAGGAGAGTCACTGGAAATTGGAGCAAGCTGTATACCTGTCCACTCACACAGACTTTTGGGGTCTACAAAGTGTGGGTAAGATTTTTTCTGTTATTTTGGCTTATTTTTGCCTTGAATTTGGAAGACTGAAATCAAAAGCTCTGAGAAATTCTAGAGTCCACCATGGGGAATTAAAATCTCTTTTTGTCAGAAAAGGACAAACAAAAGAAAAACTTCTGAGGGTTTTTAAAGTAGAGATTGACTTACCAAAATCTGAGAACACTGATCTTGTATAAGGCTGATAATAGCAGTCTGACTACTCACAGAAAATGATACAAAGTAAAATGAAAATAAGTGTTAAAAGCAGTTTATGGTCACCTGCAACTAACTGACATTTTATGGACCACTTTTGAGCCATCAAAACTGCATAAGCTTTAATTTTACTATGATTTCTGAGGGCTTCAATGAAAAAGTCAATAGCTGGCTAATCCACTTGAGTTTGTGGGATGATGCTGAGCAGAATTGGATAATAAGTCATGAGATCCAGCTTTAAACTAGATATCTGTGCTTCTGTGAGCATTTGACCTACATTTGTATGCAAAGCCAGAGACACACCTTCCCAAAATCTTTGCTGACAGGGGAGCATAGAGGCTTCAGCGAACCTTAGATTATTTGACTCTGGCCATCAGCCTGCTTGACCATGAGCCATCCTGCAACACTGCCTGCCCTGTGTGGCTAAAGAATGAGAGGTAGCAAACCAGGGAGAAGTCACACAGCTGTTCTGATGAGACACTAATTCAGAATAATATAGATAAGGATGTCAATAAAAAAATAATAACCAAAACATTTTTCCCCTTCAGGTCTCACAAGGTTATCAAAGCAGCAGGTATGCACAGGCCTTTGGAATTTATTGATCTCTGTGCTTCTTAGTGCAATTCCATACCTTGTGTCAAGGTACTTCTACCTCTCAGTCTTGTCATGTCAATGTCTAAGGTAAGGTACTGAGTAATAAAATTAATATAACAACTGAACTGTTCCTAACTAGCTACTAAGACCACTCTGAACCATATTAGCCACGTGAAATGACTTTTCTGAAGAATATATCTACATGTTTAAAACCAGATTTCCATGAACATTAGATGGTTGATCCTGCCATGGTCCAAAAAGTGCCACACACTTTGGGCTGAGGGTTGTACTTAGATGATTCACCCATGTATTTCCCACAGCTGCTGTGCTCCTCCTTCACACTCCCTAGTGTGAGATGATGAGCACAGCAGTGCAGTCCCAAACCACCTCACATCCTTATGGAAAGGGAATTAGAATCCCCCTTGCTATAGCAGAAGCTCATCACAGAGTATAGCTCTGCTCATCTATTCCATTCAATTGCCAGCCACAAACAGTGTCCTTGAGTTCCACTGTATTTGTCTAATTCCTAAGGCTTGTTGATTTCAGTACATGGTGTGAGTATGAAATCAAAATTACCCCTTATGTGTCTGAAAAACCAGGGCATTCTTAAATTAGGCAGAGATTTCTCTCATGATTTGCATCAGTAACAACCTGTGCTCAGTGCCACGGAACACCCAAGGTAGCATTGCCAAAAAACGCGCACGGAAAATTACCTCAGTGGTCAAAACTCAGCCACTCAGAAGACTTCAGGTCTGCAATATCATTCAAACTGACAGAATAAAAATGTTTGACCTGATCTGTCACATTACAGCACTCCACATCTATTTATGACTGTCTGACCGCATCCCATCGGACAACTTCTCATGCCTCCAGAGACGCCAGGAAGTCCCACATTGTTTCAGGGTATTGATCCTGTGCTGCTGGAAGAGTGGCTCTGAAACACAGGCACAGGTCTTCACTTGAGAGAAAATTTTAAAAATGATGTGAGGTTCAGAGAAGCAGGAGCATTGAAGCATCTCAACTGATTGTTTATGAAGCAAAAGCCTATTTTCAAGTGCAACTGAGAGCCAGAAATCCAATCCCTGTTGACTTTCTTTACAAAATGAAACAGGATTTTCAAAACAGTTCCTGTAAGGAAATTTAGTCCCAAATCCTGATTTTTCGGGTCACTGAAACTGCCATTTGCAATAAACAACTAGAGCTGAGAGGCAATATTCACTTAGAGTTGGACAATAATCTGAGGAAACCTGATCTTTTTCACCTGCAGGCAGCAACCTTGCAAAAAGTGCACACACTTATGAGGCCCCAAGGACAGTGGTGTTTGTCTGGTCCAGCATGTTTTTCAAGGAACAAAGAATCCTGTAAAAACCTTCAGCCTTAGGAAATTACTGAATCAAGCTCCTGTTCCCTCTGCTCCATTGTTACCCACCTTTCTCTTCCATTAAAAACTTACTTGTCAGCTCTCATGCCTTAACACATGGAGAACCTGGGCTGTGGGCTTCAACAGTTCCAAACTGGGCAAGAACACTGAATGAAGGTGTCCTCTCCCTGTGCTGCTCAGACATCTCAAACAGAGCTGATGTCAAACCAATTGAAGGACAAATTCTCCTGCTATTCTGGAAAAATAGAAAAGCGTGTTGTTTTCACACTCTTTGGAAGCTTAGCAATATCTTTGGCACTGGTCACAATAATGCAAATTGAGTCAGATTCAAATTTGGCTCATGCCTGGGGGGCAAAGAAGGAGAAAAGGAAACATCCACCCGTAAGCATCAGGTTCTCACCCAGTATAAGTTCGTTTGGAATTGATACAGCTGTCATGTTAGAAATCATGGGCACAAAAGCCCAAAATTGTAGTGAGAGACATCTCTCATTTTTGAATTCTTTTGATAAAAAACCATCAACATGAACCACCAAAAATAGTGTGTATAAGCTTCTGGTGCAACTGGGAAAACATCCAAATTGTAGGAAAGAAAAGGAATTTTCTCTTCAAAATTCTAGTTCAGACATAATCATGTCAGCTGCTAAATTATCTATGAAAGACAGAAAAATGAGGAATCATTTTGATGTAGCTCACAAACTGTAGTTCACCTCCTTCTCAGTTTCCAAAGAGTTAAATGAAATGTTCTTTTAGCTGATGTACAAAGGCTAAATACACTCTCATTCTGTGTCTGTGCACCTCTGCTAATGATATTAGTCCTCCTAATCTACAAGTGGTCAGGTGGTGAACTCAGTGCATTTGAATCTTTCTCAGTGGAGAGCACTTGAGAACAATTGTTCCTAATGCTAGCCTCGTGTTGTTTTTCTGAACAAGGAAAGAAAAGAAAAAGAGAAAGAGCAAAAGAAAAAGATGAAAGAGAAAGAAAAAGAAAGAGAGAAAGAGAAATAATGAAAAGAAAAAGAAAGAATAACAAGGAAAAGGAAAAGAGAAAGATGAAACAGGTTTCATCTTTCAGATTCTGTGAATTGGACAGCTAGAAAGGAAAGAGGGATAAGGAGAAGCCTGGGCTGTTTAATCTCATTGCTTCAAATCAGTCATCAGTAGTCTTGTGTGTGACTTTCAAAGCCTTCTTCTCATGAAACGGATATTGTCTCCTCTTTTAATTCTAGAGGGAAAATCTGAGTTCTGCCCACTCAGTGAATTCATAATATGATAAACAAATATTTAGAATCTCTGGACATTTTTTGCTGATCCTTCTCTTCCTAAGGACAAAGTAAGCAGTTTTAAACTATCTCTAGATATGAAATCCCTGGGGAAAGTGTCTACCCTAAGAAGTGAACGTGAAAACTGACTACCAAGATTAAAACACATGGAATCCTTTAAGAAATGGATTGCAGAAATCATATTCAAGGCAATAGTTGATTGAGGTTTTATACCTGCCAGCCTGGCACATTTTCTCTTGTCCCTGGAGGAGATTTAAGCAGAAATGAAGAGAGAATCAGTCTTTACCCAGCCATGAGGAAGTAAGCCAGCACTTGAAACAAAGGTGAAGAGCAAACCCACTTGGTTTCTTACCTGGTGTTGCTAAGGCACACATTTGCCTTCTTCAGCACTTTCTAGAAGTCATTTCTCTCCTTCTCAAACACAAACCTCTGCAAGACATAGTGTCTGGATTTGTATCCAATATAAATAAGTCTCATAAGCAACCTCAAATAAACATTTAAAAACATTTTAAAATAAACGTTTAAAAAACATTTTAAACTGTGGAAGGGAGGAGAAGGACTAAGAAGGGCTTATTGCTGAGTGCCATTAACTTGTTTTAATCAGCCACAAACTGTGGATTTTAGACTTCCAGTTCCAACACAATGCTGTTTAAAATTATCTTACTTTGTTTCTTTAGTACTGGTTACCACTGGTGGTACAATTGTATGGGCTCATTGCAATTTCCAGCTTTCCATACCTGTAATACACTGAGAGTCATGTAAATTCAACTGCACACACAAGCAAAAAATAGATTACACATATTCTCTGATTCACACATAAGCTAAGCTAAAATGAGTGCTTAGGTAAAGAAGGGGCACAAGGAATGAAATTTAAGAGTAAATGAAGCCAGCAAAGTAGGTGCAAAGTTAAACTGAAGCTGAGCTGAAGGCAATAACCTGGAATTTTGCTGAGTTTGGAAAGCAAGAATGGAGAGTTCAAATATAAGGCAGTAAGTCCCCAGACTCCTTGAGGAACTTTAAATAAGAATTTTTGCAATAGAGATGAAAATAGTAATGCCTCTTCTCACATGAGTTTTGAAGATTTGACTTCTACAAAAGCTTTCCCATAGAGATGTTGTTCTGGTGAGTCCAAAATAGAAATAAATGAGCTGACAGTCTTATTGTCAGTTCTGATTTTTTCAGGTCACCTGATTTTCCTTTTTTTTTTTTTTTTCTTTTTTCCTTTTTTTTATCAAATATTCTTGGTTTAGTATTGTGACTTGTCTGTCCAAACAACATACTCACAGCTGTAGCTCCCAACAAAATCATTCACATTAGGCTTGAGCCAAAAGAAAAAAATAATCTGTGAATCCCTGTGCCCATTTTGAGTAATTGCACATTTGCTTCGCAAATCTGGTTAGAATTTGAAGTATGACAGATTAGGATTCAAATTTCATCTTTTCCTGGCTCTCTGTATCTGAAATGAGTGTCTCTACTCCTCAAGAATCCACAGAGAGTCAAAATGGAGCAGCTCTTGTTCTGCTGCAGTGTCACCAACAGATGGTCTATCAAATATTTACACTTCTAAACCAATTAAAGCTACCACCAAGTGCTTTTCTTGCTAAAGCACTCTTTATAAAATATTATTCAGCCATCTCTAAAAACCAAACACACAATTAAACCCTTTGCATTGGTGCAATATGCCTGTTCAGTCCTTCAGTCCTCCTTTGAGGTGAGATATACATCCCATCAGCCACATGGAAGATTCAAGGGCTATGACCCATTTCCAGCACATATAGTTTGCTATTTAATCTTCCATAAACAAGACAAGTGTCCTCCTGGAAAAAAGGAAAATACATTATCATTAAATCACAGTTTTATAAGCATGTTGTTAAATAGTTTAACAGCCTGTCCGTCACAAAGGAATAATCATGTATGAATATTAACCTCTGAGGAATATTTTCTATCCAAATATTGAAGGAAGAAGTGGAGGGGAATAATTTTACTTGTTCCCGTTATCAAGATTTCTGAGCCCATCATATGGTAGGACTGAAAAGCAGCAATTAAAAATGCTTCAAGTGGTAAAAGAAATTGTTTTACTTTTAAAGTAAAACAAATGCAGCCATAAATCTGTGGTGCTAGTATTACACTCTTACATACAGTTTTCCCACAGCCTGAGAATGCCACAGTTTAATGATTGATTTTTTTAAAAGCTACCAATAATATAATAGGATGATTGATTTTTTTTAAAGCTACCAATAATATAATAGGATGTCACTATGTTTCCATACAGTTTATTTCAAGGCTATGCAAAGACTAAATTGGACTCATGAATGTGTTTGAAGTAGGGCTGGCTAAGATCAGGATGGTCTGGAAATATTTTGGACAAATTTAAGCTCCCAATCCTTCAATCACATCTGTCTACTGTGAGAAATATTGTCCTCAGATCTATCACCTGTGCATTCACAAACCTGCATATGCCATGAGTATGAAAATTAAACTTTCTAAAGACTATTTCAACTGGTAGGTGGTACCAATACTTGTTTTCTCTTCATTGGTGCCTTTTATTATGCACAACCACACTATTGTCTTCCCTTGGATTTCTGCTTGTTATTTTGGTTTGGTTGCCTCCTCAGCCTTGCCTGCCAGTTCACTTACCTTTACCTTATAGAAACATAGGTTTCAGTTTGGGAAAAAAGGATTGCATGGATTTGATAGTGACACATTTAAGAAGATCTTGGAAGCTAACAAAGGGTTGAGTCTGACCACTGAGAATAGCACAGGGAAAGGAGTAGGCAGAAAAAGCCTGTTTGTCCTCTGCATCCTAGGAAGTCAAATAGACCACACCAAATTTGCACACCAATTGCAGTATGACTTTCCGACAAGGTTTTTGACAGCTTTGCAAAACATTTATTACAGATTAGAACGATTAATACCCCTACTTCAGCAATTATACATAATATATATCCATTTCTGCAGGAGCTGATCCCACTAAGACCCATATTTTCTGTTTTAAAAAGGATTTTAACCATTTTGAATTTGAAGAAGCATTGTCTGCTCTATTTCAAGTGTTTTCTGTGTCATCCTGATTTATCCCAGTTGCCAAAAGCAACATCAGTTTCAGCCCAAATTAGACTTTGTTTTTTTCCACTCTTTTAATTAATTTGATCATCTTGGCTATTTTTTCAGGAGCTAAGGCTTTGCCCACAATTCTTTGAAGTGCCACTTCTGATTATACAAGAAGCACATTTTTTTGCCTATGGGTCAAAATTTGGGGCAAAGGACGTGTCTTCTTTCTCCAGTTCAGAAGGGGGATGTGTCAGTACCTGAAGGGGTTCCCTTGCCCTGGGTACCCGTTCTCTTCACCAGCTGTGAAGGCATTGCTGCATTGCTCACAGCCTTGTTTATTTTTAGAAGGATATTGATGGCTTGAAAGCTCTTTGGGGGGAAATGTGTATCCTTGAAGCAGTGTTAAATACCCACCACATCTTCTCTCAAACTTTGCAAGGCTGTCATAATTTTTGGCACCTACACAGATTTTCAGGTGTATATACAGCTGTGGCTCTGCCAGTCCTTGGGAAAAAAGATGGAATATATATTATTGATAATATGAGAATATATTATTGATAATATGAGAGTATATTATTGGCAATTTGGGCACCTTTAATTGCTGTTCAAATTCCTCCCTACCAGTCAGTGCACCATGAGTAATTCACATTGACCAGAGAGTACCTTTGCCAGACATTTGAGCTGGACTTTTTGGATTATACTGCAACCTAAAATGAAACCCAGAACAACACAACACCCCACATCATAATTGGGTCGGGCAAAAAGACAATATGCTTTTTTTGATCTGATGACATAAAACACGAATTTCATGAACTATCTCCTCCACCAGGCTCCTTTGGCCTTTACATTGCAAAATCTTGTTTTAAAGACAAAATAGGTACATGGTGTTTAAGAAGAAAAAAATATTACCTGGTTGCTTTTTTATAGCAGAGAGAAGGAACAAGAATTTTAGAAAGGGTTTTGGTTCTGATGTTAATTTTAACTTAGTCACAGAGTTGATAAAAATAACAAAAAACAAAAAATTACTGGCAAATATTTTCTGTAATTTATCAACTTATTTGCTGTTTTTTTCTTAAACTAAATTTATGAGAAGACATTTTGAAGAAAATATCACAAATATTTCTGTCTTGTGGCTGAGTCTTAGTCACTCATATCTCTGTTCAATTCCAGCAGCTGTAGTATCCCTGCCAAAAACTTTATCTTCTTCCTTACCACAGTGTCCTCAGCTCAGCCAGCCCCTTTTAGCTGGCTGAATTAAAAACAAAATCACTAAAGTATTTCTGAAATCTCTGAAAAACATCAGGACTGTTCTCACCTTGGTTTCTGATCAGGTAATTTTATTTCTGTTTAGGAGTCTGTAAGATACATGATAATTCTGACACTGGATGGATCTGCCATTGCTACCTTCAAAATCTTTGCCAGTCAAGCAGCTAAGGTGTCTAAAAATAGAGCTTCACATGTAAAAATCAACAAAAATACAATAATAGAAAAAGAAAAACTGTTTATAGGTGTGGGGGGCATAAATTAGGGAAAAGATGTTAAAGTAACTTCAATATTTTAATCATAGGGATGTGATACCAATCCAGACACTGAATTGCCATGGAGAAGGAGCTCTCCTAGGCACTGATTTGGAATGTGGAAATTATATGCTTTCCTTCCACTAACACTTTCAAGAACAGCATGACAAAATCACTGCCTGGAACATCCTTTTCTTTCCAGTCTTTCAGCTCAGCTGACTTCTAATTTTCACAAGCAGAAGTCTCACAAGCAACAGCCAGAGCTGTAAGTAATGCAGACCCAGACACACACACTGCTCATTTCTGGGAACATTCCTTCTGTTGGCAGCAATGCTTCTATCTCTTACCCTAGACAGCAAGAAAAGAAAATATCTTTCTTATACAGAGGCATAAGTCAGGCCATATCCCTGCCTATCCCATTGAGTATTTGTTGCTGGTATATATATTTCAGTTTTACAGCAAGGATGCTTCTATTAAAGGTTAACCAATGCCATGTATGAAGAAAAAAATTAAAAGTATGTAAAGAGGACTGAAAAGAATTTTTAAAAGAAAAAAAAAAGTCAGAATTTGACTGATGTTGAGATATCAGGTTTTAAATTCCACAGGATTTTACTTATTTAAGAAAAAAGCTACAGCCAAAGCAAAGACATTGGAAAGCCAAGAGGCCAGAAAGTAATATAGACCATCTCATAATAACAATGATGATAAACTTAGAATACTACAGGAAAATACAAAGTTTTATAGGAAATTACCATGTGCTCAGGTGTTTTCTGTGTCTTGCTACTATTCTTTGATATACCAAAGTTATGTGTAAAAAAAGCCAAAAGGTTTGTTGGCTGAATTTTTTTTTTAATAAGTGAGGGAAATTTAAATCAAATTTTAATAAGGGAAACTGAGATTTTCTCGCAAAATATCTTGTCACATTCTAGACCACTCGTATATGCTGTTACAAATGTGCATTTCCCCAGCATGAATAGCAGTTGAACAATCTACATCAGAACGGAGAACCAGAGTTTAGTGATTCTCAAATCTGGGATTGGAAGGATTTTTTTTGTAAGACTTGAGATTTCTGTGTTTTTAGATGAGCATTCTGTAGCTATTCCTTATAATTGTTGGGGCAGCAAGACCCTTTCCTACTGTTTCTTATCCTATTTTCACTTTCTTCTCTTTCTTCTGAATGAAATTGTTTAGGTGGGAGTTTAACTAATACATCTCTTTATAATCAGGGTCATTTGTAAGATGAGGTGGAAATGAGGTTCAGGACTGATTTCCAGCAGAGAGCTTTTTTGCTGTGGTATGGTTTCTCCTGTGGAGTAATGACTCCTTGGAAAAATGTTTGGCAGAGACAGCCTGCATCACATCCCTGGAATTACTGGGAAGGAGAAGAAGCAGATGCTGTATTACAGACAGGCATCCACTTTTGTACAAAGATGAAGTACAACCAGTGTTTCACTAATCTTATCATCCGATAAGCCAGATTTTAGGAATCAAGGGAGCATAAGATCCTTCATGCAGATCATAATTAAGTAAATCTGAACTTTAATATCCCTATTCCTTAATCAGCATGTCATTATACTGTTGACAGATAAGGATTTGAATGCCCAAATTTGCTGCAAATGGCAGAATTGCCACAGATGGCAACAGGCATTTTGATTTCTTTGGTGTTTTGAGACTTTCTTACCTGAGGACTGCATTATGGACACATTTGATGCATTTCTTCTATTGTTTTTTACTTGAAAGAAAATTGGACTATTAACAGCATGAGAAAGGAGGGTCATTAGATGAGTGGAAATGATTAAGGAACATATTTCTCCTAAGTGAATCATACTTTGAATTATGAAACAGCTAGTTCAAAAAGACTAGTGACTTATCTCTTCTGTTTAACTCTATATTTTTATAGTGCCAGGAATACAATGCTCTTGGATAACCAGTACAGGTCATTTAACATACTTGAACAGATGACAATAAAATTTAATATTTACCTGAGCAGTCTATCCAGATTTTCTTTTCTCTTTCCATAAGTTTGATTTTCCTGTGAAAAATACTTGCCAAATGTCAAAACAGATTCCAAGTGCCACATAGTTTCAGCTGCCTCACAATGTCAGGTGAAAAGATGGTAAGGCTCCCTTTCACTGGGGTTCAAGTGAGAGCCAGAGAGCAGCAAACTCATTAGCTGGGTGTTTAAAAGGTCTCCAATGGAAGGTGTTCCCTTAATGTAACACTTAAACCTCAACTTTCGGAGGTTTCCTGATCAGGCTGGGCTACGAGAGTAGCCCCAGAGGTTTTGGAAGCTCAGATCTCTCTGAGGAGCACAGGATCACTGGCTAGAATTGAGCCCCCAAGGACTGATGTGCCTCAAACCAGGAAATGGCACTTTCTGAGTTTGAATTATCAATTAGGGATGATTAATATTGCAATTAAACCAGATTTTTTTTTTGAATGTAACAAGCAGAAGCAGAAGGGATATGATAGTGGTTAGCATAAATTATTGTAGATAACCAAACATGTAGGCACTGTGTTTCTGGAAAGGACTTCCTTTGCTCTGAAAAAGCATCAAGAACATCTGAGACACAGCTGACAAATTTGTCTCAATATGTTCTATAAACTATAAGAGATTCAACATTTCTACTTCACCTCTTGCAGACCTTTATTTACTTTGGGTATTTTCCCAGTACCTAGTCTGATTACTATTTGTTGCAAATTCAGCTGAATTTTTTCTAGTCCTGTACCCAGTGAACAACAGATATCTGTCTTCTCTCTAACTGCCTTTTACATACTGGAACGCTATTAGAGAATAAAATATTTTATGCATCAGAAGATGCATTTCATCTAAGTGCTGAAAATATCTCATAATCTTGCAGCTGGAAAGAAAACTAATACAGATATTAGCATTATTTGACCGTAGCCCTTCTTCAAAGCCATTGCCTTCTTCATAAAAGAGAGAGAATGCTAAAAAGAACTGCTACTGCATTCATATCTATGTTTATTTTAATTTTTATTTATATGTATATACTTTCAACAAGGAACTTGCAAAAACACAGAAATGTAAAAAGAGCTCTAAATACAACTAATACAATCTGTCAGATAAACTATCACCAGGGAATACTCTGTGAGATCTAAAAACTGAACATATTGGGAATTACAGACATGTGTGATTCTGTTAAAAAACAAACAAACACAGCTGAGAAAGCTCGTATTCACATATGATTTGAAGAAAACCAGCATGCTCAGCATAGTTGGCAGCATCTCATTTGCTGGTTTACAGTGAGTACATTAAAAAATTCATGCTGCATTTATGCTGCTGGGTCTGTTCTGGCAGTATATTTTCTTCAGAGACCCACCAAAGAAAAATAATTTCCTCTTGTGGACAAAAGATGAACTCTTCTGTAAGGGTTTCCTGGCATCAAATTGCAGAGGGGGTGCAATTTAAAGCAAGGTAAGTTATTTAGCTTAAATTAAATACAAGTCTCTCCAAGGCTTTCATGAAATAGAGGAAAAACTTCAGCCATCCAACCCAAGCATCTGTTTCCACCTCTTTTTTTAATAGGGGAATTGTTATAGGCACAGTTTTGTTGTCTTGCTATTATTGTATCAGCTGAAATCACAACAGAAGAAGCTGTATGAAGAAACTGGCCATAAGCTAATGAATAATTAAGTTCCTAGCATGCAATAATTTTCCTGCTGGTGTTCACAGAGGAAAATACTGATAAGAATAATGCAGCTTTACCGACCAGGAAATAAGCTGATTGCTCACAGAAGTAAAGGCTCCTGGAGAAAGGAAAAAAGCAGCTCTTATCTGAGAAGGCAGAGCAGGTGTAGTGAAAGACCTGGAAGCTGATCCTGTTGTAGCCAGCACTTCTGTGAGCAGCAAGCCTGTCCATAGTGAGATGGCCTGCTTTGGGTGTGTGAGGTGAATGGAAATGAAAATAAGGCATTTTCAGGCATATCTAAATAGGAAGCAGATTGACCAAGTATATTTACCTTTCCTTTGTTGCACATAGTTGCCTCAAGAGGCACTGAGTGAAGAACCATCCCTGGTGATAATCTCCCATAAGTGCAGCAAGAATAATCCCCTCCAGTGCTGTTCTTTGTCACTTTGCTTTTCAAAAGAGAGTTAGGAAGGTTCTTTTTAACCTTGAAAAATGTAATTTTGCTAACCTAAACAGCTTAGCACAGAATAGCATTATTTTTATGTTTAATAGCAAGATGAATGGTTTCTTACAACAACTTTGGGTTTCTTTAAAGAAGAAAATTACATATGTTAAGGCTGATTTTTTGTAAGAAGCATTTTCATTGTGAAAGTCTAGTAATTTTAAATACATGAAAAGTTTGCATTCTCTCAAAAGAAAAGGCAATATTGATTTTTAGTTTAACACTTTTTCCCCCCCTCTTATCATTTTTCTTTTTGTTAAAAAATTAAGCAGAGCATTTTCTATTTGTCTTGACTTGAACTACTTTTATAGATGTCAAGTCCTTGCATAGCAAATGAATTGAAAATTTTGTTCTTTTACTACCATATAAGTTTGAGTCAACAAGATGAAAGTTCATTTTTCCAAGGTTACAGTGTAGAAGTTCTCTCCTCTGGACCACTGACAATCTGAAAAGATAAGGAAAATCTCCCAGTCATGTTGGCAGCAATGGCAAGGAACAACTCAAATGTCCAAAATGTAAGGAATTAAACTGGACTCATTCTACCTCTTTCAGTTCAGTAGAAGAAGATAAGAAGAGAAACACCACAACAAGCATAAATGTAATCAGAAATGCAATGATCTTGCAGAAGTTTCACATCTTTTTTTCCCAAGGTACAGTCTGAATTGCATCTGACCCTCTCTGTGGGCTGACTGAAAGTTTCAAGAATGATGAAACCTGAAGGAATCTGAGAATTCAAAAGAAGATTTTTTTTCTAGCCAGATAATTTTACCACTTCCTGACAAACAAATACCAACAATCAGTCATATTTTATTTTATTCTGGTATTAACTGCTTTATCAATGATGATTTTGTAGGTTATATAATATTCAATAATGTATATACTGTGATTTTTTTTTAAATATATTTGGAAAGACTAGATAATACTGTTTCACTTCAAAATCACTGGTAAATTTACTTGCTCTCTGATGCTGATGACAAAGGTATGGCCCTAAATACTATTGTAACTAACAAATTCACAATAAGATTTTGCCACCAATCTGATTTCATGTTTTTTTCCATACATATCTAGCAACCCCATTTTCTTCCCTGAGAACACAGGCTGTAGTTGTGATTAATTCTATTTTCTGAAGAGTTTAGAGGTTAGAAAGGGGAAGTTCTCCCTTGGTTTTAATGGAAATGGTCTTGGAAAGATAATCCTGCACCAATGCCATCACTCTCCCTTGAGTCTGGAGTGAAAGGAGATAATTGAGAACTTGGCCTATGAATGTTAGCAGAAACTGAACAGGAATGAGTTTGGGAGGTGCTTTTATCCTTTTACAAAAAGAATGGCCGTCCTTTACAGACCCAAATCATCCAGTTTTACTAAATAGCTGCTGAACAGTTTTTCTAAAGATCCAGCTGCTCGTTTGTCCTGTATAGCCACTTACACTAATGTCACTGTCATATTTTCCGAAAAATCTCTTTGCCCAGGATTCTTCTCCTGGGAAGATGAGAAGCCCCAGAGAAAAATGAAAACAATATTATCTCATTCGCTTCTCCTGTGTTTTGCTGCTTTGGAACGCGGTTTGGAGATTGTTTATCCACCAGGTGATTGTTTCATTGGTTGCATGTGAATTGTTTTTACTTAGTGGCCAATTACGGCCAGCTGTGTCAGACTCTGAGGAGAGAGTCACGAGTTTTTGAGTAGTATCCTTTTAGCCTTCTGCCTGTATCCTTTCTGTATAGTTTAGTATAACATTCTTTAATAGAATATAATATCATAAAATAATAAATTAGCCTTCTAAGAACATGGAGTCAGATTCGTTCCTTCCCTACTGACATTGGGGAACCCAGGAAATACAAGGCACTAGGACCAAACAAACTGAGGTGGGTGGGGGCAAACTGCCTATTTTCAGATCCATTAATATTTATGCCTTTTTAATGCTCACTTTGTGTATTTGTGGGACTTTGTGCAAATGCAGTAGGACATGTCCAGTTGTGTCCCAGCTCTGCAAACACACAGGCTTTGCTGCAGCTTCTGCAGACTGTGGTGTGCTTATCTAAAGTCAAATATCTGTGTCACTGACTGCTGGCTAGGTGCCTTAGATAGCTAAAATAATGGAAATTGTTTAACACCTGCCATTTTCACTAAGGGTGATTGACCTTATAATTAAACAAGGACTCCACTATAAATGGGCTTATTTCAAATACCTTTCAGGAATTTGTTTTGTCATCTTCTTCCATTCCTTTCATGCTTGCGTTGCAAGCATTACTTTGGAGATTGGATAAAAAATAATTAGGAGGTTTTTATTCAAAGATATCAGTAAATAGATTTAGGATTGGTACTAAATAGAATTAAACACATTTTTTTTTCAGAAGACTTGATATTTATAAAACTTCTGCTTTTCAGTTTTGCAAAGTTTTTAAAGAATAACTCTTTTTTTTTTTTTTTTTTTAACCCAGTTTGTATTTTTTTTTGCTCAGTTAATAGCCTGGCCAACAACAGTCTCTGTAGAACACTAATTTGTTTTGCTTAAATGGCTTATAAACACCTGATTCCAACTTTAGAAACTAATTAGTGAGCTGGAGATTTTTCATTAAATGGGCCAATTTTTGATATCCAAAGCTGTGTTGAATCTAAATGTCAACATTCTTTCTAATTATGAAAAACACAAAGGGATGTCATGGGGTTAGGAAGCATATTGTGTCTTAAACTGAGATAAAATAACAGGCAGTGTATCATTCAGCCACATATTTTCTTGTTTAATAGTACCAGAAAAACTCATGATTAGTTCCACTTTCTGGAACAGAAGAGTTTAGGGATTAGGAAGGGTAAAAGCTCTCACTTGGCTTTAATGGAAATGGTCTTGCAAAGATAATCCTGACCCTATGGCATTGCTCTCCCTTGAGTTTGGAGTGAGGCAAGGTAATTGAAGTCAGGAACCTTCTTTTCACCAGGCTTCTGGTATCCTGCAGGGCAGGATGTGACCTGGGACCCACCATGGCACTCATCCAAACCCAGCCTGGAGTGCTCACAACAGTAAATAACTTCAGTCACGCAGCCTCCTGCAGCCACCCTGCGAACACCCTGCTCCTGCCCTGGCTGTCTGAAAAAGGCCAGCAAAATGCTCTGATGGAGTCAAACTGCTCCTGCCATGTGCTGCTTCTGCTGCTGATCCTGCCATGCAGTGCCTGGACCTGCTCTGCCTTTATTTGCTCATGCCTGTGTGGGACATTCCCCTCTCAAGCAGCACTTTTCAATTTGTCCTTCAGACCTTTTTTTGTCACACTGCTGTGTCACCCATGCCTATATATCCCTCATCAAGTTTAATGATTGATTCAGATTGATTTTCCTTCATCTCAGAGTTAATTCCTTCAATGATCTTCTGACAGAATGGCTTATGAATAATATTTGTTTAAAAAGAGAAATGTGAAAGAAAAAACCTTGAAGATTTTTTTTTTTCTGTTAGGCCTGGCTAAAACAGCTACAGGTGAAAAAAAAAAGGAAGAAAACAAGAAAATATCTAGAAGACAAACTGCGATGCTCTTCTATAACCCACAGTGTTTGCCCATTAAAAAAACTGTTAGGCCTCGCTAAAAGAGCTACAGGTGAAAAAAAAAGAAAGAAAACAAGAAAATATCTAGAAGACAAACTGCGATGCTCTTCTATAACCCACAGTGTTTGCCCATTAAAAAAATTTGGATTTTCTGATCTGAAAATTCTGATACAGGATCTACATAGATTCACTAAAGCCTGACTTTCAACTCATCGATGCTTTCACAGAAATACAGTTCATTGATACTGGATCATCTGGTGTTACTGACTCGTTTTGTGGTGTAATTCAGAAAGTTGCTTCTTAATACAAGAGAGAAGTGGTTTTTCTATAGCACTTCAGCTCTGTTCCACTGATAATTTTTTTCAGGGCCCATTAACTCCTATGGAAGATTTTTCAATGATTTTTAAAACTGACATAATTCAAAAATGCTAACTTCAGCTTTGACAGCTTTTGAGGTTTCAGGAAAAATAGTTTGTCGATGATGCAAAACCAATAATCTCAGATAAAATGAAACTACCTCAAAAAGCCTACTTTCAGATTTAAAATATTAGTTTTAAGCTTTCCTGTTCTTTCTTTCTCTCAACAGAAATGACCAGAGATCCCAGAGCCTCAGCCATTGCCCTTAAACTTCATTAGAACTGATGAATCTCCACAAGTTTCTTCCACTTTGTTGAACATAATACCAGGTAATTATTAAAATATTCTGAGTAGCTCAGCTTGATACATTTTGCAGTGCAGCACTTCAGAGTACCCATCATTCCCATGGGATTATCTTTAGCTTATCAGTGTCCTTATCAGTCTCATCAAGTGAGAAATATTAGGAGAAGTGAAGTGAAAGTCTCTACCTGAGCAAAGAGATTGTCAAAATGCAGCTTGGTGTCCCTGCCATCAGTTTTCACTGAATAGAAATAAATATAAATAATGTGAACATTCTCAGGATTTTTTTAGGCCATGGCTTCCAATATCTGTCTGACCCACAGCCTTTCCTATGACAAAAAGAATGCTTTTTCATTTGGATCAAAGCAGCCAGATGAACTAGAAAGTTATTTCTTCATCTTCTTTATAGTCCAGCCAGATGAAAGAAGAAGAATTAGAGATGCCAATACTAAGTAGCTGAAAGGCAGATTCTGTTTATCACTGCTTGTGGCCATTGTCCAGTGAGGATTAGAAAGCTTAAGAATCACCTTTCAGGAATAAAAATATATTTTCCTAGTAATTCTTGTGCCTTTGAGAGAATGGGAGGTTTAACTATTTTTATGCAATCCATTTCTGTTGTGGGGCACGTGAGAAAGAGGATTGCAAAGACTTTGCAGACTCCAGCTCTTGGACTGGGAAGAATCTGTCCTGAGTTATGATTTTATACTGTAGGATTCCTGTAAGCCTGCCAGTAGGTCTATTTGGAAACATGCCTGATATATTACCTTATCAGAGCTTGTTGAGAGAGGTCCAGCCCTGGCTCTGCCTCTGGACACCAAGGTGTTCAGGCCAAGGAAGGAAAAACATCAGTTTCCTTTCATTAAATATTTTTATAAATTTAATAAAAATAACAATACCCAACTCTGCACCAGGCAATAAGACAGACATACCAATGAGAGAGGGAGATGGCATTGAAGCATTGCCAGGAACACAGAGATCTCTATGTGCATACAGAGGGGAATAGAGCTAATTTGTTTTCTTTCCTGTCAGATTTACAGATGCACAACTCCAAAAAGAGCATTGTATGATAGAAAGTTTTGTCAGGGAACTGACAATGGAGTGGTCTATAAACCCTTCCAGTGTGTTGATAAGGGCATTGCTGGGAAGTGTTCCTTCACACCACAGACACCTTCAGTGCAACAGTTGGCCCAATATGCCCAAGGAAAAATTGAGCAGTTTGAACATTAGCAGTGAATAAACATCTTCTGTGTTTACACCCACCTATCATTCCACAAGGATCATGTTTACTTCTGAGACATGTATAAACTTAATTCACTGCTTCTTGTTTCAGGACGGGATGAGTGGTTGTTAAACACAAAATACAGCAGTAGCTGATAAGAAATGAAATTAAGAATTATGTAACCAGCTGAAATTATCACCTCTGACTCAGAACATATTCTGCTACTGGGCAGTATTTGAAAGAAAGTGTCATTCACTCCATACAGAAATTTTAAAAATGGAAGTGCTAATTTAAGTTTTGTTGTGAAGTTTTAACTCTGCTTTAGCCCCCTTAGGGACATATTTCCATCAGGAACATGAATTTCTAAATGGTGAAGCAAACCTAAAAGCAGGTTTATCTGTTTCATTGTTTTTCTTTATATAATCCCCCAGAATTATGTTGTAAAATGTA
This sequence comes from Onychostruthus taczanowskii, assembly GCF_017590055.1. Lineage (NCBI taxonomy): Eukaryota > Metazoa > Chordata > Aves > Passeriformes > Passeridae > Onychostruthus > Onychostruthus taczanowskii. The sequence goes on from NW_024498685.1 coordinate 2,887,629, forward strand.
AGCACACATTTTATGATAATCTGTTAAAATAAGCACCATTCCATTATTCTTTTGTTTCTCTGTTCATGCACAGATTATTTCCTTTGTCAAACCAGGTCTTGAGGATCATACAGAATGACACATCTGCAAGTCTGGCCTTGGCTTTGTTCTATTAACCCCCTGATATCTCCATGATATTTAAATAAATAATATTCTATATGCCTTATACCAAAACGTGCTTGTCTTCCCCAGAGCTGTGCTCAGCCTCCACAGGTTGTGTTCAACCCTGACCGAGCCCACTTGTGATGGAAGGCTCCACCCTGCTCCACTGTACGGCAGTTTTGTGTGGACAATGTTGCAGGTCCTGGCTGCAGAGAGCAGATCCTTCCACAAGCTCACTTGCAGTTTGCTGCAGCTTAGAGAGCAGCTGAACCTCTGCTGTTTTCTGCTGAGCTGCCAAAGTTCATTACAGAGTAAAGCTGAGCTGATCTATTACAAGTGGCTTGCCTTGGGTGAACTTGGAATTCACTGCTAAATTAGCACTGATGCTTTTGAACATCTCTATCTCAAACATCCATTTTTAAATGTATGAACTTTTCTCAATATCCTGTGTATTGCATGTCTTATTTTTCTGACCTATTTGAATGTGCACCAAATTCAATTTGTAACCTTTCTAAAATTTTCTCCTATGTTTAGAGTTTGGGGTTTTTTTCTCTGCTTAACAGCATATGTTATAGGTATTTCCTCAGCAGTCACAAGGGCCACAGTATTCTATGTGTCTTCATAATGATAGGATTCTTACTAAGAAAAATCATCCAGTCAAAGGTTTAAACAAATATTTTACATGAGATATATGGGTTTCTCACACTGATCTTTCAAAGTTGTGTCTGTACTCATCACAGTAATATATTTCAAGAAAAGTAAAATCAAGCCAAACACATACTTGCTTTTTAAGCTTTACAGCATCTTACCTTCTATGTACTCTTTATTCCACTCAGGGGTATGAAGTGCAGCTTGCCCACAAGGAGTTCCACCAGTGCCTGAGGTGTTCAAGTTCAGTGACACCAAGTGAGCAGCTCTACTTTCACACTTGTTTGGTCTTTGTATGGGCTATGAGATGAACACACCTCACCTCCTGTCTGCTGGCTTGTATCACAAGGATATGATAAACACAGCACTGTACCATTCCCAGAGTAGCTTTGTTGGCTTTTCTAAGCACTAAACACACCTCAATAATCTTGCTGGAAGTTGGGAATTTTCCCTAATGACAAACAGCAACCACTAACTTGCAAATTGAACTGATCTGTTAGACCATCACATTTTTAAATTTCCAAATGTCCATTTTCCACCATCTGCTCAACTGTGTGTTGGAAGAAATCAGCTTAGATAAAATTTAGGAGAAGGAAGGCTTCCAACTGGCTTGACCAGGTAGAGATGCTTCCCAGATAATTATTTGTTAAAAAAAAATTTGGTAGTCCAGCCATAAATCCTCTCACTCACCTGTTGCATGCTTTGGTATCCCCAGACCCAAAAAGTGAGTTTTAAGCAAGAATAAAGTAATATCCCCTCCCCTGCTAATGGCTCCTGCACAGCCATAGCAGCAGCTCTGGGTTCCTCAGCAAGTCTAACCACAGAATTTGCCTCTCAGTGTACAACCAGCATTTGGATACAGACTTATTACAATACCTACAGTTCCAGGACACCTTTTGATAGTATGTATCTGCTTTGACATGTTGGTCTTATTTTTTTCTTTACATATGGTGGGTTGTTACAATCATAACCATTTTAATTACCTTCTCACCACACACTCTGCTTCTTTGAAGAATTCCCATTTGAAGAATTCCCATTTGAAGAATAAATTCTAAGTATTTCCTTTTAAGAGGAGTTAACTAAATGATATGAAACCTTTGAAAGAGCCTTCCCCTCCCTTTCAAATCACTGACTGATAACATTCTTACATGAGCTTTTTCCCTTCAATGAGGAGCCAGAGCTATCTGAAAAGGCATTTGGGAAACTGCATGTGCAGAACAGGAAGAAAGGGGGGGAAAAAAGGATCCATTTTCTTTCTAGCCCAAGTAAATACATTTTTAGACATTTGGGAAACTGCATGTGCAGGACAGGAAGAAAGGGGGGGGAAAAAAAGGATCCATTTTCTTTCTAGCCCAAGTGCATACATTTTTAGGCAAAATAGGGAAGAGGTTTTCCGGAATAGCTGCAACACATTCCTTGCTTCAGCAGTTTTGGGATTCTTATAGTCAACCTTGGCAATGAAATACATATCCTGTAAATAATATATCGATCTTGATTAATAGAAGACCACTGAAAAAAATCAAGCAGGAAAGAAACAGCTGGATGTGGATAAATTGCTTCCAAAAGAACACAGTGCAAAGGGAAAGGAAGGAGAGGATCCATGGCAACAGCTTCTTTCTGTGCTGCATCTCCCAAAATTAGAAAACCATTTTGCCAGTGCTACAAACAGGTGAATCAAAACTATAAAAAAATATTTGTAAGGTATCCTCATCTCTGGAAAAGAGGATGATAACCATACCTGTTCTTCTGTGAAACATATTTCTCTCTATGCCCAAGCTAAAGAGGTTGGTCTGTGAGCAAAAGGAGCCCATTACTCTGGCCAGAGTTTAGACTGGGTCTGCTGGAAACTTCAACCTGTCTAAATCACCACATGTAGCTCAATCCCTGAGCTAAACATGTGAGTAGACAGTTATTGCATAAAGATGGATTTTCTCTGAAAAGCATTGGATCTAAATAAATAATACTTGGCTTTAAGAGAGCTGTCTGGTCAGTTTATTGACAGCATGCTACTGTTTCTGCACAGAAGTACAAAACAGCGCTTAGACCTGCCCAGGCAATCTCAATTAGTGCCTGACCACTGCAGCCCAGGGCTCTGCATCAGTGGGAGAGACACAATGTTCCCCTGAGAAAAAACAACAGACCTCTCACCAAGACTGTAGGAAGCCGATCAACAAGTATCCAAGGTGCAGTTAGATGATTAACAGGAGTCGTAATTGATTGCATGCCAATATTTTGCTTTAAAAAGTAGTGTCTTTTGGCTATTGTGATAATAAATGAGCCAGTATTAACAAAGGAAACACAGAGTAACAATAAATTCTTTAGTAAGAGTAATACGAGCAAAATAAAAGACAGACCTGCTTTATTATTCAGTCAGGTGGAGAAATGATAGCTAATTGTGCTGTGAAGTCTGAAGTATTCAATGGTATTTAAAGAAATCTTCACACAAAAGATGACCTAATATATTTGTTTTTAACGAGAAATATGAAAAAAAAAATTAGATGGAAGAGGTATGCATAAAAGTATGAAATAAACTGAAAAATCAGACCTGGTGAGGTTCACCTGGCAGCAAGAAGAAGCAAACAGGGTGGTCTTGGATGGGGACAATGGCAAGGACCTTCACTTTGGTGGGAGTAATCATCCAGCTCAGCTGCTTTAGGCAGCAATGGAGTCCACAGTACTGGAGATTTTTAGGGATATTTCAGGGGAAAAAAGTGAGTTAGAAGTAGACTATTTAATCCTGCCTTCAGAAAAGGGCAGGATAGAAGTACAAAGATAGAAGTCCTTTTGCAATATTAATTTTCTAAAAACTGGAAGGTTGGATAACTTTTACATCCACCCTATTGTGCAGCTTTCACTCAAGCAGTAATGTCCACCTTTTCAAAATATCTCATGGCCTGACATGATGAGTTCTTGAGAAGCTGATCTCTGACTTTGGCACTCAAAAAGACATCAGCACTTCTGGTAGTGAGTCTGAGAGTAGAAATGTCAGTACTGAAGCTCTTGGTGCCAGGAAGGACAGTGCTTGATTGCTGATATGTTTTAACATTGCAAAAAGCAGAAATCTTGAAATCTGGTAATTGTAGCTTTACTCCAGATTTGGTTATGGGTTATTTTATACTCTTCTATAGCTACATGTAATCAACTATAACATTTGTACACAAATCATCCCTGCACAGAATAAATCCAGAAGGAACTAGAATAAATCCAGAAGGAATTCCATAATAAACTGGAGAGATCATGCAGTCCCAGTTCTTCCCCAACACCTGCAGCCCCACTCTCACATACCACTCTCTATCTCAGCTCTTGTGTAAACATGTCTTGTTTCTATGGCAATAGCTGCATCAAGTATTCCTTTCATCAAATGGAAACATTCTGAGCTGGGAACAAACATGCTGCATTAGCTGAATTCTTTGTAATTTGAGAAATGTTTGTTCTCAAGAAAAATAAATCATGGGGACCTGGGGACTGGAATTTTAGTTTTTATCTTTGAGCTTTAAAGACACCCATAAAATTTCAGCTGAAATGGTTTTTTCAAGGAAATGTGAAGTCATTGACCCCAAGACATCTTCATTGAAGGGAATCTTTGCTAAATATCTGCCAAGCTTCAAGAGACCAATACATGGATTGCTCACTGGGTGTTGTAGCATTCTGAAAGTCTTGGGAGCTCAGGGAGCTTTGGGAAGCTCAGCTGGAGCCACAGTCCTCAATATTCCCAGTCCCTGTATCTGGGACTGCAGGACTGAGCATGTATTCTCAGGGACTGTGACTCTCAGGTGGGATGAGTCAGATCTTGCATGGAAAATGCTAATTCAAGAGAAAACTGAAAAAGTACACTGAACACTCATAACTTGTGGCTAATTTAGAACAAGTTTTTGAGGGTGTTTTGTTTTGCTTTTTCAGGTCCGTTTTATAAACAAATTCTAAAAATAAAAATAATTTTCTATTAATACAAAATAGAATGTTTAGCTGTAACTTACTGTGCAACTACCCTGCTGTTATATATCTATTAAAGTAACTTGTGTACTGATTCTTAGACTCATAAATGCCTCAAGGAACAATCCACTGTAATCCTCAGCATATTTTAGGCTGCTAAACGTCATTAGCCATTCCTATGTTGAGATTGTACAAAATGAAAATCTGCCTTCCACAGAAGAATCGTATCTTGGCATCAACAAGAAAAACAGTTATCTGTAATTTTCCAGGATATTGTACTTCATCAATTAATAACTTTTTGGTTAAAAATGTGTCTTTAGTTTATAACTCAACATGTCTGACTTTAGGTTCTAGCAGTTTGTTCTGATTGCTTTTGTACAGAAAGTCCTTTAATTCGCAGTGTTCTGGAGTTTTTTCCCCACATGAAGATACAGACGCACTATAAGCAATCCTGCAGTACTTTATTTAGTAAATTCAATAGATTGAATTGGTTTTCATCTCCATTGCAATTTTATGGGTAAAGTTTCACTTTTATAATTCACTTCTCTACTCTGCAATATTGAAACTGTGGACAGGGGAACTGAGATGGCATGGGAAGCTCCCGGAGGATTTTTTTGTGAGAGAGTAAGTGGGGAAAAGAGTGAGCAAAGGTTGTTTCTGTATCCATCTTATCTAACAAGAAATACATGGACACATGTATTTTTTCACAGCTATGCTACTAATTCTGTCTGAATTCAAATTTATGTCAGATTAGTTCTGATTCAAACTGTAACAGATTTCAAGCTTTCAACTTATCTATCAAATAAGGTTAAAAACTATTCCATTTTTAGCCAATGCCATGATGTTCTTCCATTCCTCTGAAGTGCACATGGAGTTCTAAGATTTTTTAGATGAAATATAACAAATCAGAGATCTTTCAGACAATTTTTATGGAATGCCATATGTTGCTTTTTGGTTTATTTTGTTTTGGTTTTTTCCCTAGTTGATACTATATATCTAAGAAACTAAAGAGTGGCAAAATATTTGTCCTTATTTATGTGGACAATATCAATAGCAATTTGTAGCTAATTTGGATATGTTAATTTGTTGAAACATAAATTATGCCGGGCAGAGAGTGTTTATTTGAAATATCAGACAGCTTAGCTGAGCTTTTATTTTCCCATATTTCCTCTTTATCAGTTTTATTCCTTATTTTCAGGAGTATAAATTAATTAGAAGGAAGTGACTGTTCTGGAAAGAAACTACCTTGTGCTCTTCCCCTCTGAGCTTGATGAAGAAGGGTTTCCCTCAGCCTACTCCCTCCAACTCCTGTGTCCTATACCCTTCCTTTCCATTTTGCCTTTATCTCTTTTGGGGAAAATGAGTGAAACTGTAGTGCTGAGGTAACACATTGTTCACCCTGTTTGTCTGTTGGATTTTTCCATGTACCTGCTGTCGGTTTAAGATGTAACATCTCAGGGAAAAGAAATTACTACCATTTCATGTTGCCAAAATGCCTAGTACAGTGATAGATTGCTGCTTATCTGAGACATATCCTATTCCTTTTCATCTTCTCATTATATGAAAATATACAGAAATTTGCTTGCTCTGGTGAGTTTTTAAGAAACAAACATAATGGGGAGAAACATGATGAGGTTTACAATAGCAATAAGAACAATATCAGACTTTAAATGGGTTTCTTTCACATTCAACTCAAATGAACCTTCCTGTTAAACTTTAGTAATGCCAATTTTACTGCATTCCAAAGAGAACTTATGAACCTGAAAACACATCTTGAACTCCTATCAGAGATTTTCCAACTCTTTTCCTTCATAGTTGCATCGCTCCAATTCTGAATTCAGTTCTTCACATCTGTCTCCCTATCCATATAATGAAACTCCTGTCTGCTCCAGAATATTGTTAGCTTTCATCTGACAAAGTTATTTTTCTTTCTTCATTTTCTTTCAGGTCTTCTCATAGGTTTTCCTTAGAACTAGAATCTCCAACTTCACATCATTTCTGCATGACATCTCCACTATTTTCTGCCTTTTTCAATTTTAACTCACCTTTCCCTCAGCTCCTTCACAAAATCCTTGAAATTTTGACTGTGTTGTTTCATAAATCTCAATGTATGTGAACATATATGGAAGTACTTCAATCAGTTTTATGTTTCTGTCAAGCCTTCCATTATCTCTAAGAAGCATTTTCAGGCCAGGGAAAGAAAACAACTCTTCTATAGATTTCTTCTTTTCCTGTCACATGGTTGTTCCCTAATGCTATTTTGCTCTGGTACTGAGAGAAATATTTTTCTGCAGTTGATTTCATAAGAATTTTTAAAATATTTTGATACTTAAACCACAGTAGAACATATACTGGGTGTCTTTTTTCTTTGGATTGCAGTTCTCACTATTCTCTCATTCACTGCTTTATTGCCTATTCTTTACCTTTCAAGATGTGTTCTGAACTATTTCATTTTCCCAGGTAATACAATTTCCAAAACTAAAGCTCTTATCTTCTGCAGTAGAGTCAGCAAAGTCAAGCCTTCAAATGGCAGACAGCTCTCCTGCTCTTTGGAAGAAGCATTTCACACTCACTTTCAATCATGGCTGTAGTGCTCCCTTTTCCTACATTTATTACATTCTTGAGTGAGGATTCATGACAGCTGACTCCTCTATCACCTGAAAAACTCAGGAACACATGGATCTTGTGATACCTGGCACCCTGCTCTCAGAGCTGGTGACTGGGTAACAGCAGGAGCTCTGGGGCTCCACACACAGGAATCACATTCCCAAAAAACAAGAACCTGTGAAGTGGAAACTGCTTGAAAGGCAGTAACAGGATTAATCCTCTGTAGATTATCTGTGAACACTAAGGAACCAGCGGCACCATTTTGGCTTTCCGAATCCCACCAGCATGGCAGACTGTCGTCTCTGTCCTCAGGAAATGGTAGTTAAGGATTTGTTGTTTGAAGAGTCTGAATCAGGACATGATTTACCTTTTTGAGAAAAACAACCCTAACCATTCATGATTTTCACCACTAATTTATGATTAGTAAGTCTGAAATATACTTCTGTGGAGAACGTTGAATAAATCTCCTCAGATAGCTGATCAGAAGAAAAAAGAGAAGAAAAAAAGCAACTAATTCCTTATCATTGAACTTTTTAAATCTATTCTTGAATAGATTAAGCACTATAGTATGAGGAAAAACATCTTTCACTTGCTTTCAAAATTGATTAATCAGAATTTTATTTTTTTTTACGACTGGTACACTTTGTTTTCTGCCATCAATCACATTAATATCCTAGAACATTCTGAACACATGTTGTCTCTAATTGACAGTGATGCAGCCTAATTAGAGGAAGATGCATGCAAAGCTATGTCACTTAAGGTGAACACACATGAGGTAATTCCAGAGTCATTAGAATGAAATGAGCTAAGGATGCAGGCTCACAGACTGAGTGGAATGCTAAAAGAAATACGTAGCATTTGGAAGACATTTTCACAAACAGGAACAGGAGAAACCACCCTGGCCAGAAGGGCATGCAGAAATGAAAATATACTATTTCAGCCAGAATAGGCTGGGAATCCACTGATCTGAAACCAAGCAAATCAAGCTTAAATCTTCAAGATACATAAATAGTTTGTCACAATTTGACAGAATCTAGTAGTAGAGGTGTTAAAATAAAAAAAAATTAACTTGGAAGCCATTTATTTCTACAGACTCTAACTGTACTCTGTCTCAGAGTTCTTCAAACAACCTCAAATAACTATGGGTTAGTTACCTTAACTTTTATCTTCATATGGTTTAAGGAGTTCTCACTTGCTGTCTTATTTCCACAGCACTTTGGCAATATTGCATCCAGCCTTCAGAGCTGTTCACTGACAGTGCACATTGGTGAGTGGATTAACTGCAACATAGATAACTTGAGTTGAACACAACTTTTGAGACTTCAAATATACAGTATAAGGTCTTATTCATTCAGTTTGATGATGGCACACATGATGTTAACACAAGATGGTACAGGTAGCCAAGGAAGATGCATAATGTTATATTAAATGGCAAAAATATGAGATATGACATATTTTTGTAGCCAAATTATCAACCACTTTAATCAGCAATAGGTGGGTCACTGTTCCCACTGGGTCTTCTTTTTAATACATGAAAATATGTGTGTAGGAATATTAATGATTTATGAAGCATAATTCAAAAGAAATGCCATCTCATGGTATTAATGAGGGCACCAAATGCTTTGATTCAGAGAAGAATAGAATAATAGAATCATAGAATGTTTTGGGTTGGAAGAGACCATAAAGATCACATAGTTTCACCCCTCTCCCATGAGCAGGAATTCCTCTCACTAGACCAGGCTGCTCCAAGGACCATCCAGGTTGCCAATGAGCTTTCTGTCAGGTCACACTACCACTCAGACGTTGATTTATGTGACATCAGTCAGTAAAGATGTTGAAACGTGATTTTATAACAGCACTGCTAAGGAGGAAAAAAAAAAAAAAAGAAAAGAAAAAAATAAAAATCTTAACCCCTTGCGTAACATATTTCTTATATATGTACTCCAAAAATGTCTTTCTGCAAGGTGCGTAGCAGAAGAACCCCACAGTTTCTTTAAGTGAATGGCATCATCTAAGGCCTTGCTTAATACATTGGCATTTCTCTTGACATGAAATAAGCTGACATTTGTCCACCTATTGCTGCCAAAAGCAGAAGTGCCCTTCAAAAGTACCAGATTATAATGAAGTACCAGACTTCTACTGAAACAAGGAAATTGGCACCTGGCTGAATTTCAACAGCTTCAATGAATGCCCTGACTGACAAGCTGAACAGGGTCTCATTGTGTGTTTGCTGCAGTGTTAAGGCAGGCACAGCCCAGCAAAGAGGAGCAGTACCCAGGGAGCAAGGACACAATGTGGCTGGAGATTCTGCAGGTAAAACCAAATGTAGCTTTGCCATCTGTTCCAGGGCATAAACAGATTAGGAGTGTCATGCTTTTATCTGATCAGTTCATTTCTCTCCCATTAAGTCACTAAGTCTATGTAAATCCAGATTTGCATTGACTAATTTGAATTTAGAACAATATCTTATCTCACCGGGCCACCCAGGCAAAAGTGATAACAGAAAGAAGAGTGTTTTTCCTGTCCTGTAATTAGCATTTCATAGCCTCTATCTGCAAGAAATTATCAGTTCAGAGTCTCTACTGTTTCTGTAAACCAGCCTGCTCAAGCAATTGGTGTATGAGCAGACATTAATGCAAAGACTGTTTGAGGCACTGTGGCATCATATCTGGATTTTTGAACATATCTGTGGAAGCCATCATCCAAAAACAGAGACAAAATCTTTCCACAGCTCTAAATATTTACAGGATTCACCCAATTTTTATGTGGCACCTGTAATAGTAAAATGCTGGTTTATCTCAGTCTTCAGAGAATACCCAATCCTGCCCTGATTCTTGGTGGAATTTCCTATATTAGCCCCTAAAAATAATGATTTGTCTTTCTCACTGTGACAATTTGACACTGCAAACATGAAGACCTATTTTAAGCATTTTCTAATGGCATTCTTGTAAAAGAAGCATCTCCCCAACCTCCTTTTGTGTGGCTGACTAACACAGAAACAGGCAAAATGTTCCAAGGAGGGAAAACAATACTCAATTCCCTCTAAGTGGCTTGATGTGCCAGAACACTGAAGACATACCACAAGGAGAAAATTAATCAATCCACACAAATTGGTTTTGCTTGTGAAAATTCCATCTCAAGGGTGAATTAATATGTTACTTTGGCTTTCACTATGGAAGTCACATCAAAATATTCCTTTCCAAATCAGGATAGTCACACCCAACAAGTTTTCCAGTTTCATCTTAGCTTATAACAATGGAATGATGTCTCTTCAATGTTCAGCCTGAAAGCAGTAGAAAGGGATATTGTACATTTCTTTGGTATTCTTGAATATGTCTAGATGAAAAATGCATCTTTCTCTCAGGAATGGGCTTCATAGTTCTTCAATCACCATCAGACTTCTCTTTCCTGAGGTTTTGCAGGATTTCCTTTATTGTAAGAACGACATAGTGATAGCCAATGAGCTCAAGTTCAATTAGATTAACAATAACATTTTATCTGTTAACATAAAATCCAGTATTTTGTAATTAATTATAAATGAGGCCATAAGGAGGTCTGATGTCCCCTTGAAATAAGGGACAATTTTAGATCTGATTTCTATGGAAGGATCATTTTGTTTCTAAACATGGAAGCAGGTGACCATTTTTCCCAATAAATGCTGATATCCATGCACTTTCCACTGAAATGAGCACAATGCAAACCTTTAACAGAAGGAAAGGATCCAATTTCCCCATCAGAAACATTGCCTATGGAGTGCTTTCAGAGGGTCAGATTTTCATTTCCTCTAAGGCACTCTGATGGAACTGTATTGTAAATAAGAATTCAGACCCTGTTGTACTGGAGATTTGTGGTGTATTAGAGGAAAAACAAACAAGATATCGAAAAAGGTAAAGGTATGAATGCAGCTCTTTGAAGAAATGGGCAGAATATACCAGGAAAACAAGAAGAAAGCTTTGGTTAGCTGTTAGCTGAGGGATAAAGGAGTGCACAGAGGTTGGAACCTGGTTAACAGAAAGGGATGATAGCAAAAAAAGTTATATCAGACCTACTGATGTCAAAACATCTTTGACAGTAAAGATGCACTTAGCCATTAGAAATTATAAGGGATTTCTTATCTACCAAGTCAGGATGAGAAAAATGATGAAGGGTTCATTAACCACCAATGGCAAAAGCCAGAGTTTGGATGTCTGTGTGCATGTTGTTGTCTGTTTTTCAGAAGTGTTTGCGTTGCTCTGAGATGACAGACAATGTCAGCAGGAAATGATTCATTCTGAAAATGAGGATGGTTTTATGCATGTCTCATCAGTGAGTTTCAGCCAAATTGCAGATACATTAATAATGACAAATAATTTATCCCAGGGGAATTTTAATTATTTAGCTATCAACCCAAAATTCAGAAGACACTTTCAGTATTTTTTGTTTTGCACTTATCTTAATAATATGTTTTCTTTTAACTATTCCCTCTGCTTACAAATTTGAAGGACATTTCTTTTTTGTATTCCCCCTTTTATACAACAAAGGAAACACCATTAATATCAGATGCATAAATGCTACACAAAAAAGCTGTGACAAATCAAGTTAAAATAAAGGTTTCTTAGAAGTGTTCTTGCTTATCAATTTACTATTATGCTTTTCTCCTATAATGTCAATAATCCACTTTTTTGTTGTTGTTGTTGTTGTTTTAAGAGAAATACAAAGGCAGGAAAGACCTCTACTATCTCTACTATGTATGTTTTGCAGCAACTGTTTCATGAGCTATAAAGTCCCAGCTTAAAGAAATCAATGGGCTAAATTCAGTAGAATCAGGACTCCACTCATAATACCTTGGGCATACCGTCGTAGAATAAATAAATAAATTACTTAATTAATTAATTAATTTATATTTCCTTCCCCAGTCCAATATGATCCCTACTAGTGGAAGGAAAATAATGAGACCTGTGTTTATATTTGGAATGTCATGACACAGACCTTATCTAAAATACAGTTATATAAATAAAATACAGTTGTTACATATCATCACAGTCTCTGGGTCAGTGCGCCGTTCAAATACGTGTGTCGGCTGACACACGTATTTGAAGGACACGGAAGGTATAAGACATATGGAGATGGTTTATAGAGACATTTAGTTCCTGGAACAAAACTGGACCCTGTGATTTTGTCTCTCTTGCCTACAGAGTGAATCAACCCTGCTAAATTCTCTAACTATTTCCTGTGGTGAACATATATCCCCTGGTAGCTCCACGAGTGTAAACAGGAGTGGTTTGGGAAATATCTTTGACAGCCACTATGGAAAGCTAAGCTTAGACACTGAATCTGCTGTAAGTCTTCAGTCCTTTAAAAGACAGAATTACTACACTTTTGACAAGAGAAGGACACAAGAAAAATAGGTGACATTTCCCCTCAATACCATTCTGGTGGACTCCTAAAGTGCAGCCAATTCTGCTTCTTCACAAACCTTGGTGTGCTGTTTGTCAGCAGCATGACAAGAAATGATGAATTTGGCTGTTTGTAAATCAGTGAGGGATTAGGTTGGGCCACTTTTAGCATGGTGAGATGACTGCTCCTGGCTCTCGGTCCCAGATATTAGATATATTTTTGATGACTGGGACTCAAGCACTGTTTGAAGGTAACAAAAAGTACTAATTTATCTTGGAATAAACCTCATTTTAATAAACGTGTGAGGTTCTGCTCACCTTCAAGTTCGCACTAAATTGGTGTCTGCTGCATGATCTGCTTTGGTTTCTGGACAAAGGGTATTTTATTTTTCATTTGTTTTGAGGAAACGCACCTGTGGAATTGATAAAAAAGTGAACATGTGAAATTAATAAATACAGTAAAATGAGTAGGTACAAACTTCATGACAGCTCTGGCTGTGACAGGAAGAGTTCAGTATTGGTTGGTACTTGTCAGGGGAGGAGTGGCATTATCTCTGAGCAGACTGATGACCTTAGATGCATTGCTGAGAAAGTTCAGTGGGGTTCTGTGGGACACACGGAGATCAGCTGTAGCCTGCTGGTTGCCTAGGCTTAGCTCCGTGGTGCTGATGTTACGTGGTTTACTCAAGAACTGGGCCAAAAGCTGCCACTGTCTCTTTCTGCTGCCTGCCTGTGCTCAGAGATGCCGTTGCAGCTCACATCCATGCAAGAAAGATCACTGTCCCCTGAAGCCAGAAGATTGATACAATACGCAAAATTCCTCTTATTTAAGTAGCACTTACAACATTTCACTGTATGTAATAAACATTATGTTTAGATTTCACTGTATCATGCAAGTGTTTTGAATGAGGGGAAAAATATGTACCTTTTCTATCCACACCTCCAGTCTTGTAGTCAGTGGAAAGTACCAATCAATTCCTGAATTGAAGGACATGTTTATTTTAATGTTGAGTTTTAGAAATTATAATACTTGAAATTAATTCTACTATCATGACCTACTGTCACTCAGAGTCATCAGAAGATATTTTTATCACATTCTTTTGCTTTTGCTTCTTAGAATAAAGAGCAGCAAAGGAGTGAAGAGACCATGACTGCTTTTGCATTGACTGTTCTGAATTATTTATTCAGACATTAGCAAAATGCTCACACTCTTGAGGTCAGTCATTTGAATACAACCTAATGTGGAGCCAACCCTTGTTCAGTGAAAACTGCTCTAAGAAAACCACAGGAAGGATATGTTAAGTGTAATATTAACAGACTGACTCATGATTATGTCATCAGGTTCAAGACTTTCTTGATTTATGATGCTAAGACTGTTTTGTTATTTTTTAGAATAGTCCTTTGCTGCAAAAATAATTTGTCCCATTTTTCAACAGCACTCACAACAAAATGCAGGTCTGTAAGTTACTCCTGCACAGAACATTCATAAAGAAAAGATAAAGGATGCTTGAGGGGAATGACTTCCTTAGTCATGTGGGGCCAGACACTCCACTTAGCGATATGCAATATGATACACAATGCATTTATCTCTGTTCTAGTTCCCACTGAAACAAATACCTTCATTCATTGCAAAGGTTTGATGAGTGTGCATCATCCTCCAACTGTACCTCATTGACTGGGAAACTTTTCTTGCAGATTGGGTTATTAGTACACTCAGTCTCTAGTTATCACTAAATGTCTTGGTCCAATATGGTAATTTTAAAGTTATACCACAGAAAATGCATTTTTGCTCTTATTTGCTCTTCATTTTTCCTGTGATCCTGTTGAGTTTCATGGCCAGTTGTAGCTGCCACCATTGCAATACTGTGGGTTATGTCTGCACATCTTCCCAGAAACAAAGCAAGTGCTGGTAGCTTGGGAGAGGAGATGGGAGAATAGATGGGGGGTTTTAGGGGCTGCTCACCATAGGATTTCTCTTCTCTGTTCTGCTGCAGCACAGGACTCCAGCCCTCAACAGGCTGTTTTCACACCTGATCACAGTTTGGTCACCAGAGGAATGCAGTTTGTGAACCAACTTCCTCCCTCTGCCATCCTTCTGTGAAAACAGATGAGAAAGAAGGGACCTGGGCAAGATCTTGCTGCTCTTGTAGGACAAGAATAGATGCAAACCTTGCTGTAATTCTGGAGCACATCGCCAAAGTGAAGGCCTTTCTGCTCCTGCCATTGTAAATGGAGTGAGAAAGAGGAGAACAACTTTTGGGTTTGTAAAGATTCCCCTCTTGCAAGACTGGCCAGCATGCCCATTTGTGATCTTTAACCAGCTTTACATAGACTGAACCCAGTTTGATATAGTTTACACCTGGGCATGAAAGGGTGGTACAGGACTGTAATTCTGCTACCTTGTATCTC
This sequence comes from Onychostruthus taczanowskii, assembly GCF_017590055.1. NCBI lineage: Eukaryota > Metazoa > Chordata > Aves > Passeriformes > Passeridae > Onychostruthus > Onychostruthus taczanowskii. The sequence goes on from NW_024498685.1 coordinate 2,902,742, forward strand.
AAGGGCCTCTCTCTTCTTCAGGAAGAAAGGTTCTATCCACATTACTGGAATTCAGAATCTTCAAAAGTGGCCAGAGTTAGGGGACCTAGTGCAAAGCAGTAGAGGAACTCTTCTCAAAGTACATTCATGAAGTACAAGAAATACTTTCTGTGTTTCTGCAGCCAGCTTTATTTCTGATGCAAGAAAAAGGCTTTGCAAAGGGGCCAGATTGCCTTGCAGCAAATATATAAATAATACTTTACAAGACACTGTGAAAATGAATCTTTTGTGGAATTGCGCTGAGAGAGTCTTGAAAACAAACAGGGGGTGAAATGGCAAGTAATTAAAGAACAAAGTATGAAAGCCAGAATGTCTGCCAAAAAGCAACAAACAAACAAAGAGCTAGAACATTGTTAATCAGTGTTTGGATTAGAACACAAGATAGGGGAATTCATTCAAGGAAAAAAGGATAGGACTTTCTCCAGATAAAACAGCTATTTTGTAGGATACACTTTTCTGTTTTCCCTGACTAATTATTGACAAAACATGAGAAAATCACAGCAGCTGAATTACAAGGATGTGCCCTTATATAAAGTTTTCTCTTTTTCTTTCTCTACTGGGGGATCAAGGTTTTTTGTGCATTCTGTACTTTTTTTTCAAAATATCCCCACATAAGACTACAAAGAATTAGCAATAATCAATCTAAATCAAGGCACCTCATCATCATCCTGAGTAGGTCACTGCTAAACAGTCTCTTGATTAGAGCTGACAATTCCAAACGTAACATTAGGCCTCCATAAAACACGTGTGCCACTTTGGTCTCTCTCATTTTGCCAGAAAACATATGCTATTTGGACAGTTGTGCAGATCTCATCATTTTTTTACTGAAAGCAGGTATTTTGTTATGAGAGGGTTAATTGGTCAAGTGAACATGAACCCTTCTGTTCATGCTGACCCATCCTACTGTGAGTAACAGGTAGGTCAGGCACACCTCAGCCTTCTACAGCCCAGATGCTTTTATAAATTACAGAGGAAGACTCTTGTAAAGACTTCTGAGTACTGAGATAGACTAGAAACAAAAGCAATAATTCTGTCTGCTGCTTTTTGCCCTTTATAAGATCACACCAAGAATAGACTGCAAAGAGATGGGAAGTTATCAGCAGCCTGTCAGGAGTTATCAGCAGTCTCTGAGAAGTTGAAAGTCTGAGGCTCTCAGAAGTTGAAACTTCTGAGAGTTTCAACTCTGAACCTTTGCTCGTAGACAATGATTGACACCAGTCTTGAGGAGGACTCTGAAGTGATTTTGTGTAAGTGAAATAAAAAGGAATAGAAAAAATGTGTCACTGAGTTGATCCAGAGGGCAGCACCACATTCAGCACTGTGGTGTAACAGATGTAGCTACTCTGTGTTGGTATGATGGTTTGGAGATTCAAAGGGTATAGCAGCTGCATAAGGTTACAAATCCTTCAGCCCAGATTCAGAGAGATACTTTAACATCTTAAAGCTCACTGAAGTAGATGGTATGCATATCCTCCTAAACCTTTATGAATCCAGTCTATTCAACCGCCTTCTTCAAACAGTCAGTTTTACTTTTGCATACACAGCCCTTCCATTTCCCCAACATCTTAAAGCTTACTGAAATAGATGGTATGCATATTCTCCTAAACCTTTATGAATCCAGTCTGTTCAATCCGCCTTCTTCAAACAGTCAGTTTTACTTTTGCATACACAGCCCTTCCATTTCCCCATGAGGTTTTTTGAAGAGCTCCTTCAGATTAGCTCTGGAGAGAAGTACATGAGACTGAAATCCCATTAGCAGCTGGGATGCACTAAGTTTCCTCCTGGACACATCATCCAGGTTAATTTCATCCAGAAGGATCACAGGTTTTGTGCTTTGAGATGCTTTGTGAAGTGAACCAGAACACAGCTAAAGAAGACCACTGGGAGATTCCTTCCTCAAATGAATGGATGATCTTCGCTGTAGTTATAATGCAAAGGTTCTTAAGAATGCAGCAAGGATCATAAAAGAGTAGTGTTATTGCAGTGTGGCTCTGCCACCAATCCATACACACTGGATGAAAAACTCTGACAGAAGGAGGATGGTTTGTGAATGACCACTTGGCTGTGGTAAGATGTCACTTATTTTGGAAATCTGTGTTATTTATATATCCTAAATTAATGGACTTTTTCTGTTACATATTTACACATAGACATGCAGATTTTAACATGCATCATTCCTTTACACACAACAGCTGAATGAAAGGAATATTGTCTTAACTTCAAATGCATTTTTTTGCAAGTAACACAAAAAGTAAATATTATTCCATGAGGTGAAGTCACATAACTTGGTGTCCCACAGTTCTGTTTCTTTCATTTCTCTCAAGGAATGCATTAGAATGTGGAGCAAGATCAGTATCAGACATTCTGAGGTTACAGGAATTCTGAGGTCACCACAGCTTTCCACCTTATGGTTACTTGGCATGAAAAGCAAGAGTGGGGATTAAAATGCTGCTTTCAGAGGAACTGTTACATTTCTTGAGAGAATCATTACAAGCTAAAGTATTTTCAGAATCAAACACAAGTTCCAATTTTAAACTGAAAATCCGTTAGAAACCACTCAAAATATTCCTCTCACTGTGACTTTCTCTGTCCAGCATTCTCTCCCTTCCATACATGCAGCTGTCTGCACCCAGCTATTTAGATCAGGGAGGATTTACCCCTGGGAGCCTTATCCATCTTGTGAGCCAGGTAAAACCTAAATTAGATTTTTCCTACAAGGAGAAAGTACTTCAACCTACAAATACAGACCATACACTGAAGCTTGCTAGAAGGGGTTATTTGTAACAGAAAGAGCCCTAACCCAAAGGATAAGGAGCCTCCTGGATAGAAACCTGTTTTTCTAGCAGGTAAAAATATAATGTAGTGTGTCACTGATATGTCATAACAGGAAAAAAAAAATCAATAGAGGGAAAAAATTTCAAGCAGGGGAATTTAATTTAGATGATGAAGCAATACCAACACTCAAAATATTTGTATCCAGTTGGAAATCGGAGGTGGCTTGCAATTGGATCAGTGTAATGAAATGTAATTTAGATCAATAACATCCAACAGGTACAGCTTAATTCTACATTGTGCTTCAGACTCTCATTTCTGTGTTATTTTGAATGTCCTGAACATCTCTTTTCCCATCTGGTGGCTCTAACTTAAACCATTTCTTTACTGCTATATTCACAACAGGAAAAATCCATGAAGTCCACTTCCAAAGTGGAGCTAATGGACAGGTAATGGAGGGACTACCAAGCAATTTTCTGTCTGTATGATGACAATGCTGCCTGACTGCTGCATGGCAACCCCAGCTGGCAGCTCAGCCACACACAAATGCTTGCTCACTCCGCCAGTAGTATGAGGGAGAGATTCAGAGGGGTATTTCTACCTCAGTGTACCTGCTTTCCCAGTTTCTGTGTGGAATAAGCTCTCATTTCTTCAAAAAAGTATATGATCTACATATAATAGTCTGGCATCCCAGAATTTTTCAGCTTTTTGGATGGAATAAAAATAATGAATAATAAAAATATTCAAATCATACCCTGTCATTGACCCATCTATTAGACAAAGGCTAAGTCTCTTTTCATGCCATTTAGGCCATTTTCCTTCATTGTTTATGTAAACAATATTCTCCAAGGCAGTTACTGTTGACAGATCCAACATGCATTCACAGTTTCAGATGTAAACAGACACTGCTGGAAGATATGCCAGAAGTGGGATTTATTTTATGTTCTTGTAATTATCCACATAAAGAACATCAAAAAATGATTCCCAGCTGGATTATTAATACTCCCGCTATTATTATTGTTCTTGACAATGATTCAGAGAAATAATCAAAATATGGATAATAAGTAGCCTGTGTAAGTACAATACTCAAAGCCTTTGAGTGTTTTAACTGTCTCATTTACACTTGCAGATACCCAACATATCTGAAACCCCATTAAATAGATAATAGCTGCATCCAATAAAATTTGAAAAGCCATTGTGCTTGTTTACTGCGGTTGTCTTTGAAGCAAATGCAATTTTCCGTGCCTGCTTCATAGGTCAAATTTTCAGGCCAATGCATAGCAGAATTTTAATTATATGGATCTGAACTTACACAGTGTTGTACCAGTCATCATTTTTTTTCAGGTGGCAGAAGTGAACTTGATCTGGTACAAACAACTATATTGCATGTTGCACAGCAGTTCAGAGGATAGGGAATTAATTATTTGGTTAGCTCTTCTTTGATTGATTGAAAGGATAACAGAGAAGGTACAGATCTGCATGGCCCCAAATCCAGCTCTCTAGGATTTGTTGATAGAGTGGGTACAACTCACTGTTATTCAAGTTTCATGATCCAAAACAAGTGCCAATATTTCCTGTTGTTCTTTTTATATATGAGAGGAGCAGATGCTCACAGGCTGCAAAATTTTGCGTGCAGAAATTGCAGTGGAACCAATTGCAGTTAATTAGGACCAAGAGTCCTAATATTTTTTTTTAATCTTCCTTGTGCAAATAGCCCTAAAAAGGGCAGTGGCTGAATGATTATGGAGGAGAAGAGCTAATAAATAAATGTAGGGTTAGAGACAAGGCAACAAAAATATGTTACTAAAGCAAACTTCATTAAGAAAGGAAAGAAGAGATTTGTCTTTGAAAATATTTGTGAATGAGGACTTATTTTCCTCCCCGGTCAATGAAGACTTATTTACCTCTGTATCAATCATTTTCTCTGTAAAAACAATTCCTTAGTCAGTAGTTGTATCTCAGAGTATCTGCTGTTTGAGTCACTTAGAACAGAGTGGATGGACAGAGATGTTCTACCTATTGAAATAACTTGAACAGACTAGAGTGGAAAGAATCAAGCAGTGCATCTTTACTTTGTCACACAGGAGGCTGAAGAGTGGTGGATAATATGCTGAGTATGTGTTCATTGCACGGGCAGAGCCATTGCTGTTGCCCCAAACCTGGGGACATCACAGCAACATGTGAAACCCTCTGGTGAGCCCTCCAAGAAGTTTGCTGACTGGTTCAGCTAATATTCTGCACTGATTCCATTGACTGCAGTCCACTCCTCCACATTTATGGAAAAAATGGGAAACTGCAGTGGGAAATGTCCATACCACCGTTGTTGATGTCATAAGATCCACTGCTCTCACAAGGAGAAATTATTCAACATCCAACTGTTACATGTGGTGATCACCCTTGTCAGTACATCTTGTCAAATATCTTTCATCCCTAAATTTTCCTCATTTGATCTGCTGTGTTCTAAATACTGGAGATTCAAAAAGGTCATAAAGCTTTGGCTGCATTTTTCTTTTGTTTTGTTTGGGTTGTTTTCTTCCATTGGACTTTTCCAGGCTCTTTCTGTGTTATCCAATAGTCAGTCATTCAGATGAGTGTTCTGGATGAAATATTTAGGCAAGTAATAAAATGGTTTCCACAGAGGAGCATCCAATATTTAGTAGCAGATAACTGAACTGCAAGATAGCATTTAGATCACAAGTTAATCCTAATGATGTGACTGCAAAGCTTCACAGCTGGAGAAATTTTTGTAAAAAATATTCAGCTGCTAGTTTAATCGGTATTTAGACTACATCTTCTAGAAAGAGCAAAATATATACATGAAGGAAAGGTCAAAAGTACCTCTTCCTCTGGGATTTTAGTTCTCTGTTTTTCTACTGAAATTATGAAACCCACTACACATGACAACAAGGTCAATAAGAGCTTGAAAAATTATACCTGTCTGTCTAATTCCTGCTGACTAGATGACATTTCATTCTCCACAATGAAGAAAATGAGGTTGTTTTGTGTGCAAAAATTTAATCCCTGTAAGGTTCATCCATAAAGGATGTACATGAAAAATTGTATTTTCCAGTAAGTGGGAAAGTGAGGGGAATGGACATGAGCAAGATAGGCAGATGGGACTTTTTATATGCAACCTTTAGGCATAAAAAGGCAACTTTTCCTATTCTTTTCCTCTTGACTTTGACCAATATACAAATATGTATTAAACAAGGATATAGTCACTGATTTGTTTTTTTTCAAGGGCAGCATTCTGTTTTATTACTCTACTAAGATCTACTCTACTAAGATCTTTCTTTCCTGTTTTGCACCTTCCCCTACAGTCTGTCTTTGGATGTTTACAAAGCTTTGACAAATTCTCAGGGTACAATAAATGAAAGTGTCAAGGGGGGAGCTTAAGAAGGCATCAGAAATAAACTATGTTCTCTGCTCTCACTGTTTCTCCATCTCTTGGTCCCATAACCAAATATGAGAAACTGACTCCTTTTTGCTCTTCATCCTGTCCAACATTTAAAGGTTTTCATGGTATAGCTCCTCAGATAATAACACTGACCACTTTAACATTCTCATTATTCATCATTATAACATGTTACTTTTATTCATTCCAACAGTCTGGGAGTTTCCTTAACCTTGATTCTGTTTATATTACAAGCTGAATTTTTCCTGACTACTGATGAAGTTGAAACCCTCTTAATTTCAAATATATGTTTCCCTCTTCAGACTGAAATAGTCAGTCTTGCTATCTCCTGCTTATATTGAAATATCTATTTTTGCATCCACTCAAAAGCCTATTTCAGTTGTCTGGTTATTGCAAAATGTAGTTAGAAAATTAAATTTCTGTATATGTATAACTCCTTTCTTTCTATTTCCTAATCATTGGGTATCTACCTTTCCAACACAAAGGTTAATGAGGAATTAATTAGGTATACTGGCAATGTGTATGTCTGCAAACTGAAGAGCCAGAGTGCCTGTTTTGGATTTTCTTTCAGAATATATGAAAATGTGTGATGCTCCTGAAAGAATCCTGTGCTTAGAAGAAAGGACCAACTGGTTCCATTGATGCATCCTGAGAATTATCTGCAAACACAAAAAATGGCATTTTATAAGTATATTGAAGCCTGCTTTCAACCAGAATGCTGTCTTGATAATTTTTGGTGCTGAGAATATCAAAATTAATCAAAGACTAAATGAAGGGAAAAAGCAGAATGAAGCAGACAAAAAAATCACTGTAATCATTGCAGTTTACTCGGTACAGAAATCCAAAGGAAAGTAGTACACTACTCCAAGGAAAGACCTGGTACTATTTTTATCTAAATATGGCCACACTTCCTCATTAAACAGTTGTATCACACACTACAGTAAGGACCACATTGGAGTATGAGTTTTATAAATATTTAAAACATGGAAACATGATAATCCGTGAATAAAATATATTTTCTAAGAGGCTGGGTTCTCTGGAAAGTGTTGTTAAAAGAGATGCCTGAAGAATACTTGCTAATCTCCCAGTGCTGGGAAGATTGGAAGCTTGGAAGTTGTTCCCAAGGAACAGCTGTAGTGTATGACTGCATAAACTCTCATGCATTTCTCAGAAATTACTTTGAGGATTTCTTTTAATAAACTAACGATTGTACAGTGTGAAACACTCCAGCTAGCCTGAAAAAGGTACTAAAAGGTAAGTCCTGTCCTCCACAGAGCGCAGTTTATGTCTGAATTACAGGGGGCTTAATATAGTGCCTGCTAGAACAAGTCCAGGAATTAGCTCAGTTCTATTTTCTTGATATTGCTGTGCTAAACAAGAAAAAAATTAAAATCTTCAGTTACTTTTCACTGGCTTTTCCCCAAATGTCTCCTTCACCCCAAATTCCCCTCAATTTTAAACAACTCTTGGGATGTTTAGAATAAGATTACATTTAAATATAAATAAAATTGTATTTAAATTAATATCTGCCTCCTTAAATCAGTATTATCAACATTGCTAAGTCCCTTTAGCAAGTCTAAAACAGAAGAATACAATCACTGCAAATAAAAGTTCAATATTTCCCAACTGTTTATCATAATGTTATAGCAGTTAAATGTCCCTGATCAGTTATGACACTGCAGCTGCTTTGGAAGGGAGTTAGATATAAAGGAAAGATAATATTGCACTTATTAGTGTTTGTGACTGTGTGTGGCATATCCCTGAAATCTTTTCACACAGAGGAAGCAATGACAAAGGCACAAAAAATTAGAATAAGTGCAGGAGTTCCCAAGACCGAAAAGATAAAAAAGAACAGAGGCTCAAAGGCAGAATGCCTTTGAAAAATCAAAGTGTAAATGTGTTCAAAAGTATTTAAAGTTCAGTGCAAGATGAGAACCTGAATAGCACCATATCTTTAATGCATGGTTTCTCCTTCAGCAAGACAGTTCCCTTTTCTATAATTCAGTGCTTTTGTCTCATCTAAGTACCCTTGTGCTGCTACTGAGTGACATGGAAGAGGGAACCCTGGGAGGCAGAGAGCAGATTCCTGATTGCAAGCTACAGCTCAGTCCTGCCATCCACAGAATGGATCCTCTGTCACTCTTGTAATTGTTCAACAAACACATTTTTGTAGCCATCTATACTGCAGAGCTTAGCATGATAGAGGCTTATTTTATTCTGCAGAAAACAGTGTCTCTTCAACTAAAACTCCTGCCAACATATTTACCTGGCAGATTTAAAGGCTGCCCTTCTGTTACAAAAATAATAAATCGGCTAACCTTCTTAAATGACACAGAAATTCTGCTGTGCCCATCCAGATCAAACTTCCAGTGATAGCTGTTGTTTCTGTTTTATGATTAGAGTGCCCCCAAAGATGGTTATCATCAAGGCTAAAATCTTTTGATTAAAGTTGGAGTTATGCAAGCTTCCACCAGAGAAAGCAGAACTTTTCTTAAGGTGCCTACACAACTTGGTTTCAAAAATCTAGGTCTTTAGCTCAAAAGCCCCTGAATTAGTGATGTTGTGACCTAGGACGACTGTATGAAAAGAAGATATCTTATGAAAACATATGTCCACTTAAATAAAATGTTTTCTCAGGGAAGGACATGATTTGTTGAGGAACATACAGTGCTTGTGATACTGCGGGGAATTAGAATGATAGTCAGAAAAATCAACATTTCTTGGATGGCTGTACTTACTAATTTATTAGGGGATTGTAGGAGAGACCCTCAAATTCACTTTACCTTGCTAGTGTGCGTGTCTTGGAAAGTACCTTATAAGCAAACCAGAACTGTGAGACAGGAATGATTTAGTGTCTCTGTTCAGTGAATGAAAAATTCTGAATGTTTTCCAGAAGTGAGGATATCCATAATACCCATTCAATGAGTCTGCCTTTCTTCTCTCATTTCTCAGCACAGGGTTTCATACACAGGAGAAGTTAATGTTTCTTCCTTCTGACTGTCCATGAGGCACCTGAATCCTCCTGTGGCTCCTACAGATCCTGTGATTTCATTAGCAGTGAAGGATGGTACAGCAAAATACAAACAGGAGTTTTGAAGAGGAATACTCTCTCCTGTAGTAAATCAAGCAATAAAAGTGTTTTTTAATTCACAAAAAAAAAAAAAAAAAAAAAAAAAAAAAAAAAAAAAAAAAAAAAAAAAAAAAAAAAAAAAAAAAAAAAAAACCACCAAAGGTTACAGTATGGCTAAAAAAAGAATAGTTACAGCTATGAGAAATGCTATTCATTTTTTTATTATATTTAGCAAGAGTCAAGTTAATACTTAAATTCATGCATTTATTTTATGGTTTTGAATCCTTTCAAACTTAGAAACACCTCTCCTTTTCCAAAGACTGTGAATGAGAGTGCATCTCATCATTGAAAGTAATTTCATAAAAGTGTTGCTGTTCGTTGTTTTGTATATGTTTGCTTAAAAAAAAATTCTTACAAGCAATAGAAGATAAAGGCACAATGATTTGGGAATAATGTCTTTTAAGTTCTGTTTTCACTGCTCCTTTTACACCCTGTCATACTGGACTGAAGGTGTCATTGAGAGAGCTGAATAAAACTATCTTTTTATCTTTCCTGTATTTTTAGTAGGGAAACACGATGTTTTTCCTGTGTTTGCTTGGTTGTCAAGTTCAGATTGTATCATTAGACACATACTGTGAAATTAGTAGTTTCTAGAGAAACCCCAAAAAGTATTCAAAAGCAGTTGTGTTGCCCTGAAAATTCTATTCTCACTAACTCATGTCTTCAATACTCCTCAGTATCAGAAAATGTTAATATATCATGAAATATTCTATTTTCTTTGGGTAAGGGGCATTTTTAACAAGGTAACCTGAGAAATACCTATCTAGTGTTCAGTGTGGTTCCCTCATTTTCAAGCACACCTTTCAATTAATTTCTGGTTAAAGCTTAGCCATTTGTTACAAAGGTTCATAAAGTTGCAGAGCCCCACAGAGTTTAAAAAAATTGAGAGTTTTACTTAATAAACAGTCTAAACAGACAATCTGAAATATTTTGGAAAAAATCCTGTAGAAGTCATTAATTTTATTTTAAAATTTTGTCTCAAACTGGTTTCTCTTTGGGACCATGAAAGATAAGCTGAATCTTTATAGTCTTTTTCTTCTTTCAAATATGCACAAAGTAGGTATTTGAAACTAGACAAAGGAAAAAATGCAGTGAAATCCACATACACATCAACCTGTGATATGTTTGTTTGATTTCATTTCATGAGCATACTCACTTTAAGGTAACACCACATTTTCAGCAAGTACTTAGGAATTCTAAACTGAATTTAGAATTTAGCACTGTGGTTTACACCTTCAATAATAATATTTTTTCATGAAATAGCAGGGTGATGTATGCATCTTTCTAAAGTGTGCATGCAACTTTCTGAATACAAACTCTCCTAGCTTTTAATGGCATCTGTGGTCAAAACCCTTGGACATATCTGAAGATGCCAGCATGTATTCTTAAAATGGCTAAAGATAGCATCCCTAAGACAGTTCTCCTTAAACCACATTGCCACATAGCAAGATTTTAGGTTTCATAAGAGCAGTTAACTGAAAATGATTCACCAGATGATTCACCATATACATCTCCAGTCAGCTCACACAGTCCCAATTGCCAGTACATCGTACAGGAGATATAATTTCCACACCCTATGGATGATATGTATATTAATGTAAATCAAGATAACAAAGCTCTCAAACAGCCATCACTTAGCTCCTAGTCCTAGAACATTTTGAAATTTTCTTCTTTGTCTTGAGAACACTTTGCCTTGAGACACGCTACAACATCCATCACTGACAATCCCATGAATAGACTGGATAAACATCTGTCAGAAATACTTTTGCTGCATTTGATCTTGCCTTGTGGCAAGCAATTGGATTAGACATCTTTACCAAGTCCCTTCCAACCATGTATTTATGACTCTTTACATCTATCTTTCAAGCTTGCTGAATACCAGTCAGCAAATTTCTGAGATGAAGGACTTTGATAGGAAGAACAAAGCTGTTACAGGCCTGATTCTAACAAGCAGTTTTCCCATGCTGAATCCTAAAGCTGTTTGCAGCCTATAGGTGTAAGGGTGGTAAATAAAAAAGAGCAGGAGAAGGTTTGTTTTCTTTAAAATACCAGTGTCTACACTTCCTGTCACACCCTCCAGACTAGACCAGAATGTGCAAAACAAGCACTTTGTGATCCCCACTAAGAATGCCTGAGGCTGTGCCTCTCAATGAGTAAGGTTCTCCTATCACTAACAATGACACTGTGGCCTTCTAAATTTATATTCTGATTAAAGTTTTTCAGGAAGACTGATCTGCTAGAGTCACTTTTTCCAAACTCTAAACATCTGGTAAGTACTTCTCAGGGATCACAGCCCACCCTTGGAAGTAAAGGCAATCATTTGGCAATCAGTTTGGCAATCATTTCTTTGTTTGGTCTGGAGGTTATTTTGCCTTTAAAAAAAATTATTTAAAAATAGATTTAGATCCAAATCAATACTTCACATATAATGTTAATTTCTTATTGTGGTATGAGCTCACACAGAAAAAAACAAAATAAACAGTGTATTCAGGTTCAGAATGCTTTTTCCTGACTGATAGGCATCAAGCCAGCAGTCAGGAAAAATATGTTAAGCACACTGTGTTAACTCAGATTTACTGGCTTCCTCTGGTTGACTGCATCATCACAGGCTGCAGCTGGATAAACTTATTTAACAAGCAGATAGACACATCCAGTCTGATTTCAGTGGGTTTAAATCGGATATATGAGGACAGCATTCATGAAGAAATTTTTTTTCCCATTGATTCTTGGGGCCAATATCCAGCAGTTGAGATCGACAGAACTTGGAGAAAATATGATTTTTAGAAGTTGAATAGAAAATGTGGGAAACAAAAACTGAAATATTCGTCTGGAGCAGAAACAGGAATCCAAATTTCTCTTTCTAGACTTTAGAGTCTAAATTATTTGGTCAGAGAGAGAGCAAATCCATGTACTCCCTCTTCCCTCTCTTCAGTCTGATGAATATTTCATAATTTCAAGCAAAGGAGAACAGTTCTGATGCAGACAAATAAAAAGAGCCTGTCTCAGGACACTGCACAGCTTGGCCACTGCCAGGCTGAGACAGGTGAGGATTCAGATGAGACCTAGGCCTGTTTTTTCCTGACAGTCTTTGAACTACAGGAAGAAAAAACAAGGAGCCAGCAGCAAGTGCTCCTTTGTTGTCTTGGGCAGCGTTGGCTCTCTGACACAGGAGGGGTGCCTGAAGGCTTCTGAGGGATGAAGCCCTGGGGACGAAGCCATCAGAAGAGCACCCACCCCTCCTGTGGCTGCAGCAGGGCTGGGCTGTGCTCAGCCCTGGGGAGCCCTTCTGGGCATACTGCAAGCACAGCTCCAGCACCAGCAGCTCGGATCCTCCAGGGCGATGCAGATAAACAGGATTTGGAGAATTTTATTCTTGGTGGGAGACATTCTAAAGCATCAATACCTCCCTTGCTTGAGCCTGCATCCCTTCTGCTCACTTATCTGTGAAATGAGGATTATTTCCGTCTTTGGAAAAAGATGTGAATGTTTTAATGTGTAGCAATTTATTTTTAGCCTAGGGAAAAACTGATAGAGTTTTAGTCAAAATTCTTGCTCTTGCCTTTTCATGGCTTCTCCTACTTCCATTTTTGTTTCTTTCAAGATAAATTGGTGTCATTTCACTTGTTCCTTTCCTGCCAAAGACAAATTACATAATTTTCTTTTTATTTCTTTATCTCTTTTAGCCCAGAGAGATTCCCCAGTTTTTTAAGCAAAACATACTTTTTTTTTCCTGAGTGCAGTTTATGTACTGAGATACTGTAATCCAGATGTCTCTTCAAGTAAAGTTTCTGAATAACTTTAATGTACATTGAGCTAGGACTTAGAGGACTAACCTCCACAACTATTTACATCAGAATAACAGCAGCATTAGCACTACTGATCTATTTCAAAATTTTACAGATAAAAATCTGTTTTTACTTATATCAGAAGCCTTGTATCATCTCTGCAGTAAAATGAATGTTTCCCCGTATTTTTTTCTTCACTATGTTCTTTTTTCTCATGTTTCATTTACATTTTCTATTTTATATTACAATTCTTTTTTCTGCAAAAATTTTATTATGCTCCAGTTCTTCATTTGTATACTACATTGATTTTTTTCTTACTTTCTTTGCAAGTCTAAAACTCTGCATTCATCCTCAGCTGAACACAATAAATTACTTATTTGCAACTGTGTTTCAGCTAGAGAAACACAGGGTTTGAGATTATCCCACCTCCTCTCCTAGCCCTGCTGTCGGTATATCTACTGGATTGTTGTGGAGGCTGCAAAGTGCTACTTCACAGCCCATGAGAAGACCCTTCAGTTTCACACAGAGAGGCCACAAGTGTGGTCACAGATATTATGAGCAGTTTCTATTTGGCTTGGCTGATACTTTTCACCATTGTTTGAAAATGTGTTTATGTTCCTAAGCTTCAAAAGGGCAATTCCAGCAGTAAGAGCAAAGAGAAAATCAAACAAGCTGGTATAGAATGAGGCGCTGGAAAGCACAAAGGGACCTGGGGGTCCTGGTCAGTGCCAAGGTGAGCAGGAGCCAGCAGTGCCCTGGCAGCCAGGAGGGCCAGGCCTGTCCTGGGGGCACAGGCACAGCACGGCCAGGCGGGCAAGGGAGGGGATTGTCCCGCTCTGCTCTGGGCTGGGACCCTCACCTCGAGTGCTGGGGGCAATTTTGGGTGCCACAATATAAAACAGACATGAAACTGTTGAAGAGAGTCCAAAGGAGGGCAACAAAGCTGGTGAGGGGCCTTGAGGGGAAGCCGTACGAGGAGCGGCTGAGGGCACTTGGTTTGCTCAGCCTGGAGGAGACCGAGGGGACACCTCAGCGCAGTTACAGCTTCCTCAGGAGGGGCAGGCATGATCTCTGCTCTGTGACAGTGACAGCACCCAAGGCAATGGCCTGAAGTTGCTTCAGGGGAGGTGTACGTTGAATATTAGTAAAAAGTTCTTCACCCAGAGGGTGGTTGGGCATTGGAAGAGGCTCCTCAGGGAAGTGGTCACAGCTCCCGACAGAATCCAAGAAGCATTTGGTCAATGCTCTTGGGCACACAGTGTGGCTCTTGGGTATGGTGCTGTGCAAGGCCGAGTGTTGGATTCAGTGATCTTTAAGGGTCCCTTCCAACTCAGTTTATTTTGTGATCCTGCGATTTTGTGACTTTTGTAATCAAGTGTTTTTCACTGATATTAAAAGACATAAAAGAAGCTGTTCTTACAGGTAATGTGCTGTCTGATCCTTTTGTTCAAGAGCTGGTGCATCTGTGCCAACTGCTTGCTGCTTTTCAAGATCTGATTCTACCTGATTCAAAGAAGAGACTCACAATTCAGGGAATTAGGGCAGTAAATACTGTCCTGATTACAATGGGCAAGAAAAACAAATGGGCAACTTTGACTAGAGAGAAAATTAGACAGCCTTTTGAATTTCAGGATGTAATTAGGCTCATTAAGGACTCATTAAAAATAAATTTTATCTGACACATACTTAAAGCACTCATGTAAATGAAGTTGTTCAAAGATAAAGCCACGAATATATTTCACCTTGTTATCTTCAAAGGTTCTTGCAGTTCATACTACAAAAGGATACACTTCAGCTCTCTTTTTGTTGGTAGTGGTCTTCTTAAAAAGAAAATAATTGCAAGCTAGGGTAGAAGGAATCAGAGGAAGTTATTCAGATATCTTTTGCACTGAATTGTATCAATTGCAATTGGCACATTCTTGGTAGACATCAGCTCAAAATGTTGGAGAAAGAGGAATTGTAATTTGTCTCTATGTCAGGAGGGAGTAGGTAAACCCTCCCCTTATTAGAAACTAGTGAAATATCTCACCCATAATAAATCATAAAATCTATAGTAAATATGAATTCATTTCTGGAGTTCTTTTTAATAAAAATGGCAGTGAACAGAATTTATGAGAAATAACAACTGATACAAAAGTCATCATTTATTGTCTTTGGCAAAAATTAGCTTGTCTCTGTTATTTTAATAATTAAAGTGTAATAATTTTTAACCTCTTACACTAATAAGCAAAACAATCCAATTACTCCTCACAAGGATCTACTTCAATAAAAAGGAACAAAAAAGCACAGCTGTAGGAAACCATTTAAAAGAGGTAAAACATACCTGAGTTTTTGCATGGTTTTCAGCTAAGTTGCAGAACTACCTTTAGCATTTGAACTTCCTTTGTACTAACGTTTAAGGAGGATCTGTTGGGCTAGAGGGGGCTCAAAGATTAATTCTGGTAAAAGTTGTAGCACTTTAAAATAGTGTTAAGTCCAGGAGAATAAAAAAAGCTTTACATGAAAAGCCTGAGATGGGAGAGGATAGTGCTCTGTGTTCCTTTTATATACAAGCCTTTAACTAAAGTTCACCTGCTTTGCCTGCATGCTGAAAGTAGAAATAAGAGGTTGTTGTGACTGGTTACCCAGAAATCTAACACTTTCCAGGAATGCAGCTGCCTGGGTCCTTGAGTCAGGAACAGCTTTTCAAAGGCCAATTAGAGAGCTACTGAAGCAACAACTGCACTTGGTGTTAAGGACTGTCTTTGAAAACAAAATTTTGGCCTTCTGGTAATGATGCTGGGAATAAATCCCATACCATGGCTGTTCTCATGAGAGTCATTTAACACCGTGACCTTTGTCTAACAAGTAAAACAGACTCAGAGACTCAGAACTTTATGTGCTGGGGATATCCCATCTGACTACCCACCAAATAAATTTGCACTATGGCATTTAGGCACACCTAGCTGCATGCAGACATCCAGGTGCCAGTGTTCACAGAGCCCCTCGCAGCTCTGTCACCCAGGGCACTCCTTAGATGGTGACAACTTTCTGTACCTGTCAGAATTTGACTTAAACCCACTGACATTGAGGGGGAGGCTGTGTACCCCAGATCACTGCAGACCTCATGATGAGGATTGCCTCCAGCTTCCAGCTGTTTTGTGCTGCTGATGTTACTTTTAGAGAAATGAAATTATTTCTTATTTGGTTTCAGTGAAAAGCAGAATAGTGAGTTATCCTTGAAAAAAATAAGCATTGACTGGGTCCCACCAGCCAGCCCTTGCCTTTCTGGTGTTTTAAAAATATTTAATCTATGGCAAAAAGTTTCTTTTTCTGAACCACTAAAATGTGAACTGCTGATCTGAACAGAAGCCAAGTTGCAAGGTGGGATCAAAAGTTTCCTTTAAAGTGGTTTAGTTCTGTAACATCTGTGACTAAACCTATACTTAATTCTGATTTTTTTGTTCTACTGAATTTAGTTAGGAGACTCAAATGAGTACAGATTGTTCTTTACCGTCATACTGTTGTCTTGAGAACATCACATATGAATAACTTTCTAGGCTATTAAACAGTCTGAACTTCCTACATGATATTTCATTTACTATGCAGTTTATCTGTAAGTGCTTTTTCCCTTGTCAGATTTTGGTGTCCTTAAGTATCTTGCCTGTCTGATTCTTGCACAGCTCAGGTTTTCACTGAATGTCCTGACTTTCACATAATGGCAATTTGTGGAACTTATTAACTGTCTGGCACTGATCACTGTGCTGTTAATCCCAGGAGAGAGTCAGATGCTGTTCCCAATTATAAATGCTGCACAGAAAACCTGGATCAAGGGCTTTATCTGATGGCAGATGACATCTCTATTATAAGCAATAAAGTTCTGATCAGCCAAGAGGAAACACTTGATGAATATGCAGCAGGACAGTCAATGAAAGAACATTATGACAACTCACAGAAAGAGTACCTAGAATATTGTTTAAATGTAAAAAAAAGCTTCTATTCCATTACTCAATAGATTTCTTTCTGTCTGTCCTATTAATGGCCAATCTCTCTCTTTTTTGCAAACTTTCTTCCAGTTTGTCTTGGATACAAAAGGATTGTGTAAGGGGAATAATGAAGAATAAGACTGTGAAAAAGGTACAGCACAAAGGTCAGCAGAATCCAATAGAAGAGAGATAGAGAGAATAAAGTATACATCTGATTAGAATTTATTTGTGAAGTGACTACACAGAAGGAAGTGAACTACAATGTTCATTTATAGATCAGGTGTAATTCCAAGCCAGGGAAGGAGAGAGCTTACACTCCTACTGAGTGGCCAAAGTACTGAGGGGCAAAAAGAGAAGAAAATTTGTAGATCATATATGTTATCCATCTTAGTGATTTGGTAGATGAGGGGAGAGCAGTGAATATTGTCTACCAGGCTTTCAAAACCAACTCCCATAAGGTATTTATAAAGATGTAGAATTATGGATTGGATGAACAAACAGTGACTGAGCAGGGCATTTGGACAAGTTGACCTGTAGGTGTCCCTTCCAACCCTGACCACCCTAAGTTTAATAATCTGACTGACATGTGGGAGTTGGAAGAAAAAGGTGATCCTCTGTCTGAAGTGGGGACTTCCTCTTTTATGTCCATTTTAATACTTCTTCATTTGACTATTAGGCATGTCCATCAGAGAAATATCAACTGTATTGATCATCAGTGTGGTGCAAATTTGATAGAGTAAGAATACCCCTGCTTTCAGTCACTCTGATCCCAGGTAAGAAGTTAAGCAATGGGTTATAAGATACCCACAGGGCATAACAGGATGGTTCAGATGAGGAAAATGAAGTGAACATGGAGCAATGAATTGGAGTCAGTATCAGATGGGATCATTGCTCTTCTTGATTTCCTGGTATCATTCTTTATTAGTCCAATCTTTTTATACAGTGTGAGAAAGGTCATGTAGGCAATTCCAATTTCTGGTTGGTCTGAACACTGTCTTGGCAATCTGACACAATGGACACGGCACAGAAATTATAAAAGAAAGAAATATGAAAGACAGAAGAGCCTTCAAGGGTAGGATGAGGAAAGAATGAGGCTGAAGGAGAATGGAAAATTAGTGTTGCAAGTGAGCACAAAACTGATGTCGGGCCCTGAAATAAGGATGAAAAAATAGAGAAAACAAACTGGATGAAGAAAATAAACACACTGAGAAATAACCATCATTATTTGCTTACTGTACAAGAGTAAATCATAGTATTTTGCACAGCATGCTCAGTAGCAAGGTAAGAAACAGGTTGGAGAAGAGACAGGCGTTGCATAGGCAGGAAGTTCTTTCTGTCAGGCACCATTTATGAGTTATTTTATGTCTCATCAAGTTGAAGGCACAGAGGGGAAGAAGACGTTTCAATCCTGGCTGGGGCCCCTGTGTGCCATCATCATAATAGGACTTAACAATCTTAATAATAGCCATTGTAGTTGTTTTTTCCATCAAACTGTAAGATTTCTGGGCTTTAGGAGAGTCTGAAAATTCATAATGAAAATACAAGCCCTTTGTTCTTTAGTTCAACTAGATTTGATTGAAAACTGACATTCTCTGCAGGGTCTTACTGATCCTAAATTATTATGGAAGAATTACGAGGAAAAATCCCAACTTCTCTGCCTGAACAGGAATGAAAGTTTGACAGGTCTCAGGTGGTTTGGCAGGCATTCACTGAGCTCCTGGTGCAGCAAGTGTCCCTGCATTGTGATCACTGCTGGCTGACCTACAGCTATTTTAGCAGCCATTTTTTACTTCCTCCTGAAGGAAATCAGCATGGTATTCACACAGGTCAGAATGCTGAAAATTCAGGTTGCTTAAGTGCATCTCTTAATGAATAAAAAGTGACTTATTTGTGCTTGGTAAAGGGAATTTAGTAATTGCAATAGACACATCTGAGCTTTTTCTGACCAATGAATGGTGCACGTGACATAAGTTATCTCTGATGGGTGCCACAATAAAAATTACATATCTTCTGTTTTTTACCATAAACATTAAAACAAATCCTCATGTCTTGAAAATAACTGAAGTTCGGCAAAAAGAAACCAAGTTCCTTGCAGTGAAGTCATGCTACTTACATGCACCTTGAAGTAAATCAATATTTTTTCCAAACCATCTGTATCACTGAAAAGCTCTTGTCACTAAAAGATTACAAAAAGCCCCTCGAAATCTTCAAACCAGCAGTCCAGAGGTGTCAGGCATGAGAAGTGAACTTTACCACTTGCACAAAAGGAAAGATGTCAAGACTTTTCCAGTCCCAGGAATCTCAAAAGTGTCCTTAGGTCATGTAAAAAGGCTGAAGCTGTAGCTTCAGCAAGGACAAATATTCCCCCTCAAGATGGGGTAAGTTTCCTTCTGCCCCTGTCACTGCCTGGCGTGGTGACATGGGGGAACTCACTGAACTTTTTGTTACCACAATCAGCCTCACTGCAGAATAAATAAGAGAGAGCTGGACTTTTCTTATTGGTGCCAGGAAATGGTTAGGGTGGAATGAGCATACACTTAAATAGAGGAAATTGCTTTAAACATTACAATTTTTTTTTTTTTTAACTACAAAGGTGATGACACACTGGGGCAGGTTGTCCAGAACCTTTGTGAAGTCTCCATTTTTGGAGATTTTTCAAAACCCAATTGTATAGTAGGGAAGAAAGACTAGAGAGCTCCCAATCTGGAGGGGTATCCACATCCCTGCAATTCTGTGGTTCTATGATTCTGTATTCAAAGGAAATCTTTTGCAGTCTATGAGAAAAAATAACTGGGCTGATAGGTAAAAAAATGAGATGCTGAAGAAAATCATCAATTAAAAATTATTCTCCTGCACTTGATTTGCATGCTGTTGAACTAAGGGATTAAAGAGTTGTCAGAAGAAAATATTCTTTAGTAGTTCATTGCAGGAAAACATCAAGAGCAAATTTGCACACATCTATCCAGTCGCGTGTTAATCTATGTTCATTAACCATCAAAACAGTATTTAATGAGTTTGGCTTTTATCTAGACCTCTGGATTCCACCTTGAGAGAAAAAGTTTGTTCTGCTTGGTATATTTCTTGACTGTTTGGAATGAGAGAATTCCAGAACTCTCTAACACATCTTGGTAAAGAGATTTTTTCAGATTCAAGTTTTAGGCTATATCACAATAGATGATTTCACCAGAATTGAATCAAATGTTCTGTGTTTTACACTCAGTATCATCCTCATACAAGATTTTGGCCAGACACAGAGCACTCCAGCTCCTGATGAGCACTGCTGTGATTTCAGTGGGACCGTGAGTCAAGGTAAGCAAGCAGACAGAAGAGCAATCTCAGTAGTTATCCAGGAGTTAATAGCATCCAGGCGTGCCCTGACTGAAAAGCTATTCACAGAGCTCATGGGCAGGAGAGTGGCAGCCATTTGGCATCATAACTGTGAACATTTGGGGGCACCTCTGCCTTGGGCAAATTTGCAGCAGACACGCTTGCTGCAGGTCAAAATGTCAGCAGGAGAGGAAGGGATGGAAGCTCTTATCAATAAGATTCAGGGCAAGGAAAGGTAGAGCTAGGGCTAAATGAAGTATATTTTCCCTTCATCTTGGGTTCTGTTGTGTTTTGCATTTTTGGAGGCAGCCTAAACTTCTTACAGCTTTACCAAATATAACAATAATAAATATAGCATTGGCAAGCAGCCCATAGTTTGGAATGGAGACATGATACTGGGAGGCAGAGTGGGTTAGGACCCCTTAATTTTATTACACTATTCCTACTGACAAGCCTTTCTACTACAAGGTTTCTTTCACTGAACATTTTAATGGATAAAAAGGATATGAGAGTAGTTAATGCTCTCTGCCTGGAGTCTGAGCAATCTTAGAGGGCTCTAGAGAGAATTTAAATATTTGGTGGCTTCCAGTATGTCTATACCTCTCAATAAATTGAGGCAACAAGCTGAAATACTAAAAGCATGGTCAGCAACACTGTGCAATTTTAATAGCATTCTCAAGTTCTCTTTTGGTGTCATTAAGTTTGCCTTCTCTTAAATGAAACTTGGAAACCATTTGGGAAGCAACCTGTTCTGAGTCCTGCTGGTAATGGATATTACTGATATCCAACAGTCGTATGGATAAAATCACATGCACTTTGACTTATTCAGCATTCCAGCCAAGCTTAATCTCTCCTTGTTTGCTCCTTGGTGCTCTCAAACATGCCTGAGAGTACCCTTTACATTCTTAATACATTATATTATTAAAATTCTGTTTTCAGTGGTTGCAGAGAAGTCTATGTACTATTCGGGGAAAATTAACCTGATCATAATAATTCAGATTTAGAACCACTCAAAAATCTAGGGCAGTTCTCATGTTTCCAATCTTTGTGCATATTGCAGGAGTCCTGGAAGCAGATTTTCCTGCTCTGTTGTGATTACTCTGGCACATGGCAGCTCACCTGGCACATCCTTGAGAAATCAAGGAGTGTAGGATGGGCATGAAGCCAAAGATCAGCCCCCATAATGTACAGTATGGACACACTTAGTCTGGACAGCGGGAAGGAGAGGGGAACTTTGCAATGGTGAATCCTTGGCCCACAGCATTCCCTCCTCCTTGGGGCCCAGTGACATTCTTGTCACTGTTCAGGAAGATGATGCCAGCCCACTCAGGAGGAATATGGCAGACATCAGGGAAGGTCAACACACCTGAATTATCAGCAGATATTCTCAAGCCTCACATGATGGAGCAGCGTCTCCTGTGATCTGTGTTATCAGGGGCACATTCAACAGACCTCTTGGGTGAAAATGTGTGTCTAGCAAATGACCCAGTACAGCTGGTATGACATTTTCCACATGGAACAGTTTGAGAAGGACTCATAAAGCAGAAGGTAATGGCCATTTTTGGATCATGGAGAAGACCCAGGGACAAGCAAACTCTTTCTCAAAGAACAGTTCCAGTTCATTGCAGTAAGCAAAAGTGTGACCCTGTGCAGCTTACATGTAACAGCCTGCTGTCAGCACAAATATGGACTTATGTCCCTCTGACATTTGACTGACATTTAAAATGAGAAGTTCTCCAGGATGATATTTGTCTTTGTGTCTCCAGTTTATAATGTGCTTGCTTTTAATGATATTTGTCTTTGCATCTCTAGTTTATAACGTGTTTGATTTTAATGATGTCCTAATCATACATAAAACATCAAGATCCTGATATGCAGATGCTACAAAATAACTCTAATTACTATGATGAAATATTATAGTTTTTTTGTTTGAGTTGAACTAAACACTTCATGCTCATTTTAGTAAACAGTGTACAATTTGTAGGATTTCTCAAATCTCATTATGTAAACTGCTTATGAAAATAACAAAACAGCAGGGAATTGCAGTATAATGACCTTCTTCCAGTTAATGAGTATTGTTATTTGTTAAAAATAGTGCTGGTTTCAGTTATTCTGTGGCTTTGTTCTTTGACCTTCCACATCAAGTAAGAAATGCTCAATTAATTGAAAAATATGGATAATTCTGAAACCAATATATAAGGCTAATGAATAAGAGGACATATTTTTGTATAAATACTAATTCAGCTTTTAATTACAGTTAAGCCTAGATGCATTCCTATGCCCAAACACAAGCACAGGCACGCAGCACACAAGTATGCACTTTCACTGCATTTTATCAGGTTTTTTTTTTTTTTCTTGAGGGTGTTGTGTCAGTAAGCTTTCTGTGTCCAACTACTTGAGACCTTCCAGTCATAACCCATTGCCTGTTATCCCTGAAAGCATCAAAGTCTGACATAAGGTGTTATAGTAATAATTTTGGTATTCTTTTTGCAATAGCCTGCACTAAAATGTTCTCAAATAAATATGGAAGTTTTCAAGAGGTGTCTGTTTGTGGCACTTGGGGATATGGGTTAGGGATGGTCATGGTGAGGCTGGGTTAGTTGTTGGCTAGATGATCTTGAAGGTGTCTTCCAACATTAATGATCCCATGTTTCTCTGATGTGGCTTTTATTTTTCTTGTATCATGAAGTAGTGGCTGGGATTTGCAGGAAAAGGGAGCATCTTGCCTCTGGAGTGAAGTAAAAAACAGACCACATGGGAGAAAAAGCCAACTTACTGCACATTAAACTCCCTTTTCTGATTGTGTAACATTTAAGAAACCTTGGCTCAGAGGAAGTGTACTGAAAGCTCTCTCTGTTTACATAATATTAATATTTTTCTTGTCAGTCCCACTTGCACTTTCAGTGGGGAAAGACTCACAGTAAGAGAACTGAAACAAGGTTCAAAAAGGAACTGTAGCCAGAAAAAAGTTGCATTTTTGGTCAGAAAAGTGTTGACAGAAATTTATTTGTGGTATCAGAAGAAAGGAAGCCAGAGTAGAGAATAAAAAGAAGTTGGAAAAGAATTCAAATTCTCAAAGACAGTAAGAGCCAAGAGGATGGAAGATGAGATCCTCTACAAAACATACAAGATCATCCAAAGCTCTTTTCCTGTTGTTGAAATTTATTTTTTCCAAACAAATGTAATTTGGCGTAACTAATTGCATGTCACTTTAAATAATATGCCTCAATTTGCCAGTTTTACTCATCACAACATCTGCAAAGCCACTGAAGTTCGGGAACATTTGCTGCTTAAAATTCCACACTGGCTGCTAAATTAATGAAATTAAGATGTTTTATAAATTCTTGAAGCTATTAGAGAAAAGCAATTCTTGAAAAATATTATCCAAACATAGAGAATGTGCTACATGAACACTGGGGCATGAGGGAAATTAAATATTTTTGATGAGTGTACATAATATATCACTATGCTGCTTCCAAATTGCCTCAGAGCAATCAATGCAGTGACTGATTTTCAATGAACAAGAGTTTAAACAGATCTGTTGGGTACCTTGTAGTGATGTCCCTTGCTGATACAAGGAAAAATATCAATCATATTTCATATACATACCAAATTCTCACTTAAAATCACTTGGATTTCTGCTGTAGGAAGGATGTTTCCAAAACTCTGTCCTCTGAGTACTAGAAGCTGTAAACTAACTGTCAATATAACTGTTTGCATTTATCTAGCTTTCACTTTCCTCAGGCCCTTATTAATTAACATAAATTAGTCTTCTCCCTCTCTCATGTTTAGTCCATGCAGTTTTAGGGATTTACTCAGCTGATCAAATCAAAGGTTAATTAAATTAAATCTAATTAAAACTTAAAGGCTTTCTGTTCCTTCAAATTGCTTTTTTTTTTTTTTTTTTTTTTTTTTTTTTTTTTTTTTGCCTCCATGGCATGAATTCATCTGCTTTGTGTCTTCTTTCTTTATTTTATTTGGAGAATCTGAACTCCAAAAGATCATTTGCTAGTTTCTCTTATGAAGTCAAGGCTTGACACCATAGCAGGATATCTACTGTCATATTGACACAAAAATACTTTCTCATCTTAATCCCACATCACAGCAGGAGTTGCAGAGAGATAGCACTTCAGAGTCACCATCTGATCAACAGGTGCCCCCAAATCTTTCAGCACCTTTTTATTTTCCAACTGGTTAACTCCTCAGTTTTCATTATTAATTTCTCAATGGAAGTATTTCCATTTTACAGTGTTAAAATTAATCCTATTTCTTTAATAATTAGATCTTTATGTATCTAAACAACAAAATGAATGGACTCTGCAAAAATAATGATTTTATGCTCTATGAGAGCTTAAAAGGGTGTGTGCAAATTAAGGTCTGTGTACCTGTCAGCCACTGCTGTGCAATTCTGTGCCTTGTGCTCTGAGATCACCTTCCTTGAGCAGGAAAGTTGGACAAGATGATCCCACAGTGGTCCCTTCCAACCTGACCCATTCTGTGATTATGTAATTCTCCCTCCATGCTCTGTATCTTGAACAAATGCTATCAGCATACTTTTTTTAATAGTTACTTAATTGAAAGTATTTTTTAAAAAAATTCAATAATTGTAGTAAATCTTCCTAATTCCTATCGCTGTTCAGTATAACTATCTTCCCTTCAGCCTGTTTCTTGCTCATTTTGCTACCCATGTAATAATCCTCATGTTCTCTCATTTTACTAAAAATTTTCTGTAATAGATGTATATTGAACAGCTCTTTCCTTGTTTTACCTTTGCAGTCTTCTGATTGCTGCTCCCTGTTTTTTATTTCCTAAGGTTTAGGAAATAAAGGATCAAGAAAGAAGCAGTCCCTGTGTCAATGGAAGCTGTTACACAATTATAGAAGGCATGTCAGCACCCTTTTGGGACAGGAGAAATGAGAAACTTTTCTTGATTAGGTGTCTCCAAACTTAAAACCTTTTACAGAGATTGAAATTAGCCTCACAATACTTTACATTATAAAATAGACCCACGCTACTCCTCAGATTTGAACACACAGTTTCTAAGGCATCTGAATTCCACACTAATGAGACATTTAGGTGTGGATTTCATACAGGTGTGAACATCTTATTTTGTAGTGCAATGAGCCAGAACTCATGATATAAGCAACAACCCCTCTATGGATGCTCAAAAACTGGATGCAGGGTTTTGGGTTGTTTTTTTTTTTTTTTTTGCTTGATGTCCATCTGCATGATACAGTCATTGAAAATTCTTGGCTTATGAATGATGGGTGAACATAAATTACATAACTTGAACTTTTAAGTATTTTTCATAACTGTTTCTCTTCCTTCATCATTAACCATATGAGAAGATTTAATAAAAGCTGTGTAAACTACAAAGGAGGTTTAAGGTCTTTCATTTTATTGTGATGTGGGATTTTTTAAAAGAGTCAGGGAAGAAAGGTCTAACCCACCTGCCTTGAAAATCCAATCTATAACAAGACCAGTGCAGTTAAGAACTCTTTGTGACTGACCAGTGGGAAAAGCATCCCACATGCCCCTGGGGCTCTCTGCTCCACAGGGAAAGGGTGTGACTTCATTATCTCCTTTTCCTGAGGGCACAATCAGCCTCCATGAGTTAGAGACACACACCACAGGGAGTTTTGGTCACTCTCAGAAGAGATGAGTGCCATTCTCTTCAAAAGTTCTTGGTGCTTTTGAGGACTTGATATAAAAAGTTCCAAATTTAATTTGAAGTTAAAAAAAAATCCCCTCTCCTTTCATTGTACTATTGCAGGATGTACCAACGAGCAGTAATGGACAATCATATAATGAAATTCCTTAATAATTTGTTTTAAATGCCATAATACATAATACAGACATACATCTGTACCTCCATGGTCACACTTGCACATTTATAGAGCCTCCCGTCTCTGAGTCTGCAATAATAAATTAACTTAATAAAAAAGGCAATAAGCAGCTGTCTTGTTTATGATGTAATTATCAGGAAGGACATATTTTATACAAATAACGTGGCTGGGAATATTTCTGTGCTAATGGAAGATGCTTCATAATTTAATTTTTGTTTCATAATTTAATTCCTCCCTATCCAACATCCATAAAACCATATCGATAACTTCATAGGTTATTCAGTATCTTCATACTGAAAAATGTCAAAGAAACACACCATTTTTTCCCAAACTGTTTCAGTTGGTTTTGTTTTGGTTTTTTTTTTTTTAATTTTTTTGAGGAAAAAGGATTCCTGGAAAATTTAACTTTCTAATAAAATTTTAATTTCTTTTCATTAACAGAGGTTTATCAATGTCTTCTTGCCTTTGATATTTTAATATTTTATAAATAAACTAATTATGTAATTTTTAAAACAGTAACACTTAAACACATTAACTGTATATCAGATAAACTTATCCTCAAGAAAAAACAATAATCAAAATTTTGTCAAATGGCCTGAGGCAATGTAGAAAATACTTCCTACACTGAAGTAACAATTTATTATTGAAGTTTATGTTTGTGTCCCAAATTTGCCCTGAACTTAACAGCTTGAAAATATATTTGGTAATTTGGTATTTAGCAATTCTTTGATAATGAATATCGTAGACTAAGACGGAAGGTTCAGATTCAGAATCTGAATCTATTTTAATCTACTTTTCCTTATGAAACTGTTGAGAGTAAGAGATAAAACACATGGTTAGTAAGGACTGAATAAAAATACAAAGTAGAAGTCAAGAAAGGGGAGTTAAAGTTGTTCTGGAAAGTAATTTTAGACCTGTTTTTTGGTATGGATTTACTGTCTCCACTGACAAAATGAAGGGCAGCCTCACAGAGGGAGAGCAGCTGCACTGAAGTGAATGAGGCCTGAGTCCTTCATCCACATCATCAAATAATTTCTTGTTAAATTCTCATCTGTGACTTCTGGGCAACCCCTCTGATCCTGATGGGTTGTACTGGTTGTCACTGGGGAGGGAGGTCAAAGGAAACCCAAGTGCAGAATCCCATCCCCAGACTCGTTCAGACTCCGTTGCTTTTATTAGTCATTATCGTATCCAAGGAAGACAAACCCCAGTTGCATTTTTAGATTTGGTATCCAGATGTCTGTCCAGGCAGAGTTTTCCTGTAACCTGGAGATTTGATCCCAAAATATCCAAAATTTCATTACACCAACTAAAGTATTTATTTTTCAGAAAGATCATTTTAAACACTGCATCACTGTAAATTCTTCTTTATAAATTACATTTTATTCCACATTCAATATTTTCAATCTACTCCCACAGATTCTTTTCATAGACTATGACATAACTGAAGCACATTTTCTGAGTAGCCATAAAAGTTAAAAACTTGGTTTCTCTTCTGTTTTTCTTTGAAAGGTGGCAGGGGTAAGGTCAAGCCAGGGGCAGTCTACATTACATTTTTAGTTCAGATCAACTGTGACTGCTTCTGAATTTCTTCACCTGGTCATCCCCGTTTTCTGCACATTGGTTCCCACCACAGAGTTTTGGAATGCATGACTGGTTTCTTTTCAGGTGAACCTGCAGCATCACGAGATGAACTCATTATTTCAGATCAAACTGAACTGGAAAATGCTGACCAAATGTTAGTGGGCCATGGATTAAGAGTGCCATAAGTCAAGGACATGAGATCAGAGTGGAGCCCTGCTTCTGGCACTTCCCCCAAAACCATGTGTGGTGTGTTCACTGCATCCTCAGCACCAGCAGTTCCAGCCCTAAACCTTCTCCTTTTGAGTCATGGTAATTTGTAATATGACTGAGATTAAAATTTACAGGATATTTTGGTATCTGTGGGACAGAAATAGAGTTTAAGAGACCAGACACAAAATTCCCACTTAGACAAAATTTATTCTCATCTGAGACTAACAGCCATTTGGGGAAAAATCACACATTGAACTGCTTCAGATTTCAATTTGTTTTTTTTTTTTTTCATTGAACATAAATCA
The DNA here is from genome assembly GCF_017590055.1 of Onychostruthus taczanowskii. NCBI lineage: Eukaryota > Metazoa > Chordata > Aves > Passeriformes > Passeridae > Onychostruthus > Onychostruthus taczanowskii. The sequence goes on from NW_024498685.1 coordinate 2,931,120, forward strand.
GTGTATTCCAATTGCACTTCTTTCAGTAAATTTGAGTTATTTTGAGTATTTGAGATTGATACAGGACTAATGATAACTTGTCCTATAAGATTAGGGTTGGTAAAGACATGGGACTGGTTTGTTGTTCTTCTGAAACAAGTGCTTTATTCAAAGAGAATCTCTCACTGTAACAGAGAAAGAACAGCCAGAGCACCAGCACTGCCTGCAGCAGACAGGACTGAAAGGTGTAGCCCTCCAGAGCATTTGCTTTAAAAAGGTCAGTGAACTAAACCCAAAAATCTCAGGCTGTCTCCTACTGAGCTACCCAGATGAAGGTAACAGTAAAGGAGAGAGCAATAAATGATAAAGAGTAGATTTGGAGATAAAATACTGCTCCTATTAGCCTAAATTCTTATAGCTTGTTTAGGATTATGAAAGATGAATACAATATTTTGTCAAATGTGATGTGTAATACAAATGGATATTATATAAAAAGTAGAGGTGAAGTAAAGATGGGACCAAAAATCTCACAGTGTCTTGTTACAGCAGAGAAATGGTATATTCCCCATGTCCACTATATAATCACTGAAAATGGGAATACAAGTGGATCTTTAAACAAAAGAACATCCTGTGCTGGTAAGGTTTCAATAATGGAGAAAGTTTTCTCCTAATAATTCAAACCAAAGGAGAAAAACAATCCTTCAGGAGGGGAGAAGTGTGGACAGAGCCATTCTTTCAGGCTGAGAGCACCCAGCAGCCACTGCTCTGGCTGGTGTTTGCACAGATTTAAATGAGCAAGCACTGCACTGACATGGGTATTTTCTGGCGTGCTTCCACAGCACTGTGGGCTTCAGTGCAGTCAAGAAAAATTAAGCAAGAAATGGAATTTCTTCACAATCCATACTGACCTCTTAGCTGTTATCAATAAGAATCAATAAATCTGAAGTTGTAGATATGGGTGACAAAAGGTCAGAGACTGTTACCAAATCAGAAATTAGCAAATCTTAACTGCACTTAGAAATCATGAGCATAAACGTCCTGAAACCTGCAGAAAGAAAAAGGAAATATTCTGAGTTTCATTCTGTTTGCCACACTTACTAAGTATTCTTAATTACAACTATTTAAATTTTGTGAATAATTGCATTTATAAAGGCTTGTTGAGTAATTAGGGAAGTTAATATATGCTTGAGCAGCTACTTTTTGTGAATAACAGGCTCATTTAGTTATTTTTGTTACACTTAATATCACTGACTATATTATTTTACATTCTTCTAAAGAAAATAATCTATTCAGTGCAATTTTCATTAAGGATTTAGCATAATGCTAACATAATATAATTTTGTTGTAATAACCCTTTATCAATCACTATTTAGCTATGCTGTCATTGCCAGTCTGCTCCCTATAATTAAAAGTTCCTTTGAATACAAACCTGAAAAAGTAGACATGAATGATCAGTTCTAAGCCTTTCTACTGTTCTAATGAGTAGGTAGAATTTGCTCAGATATAGGGGTAAAGCAGGACTAATATCAAAAAAATAATCAAGAGTTTTCTGTGAATGAGATATTAAAGGCAATACTTTCAAGTAAAAAAAGACCCCAGCAAACAATGCTTCTCACAAAAATAACCCCCCCCCCCAAAAAAAAAAAAAAACCAAACCAAAAAGATTCCTGAAAAAGATCTATAGATTAAGTCTTCCAAGAAAAATGTTTGTCCCATATTTCCATGAATGCTGGAATATTCATATTAACTTCTCATCCTTTCTTTCAAATTGGAATAACAGTACCATAAAATCTCTTTCATTCTTTCATAAGGTTCATTGTTCAACAGCTACTTTTAGGGCCACTCTAATATTTGAAGGCTGATGTCCCTTTTCTCTTATCAGATGCCATTTGACATTGTAGATGAGCTGCCCAAACATGGCTCTAAAAGGTCTGGTTCTGTTGCTCCTCTGAGAATTTATGGGTGATTTTTGTTGTTCAACTAGGGGGATTTTTGTTTGTTTAAAATTAGTAAAAATTAGTTCAATATTAGTTTAAAAAAAAAAAAAGAGGTAGCTGCATTGATGGTAGTGAAAGGGGCTAAGGAACCTGGGAGAATATTTCAAGACAGGGAATCCACCTGGCTGCCTGCTGTCTGCTGACTTTGGAATTCAGGGAAAGGAGGTTCTTGTTCTGATAGGTGAGAAAGGATCCATAAACCAGATATCGCTCAAGCATGGCCTATAGTGCAACATTCTTCCTGGAGTGGGATGTTTTTAAGGGGTACAGGGGTATTTTGTTACTTTTTTGAAAGAACAGCTGATGAATTACTTTATTTTTTACATATCAGCATTGCCAGTCATGCACAGGGCTCAACTTTTAACTTACTCTAAGCTGGTATTGTGCCAGTGCTGTGTTAATTTGGGTTCTCTCTCCTCTGGAGATGGCATTTTTCATCAGCAGCTTTCTATTTGACTGTGTTTCAGGCTCTCAAATATATCTCAAAAACAGATTTCCTTGAAAAGCTTTTGAATAGAAAGGGTTCCTCCAACAGATTGCTCTGTAAAATATTGAAATACGTTAAATTCAAAACTTACTGTGTCTCAGTAATTTTACATTGCTTCTCATGATATGTTTGTATCGTACATTGCTATTTTTAATGGTGAAATGGATAACCAATAAAATAACTGGAATATGATTTTGCTAGGGATTTTTTTCTTTCAAAATCATGATGGAAAAATTGCTCTGTAGGTCCCATTCCTGAGTAACAAATGGTAGGACAAGAGGAAATTACCTCAGGTTGCACCAGGGGAGGTTTAGATCAGATATTAGGAAAAATTTCCTCACAGAAGAGTTGTCAAACATTGTTCAGGCTTTCCAGGGAAGTGGCTGAGTCACTATCCCTGGAGGTGTTAGAAAGACATGTAGAAGTGGCACTTAGGAACATGGTTTAGTGGTGGGCTTGGCTTTGTTATGTTTTTGTTTGATCTGGATGACCTTGAAGGTCTTTTCCAACCCAAATTATTCTGTGATCATTCCACTTGTATTTTAGTGAAGGAGCTTGACACTAGCTAGTTATAGAACACTTAAGACCACACTTTGCCATTAGTGAAACACTAGAAAAGCACATAAAATAATAAATACCATTTTAAAGAAATGAATGATAATGTAAAATGAAGAATTTTATAAACCCAAATAACATAGTGGGCACTTAGATATAAATGTCTGCAGAAAGCCATTTTTTCAGGGAGGAAAAACATACTTAATTTGTATTCAATTTAAATTAGAAATAATTTTAAAAGTTCTTTATATTCTGAATATCCAAAATGATGACTTTCGATGGATTTAATCAAAATATCATTTCATCAAAATATAACCTTGTTTTGTTTGGTTTTTTTTTCTAATTTTTAAATTCAGTATTCTTGGTGTCCATACACATCAGGATGTATTTTAATTAGATTTTGACTAAGTGGATGCAGATCATCTGTCTACCAACTCTCTCTTGATTGACCTATGGGTAGGGAAGAAGGGATGTTTTCAGTCTCAATCAGAGACCTTCTCCCTTGCTTAAACAAGACTGGACACTTAGAAGGATGTAGAAGAATTAGCAAATTAGGTTTTTTGTCCGTTTTAGTTTTCAAATATCTTTTGTGTCTCTAAATGTTCTTTGAAATACAGTAGGGGAAAAAGAATAGTAAATTAGCAAGAGATCTATGTGATGTTTCTAATTTGGGTGCAGCCAGGGTGATTTGCATATGTCAAATGAAAAATTTCATAATGTGTAATATGATGGTGATGCTGAGGACCTAAGTGTTGAACTGTTTGGAGAATTTGAACAAAACCTTCAAAGACTTTATGGGTTCCTCATAGCAGTTTACATCACATGGGCTTAAAAACAAAAAGCCCAAGCAGCATGTTTTGAGAGACATCAATAAATTCATGCTGTCAAGAATCCATCTTTTTTCTTCTATGGCCACATTTTTATCATAGAAAATTTATAGTGCCATTTGTAATGGATGTCTCTTTATTGGATGAAAAATTTACTCTTTCAGAGGAGGCTCGTGTCCTAAACCCAAACTTAAGTCTTGGAAATTGTGTTTGGGCCAGCATTGTACAAGGGGCCAGGGAGAGCCCTGGAGAGATACAATATACTGGAGGTAAATACAAGTAGAAATTTGAAACATTTTTGATAATTTCCCTATGAAAAGTATTTTCTTTCTCAGAATTCAGTTACCCTTTAGCCAAATTATTGAAAATAGGATCATTTCTTCACTATAATGTTCGTATATCTGACCTTTTAAAAAGAGGTAAGATGTTTTCCGTTTCTAATTGGAATGTGGAAGGCTTACAACTGGCTTCTTTTCAGCAAAATGTCTGGAAAGGTCCAAAAGGTTAAGGAAGAAAAAAGAAAGCTGAAAAAGTAATTTGAGAAATTTGTGATGCCTTGAGCTAGAAAGCAACAGTTTTTCCTGAATTCTGGAGAAGGTTGCAGAGGTCTTTTCATCAAATGTGGCAGTAAAGAAATCCCTGAAAATCTGAGACAAGCAGAGAGCACTTTTGGGCTTTTCCTTCCCTGATCAAGGAGGAATGAAATGGTTTAACTGAGGACTAAGACACCTCAATCAAGGGAATAGCAGTGTCCAGATCCTGACATTAAATACACATGATAAACATAATGTCACCATTTCCTCTTCTGCACAGATTTCCACAATAAAACACTTATTACTTGTTAAAATAATGATGGCTTTGAGTGTAGTGTTTATATTGTGCAGACTTAATAAGACTATAAAAGGTTAAATATCTGTATCTGAACCCATAATTGGAGAACAAGGAAGGAGAAGGGTGTTTTATGTACCTGAATTCCATGCATGACGTATTTGAAGGAGACCCCATAGACAAGGTATATATTATTTCAGTGGCATATGTCACTTTGCAAAATGGTAAACTGACAACAAAGAGGAAATATTATTGTCTCTGATAATGGAATATGGCTAGAATATTAAACAGTAAATGCTGCTATTAAACTCTGCAGAAACCAGCTCATAAGAACTTCATAAACTATCAGAATGTAACCTACTTTGGTGCAAGAAGCTTAGACATAAAGCTAAATATGAAAAAATCTGAGCTTCAGTCTCAGGCTATCTTAGAGCCCTCAAGCTTACAATCAAGAGTAATCAAATATATACACCTTAAAAATAGCAGCATGGCTGTTCCCCTGATGCATCTTCCCCAGTTCAAACAATATCTTCCCTCTGGTAGTTTGGGGGCAGCAATCAAGGCAGTCCAGTTTAATTGACTTTGTGACTCTTGTACAAACACTAATGTAGATTCAGGGCTAACCACAGAGCACTGAGCACAGACTGCACTCTTTTCCACAGGACATATTAATATATCCATAGTTGTCAGCCTGGTTTTACTCTGTCATAAGAATGGACCACATACAAAACTTGTGTTTTCTTGGCAAACCTGGATTAAGCTAGAAAAATAATTCAGAATTTATTACAAGCAACAGATATGTGCCCTTGCAGACATTAAGAATAGGAAACTAGACTGAAAAACATAAAAAACTGCAATAAAAGCGCAGCTTTAACAAAAGCTGGAAATTTCTCTTTGGCTGCTGTTATTTGTGCCAAGTTTTTAGGGTTTGGTTTGTTTTCTGATTCTTTAATGCAACTATGAAAGCAATTCCCAGAAGAAGTGCTTTGGCTTGTCTATCATTTTCTGATAGCTCCTTTTCTTCCTCCTTAAGCAAACTAAACCCCTGTCATGTGCCAGAGAAGCCCCATCTTGTGACCTCTGCCAATCTCCGTCTGGTTGTAACTGAGCAACACAACTCTCCAGTACCTTTGCCTTTGATCTCTGCTTAATAGATTACAAGTAATACTGTGATTTAGCAGTTATTTCTTCTATTCGTCCTTTGCAAGGCTTGCCAGCACTGCCTGGTTTGTGAAGGAATTGTATTAAATGTATATCATAATTTTTCAGTATTTGGATATTTTATTTCCTACTTATTCATGCTCCAGAACTCTTGGTAACCCAGATCTTAGTAATTAAATGTACTCTACTGTTGGCATTTTAAAAGCAATCCCACTGGCACTGTTTGCAGAACAAATTTATGCAGAAATGGGATATTTTCATTACAATGTCTTGTTTCAGTTTTGACCAGAGCTTCTGTCAATGTTTTGCCCACATTTTTTCCTGGCTCAGAATACTTTGGGTGGTAGGCAGTAGGCCTCCAGAGCTGAGACTCATACATGCTGAGTTGTGCAGCATGTATGGCTCACCAGGCTTTAGATGCTTTCATAGCAGAGGTTGTTATTATATGCACCACTTCTGGCTATGGGAAATAGGTCTCAGCCACAACTCAGTGGCTGTTTGGTGCTTTTTCTTATTGTTTTTAACTTCTTCCCTGCACAGCCAGATTCCTGCTGCTTCTAGAGCTCTGCAGTACATTGGTATGGATATCAGGTGCTGCTTTAGGTATCATCCCCTCATAAGTCATATCCAACACTTACATTTTGTGGCCAGCTGGTCCAAAGAAATAACTTTTGGTTTTCCATGTTTTCATTACTGCACCTCGCTGCTACCCATAAAATCTTGATAGGTGCCTTCCTAACAAATGTTTGTTATTATTGTTACTTGAAATCCTGCAGAAAACAGTCACTCTGAGAGTTAACTTGAGTTTTCTGTGCTATTAAAGCACAATTTATTCTTTGGGTGTTTTTTTGGCCTCAAAAGCGAGTAAAGTATATTACATGTATTAGAGCTTCTCCTTGTTTCTCCAGTCTTCCTTTGCTGTCACAGGAGGATCATCAGGAAAAGATCCTGCAGGTACAGAACTGCACTGTCCTTACCATTCCTTGGAGAGTTGCAAGCAGAACAGTACAAGTTGCTTTATTTACTAAATTTTCTCTCCCTCAGCCCATTAATTTTCTCACTTTTACTCATCCTGTGCTCCCCCCTTCCCTCTGGAGGAGAGTGAGTGGATGCCTGTGTGGGGCTCAGTTACCAGCTGGGGTTAAACCCCCACCTGTCTGCTGCCAAAATCCTCATTTATTGTTCAGCATTTGAACGGTGATATAGGAGCTGTTCTCAGGTGAGTATTCCCAGATGGATGCTCATGAAGTGCTGTTACACCCTCTTCCTCCAGGCTCCCCAAGCAATGAATGCTTCTCTTTCTGTACGAGCTGTTTCCCTCTGCTTTTTACAGTGTTCTGGGGAGATTCCACTGGTGTCTTTACAAAGAGGAGCCATCATTTACCCCTTTGTTTTCTTCCTCAGAAATTCAGGAATTTCTGGGTTTTCTGCCTTTCAGAGCTGGCTAGGAAGGTTGTGTTCACTGCCAGAGCATTCCTGGCCCAGTTCATGCTTCCTGCTGGCAGGTGTAGGACAGGTTCAGTTTGGGAAACTCCATCTCCTCATCTCTTTTCTGATGTAATTTTTTATTTAGGAGCTAAACACAGATCCATTTCTGGCTAGAACCTTTTAATGATTTAATGCTATTCTCAATTATAACACTGCTAATTGCTCTAGGGAATATACCCGAATGAATTGAATTTCATTGAATCATCCCCTGATTTTGCAGTTCATTCAGCTGAAGTTCAGAGGTATGTCTGCCTGCTGCATAGGTAACACACACTGCACACATAACAGAGAATTATCTTCAGGTTCACCTTTTCTATGCCAAGCCCAGTTTTTTGTTTTCTTTCTGAAATACTCACTCAACATGTTCAATCTGCAGTTTAAACAGGTAGACTCAGCTTATGCCCAGCACAGAGTGGAGTAGGGAAATCATTCCTTCTCCATTATCAACTAAGAGGTACTTGTATATTGTAGGTGTTAAGGAAACTACTCTGCCTGGTATATTGCCTGCTGTTTAAAAAATATATATACATATTTCCTTTTTATTCCAATATAAATTTTTCGTTTGTTTGCATCCTCCAAACTAGGTGTAGGTGGTCTCATATTTATTTCCATTTTCAGTATTTGGTGGTTGGTATCCTTACAGGTGTCCACAATCCAAATTAGCCATATAAGAATTTATTACAGCTATAATAAAATTGTGAGTAGAGTCCATCAACTCAAATTTACTCCCCTGCAGGAAAATAACTACTCAACCACTTTTCACTGTGCTTATCATTTTATAACCCTTAAAGGGATATATAATCCCTGTATTCCTTATATATATATTGAAAATCTTACCATAAAGTCTATTATATTGTACTAATAAAAAACATATCCCATTATCTAGACCATTAAATGTTGTTTAGGAAGTCTTTTTTTCCGTCTAAGGCATTATTTAGTTCACCTCCAGAGAGGCATTTCAGTCATTGTTTTTGCCAATATCTGATCTTTAGTGGGACTCCATAATCCTTCCTCTTTTTTCTTCTGGAGGCTGTTTCTTCACCCTCAAATACAGAACTTGAACATCAGAAAAGCTTTCTGAAAAACAAGTCACACAATATTTTGAAGGCTACCAACACATCAGACAGAAGTATTCCCTGTATGTATCCTGATAGGTTTCATTTTATTTGCATGAAATATCAGTAGAAGTTTATTTGTTTAAAAGAAAAGCAAAATTCATAGATAGATTTTTTCTTAGTGGTTAATTACATTTTTCTGGTTTTCTGCATGGGAAAAGCATGTAAGTAATTGAAAATGGCATATTTTAAACTACAAAGCTGTAAATTCACCCTTTATGTGTCCATATAGTCTAAAAAATATGTACACAAGTATTGTTACAGTGTAGATATAAACCAAAAGGCATCCTGATTTTCCTTAAATTGCCACTTTCCAAAATTATACTTATTCAATGTGTTGCTTTTTTCTTTTAAAAATATCTTCTTTTTGATAAGTTTTATCTTTTTGCAGTTTTACCAGACATGGCAAAATAAAATATCAGCAATCCTCACAGAAGTATTGACAGAACAATCTTGTGTTTGTAGAGATTCCTAAGCAATAAATTCTAACTGAAATGAAGCCCTGCAAAAAATCCAGATTATAAGCGAAGCTAAAATCCTGTGCCTCACCATATGCTTCCTCACAACTCCTAAAATTGTAAGGAGGAAACAGGCCACTTGTTCAAAATTTAATTGGTATCTGGTTTTTTTCAGTCTAGGAGTGGACAGAGACTGTGATTTATGGAGACTTTGATAAAGATGTTTCATGTGTTCTGTCACATAAATTTCAAGGTAGTCTGGCTCTGAAATTATTTTCATGGGCTTCTCTGATATGCGGTTCCAAATAATTATAAAAGGCTTCTATTTCTTTGGAGCGAAACGTATTTATCTGCTGAAAATAACAGAGACATCCAACAGGAAGGGGAGGAAAATAACTAAAGTGTTGAGCTGAGTGAAACCAAACCATTGCTAAGTAATTTACACTAAGTTATTGGTTATATTGAACTTCTCTTTCTTCCATCTTTGGGGGGAAAAAAAAATCAAAGGCCTTAATATCTTTCCAAGGTACGTCCAGCACTGCATATTTTGTTATGCAATCCTTCTGTCTGTTTTAGCTGCCTCCTTTTCCTCCCTAGAAGCCCAGGGAGGATTTATTTCTGGGGAGCTGTGAAGGGCAATAGAACAGTGTGAGCCCCTCACATGTGGTGCTTGAAGGAAAAACTCACCAGCAGTGCTGCTCGGTGCTGTGCCTGGCTGCATCACTGCACCCACAAATCCTGCTGGCTTTCCTTCCACCAGGCAGCAAAACTGTCAGCAGCTCCCTAATTCTGGATCCACTCTGCCTAGGAAATATTTAATATTTACTCTTGAATGTTTGAGGCCCTGCTGGAAACGACCTGGTGTTTTTCACTCTTTGGGTGTGAGATGTGTATCATGTAACTGGTATTGAAAAGCCACCTTAGCTGAGATGTCAGGGCCTGAGTGGTCTGAGGTGTCTGCTGCTTTATCCTTCACCTTAGATCTTCACCAGGATTGCTATGAAAAGCCCTTCTGCTGTCCCTGCACCCCTTTGCCTTAGGTCAAACACAATACTTGTGTATTCACTACAGAAGACTGTGTGTTGCTTCTGCCTTTAAAGGAATTGAATATTGGTTTCTAAACATTCAGTGATACTTTTCATGGGAAGGATTGTAGATCAGATTTTATTTTCCATTATAACTTCCAAGCACTCCCCTAACTGAAAAATCTCAATTGACAAATAAATTTATCTTGAGTCTCAGGCAATGAAGCACAGACTCTTGCTAACCAAGTCACTTCTCTTCCTACCCTGGTGAGGTTCAGAGATTAATTTTAGGGGAAGATTTCTTGCTATAGAGAATGTGTACAATTTGTGCAGTTTAGAGCAGTTGTTCTCTCCTATGCTGAGGTCCCAGCAGGCAAGTTGTGTCCCTCTACCCTGAACTAAGACAAAAAATGCAATTCATTCCTAAACAGGACAGCAGGACAGAGGATTGACCTAAGCATTTTAATGGTTTAAAATGTGGTATATAGGGCTGCAGAGATAAATTTCCTGCAGAAATGCACATTTCTGCATGTGTAGTTAATGTTGCAGCTGTCTGTGGAGGTGATTGTAAGTGATGGCCCTGACTTACAGTATGCAATTTAAATGAATTCCAGCAAAACAAATTTTAATTCTGTAGCAGGCAGGAAAAAAAAATCATGCTTTCATCAATGAAACCATATTCTTCTTTCAAGCCAGATAATAAAATATTAAGGCAACATGATCTCCTTATACTTTAAACCAGCCATGTTTGGACTTTCTTGATGAATATTCCTAGCAGAACTCTCCACATTCTGAGCTCGTTTTTTTTTTTTGTTTTTTTTTTTTTTTCTTTTCCCTGGTTTATATCCTTCCTGGAACCACTTTGCCATTGTCATTTTCACTGTGTTGTGCATGACCAGTCACTCTTACACATACAGTTAGTCTGGTCGTGTCCCTGAGTAGATGAGACTATGTGGCAGACCCAGGAGAATTGCCACATTCGCCTTATTTAAAGGAGCAGTAAATGTTGAAAAATCTGAGACTGCAACAGCTGGGAGTACTTTCAGATGGAAGAATAATTCTATATTAAGTATCACACAGCTGTTGAGCCAGAAAACTAAAAAGAACATTCTGTTTCAGAATCATCTTCCTCCTTAACAGTCTTCAGTTTTCCAAGAGATCTGTAGTCCTCCTCTGTGTTTGAAGGTACCACAGCTAGACGTGCTGCGCCATAGATATGTGATGGGAACAGGCATTGTCAAGCCAATTTTACAAATCAATAACCTCAAACATTAAGTGTCTAAAATTCACTGCAATCAAAGCTGAGAAAACTACCTGTTTCTCACAGTAACCGATGTATTGTCCTACCCAGTGAACCACACTTCTGAGACACCATGAATCACAGTGCTCAAGGTGCTCCTGTAATTATACAGCCACATGCCTTCATATGAAATATTTTGTTTGATAATTACACAAAGGATGAAGAGTCTTTTGCAAAATCCATTTGGATGTCTCCTGCAAGTTGTTGTCATTAAAACTTCATGTAATATTATGGGTATTTTAAGAACCCATGAAGCTACATCTTTTTGTCTTAGGGAATATAACACAGCACACACTGATATTTTTACCCCATTTTATAACTTACACATCAAGGTAATTTTATTTTCTCAACAACAATCATTATTTTCAAAGTTATATTTTGAAAAGCAAACAAGCACTTATCCCAGCCAATTTAAAGCCTAAAAAATTTTCATAAATTCCATTTGCAAGAATGGAAATTAAATATTTTAGAAAGACAAAGATAGCTTGCAGAAATGTAGGGTACTTCTGTCTCTATTATTACTCTTCAGAAATTTTCCTGTGCAAGTACCTAAAGACTGGCAATAGAAAGAAAACAAAGAGATCAAGAGGAGCATTGCAAGAGACACACTGAGAAAGGAGCAGCTGAATTAATAAAGAGAAGAGCCAGGCTACAGGATTACCATGATTAGTGGTTTGATATAATGTAGAAAGTCAAGACTCAGAGGACCATGGAGAATACTCTTCATGACAAGAATTCCCATTTCCAGGTTAACTCACAGGAAGACAGAGGAGGTTGTTTTCCTACCATATATGCAGGTTAAGAAGACCTAAAATGTTAGTAATATTAACATTAGTAATTATTATCCTTATAATTTAACCAGAATTGGGCAGAAGCAGGTAATATATCAAATGTTGATAAAATCTCCTCTGGAGAAACAGAGACAAACCAGTAGGGAAATGTATGCTTGAAAAATATATAAAGTGTCCTTTAAAAGTGTTAAAAGTGAGAGACAGGCATTTTATCTAAATCTGACTTTTGCTGGGAGATGAAAGTTCTGCAGAGCATGGACTCTCTGGAGGTGGAGTTCTCTAGGAAATTCATGTTGCTTTTCTTGACAGCTGATTGATGCCAGCAGAATTAATCACATTGAAATGTGATATAGCAATATATAGAGCCATGCACTGTTAATGAAAGAGCAAAAATTAATTAAGAAAATCTCTGAAATGCAAATTAGATAAATAATGAATTTATTGCTGATTTATTGTGGCTTGAAATGATTAAAAAAAAAAAATTGTGTCATGAGACCCTGCCTGTTCCTGGTTTCAAAGACAAACTGACATTCTTTTTCCTCCTCCACTTACTTTTTAATTGCAGCAAGTAACTTGTTAAAGTGTTCTGGTTGATGGAACTCCACCAGCCTATTTTACTATAACACATTTTAATTCACAATGAAAGAAAAGGTTATTGCACATGTCATATCTTTATTGTACTTGACAAGCTGGAAAGCATGTATCCCGAAATTAAACAGAATGTGAAATATCAGATTACTTTTCTATTATCCACACCATGAGCTGAGATGTGATGAAACAGTGCTGAGTGGACATTGGCACTCCACAGTGATTCATTTGGGTTTTGCATTTACTGTCCAGGAGAAGGAATATCAAATACACAATTCCACAAGAAAACCTGACATTGATGCAAGTGGGAAAAGCAATTACACTATTGTTGGACTTGCTTACACAACTTGAACTGGAGAGAATGTCTAAAAAATAAGCAAATTTCTTATTACTCTGAATAACACATTTATTCCTTTGTCATGTTATTACACTTTTTTTTACAGAATTTTGAAAAATTTTTTGAAATCCCTTTATCAAAATATGGAATTATATTTTCAATTTTAAAAGAGCTTCTGATTAGTAATGTACATGTGTTTGTGCAACAGTATAAAAAAGAACTGATTTGATTAGGATCTTTGAATGCTACAAAAGTACTTACACTTTTTGTATACTAAACTCAGGAAAAATTACTTCCAGCCACTTGTGAAATTTCTTCACCTACTGAGCAGACTAGCCCTTTGCCCTTTTCCTTTTTTTTTTTAATTCAGATTTTGCAAGTGTCCATGCATATTCACCCTATAACATGAAAAGATAAAGTCATGCAGCTAAAAACTTAAGTCACAAATTAAATATTACCTCTGTGTATATTGTTCAGGAGATTGGGGCATGATATTCTAATAGTTCCCTTAATTTTCAGAATGATTTTTATTGGGTCTCAAAATTTTGCTTCTACATTCAGCTACTAAATGCAATGAATAATTGAATATTACAATACTTCAATATCAGATCAGTAGAAATTAGCTAAAATGATGACATGAAGAAAAGTTATTTCCCCTGAAGACAGATGATATTTGAAAAGAAAATATAGATAGCAAAGATAAGGATGCAAGATATGTAGTTCTAGGATTGACAGCAACACATTAAAAAGAAGAAGGAAAAAAAAAGGAAGACTGGACTTTGGCAATATTTCATCTCTGCAGTAGAACATTTTATTAGATGAGTTTTTAGTTTGCAATAATGATCAGGAATAGCACAGTGTCCAGATTAGCAGGCATCAGTGCTACCATAAATCATTTTAAAACAAGACAATTCTTCAAAGAAACACTAAACTTGTCAGTGGTCCACCTTTAAATAGCATTTAGTATTCATTTTCATGCCACAGGAAGAGCACTTAGAAGGAAGTATTTCTGCATGAAAAATCACATTTAAAATAACACAGTCAAAAAAGAATTCAAGCAAAAATTGATAGCTACAGTATGTGAAGAAACCAGACTGTAATGATCTCTTTTCTTCTAGAAGGAAGTAGAAAAGGATTAGGCAATTCTCTCATTTGGTTTGTTTGTCTTGGCAGCAGCAAATGCTGGCATATAACCAGCAAAGGAGACCCATAAATTTGCAAGATTTTAAATAAAAAATGGGAACACATATGTCATGTATAGCTTGAAAACAGCACAGAAAGTTTCATGAAACCTTCAGTATTATGTGAACCTGCTTTTTTAGGATCCTGAAAAAACAGAACACTTATTTTAGTCATGGTTACTTGTACAGTTCCATTAATTTAATTGCAGATTTTTACTAGAAAAAAAATTAAAATGGTATGACAGAGTCTCAAAGAGCCAGGGTCCACAAGCCAGGTGTAAATCACACATTCAGACATGATCTGTGATGACAGGAGACAGCCTTCAAACCACAAAAATGCTGAAGGAAATAACAGACAGTTTTCTTCCTGCCCTTTTGCATTCACTGAGAGGCCATTGAAAGAAATTTTGCATGAAAGTTCAAAATAGAATGAGCTACTTAATGATTCCTTTTCCTCACAAAACTCAAAGGACAAAATTTATAATGATATCTCAAATGTCTTTCTTTGTGAGTACTGGTACATTTTATAAGGTAGCATTATTTCTCAGGCACTTGTACCTGGAATCAGCTCCAAGAAATCAAAGAGTAAGAGAAACTTGTGCCTTTGAGTCGGTCATTTGGACAGCATCAGTCTTGTGGCTTTTTCAATGTGCTCTGGAGTCTTCAATGCTGCATCAATAGCTTGTGAGGAACTGGATGTGTCAAACCTATTCAATCACACGGCTGTCGAACGGACCTCAGGCACTGCTGGTTTTGGCTCTTGGATATTTATTTGCATGGAAAAGGACAAACTTGTCCTCTGTATATGCGAGATTCTGCCCGCTATAATTTACAGATGAACTTCACAACATTTACATTTTCAAAGGAGATACCAATGTTGAGCAAATACCTGACCTTGAGTACTATTCATTTCATCATCTACCCTCTTGTTTCCCCCAGCTCTCTTTTTTAGCCAGATTAATGTACTGCACAAAGTTGTGATCTCATTTTCAAAGGTCTCTAACTCCTGTTTCTATTTACGGACTAAGAGGAGATTTGATGGACTGTAAGACCTTTTCTTGTATGGAACCAAGCTGTGCTCCTGCAAAAATTCAACCCCTTTGACCAGCAGAGAAGCAAAGGCAAAGCTGATTACATGGAAATTTCCTCTTTTCAGGTAGTGGGAACCCATTTTGAAGCTTCTTACCCTGATGGTCTAAGATGGTCTTTTTTGGGCAACGCTCATGTCCTCCAGTCAGAATGGGACTGTATCTATACACATGGATTGAGACATGTGTCTCCATTTACTTTGTTTTCTGCTCCTTTAATCCACTGGGCAAAAACAAATACACCCCACAACCAGTCCCCAGCATTTCTCAGGTGACTGCAGCCCACTGAGTCGTGATAACTTGAACCTGTTGATCCTCCACCTTTGCTTACACACTTGCATAGACTCCAAAAAGCCTCACAGCCACAAATCTGGGAGCTGAGCAAAGTACAGAAATTGTATTCTAATGGCTGTGTGATGGAAGATCTTTCAGCAATGCCCCTGGTGATGTCAGATGAATTTTATGCTCGCTTTGTGCTAACACAAATTACTACCTGTAGTGTTTGATGGGAGAACATTTTTTTGGCAGCTGACAAGTGTCTCATCTCTCCCTTTATTCTAGTTTGGGGTAGAATTTGTGAATGTTTTTTTTCACTTTCATATAGAACGTGCATATAGAACATGCCACAATAAAAATTTATAGGTTAGTGAATACTGAAGTTTCCTCCTCTCACAAATAGACACTATTATTTGTCACATACACGTATGCATACACACTCGTGGCAACATTTTATAAAATGTTCATGATAACCCCAGACCTGTAATTGTCCTTAATCATTTGTTGATTCAGAAAAATCATTTGCCACTGCATTACTTCACCTAGTCCTCTGATGTTTTCTGCTGGCACATTTTTGTTCAGGTGTTTGAAGGGTTAGTGACTGAGGAAGTTTGTGTTCTGCCAAAGCTGCATGGGATGGTTGCTTGGTAACAATACTTGTGGCATAAAAAGCATTGCATCAGGCATATGCCTGTTCCTACCTCTTTATAGGGGACAGGGAAGAATTATAGAGAAGATATATTTTATTTAAGGAGCCTAGGAGATCTAGAAGAATTGCTGCCTGAGAGACGAAGCTGAAAAGGGAATGCTTTGAAACCAATATATCATTGGAGACTGCCTTCAGTACACCACTGCAGAATTAAATTAAATTCCATTGGAACTCTCTAGATAGCTGTCATGGTAAAATAACCTGCTTCCAGCTGCTTGCTGAAAATCTCACCCCTGCAAGGCAGCCAGCTGTTTTGGGGAACGATTTGGGCATAAGGTCTTCCAGATTTTGGCCTCAGAAGGCCTTCCAAAACATTTAAACTCCAAGCCAGACCACATGTTGCTGTCTGCAGCTGTGGCAGTCACCAGGCACTGCCCCAGCCTCCTCTCCCAAGGGCAGACACAGCACCACACAGCAGCCTGAGCGAGTGCTTGAGGAGAGCTTCTCCACAACTCCCACTGCTCCTATGACCCACCAGCTCTCTCTTCTGTGATCCACAGGCTGGCCAAAGCAGTATCTGTGGAAGAGATTAATCTTTATTAAATTGCTCTCAGGGCTGGATGGGACCTCTATTATTTCCTTCTCATCTTCTCCACTGTTTACTAGTAGGCTTAATCCTGTGTCTGTGTACTTGTCAAGCTAGCAAAGTTCAATTCTTTAGTTATTAATAAACGCTAAAGGGGTTGAAGTACCCAGACAGACTGAAGGGGTGTTTAGCCTGCCACACATCATAGGTTACTACCATGGCTGTCAAAATGCAGTTTGGAAAACAGTGAACATCTATGAAGAATCTGTGAATACCTTTAGAGTTTACCTTACCTTATCAGTTCTACTTGTTTTGGATGAGCAGAGAGGTATGCTGGTCCCAAAGGGTAAAGATTACGTGAGCTTGGAAAAAAATGTGTTGTGCTAAAGAACCACTAAATAACTGAGATGGGAAGAGACCTCCAGAAATTGTCCAGTCCAATCCCATCACTCAGAGTGTCAGCTAGAACATGTTGTCCAGCAAGTTGCCCAGAACATTTTCCAGTCCTTATTTCAGAGGAACTCTAATCCATAGCTTTTACTCTTTTCAAGCTTCCCTTGAGTCCTCAGAAGTTCACTCTGACCTATAACATTGATGCCTCAGGTTCAGATTCTGTGCAGCTTTAGTGTGTGGTTCTGAGCTTCATGTTGAGGGATGGTAAGCTCTCTTCACAGATTAGGGAGACAAAACAATTCCTTCTCTTGCTGGGGACCAAGGACAAATGAGCCAAATTTCAGGCCCAAGAGCATAAACAATGTGAACTAAAGAGAGAAAAAAAAAAAAGAAGGATGGAGCTTCATAAGCTGAAACTGCAATTGGACAATTAATTCCACTATGCAAATGGACCAGAACTTATAAAAATGAGAGACCCTGTTACCGGTCATCCATTTTGTGACCATTTTGGGTTCATCTTGGGTGTAGCCCTGGCTGGGCTCTTGTGCTGCCCAAGGTGTATCCATTGAGGCCTTCTAATAAATACCTACTTTATTCTTTAATTCTGCTTTAACTTTAACCTTCTTTATTCTTTAACTCTGCCTAGCCTCTGTTCTAGGTCAGCCTTCACAAGGCATCACATAAAGCCAGATGTGTCAATGTCAAAAGGAAGAGATAGGGCCTTCTAGCCAAACTCCTTGTGTTCATTACAGTCAGAGATGTTTGTCTATTAATTGTGGCATCAAGTCCAATAACCTCTGGCTGATAAGAGAAAATCTTTCAGGATGACATTTTAATCTTCACTCTAAAACTCTGAATGACAGAGAAGCTAAAACACCCCTTGGACAAATTACTCTGATGATTAATTGCCCCTTCTATTAATAATAATTTTAAAAAACAGTATTTGCATTTTTTCATGAATATGATGTGTGTCTGCTAGATTAAAAAGACTTCTGTTGCTGGGGTTTTTCCCCCAGATAGATATTTATGCACCATGATATTTATACTTTTCTATGCTCTTGGCTGATACAACCAGTAGCACCCATAACATAGTGTTCCACGCCATTTTAATAATCATCCAATCACTGTTTTGCTCTTCTACTATGGATTTGATCAAATAGATTTGATATGATCCATCACAGTGTATTCTATAAAGAACTGAAAGGAAAGTAAGAAGCACTGGTCAGCTACTCTGAAGTGAGGAAAAAGATCTAACCCTTGAAATGAAGTTTGTCATCAAATCTTCTGCCTTCTACATTTTGTTGTCGTTAAATGAAAACTTAATCCTGAGCACCAAATGATTTAAAATAAACAGCTGCTGAGCACTGTAGAGTCAGGAGATTGTGTAGTGCTTGTGCGTTCATCTTTGCTTGAATTGTTTCACTTTTTGTTGCTAAC
Source organism: Onychostruthus taczanowskii (assembly GCF_017590055.1). NCBI lineage: Eukaryota > Metazoa > Chordata > Aves > Passeriformes > Passeridae > Onychostruthus > Onychostruthus taczanowskii. The sequence goes on from NW_024498685.1 coordinate 2,949,666, forward strand.
CAAGTTTAATCCAGCATTACTCATGTTTTATACTTGCAGAACCTGGATAAAATGTGTCTGGGGATAAGTGTATTCCAGAGAAAGGAGCCATGCAAGCAGAGCCAAGAATCCATCATACCTTAGCACCTGCCACTCCCCTTTTTCCTAACTCCCTCCCTCTGCCAAAATACTTCAGTCACATCAATAGAATCCTGCAAAAGTAGGCCCTGGATATATGTTAAAGTTGTGACAGCAGACTTCCTGACATGGCCTGCCCCTTCTTTCTAAATCAGCTGACTGGTTCTGTAAGTCCCAACAGCAGACTGCAGATTTTTGGTACCAGTGTGAAGCCTGCTTTTAGAGAGCTAGGGGCTTTATAGATTAACAACAGTAATTTATTCTTTCTGGAAACAACACCGGGAACAGGACACCAGCTATCTGAATTCTTCATAAATTAGCATCTTCCAAATAATGCTGAAATTGTGATAACCTCTCCAATTCCTTACTTATTTGAATACAAGACCTACATGCATGTATGTATATCTAAAATATGCATATATTTTTCATCTGCACGTATAAACATTTTCATTAGTATTTTGGGTATATCTTACTATTATACTGCTCCCTTCTCTTTGTGTACTTTTCAGTATTTTTCCTTGCAACATTTATAAAATAATCCGACCTTGTTTCAAGGATAGAGCTCTTGGTTTAGTAGAGCTAAACTGACTTGGTTTAGCAGAGCTATTGAAAACCAAGAGCAGATGAGCCCATGCTGTTCACTGAGGCACTGGCCCAGGACTAACACAGGCCAAGGCTGATATAGAGCTTTACCAGCCCCAGGAGAGTTTTGTAGCTGTACCTGCATCAACTGCCTGGTGGGGAGGAGTTTCTGGCTTTTTGCTGTGTCCTACATGGAAGCAAGTTGCCCACAAACCCACATGTGGCTCATATAAATACTTACTCTTACCAGCAAAAAGAGCAGAAAAAAAGATGTATCAACAAAGGCTGTGCTTTCCCTTGTTTTGGTTTTAGTTGGATAAGTGAGCAAAGATAATAAACCACATGGTCAGTAGGTAGAATTTTCCATCCAGCAAAGCATATTGCAAAATCCAGCAATGGTCCCTCACAAGAGACTTTGCCCTGAACAACTGAGAGTTGGATGAAATACTGTGAAAACTGGCTGGTGTTTTCACACTTTCTTATGGAATAAAATTTGAGATTCCCTTTTACTTCTTTCATCCTCCCATTTGCATTATTTCTGTTTAAGGTCAAGCTGACAAGCAAATTGCTACCACTATTCTCTTCTTTTTCTCCCCACCTGATCCTAATTTGGTTTTGGGGTTTTTTTTTAATATTTGGAGTTTTCAATATTTCTATGTACAAACAGGAGAGCTGAGCAATCCCAGAGGCTGTTTTGCTAGGTACTGGATAGATATTTGAAAAGGACAGATCCTAACTCAAACTATTTATCAAAGATGCATAAAAGAATAGATAGAAATAAATAATTTCCTCCCCTGAGCCTTTTTTTTCTTTTTTAATATGTGCATATGTCTTTTGAGGTCTAGACATCTCAGAAAACATAACGGCTTTCCTAAATCTATGGAGGAAAAGTATTGCAGAACCATTGAGAGATTCAAGACCCACTATCCTGCTCTCAGACTTTAATCACAAACTAATCTTTCCTTCCTTGGTACCTTTCCTTTCAGAAAGATCTTTAGTGATCAGGAGACAGGCATAGCTACCCAGTTATGTTTCTTGCCCTCAAGACAGATAAATGTTGTTAAAATAGATACATATGAAATTTAAGTTTGCCTTTGTTCTAAGACTAATATGACAAGAGATTGGGTTGGACTTCTTCCTCAAAAAGAGCCTCAGGACTCAGATGCCATGGGGAGCTGTGAGACAGGAAAGGAAGTTATTAAAGCCAGAAGATTGTTTTGCTTTCCTGATGATCTCTATCTGTATTTACTAATGTATTTTTTAGAGAGTGGCTTCAAGGATCGAATTGTCCAGCGTGTTCAGATTCCTCTGGGGCTTCGCAACTTGTATATGAAGTTAAAGTTACCACTAGCTCAGACTGACATATAAAGAATTCAGTTCAACAAGAGACAGACAGCTTTTCCCACATCTGATTTCTTTGCAGGTTTTTTTTTCTTTTTTTCCCCCCCCCCTCTATTGTAATCTGTTTATTTCAAGAACATTCTTAACCATGTAAGACTTGTCCTCAGGGTAGTTCTGAGGTCTGTCTAACCCAATAGTCTGTCTTTTCAACAGCAGATCACTCACCAGAATGGACAAGAAAGCCACTAAACCATTCTTTCTAATTTATGCTAGAATTTGGTCAATTACTGTAAAATAAAAGTTCGCTCTCTTGTGAAAACTTTATTTTCCCCTGTAGCTTGCAAATGTTTTGAATCTCCCCTTAGCTTTTGGTTCCTGTTACAAAAACCTGAAGTAAGAAATTCCTATCAGTCTTCCTTCTCTTCTGCTGTTTCCATTTCTCACATTTATAGCTTTTTGTTTCGATATAAACCAGTCTAGACCTATTTGTACCAGTCAAGAATTTGTGTCCCACCTGAACACTGGGTATTTAAACAAAATTCTCACACTAACATGGCAAATTTTCTCTCATTTGTGGAGAAATTCATTTGTTCTCATAATGCCATAGTTCAAAGCAGGTGGGAAACACCTCCTCTAGCCCATAAGAAAGCAACAAGAACAGAGCACAAACAACTCATTATTTCTGATGTTCAGCATATCATTCACATCCCATTCAGTGAAACTGAAGAAAATATCAAGTTTTGAGGAATACAAACTAATGAGTCCTAAACATTATTCTAAATGACCCAAAATGCAGATTTAAAATATCAAGCTGTACCATTTTTTTAAGGAAAACAAGGGAGAAAAAAATAATGCAGCAGCATTCTATACACCACCTGGGAAAATCACGCACTACATACGCATGGTTTTAGGTCTCTCTTACCCCATCCAACCTCTGCAAACCAGTCTCTGGCAAGCCAGAGCAGGTGTATAGGCAGTCTGGCATTAGCAGGGACCTTGTTAGTTGCCACTACCCAGAGTCACTCTCTAGTTCTCAAGCTTGGACAATGAGGAAAATAGGAATAGCATTAAAATATTTATTACTTTCCCTCTCAGCAACTACCTGTAATTGCAACTGAGAATCACAGAACAGAAAGATTGAAATAGTCAGCTTAAGCAGCTGACTATAAATTTAGAAAACATGTTTTCTTTCCCTGACAAAGGGAGATCAAAGCAATGATAATACTAACACCTTTACCTAGAGAAAAACAAAGTAAGTTAGGAGCAGCAGTTCTCTGTGAGAATATTCTAAATTCATAAAATTTCTGTTTAATAAATAATAGATTTACTATTTATTTCTAAATAATAAATTGCTAAAGAGCCAATTTTAAGAAGCTCTATGGAAAGAAATTGGCATAATTATTCTTTCTTAAATAGATAGCACAAGTACTCAAGCCTTTAATTAATTATGGAGGATTTAAACAATATTGTCCTCCATTAAGGAGCAAGTGGGGAACAGGGGGGTTTTTTAGGCAATTGCATTAATTTAAAGTGACTTTTAAGGGTTCTTTTTTCTAAAATTAAAAATTCCATTCACAAGCATCATCAAAATTAATTCCACAGTGATATAGAACCTGGCTAAGAACCCAAGTTTCATATTCATTTGGAAAACTGGTTTCTACATAGAATCATGAAGATGTCCAGATTAAATAAACAGAAATCAGTACACAAAATTTGCTATTACTGAATGAATTCATACATATTCATAGATATGTGTGTGCTTCAGACCTCCAAGTATACCATTCCATAGACCACTATACAGAATTCCTTCTTTACCTGTAACCCAGCTCAGGTGGAAAAGAATTTTAACCTCTGCAATCCTGAATGAAGTATTGGTAAATCACATCAAGGTTTATCTCTACTCACTCCACTTATATGAGGGTAGAAGGTATGCCTGACAGCATCTCTCTGTCATTCACAAGGGATGAGGCAACAAAGCTTTTAAATTTTTCACACTCCTGGCTTAAACTAATATTTCCCCAAGTGATTACACCAAGGATTCATTGTAAAAGATTAAACTGCTACTCTTTCTTTCCCAATCTCATTTTTTCTCTCCTGAGAACATATAATGCTGCAAAGGTATTATTTCCCTTAGAAATGTAAAATCTCACAAGTGGGTGAGCATTCTTCCACCAGCATATGTAAGAGGGTGAGGATCTGAATAAATAAGTCCTTAATATTCACGGTCAGGTTGGACAGGGCTCTGAGCAACATAATCCAGTTGAATATGGCCCTGGTCATTGCAGGGGCTGGATTCAGGAGCCTTTAAAGGTCTCTTCCAGCTCAAACCGTTCTGTAATTCTATGGTTGTACAATACTGATTCCATTCTCTAATTAATTTAAGAAGGAATGTCATAGCAATTTCTGAGGGAGAAAAATTCAGTTATGGGTTAAAAGGAAGTGTATTTGAAGTTATTACAAATCATGATGAACATGTCAGTCTAAAAGTTAATCTATGATGCTCTGGTTCTTCCTTTAAAAATGCTGGTTACAACACCATTTTGCATAGCAGCAATTAGTAATTTGTTTGTATTCTTATCTTGCCTCACCTGTTGATCAAAAGGCTATTAATTCAAGCAATTCTTCCCATTACCATTTCAAATGGATTTGTACTAGAAAAATGACAGCTGAATTTTTTTTAATAAAGCCAGAAATAAAAATAATTTATGGTTTTATGAGATAAATACAGCGATATTAATTTCTACCCAGAAATGAAATGTACAGCCTGCAAGATCTTCCTTCAGAACAGCTCTCTGGTCAGTGAACACTTTGAATGATTCTGGCCTCATGTCCTGTTCAACCAATTTCTATGCACTTTGTGTGTTTTTAGAAAGTTCTGGCTTCAGCTCTTTCTTGGCAAAATTTGCTCTTAAGGACGAACAGATAATAGAGGAGTTGATCTGCCCTTTATGTACATCAGCAACGCTCCAATAGCTCAATAGGCAGTATATTGATTTATGCGAGTTGGGCATGTCCTCTAGCCCCTGTAACTGCCCTCTTTGTTTGATCTAAAGACAAATCAGAGTTAATGTGCAGTAGATATATCTGAAAGCTAAATTTTTCCCATTATCCTGGCATTCATCACTTACCATGCCCTGTGCACTTTAGATTGTTTTCAGATTCCATTAAGTCCAGCAAAACTTGTAATTAATGATTGATTCCATTTGGGTTTTGGCACTGTACCTGTAGGGTTGCTGTCAAAGGAGTGTTGCTGTATTACGCTTTTACTTATTTATTTACTTCTTTCATTCTCAGTGCTTTAATGAGCCTGCACTGCCTCCAGAAAACTGATGGCAAGACAGTAGGAAAAATTACTGCTTGGAGGGACACAGTTTCTGGTATTTTGTAGCCTAGTCTGCTGATAATTCTCTGGAACTTGTGCATGTGCACACTTGTGGAAAAGCAGAACATCTAACTAAAATTATGGCAATTTTAGGAGCATTTCTTTTTTTGAGTGAATTACATTGCTACCATTTTTGAAAGCACAGAAGTATTTAAACTATTTTAGAAGCCAAGGGCAGCTGCTTTCCCTACATATACACAGTAAGCAATAAACACAACTTTCCAGTTTCTCACAGATGTTAGGGAAGGTAATATATACCTTTAGATAATCTCTGGGACTGGGAGCAGCAGTTTATATTTTGTTTGCTCTCAGATTCAGTTTTATAGATAGATTAAGTCAGCATTTATAGTGAATGTAGTCAATGCCAAAGCCAGATCTTCAACAGCTCTAAAGGGTTCTTTTGCCTCAGTTGCTGATATATCTGTCTATAAAGGCTTTTTAATCCTTGTTTTCCACAGTTATGCAACTGGAATTTTATTTCCATGAATGGCCAAAGTGTAACTAGAAGATGAGAGAATTTTGCAAAACATGTTTTCCCTAACAGCATTTTCAGGAAAGGTCTTAAGAGTTTCAAAATATTCCTTGAGTGCTTAATTTATTTAGCATGCCTGTTGAGAAATTACATACCCACTCTGAGTAACTTTACAGAAGTACATGTTTTGAGGAATTCAAATATTGGTTAATTTTATATTGAAGCTAAGTGTAACATATTGCTTCTACTTGAAGCCTGATGAATTGAAAAGCACAGTCCAATTAACAGCATTACAGAATTAATATTTTCTTTATATTTGATAAAATCCTAACATACATATCTACAGTAGCATTCCTGCATGACAGTCTGACATTTGCAATTGAAGAAGAAACTCGTGAAAAATTAGTGTAAATGTGAAAACACAAATGATAACTCAGATGTATCTGCAGCCTACACACTGATCTTAAATGTCCTTTTGTCACAGAACAGTCTCTGCAGATCAACTACAACATAAATAGCATCTAAATATTTTGTTTTAGTTAAGGCAATAAAAACACACAGGGTCACCATGAGGAGATGTAGGCTGGTGCAATGTCTCAGCCCACTGATGAAGCTATGGAAAGAACAGTCAGCTTAGCTTGATGTAAATTCCTGAAGCACCCACATCCTCAGGAAGGAGCTGCAGCTCCACTTGCTTGAGCAAATGGAAAGAATTTCCATAGTGTTTTAGGGAGTTAAGTGCTTTGGAGATTCCGTCATTTTTGCTGTGCAGTAGAATGGGACACCACTCCCATTTTTCCCTCTCCATCTTTGTAGTCACCTTTAGGAATAGCATAACTGCAACCACCACAAAAGACACCAAATAAATGAAGAACTGGAGGTGGGTTGCAGTTTGAATGGGACCTGATTCTCAGCTCATGACCTTGACCTCTCCAGATCATGACAATTTGAGTATAGAGAATGCTGAATTCTTAGACTATTTTATAGGAGGAAAATTCTCCAGCGGAGTAACAAGATAACCATTATTAGTTCAAACTCATAATTTCTGTTTCTCTGCATGAAAATTACCTGTCAAGGGAATTATAAGGGCCTTCTTTGTGCTTCTAGTAATATAAAGTATTGCTAAGATTTTAGGGGAAAGTTGAACAAGTTCACCTTATTTAAACTTCTGTCTGCTTAAATTCTGAGAAGCACTTTCATTTCTAAAATGGCATTCAGTGGATAAAAAGCAAGAAGATTGGAGGAGTGAAGTTTTTCTGTCTTTACCTCTAAAGTGCCAGTTATTTCTCAGATTGCATGCTATCTGCTGAACCTGGTGAATCACAACCTTGAGTATCCAAATGCTCACCCCAGGATTGCAAAGACTTGGTGAGGAATCTAGCCAAAACCCAGACTTAATTTAGATTTTATCATTTATGAGATTTGAAACTGTTTTCCACTGGGCTAGCAAAGCAGCACACAAGCAGTTCCCTAAATAATGCGCCAGGACTGAACACAGAACACAAATCAAAGGTCCAGCTGAAGAGTCTTCAGAGCATTCACCCTCCAGAATGGTCTCACTCCTTGGTTATGCCAAACAAATCTGTCACCAAATTCCTGAATGCTGTGCTTCGATCCTTCTGTACAGAAATTCAGTGTCATGTTTCTGAGCCTGTAATGGAGAAGCCAGGAATGAAAAGGAAAATGCTGACAGCTCCTTCAGTTGGAGCAGCTGCTGTCTGTGAAGCTGTGCTATTCAGCATGGTAGTGCAGGTGCATATGAACACTTCCATACTCATAACAGAAAGGGAGAAAACAGTGATTTCCTGAGACAGGAGTTAAACCATTACACTTACCTGATCTTAATGGAAAGATGTGCATTGAATCAAATTGACTGAGCCTTAACTCATTCATGGCCTTAACTCTTCAACAGGGAACCAGGAAATCTAAAAACCCCCCACACTTAATAATTAATAGCCACTCATAGCGGAAAGAGGTGCAAGGACCAGCATTCATACCTAACCAGGACATGCTCCAAGTTTTTTATTGTTTCCTTGGTTACTCTATGATTCTCATTTCTATGGAGTTCCTTAATGGAATAGTCTTCACTGTGATCAAGGCTATCCATTATTAATGATGTGTTTGCTTCTTTAGTCCTCTCCTTTGTTCAAATGGCTCTAAATTCTAATCATGGAAGATGTAGTTGCTCAATTTCTTATCTCACTAAAAGTGTCATAAACCAAAATATTGAGTCAAAGGAATTATTTCAAATTTATAAAGACCCAAAATAAAATTTTGACAAAGTATAGCAAAGGTAACCAAACATAAAATTCAGTGCTGCATCCTCATGAACACACAGCAAGCTACAAAGATCTGTGGACCTTCTTGAATAAAAAATAAATGAGTGGGTAACTGATGCAGAAACAAAACAAAACGAAAACAACATTTATCAAAAGTATTTTAAAAGTGCTGAATTGAACAGCACATAAAAAAAGACCACCACACACAGACAATATCATTGCTTCAAATGAAAAAAACATGAAATCAAAGTCCTCTATGAACAAAAGAGGCTAAAACCTAAACAAATCCCAGTCCAACCAAAATAGGGCATGGTACTGAACAGATCTAGGGAAGCAGGTAGACTCTGAAGGTCAGGAAACACACCAATAAACTTAAATATAATTTTGAAAATATTAATTTCTAAATTGAAAATTTTACTCTGTTTTAGTAATCTTTTGTAGCCTATTACTTCCACCCAAATTTAACCCACTGTGTATTATCTGAATTTTGGGACATCACCTACATACCACTGTACATAGCAAGCAGCAGCAGGTCGATGTTAACCCTTCTGGTAAGTGTGGCTCTCAGTAGATAAAACACTATGCAGCTGCCTGTGGTTCTTGAATAAAGAAATCACACATGAGCAAATGGCAGCCTAAGGATGCCTTCTTTTCTTTGACTTGGAACTGTCAGGGGAAGAGTTTTATCTGTAGACACATAAAACAAACTCTGCAAAGGGCTGCTCTTCCTGTACTGGTTAGATTGGTAACCAGCTTTCCAATATGATGATCCTGACCCTCTGTGTCACTCAGCATTTACTGAAAAGACAGAAACTACATCACAAACCTGCCAGAGAATTTCTTTGGATCCCTGTAGGAGGTTCTCAAAGCCAGTCAAGATCCTGAAGAGGTGCCCTTGCTTGCAGGGCTGCACTTCAGAGGTTAATATGGTTGATGTGCCTTCCTGGCTGTTGGAAATGTTTGACTGCTCTTCCTTGCAGACAGCACAGAAAGTAAGGACTCTCCTTTGGCTCCTGCAGATTGTCTCAGTGTGAGCAATTTTTCTCCCACAAAGATCACCTTGCTGTGATGAACTTTTAAATCTCCAGCATTTAGGTATCTTCTGGGAAATCTCCAGATGATTAGTTATCCTGACATTCCAGGTTCTTTGTTTTATCATAATCATTCACAGCGAAGTCAAAGACCAGGTCCCTGACCACCTAACAATGCCCTCTGTGGTTTTTGTATTCAGACTTTGTTTCTTCACTATTTTTTTCTGAAGTTTTTCTGAAATAGAAAGTACTCATTTCAATTCAATGAAAAATATTTGCTTGTTTATAAAATCTATTTATAATCCAAGATTTAAAATTTCCAAGCTTTGAAGAAATGAAATGTAGAAGAATCACTTCTTTATTAAAAGTCAGTCTGATGTGTTATGCCTGTTCTGGACTGTTAGGAAGGCTTAACACCATCAAAAATTCATTTAAGTTTTGTGTTTAATACCCTATACAAGCTCTTAGGTCTGTCTTTTCCCATGTCTGATAATACATTATATTCTATTATTTCCTATACAGCAAAATAAAGATTATGCTGCAGTTCTTTCATTACAAATCTAACAGGACCATTTTTTAAAGCTGTCACTTTATTAATCATTTTACAGAATCTATAGCAACAGAGTGGATATTTTTTGTTTCAGTTGATTGTGACAGACATTTTGAATTACCATTTATGTATAATCTTTTCATCAGCAATATCACAGCAACGTCAAATCAAGTGATTTCATATAACAGATTATCTAATACCTGCACCTGGGGTTTTGGACAAATCTGTACTGACCATTCATAACTTGTAGAAAGCTTTAGATGCAGAAAAGTTCCCTACTTATCTTTTTCCTGTCATCATGCATGGACTAAGCATAATTATTTGCTATTTCCAGTTAAAAAGGATTAAGCCCAGATATGCAATTGCATCTTGCAGTTGCCAAAATGTCTGAAGCAGAATGCAGCCATATTGGGTCTTCATACAAAAATTATATAAGGCCAAATCCATACAAAAATTATATTAGGTTAAATCCATTTTGCCAGATCTACTTTTGTTTCCAAATACTTCCTACTGAAGCTCTCAATCTGCCACCATGCCCAATCTGTAATAGTTCCTTTTCCCACTGCTGGTCACAAGCAAACTGATACATAACATGGTGTGATGGGTTGACCCTGACTGGGTACCAGCTGCCCACCAGAGCTGCTCTATCACTCCCTTTCCTCTGCTGAGGACATGGGGGGAGAAATATCCAAATTTCCTCTGCATTTTCTCCCATTTGTTCAGTGTATGTTGTCCTGTAATTTCCTGCCAGATGCTGCAAGTGTTGGCATATTTTGGCAACCTCACTGTCACTAGAACAGGTCATTACTCTTAAAATGACCAGATCTATTTCCTCATTGCCAAATCTGTACTTGAGGAGCTACATAATGTGATGCTTCATATGAGTAACCAGAAACAGCCTTTGTAGAGATCCTGCAGAATGAAACAATCATGTCTGATGCAAACCACTGCTGTGGAAGATCAGCAGTGGAAAGCTGATGCTATTTAATGGACTCATAGATAGATGGACTTTGTAATGTTATTTAGCAGACATGCATTCAGATGGGCCTTAGTCTGGGGAAAAATTTTTACTTTTGTATAAAATTTGTACAAGGGTTTATATCACTGCCCTTGGACAGGCAGTCCTAGTCCCAAATCAGAAGTTCCAGAGCACCAAGGTCCCTACTGGGCTCCTGGGAGCTAATCTCAAAGCCAGTTGCAGTCCCTGTTCCTGGCATTAGCACCCTCAACTGCCTTTCAGAAATGTGAGGACAGGCTTAGATTACTACTACCACACTTGATTGCTCTTATATACTTTTAACTGACTCACTTCAGTACACTCCTCTCTGTTCCCTAACTGAAGCACTGTGACAGTGTTTTCTTTTCTAGCCACCAATGATGGGTGGTTCAATTGTTTTGCTAAACTGCCATTAAGGTCAGTAGCCAGAGAGCTCATGAAACCACCATGCTGCCAGTCTCCTCTAGTATTTATTCCAGCTGCAAAACCCCTTACACGACTTCTTTGTTGTGCCAAAAATGGGCAAGGAAATAATTTGCCACACCAAAGTGAAAAAATTGGTTTAACTGGGGTTTTACAAGCCCTCAAAAGCTGCTTTTCCTCTCCTTGTCAATAACAAATGGAGACAGATCTACAAAGAGTTCTGATCATTGCAAGGCCCAGTACACCAATACTGTCCTTATTTTGGGACTTGGCCTACAGTGAAGGATCAACAATCCACACTTATTTGTTCCACCTTAACAAAAAAAGGGAATCAATTGCAATAACTCCAATTTAAATTATACACATTATTCCTTTACAATGATTATAAGGAAAATCTTTATTTTCCATTTTGTGATGCAGATCTTCCGTGAAAAAGCAGGCACTAAAAGGAATTTAAACTTTTAAATTTAAAAGAGAGAGTTTACATGGGAGAGTTTTATTTTCTTCACATTTATGAAGTAGAAATGCAAGACTTCTGAATATGTCCACACTTCTGAAGGTATTGGAGGAATGCAGTATTTATAGAGCTGGAAGTCTCTAGACAAAGCAAAAACAAGTTTCAAGAGCAGAAGCCTGGAAAACTTTATTGTCCTGACTTTTGGGAAAATTAACCTCCTAGGAGCACTGTCTGGCTCAGAATGTGCTCTTACATCTATAATATGGTTTTACCCATGCAGGTGGACACCGTTCTCTCTTCTGCTGTTTAACGTGGGTGGCATCCATCTGATCACGAGGAATAACAAGTAGCTCACCTAGAAGGGCACATTTCATTTCTCACTCTTTTAAGTATAGTACTTTGTTCCTGTATCAAATAGAATAATGAATTCTGGAACTCATGTAGAAAATCTTGCTATTGCCTGTAAGGAAAATCTCTTTCTATCTTGCCTGTGTACATAATAATTCTTGTTGCCTCATCAACCCAGAGCAGGAATTTGACTAAAATTCTTAGGAGCAGAAAGGACAGGTGAGCTTTGAAAGAACTTGCTGCACTAGTCTGAGGCATGAGAATGCCTAAATATTTAATTCAGTCTCTTCTCTTTGAGTTACTGCTTTCTAGCCCTCCAGCAAAAATTGGCAGGGGGCTGGCCATGATTCATATTCTTCCAGTCATTGTTTAGCATCAGCACTGAGGGTGGGTTTGCCCTGTGCCCCTAGACTGGGAAACAAAGGGGCCAGGCTGTGAGCACACAAGAGCAGGGTGACCTTGCTCTGCACCAGGAAAAGGCTGCATTGCATTGCTTTGGTGCTGTGATTTAAAGTTTTATTAGAAAATATGCAAAAATAAGTGTACATTATAGATTCTGTTTCTGAGCCTAAAATACGAGCTTCTGGGGAAAAAGATCTTTTTTTAATTTTTTCTTTTTTAATTAGAGGTATGGACCTACTGGTCTGAAGAACCCTGACTCTAGATCAGGAAAGAAAATTTTAGGAGAGAGAGTTCTTTTGGCAGCTATTAACACAATTAATTAGTTGTAAATCAGGAAGGTTGTTAGAAGCTGGTGGACAGAGAAGGATCTTGCAGTCTTTTTCTGAAGTAAGTGAAAAGAACTCTCTGTTGCACTCTTTCCAAAATACTGGCCAGCGTCCGAAGGTAGATAAGGAGCTGGATGGACACTGGCATTAAACAGTTTGACAGCACTGTGACTGCACTCCTTTGTTATCTTTATCATGCCTGTGCTGGCACCATTAGGCTAATATGAATATGTACAAAAGAATGTGGGACTTAGGGCTTTTCTCCTACTGAAATATTTGCAGTGATCTGTGGCAGTAAAGACATACAATCTTACACCACAGTCAAATGTAATTCAGACATAGCAAGGATTACAAATGCCTAGTAGCTACTCTGGAGGCATAAAAATCCTCAGTGGGCTCAAATCCATTGAATCATTGAAGAGTTTGGGTTGGAAGGGGCCTTAAAGGTCACCTGGTTCCAATCCCCCTGCTGTGGGCAGGGACACCTTCCACCAGAACAGGTAGTTCAGAGCCCCATCTGGCCTGACCTGGAACACTTCCAGGAATGGGACATCCAAAACTCTCTGGGCAGCCTGTTCCAGTGCTTCACCATCCTCACAGTAAAGAATTTATTCTCTCTTCTCCAGAGCTGGGAAAAAGCATAAGCTTTTCTAGGACCAATGTTATTTTAATTCTGTTCTAGAAATTAGGAAACAGGACATCAAGTTTCCCATGTAACTGTTAGATAAAATTGAAAATAACATGCTTATTGGGACACATCTGATTTGAAATCTAATATTTCTGACCACTGAAAATGTCCTAAAAATCGTTCTTCCATAAACTGTTACTTATGAGATTTTTAAAAAATATATGAGTGTAAGTAATGAGCCTGCTCATTCATTACTCAAGAACTTAAGGCATGTATTTTCTTGAGGTAAATGTGAGCACAAATTTGGTGTTACAAAAGTTCCATCTCAACACGGGGAAATAAAAGGTGCCAAACAACACATGGCTAATTTGCCTTAGCTTGGTGATTTTTCTGCTTTATGCTTACCATAAAAACTAAGCCATTAAATCTCTAAATCTCCTGGATACAGATTGGATAAAGCAGTGCAAAGACCACAGTTCTGTGGATGGCTTTGTGCTGACAATCTTCTGTAGCTACACAGAGACCCAGCAACAGAGCTCTCACAGAGAAAAATTTTCAGACTAAAATTTTTCCTCTCTCACCAACATATTTTGTTTAAGAATTAAGATTAAAAGAAATTTAACCTTATAATGAGTGATGCTTGCAAGTTCTGTCATTCCTTGAAAAGCCTAAAAAGCCCATTCTATTGGGGCATCTATCAAAGTTTGTGCACATTCAAAAACATCTTTTAATGTAGCTGGCAGTTACAGTTTCTTCTACATTCCCACTTTTATTCATTTATCTAAGCAGGTGTAGCATCTTGGTATAAAAATCCACATAAGAGCATTTAGAGCTATGTTTGGATGAGGGCAATTACATATATATTTAAGTAGGAACAGACTTTTGTTTGAAAAATCATGTTTTCAGTAATGTAAAATGTGTTGTGCTATTAAAAAATGGATAAAATTCTTCTCTTTTGGTATTTTATTGTGTGGCTACAGTAGATGCTATTATGCAAAACAACAATTCCTCCAGCCATCATTAACATTTTATTTTTCAAGTGAAAATAATTAAGTTCCTTGTAGTTATTAATATTTTAACATTATAAATGTGTATTAAAACAATCAAAAGCTATGTTGTTTGCTGTTGAAAGATATGCAGACCAAATTGTTCCTGGGCAAAGAGTATAAAATCATTTCTAAGATTAATTTGCTCTACAATGCTTGTAATCAGGAACCTTTTTTTGTTTGACTTTTACAGCAAACATCCTTTTGGCAGAAATATACAAAACACTGAACTTTAAGTGACTACTGGCAAATATTTGTGGAAAGCAAACTGTATTTATAAACATAAATATTCCATTCCCACCCTCAGTTAATCAGGATACGAAGCTTCCCATCTGATCTGAATACACATTTTAAATCAACCAACACAATGCAGATTTCAGCTTTTGAAAGCTCATGAGAAACTGCTTCTGCATAGTTTGTGGATCAAGAAATACTAATGAAAATTAATAAGATATCTAAAGTGTATATATATATATATATATATATATATATATATATGTATGTATGTATTTTGGGTTGTTTTGGCACTGACAGCATTACAAGCAGTAGAGCACATAAGAAGAGTCATGCAGGATGAAACCATTGGTGTTGAGAGCCCAATGCCCCTGTCACATTTTTAATGAAGTTGAAGGTGGTTCCCTGATGAATGAATGAATGAATGAATGAATGAATGAATGAATGAATGATGGGTGAATAATCAGTAGTGGATATAGGATGTTAGGCACACTCCTGGATCTCTCCTTCAAGGTTCTTTCCCTTAGAAAGGAATCCAATTCCTAACTCTGAGAGCACCCCAGGATGCAAAGTGAAGCATGGAGCAAGGGAACAGCTGGAATGGCAGAGGTGATCTGAAACACAACCAGGGCTGCAGGTGTGTCTTGTGTGTCCAGTGCTTGCTGTCAGAATTTGTACTGCAAGGTACTTCCATGCAATATGGAAAAAATCACTCAGTGTTTCTATTCAGCACTTACATTTCTGAAGCAGTCCTCAGTATTATTGCAAGAGCCAAAAATGCTTGCACATAAACATAAAATACTATACACACATGGATGTTTCAAAGAGCATAACCATCTGTATGTATTTCTTTTTGGGTCACAGTCTTCAAATATAACACATAATTTTATGAATCACATTTAAATAACTTTGTGATAAAGTTTTTTTTTTCCCCCACCAATCAATCCAGAGCACAGACTAGTTTCCTTTAACAGAAATTATGTGTTACTTTAATTTCACAGTATGTACTTTTCTGACATGGAAGAGAGATAATATAATAAACTTTCTTCTACTATGATCTTCAAAGTCAATACCTAAATCACCAGGGTTACATATTTGAAACAATAAAAGCCTTGAATTATGTCACACAGGGAGACAGGACTGTCTAAACTTTTAGAGTTAACAGCATGGTAGATTAGTTTTCTAGCTTTTCACCTCTACAGAAGCAGCCTCATATTCTGGTGACAATTTAGCTCAGAAATAAAATGAGTTTGAAATTTTCCTGCTTATACCCAGTGGTTAGTCCCAAAGAACTGATGCCTGGTTCTGGATGATTACCAGGGCTAGTTTAATAGAAACGTATCACTATCATAGCAGGGGGAGTGCCATATTAATGACACATCAAATATCAGTGCTCCTCGTCCCTTGGTCTCAAAAATAGCGTGCTGGAGATTAACCTCAGCATGGCTAGCTTTCAAGGAGTTATCTCCAGTGAGGAATTAGCATGCAGATGGAATTTCCTTCTTCTCCAGCAGATCAAATTTGAGTCACCCACTGGGAAAGCCATAAGAAAATTTGCTGTCTTGGTGTACATAATCTGTAGATGAACAGCAATTTTAACATTTCACAAGGATTTTAAAATAAAAAGGTTTAAAATGTATAAAAATGTGAAAAAATATCTTTGGAAGAAATAAGTAAAATTCTGTGAATTGATTTTCTTTTCAGTGCAGATAGAGATGAACACACCTCCTTTTTCTGAGTTTAATCCAGAAATAATAGATGATAGACACACATTTCCATGTAAGCACAGAAGCCCTTTGTGTACAAAAATTAAGTGTTCTTGGAACATTTTGTCCGTACAAAAGCTGTAGGCTCATGTTACTAAGTATTAACTCAAAAAGCATCCATTTTATAAACTACAGATACATAACTTTAGATACTTGTGTGAAAAGAAAAAATAACACCCAAAACCCAAGAAATACAGTTTTCCTTTCTATTTATTGAGCAAAATGGAGCTCTTATATAACAAAATAAAATATCAAAAGTTTTCATCCCTTAAATTTGTTGCATTTACTTGTTACTTGTTGCATGACCTTGTAAAAGTCTTCTAAGTGACACAGGTTGATTCTTTTCTTTAATTTTATTTAAAATAAAGTTCATCTGAATGTGCATTTTTCTTCATGAAAGCCAACATAATCAAATTGTTTTATCCAGATTTACACAGCACTGATCTTTTTAATAATGATGTGATAGCTGCATTCATTAGGGTTATACTGGTATAAAAGCTAGAAAAAAGCTAGTGAGGAATCAGGACCCTTTTCTCCTCATATACAGATCAGTTTCTGCTGGAAACAAGACCTACATGTTTTCAACTTTACGTATTTTAAATTTGCTGTACCAA
This sequence comes from Onychostruthus taczanowskii, assembly GCF_017590055.1. NCBI lineage: Eukaryota > Metazoa > Chordata > Aves > Passeriformes > Passeridae > Onychostruthus > Onychostruthus taczanowskii. The sequence goes on from NW_024498685.1 coordinate 2,966,661, forward strand.
AAAAGGGAATGATGTCTCTTACCAAGACCTACACACACTATTCATTATATCCAGAAAGAGAGGACAGGCTCAGTTCATTACGAAGTTGTTAAATTTTTTATTAGACCCTGGCTAGTTAATCCATTAAATGGAACAAACTTCCTTTTCTCAAAGTTTAATAGCTTGCTTACATCACGCTGTGAAGCACATAAGAATGTGCACAAGAGACAGCTCAAGTTTTGAAAAGTTTTATCTTTTCATAGAGTTCCTTATCATATGAAATAGATGTAAATATATAGTAGCCTTGTTTAAGGCACAGGAGAGTTTTTAATGAACACTTTGCATCATGTTTAGTGTCTTTGATACATTATTTTGATCTATGATTTGTTCTGAGTGCCCTCTACTGAAAAGTAAGACGAAGTGCTTAATTATTTAGTACCCAAAGATGTAATGCTAACCAAAAAACAGTAGAGAGTTGTACATTCTTAAAAGACACATGTATTGATACATGAAAGGCTTTAGAGTAAATTTACTGCTTCAGAGACAAACGCATTATGTGAATGTGTTTATATGTATATTAAAACATGGTGTATCTGTGCCTTCTGCTTTCAACTCTCTGAACACATTTTTTTATTATTATCTAAGATTGTATAACAGCGGGAATCCAGTGCATCTGTTGAGTAGCAGGCATCTCTTGAGAGTTTGCTCCAAAACCCCTGGAACTTAACAAGAATCTGCTCATTAGTTCAGGTGGCTCTGGATTGGCCCTGAGCAGGTGCTGTATAATACTAATCAGGTATACAGGCAACTTCAGGACTGTGCTGCTGTAGGACAACAATAAATTAGAGGAAGCAAAAGCAGCAGGGGGCTGAAATTTGGACACAAAGAAACCAGCTTTAGATGCATACATGTATTTTATGCATATACATACATATAAATATGCAAATCTGTCTCTCTAAACAACTCAAGTGAAATGTTCATCTTGAATGCTAATTGAATCCTTACTGTTCAACAAGCTCCCCATCCACTATGAATTATCATGGGCTTAGCTCAATAGAGATTGCACAAAACTCATACTTTAAAGTGCTGCATTATTATTTTTTTTTTTAGTTTTTTTATAGCCTATTGGCATATATTTTTTAAAAACAGAGTCTGCTTTGATTACTCCCAGCCAAAGTGCATACAGATTTTTCGTTGAAGGAAAAAAAAAAAAAAAATTGCATAATTTTCTGATTGATAAAACCAGAAAAATATGAAGCTTCCTCATGGTATTGTTAGTAAATGTGGGTAAGGGATTGCTATCTGGTACTGCCAACCCAAGTGTATGAGCTAGAGATCCCCTGCCAGTAAAGCTCTCTCCACCCCACTGTAATAAATATGATGTGTCACCTGCTCCTGAATCACAGCTCAGTGCTTCTGAACTTTATTGTCCACCTTCACCAATTGTCTCTGGACTCAATGCACTGCTCACGAACATTTGGGTGTCAGTCTCACCTCTTGCTCTAGCCTGCTTTTCTTTTTCAGTTCCTCTCTCAGCTTTTAAGCAAAGTTTTCTGCTTATTTGGGGGGATTTTTGCTAGTCAGAGCAGGCATAACTTTAAACATTATTTTATGTTTTATTTCCTCAGTTTACACTTTTTTTTTTTTTATTTTAACTTCTCCAGTATGTTTCCTTGGTTCCTCTGAAGAATTTCTTGCTGTTAATTCTCACTCAAGTAGCTGATGTAAACTCAAATCAGGTCAGTCTTTTTTCTATTTTAGACTCTATCTTCTTTAGATTTGTTCACCAAGTATCATATAAACATTGTCTACAACTTTTTCTAAATTTTTTTAAATGGATCTCTTAAATATCAGTCTCCCTTACGCCCCCATGATCTTTCTTCCACAAAAACTGCTTTCACTATTGCCGTGCTGCTGTCCGAGTTTCTCTACTCCCCCGGGAAGGGGAGGAGGTCGCACCGGCAGAGCTGAAGGCACGGCAGCCGACAGCCGGGGGGGCACTCCCTAGATGCGCCGGGGCGTCCCGGGAGCGCCTCAGCAAGGGGCAGCAGGGAGCAGCAGGCAGGCGAAGTAGAAGAAAGAAGAGAGGGACCCTCCTCGGGGGTAAAATCCAGAGCCTTTATTAACTCCAGGACCACCAGCCGAGTAGGGACCACGAGGCAGGAATACAGCAGCTTATAAAGGTGGCGGAAACACGACACATTAACCAATGAGGGAGAACTAAAATGATTAGTTCACTAGCTCCCAACCTTCTGTTGTCTCTAATGAGTTCAGATTATCTTCAGATTTAGAAATTATAGAATGTTATTTTGTTGATGATATAGAAAAATTTCTACAAATATAGTTTTTATTTAGGTCTGTTCCTCACACAGAATGTGTATAACACATACAAAAGTGAATTTGCAAGTGTGCAGAAACGCACAATTACTTTATTCTTTCATTAAGGGTGTTCCAGACCAGATCAGTTTGAGTTCATTTTTTGATCAGATTTACCACTTCCTAGAGGGCACACCTGTATACATTGTAATTAATTCCACATACCCACACAGCAATATCAGCTGGATCTGTGGATGTTTCCTGAATCATATTCTCATGTAGGAGACCAGTAGAAGGGTTCTGGCTTTCCAGAAGGTGGGTAGCTGAAGGAGAAAGTTCTACAAGAAGACTCCAAAAGTCATTTTGGACTATGGCTTCCATCACAGATGATGTTCATCTTGAAAAAAATCCAAAAACTCCCATGAGATCAGTCTGTGTGAGAGCTGGAAGGCTAGTGAAAGAGGAATCTCTTTCCCCAGAACCTCTTACTTCCATAGTTTCACTGAATATTGCAACATCTTGATGCTTTCTGTGGGTTCCACTGTCTTAGAAGACTGAAATTCTAAATCTCAGAGTTGGATTTACTGCCCTGTACTGCAAGTCATGTTCCTGTTTGAGCTGGCCATCCCTCCCCAGTCAATGGAGAATAGGTATGCCAAAAGAAAAATTTATCTCACCTGAAGGTAGTAAGTAAGAGGGCTCAGACAACTCACAGCATAGTACCCACTTCTGTCCATAAGCTCTGAACAGATGACAGATAACACATCTACACCGTAGATAGTTAAATGCAGGAAAGACAAAGACATTCTTCTGCACTCTTCTTTTATCGGCTAAGGCCTTCAAAACTCAAGAGCTCTGATTTCTATCAGGCAGAATGGATTTACTATCTATTAGTGTACACAAAAAAAAGATTTTAGGCTGCTCTGAAATAATAGAGCAAAACATGAAATCTTCATCAAAATATTAATATAGTACCAGTCTTACAGCTAGACTTTCTTTGTGAGCTTCTTTCCATTAAATCAAATGACAAATTGATATGGAGAAGAGTGTAGCCATATATTTATCCTTTTTGGGCAGAAGAAATTGCTGTCTACAGTGCCTGACTCAGAATTTATGCAAAAGCTTTTAAGTTTACAAAAAAAAAAAAAAAAAGAAAAGCTTATTTTTTTTTCTTCTTTTGCTTTAAAACCTGCATTTTTAAAGTTCACCTCCAAGTTTTCTCCCTAAGTGCATCATTCACAGTTAGGAATATGAAACACTCCATGTTCACAGTTATTTGGCAGTGATTCTCTCCTAAAACTGTGTCATGATTTCTGAATTTTACAGTAAATGGAAGATGTTGTAATTGCAGTAGCCCAGAATTCTGCTCTCAATCAGGTAATATATGACTTTATCAAAGCATCATTATATTATTTTATAATTATATTTGCTGCCTTTCACTATGTGCATTGTAAACCATTCGGGAAAAACATTCTTAATAGAAAAAACACTTATGAAAACTAATTCTGAAAAACAAATGTAGCATTTTGTAGGTATAGATTTTCTTTTGAAATGGTAAAACATCCTCTACAGTGCTATCATGTTCTTTCTCAGATAGCTATTTCTGGAATTAAAGAAACACTACAACACCTCCCTATAAGGACACAGAGACCAGCTATCAGGAGAACCTTCCCATGAAAGTCAGTGAATCACAGGTTTTAGAGACTCAGATGTCTTACCAAGAATGATTGGAACTGCTCCCACCTCTTTCATGTTGTGCCTCACCAGAATTTATTTATTTAAATACTATTTATTCATATATATTTATACCACATATACATATGGTTCATATATATATATACCATGATAATATGACAAGTTGGAGACCCATGATATGAAATCTTGATGAAACATTCATGATTCAGCCACATTTGAGACATGATTTTTACATGTTTGTGTTGTTCCTTGTGGGTGTACTTCCCTACATCCTTACTCTTTCCAACATCCACATATGCATCCCAGGTCTCTTACCAATGTGGTAGGGCAATCTACCAGCATATTCAAGCAAGGTGAAAATATTTTCTTTCCATAAACACTAAAAAAAAATGTGCTTAAAATAAACTACCCCTAATACAGCCTTCACATTTATTAATTGCTGTGACCTTTAGGCAGGTTCTGCTGCTGTCAGTCTCCTCAGTGCTCATACACCAGATGAAGAAATTTGTAAATATTGTACTTTGTGATATGTTTACTAACTCAAGATGGGTAACCAGACTTCGACGTGAGGTGGAAAGCATCAGCATTCCTACCATTTATTTAAGCCATTTGCAAAGCCTCAGTTGTGGGTCCCCACCAGGAAATGTCACCTCCTTGAGGCTGAGGGCAAAACTTGACAGCACACTTTTTCTAGTGTATCAGATTTGCCCATTTTGTCAGCCTGTGCAGGAAAAAAACCTGATGACACACCCCTGTGTGCTCCCTTCCCATCCCTTCTGGGAAGTTTTGCACACTGCCAGCCCCCACCCCTTCCAAAGACTCCAGTCAGCAACAACCACACTCTGCAGATGGAAGACCCCATTAGCAGCTCTCTGCATGGTAATAATACATTGTCATTGGGTATTGTGTCTGATTTATTCCTCTGACTGTAAACAAAAGCAGCAATTCAGGGCTAGGAATAAATCCCTGAATTGAATGATTGTGGAAAATCAGAGTTGTGTTAATTAGAATTACCAGGGATTAGCTCCTTTCTCTCACTGAAAAAAAATTAAATTACAAATTTTTAGAGAATGAAAAAGGTCTTTTTAAAACCAACAGAATTTATTTACCATTATTCAGGTGGGAAACTGGCTCCCTGAGAACCAGAACATGAGATCTCACTTTACGACTGGGCACATTGCTAAGGTTCCATGACCCAGCCAAAATATTATGCAGCAGGAGTTATAAGTGCAAAAGGCACAGCAGGGGGAATCAGATTAGTTCTCAATTACCTAAGAGAACTGCTCTGGTTGAGGATGGTGAAGGACTACTGCGCTCTTGCTGCCACTATCAGACCTTCCAAGAACACCTCTCACTGTGCAAGCAGCAGACCTGGCTTGCAGGACGTGTCAGACACCCCTGCCCCGGGCAGCTCTGCCTGTTCCCCAGCAGGATGTGGGGCAGGTGACAAGGGCAGGAGGAAGGGAGCAGGGTGAGACTCGTCCCCAAACGTGTGAATGGCATCTTCTCACTCTAAAAGTTAGTTTTCTTTGTTTATCTTCCAGCACCTGCTGTGAACAAGGAAAGTTGTTCCTAGTTCCATGATCCACTGGCTAAGAGCTGAGAATCGAGCAAAGTCCTGACGCAAAAGAACATAATTCCTATTGTGATTAAATGCCACTGTACCCACTTAAGCCAAAGCTGAATTTGGCCAGTAACATGCACCAAGCTGCAAGCTAGTGATGGCAGAGCTAATTAAGAAATAATGACACTGGAATAGAACAATGTCACAGGATAAAGGTCTCCTGCTCTCAACAAATGCTGCAATGAGGCTCATTTATCATGAATGAATGTTGAGGCAGAGATGTTATCTTCTAAAAGCATGGAGCTTTAGTCTTTTGACAATGCTGAGTAGTAGTTGTTTCTTTTATGTGAAACTTAATGATTTATATGGATGTAATAATTTTATTATCTACATATACATCTCTACAGTAGCTATTGAGAGTGTAGGTGAACAGATGTTTATTCCATAATAGTTGATCTATTTTATTCTAATTATCTTAGGATATGAATTAAATATATTGCAGCAAAAGTGTTGCCCTTCTAAGCAAATGTTTTTGCTGTAGCTGCACTACCACAAATTATTTCAGTGAGTTTTGTGCTGTTCCATTAGGACCTAATCACACATTCACTGAATAGTGTTGCTGTGAGAGCAGGATACAACCAAATGGGCCACAATACCCTTAATTTATCAGGATTTTTAAATTAAATATTTTTAAGCAGAATAAATTTGGAGCTGTTATTGGAGTCTCTCAACCATGAAAATCAAGTACAGAGGAACAAAACTGGAACAAAAATTATATTCACCAAACAAACTTCTTGTGTCTGCGTTGAGGTTGATAATAGAGCTTGAAAATCATTAAAGAGCATACTTACAGACATATCGCTAGAAGGCACACAGAGACAGAAATTCATTAGGTGCAAAGGAATAGCCCAAATTAATCAGCAAAACCTGGCTGCATTGAACAATTCTGGTAGCAAAAAATACCTTATTTCACCAAAGCTTAGGGCTGACTTCTATTACCAGAGAGTATAGTATTTTAAGAAAGTTGGCCTTCAGGAAAAACTTTGAAAAGTATGCTGAGAGAAGAAAAATATTTTTTCCTATTATTCTATGGGTTCTTCAAACCAACCAACTTTGCAAATCATTATTTCAGTATGATATCTTGTCCTGAAGCTGAAGAAATCTTGCTAATGCCAGTTACAACCTCATTCCTCAGTAAGAGCAACTAAGAGAAAGAAGGGAAGGTAACAGGAAGAAAAATGGCAACAGCGATTGTTAACATGCTATGATTCAATAGAACATGTCCTTTTAAGGCACCATGTCACACACACATGCTCAAACACGTTGCTTCTCTATGACCTTGCTTTTCTTCTGCTTCAAAAATTAGGTGAAAATGATAAATGAGAGGCTGTGTGGATACAGCCACAGAGAGGAGACAAGGAAGCCCTTCAGCTGAGAAATGGCAGATACAAAAGGTTGATTGGACCCAAACATACTTCATCCAGTTAAAAAAAGAAAAAAAAAAAAAAAAAAAGGAAAAAAAAAAAAAAAAAAAACACACTGCCTATCAGAGGTGAAAACTGTCTTTAATTTGCCCTTCTTACCTCTTCCAACAGTCTGTCCACTGGACACACCAAGTGAGGACCAAGCTATATCCATTCTCCCCATGAGCCATGATGAGCTCTAGGGATCTGCTGGCTTCCCAGCTGGGTGCTCTGACATTCCTCCTGCTCGAACAGCCATAAAAAACACCTCACCCCATGCTTAGGATTTTGCAGTGAAAAAAGGGATTTTATGTAATTACCTGCTAGTAGCTAAAAAGCAAACAACAACTCACAGTGGATGCAGGGCTCCAAGACACTAAAAATTTGTCAATGCCATGTATCACATAAAAAACACAATTTGAAATAAAATACAGTAGTAACCACTTTGTCCTCTGTCCCTAACCAATTATTCTGCAGGACTTATATTAAATCCTCATAAATTGTTCCAAGCTATACATCTTTTAAAAAATTTTTTCACAAAACTGCCAACATTGTTAGCTGCTGGCTCTCAGAAGTGGCTTCATCTGTTTGTGCAGGTCCTGAAGGACTGTCTTTGCTCAGATTTGTAGTCTTAAGTACCAAGTGCACCAAATCAAGTGGAAAAAAAATAAAGTAACAGTTGCTCAGCATTTCTGAAAATTGAAGAAGCATCTGTTTCGACAAAATATGGGGAGCTCTCTTTATGATTATGAGTTTTATTCACAGCAAATTAGAAGTTGGAAGAAGCAACTCAGAAGAGGACTCTGTAGTACCACACATTATGAAACAGTGGAAGCAAGAAGAAAAAAATATAAGAATGGTAGAAAATATAATTTAAAAATTAGATTTTTTTTTTTTTTTGATTACTGCTTAAACTAAGGAAGAGTCCCTGTTCATATGTGCTCATGGCAGACTTCCTTTCTAATTTGCAGGTTAGGAACATTCAGCTTTGACTGGCTCCTGGACTGCTGTATACCTTTTTTTTTCTTCACTTCTTACTGAAAAGTAGAGGATTAAAAATATGTAGATAGAGTAAAGCAATCTTTAATGCTTCAGGGTTTATTTTGCTGTTTACAAGGAATTTACAGAGATGTTGTCGGGAGGGAGGGGGAATGTAGTTGTAATTGTTGCAAAGGTAAGCCATGTTTGTAATCCACAGTTTCCATCTTTTCTTCTGCTCATAGCTTCTTAAAAGCTGAATGTTTAAATGTCTCTTTTCCCCCAGCCCCAATGATCTTATTTTTTTTTTTCGGGCATCCTTATTGTATTCCAAATCAAGAGACCAAGGCCAAACCTTTATCTGTGTTTATATATAGGCTACCTATATTGCCTAATCTTCAAAACCACAAACGCAGTCGTCCTTAAAGGATACTTCCCACAACACTGGGCATTTTGCCATGTTTTTCCTGTCCAGAGCATAGTACCCTTACCTCTGGTTGGATACTTCTTGGACAACATGAGGATGTGAAAGCGTACAATTGATTTGAAAAAAGAGGAATTTTCTCCCTTAGTCAAGAGGAAGCTGTCAAGGCAGTATGAACCTGGTAACGACCAGCAGTCAGAACAGCAAGAGCTGGTATGGTCTGGTCTGATGGCACTGCCTGGAACCCATGAGGCAAGAGGTTACTGTGTCCTAAAACACCGTGTGAGGCCACTTCCACAGGGAAAATTAATGGTCTTTGTGGATACCAGGGCACACGATGCAGCTGCACATTAATTTAAAAATTGCCAGGCTATTGAAAATCAAAGCAGTGGGAGTTGTAGCTAGAAAACAAGCTGTTATGTCCTTCCATATGCAGAAAAAGTTGTTTTCCACTGAAGGAACATATTGGAGAAAAATGCCATGATTGATAATCTGGATTTATATTTAAGACCAAAATCCTCAATAGAAAAGCATCTTCTTCATCAATAACTTTATTCCAACAATAAAAGTTGTTTCTGGAACTGGTTTAGGACAAGTTAGTCAGCATATCTCACCAAAAGAATCGTTAATCTTCTAGTGAAACTAATCTCATAATACTCAGAATGGGAAAAACTATTCTATTAATTGTTTATATCCATGCTACTTACTGAAGAACAGGATTTAGGTAATTTAGATGCCTCTGATAAAGGTACAGTAATACTAGTTAGTGTGGCTGTGTTTGCTACATACCTAAAAGCATTTTTTTTTAATATTTAGGACATCTAAGAGAGATGAGTTGGTATGCACTTCCAGATACCTACCTGAAAATCTTCAAAAGCAGGGGCCTTTTTTTTTTTTTTTATCATTTACTGTAGAATAGACCTGTTTTTTACAATTGCACATTCTTTGTGCAATCTGCATCCATGTATATATCAATAATATCAGTAACACCAAGGTAGCGTGATTTTCACTGAAATGAAGTTCTTGTGTGCAAAGACAAGCAATAGATAAATGCACCAAAGTCTCACTACATAAATAAAGAAGCAGGATGGCAAACTGGTCTGTGTGTGGAACTTTACTATAATCAGTGGCAAAGCTGCCATTCATTTCAGAGACAGAAAACTTCATTCATGGGTCGTGTGATGTGTTCATGGGCACAGTCTGTAGAAAAGTTCAAAGGTGAAGGAGCTTAGGTCTCAGCCTTTAAATGCAGTCCTTGCTCTCATTAATACTAATTTCTGATTAAGACCCTTTCTATGTATATGTGTCTTCTGTTAGCTTTTGCTAGAGTTCTGGGTAAGTCTCAAAGATAAACAGACTGCTTAATTATTAGTTGGTGATGCGTGACAGAATTTTGGGAACAGGACTGCAAATGTCACACAGACAGTAAATATGTTCATATTTTGAAGTTTGGATGTAGGCAGCAGTTGCCTTCACTCTAATGAAAATATCTACATACATTTTTATTGCTAGCAAGACTATTTTAATAATTATACAGATTTAGTTCCCTATGAGGGTGAAAGGAGTCTTCAAATAGACCTCCGCAGTTCTGTACCCTGCTTAGTTATAGTCTAAACATTCTAAGATTTGACGGAACATTTTGCAGCATTAACAAAGGGTGCTAGTTTCAGGAGAGGCATTAAATGGGGAACAATTTCTTTAATAGCATCTGATATTTCTGAAATAGGTGTTATATCTCTGAAAAAAAGCTCTGTGGAACAGATTTTGTGTTGATGTTGCAGTTTGTGTACAACTCAGTCTACTACTTCCCTAAGATTTTGAAAAGTGCATGTGCATGAATTCCTCTGTATAAATGCATGCTCCTTCAAACCACTAAAAGGCTTTAGGGGCTTTAGGGGTTTAGAAGTATCTTCTGGTGTTTTTAACAAGTATCTATGCTATATAAATTAAAACTGAAATAATAATTCATCTTCTTATTCTGTAATTCAGCTATCAAAGGATGGTTTTAAAGTTTTCAACTGTTAAACTTGACAGTTTGCTAGAGATATTTATTTGCAGGTAACAGATAAAAAATTCAAAATCCAGAGGGAAAAAAGCACAGCAGCACAGAAGTTAACTTCTCATGCCTATGAAACCAAGACACCCAAGCAGCAGACTACAGGCAGTGTTGCTAAGTAAACTGCTGGCAGACATCCTTCCATCTATGCATAGTTAGAATTAAGCATTGCAAGACAGATGTATGCCATCGAACTAGAGGCATTTTCCCTCAGAAACAAAAAATTGTGTCAGAATTTCAGTAAGTAGATGAACAAGTTAACAGATGAGGTCTGGTTCAGCTCCACAGCCAATAACTGAAACAACCACTAGTGGTATACGCTGCGCTGATTTTTAGAAGCATATTCAAACACACGCCGTAGCCGCAACTTTTTTACCTATAAAATAACCCAACTTTACAGAATTTGTAGAGGAAACAGACCAGACAACCGTAAGGTTCCTCTAACTCCTTTAGAAGTCAAAGAAACCTACTGAGTCAACCTTCCCGCTCCCTCCGCTGCGGAGAAGCGGAGTGAAGACGGTGATTTGGTCACTGAAGTTGCTCGACGCGGCTCGGCAGCCCGCGCTGAAGATCACCCCGCCGAGGTCACCTTCGAAAAAACGCTGGGGGAAGAACGAGCGGAGCGGTGGGGAGCCAGCTCCGCTTCGTGCTGGCGGCGCGATGAGCGGCCGAGGAGCTGCGCCCGGAGCGCCCCGCTGTCCCCGCTGTCCCCGCTGCCCCGCGGGGCCGGGGTCCTGCGGCCGGGAGGGGACAGCGCTCCGCCCGCCGCCCGCGCCGCCCACCGCACCGCACCGCTCCGCACCGAGCGGGGCGGCGGGGCGGGGGAAGGAAAAGTTTCCCGGGGGATGCGAGGGCCCCCCGCCCCCCGCGCCGGGCTGCCATTGGCCGAGCCGCCTGCCGGAGCCCGGAGCCACAAAAGGCGTTGCTAAGTGGATGTTTATTTTTTTTCCCCTCTTTTTATTTTTTTCCCTCCCCCCCCCCCTAGCGCGGGTCGGGCGCGGAGCCGTCCCGCGCCGGCCATGGCCTAGCGGCGGCGGCCGGGCCCCAAGATGAGTTTCCCGGCGGAGGACGGCGTGGGCAGCCTCTGCCACAAGGCGCTGCAGATCATCTCGGAGCTGTGCCTGGGCGGGCAGGTGGAGCGGGAGAAGTGCGCAGGCATCTTCCCCCTGGAGAGCGCCCGGCAGGGCATCGGCGGCACAGGTACCGGCACCGGCCCCGCCGCCGGGCTCGTCCTGCCGCCGCCGCGGGGCGGACAGCGAGGCGTGGGCGGCCGGAGAGCGCAACTTTTTCCTTTGCTTTTCCTGCGTGCGGAGGGGGCGGACTGGGTGGGGGCAGGCACGCAACCCGCTTGAAAATCCGCTCCCTCTCGCAGCTCGCCGGGGCTGCCGGGGAGCGCTGAGGGAGCGCCGGGACCGCCGGGCGGGCACAGCGCTGCGGGCAAACGTGGGGGCAGCGGGCGTGGGGCCGGGGAGCACGGACAGGTGCCGAGGGGACAGAAATCACCGCCGGAGACGGCCCCGTACCCGCGCAGCTCGCTCGTTTGCCACCCGCAGCTCCGCTTCGGCAAGGTTTTCCCCACGACGGGAGTTTGTCTGTACGGACAGCCCGGCGCCGGGCTGATGCTGCATGTGTTGGCGGGGCCGTGCGGGCAGCGGGGCAGAGGGCTGCGCTCCATGCTCTTGTCACGGGTGGGCAGCGGACAGAGGGCTGCGCTCCATGCTCTTGTCACGGGTGGGCAGCGGACAGAGGGCTGCTCTCCATGCTCTTGTCACGGGTGGGCAGCGGACTGAGGGCTGCGCTCCATGCTCTTGTCACGGGTGGGCAGCGGACAGAGGGCTGCGCTCCATGCTCTTGTCACGGGTGGGCAGCGGTTCCGTGCGCTGGGCACGCCACGCGTGGGCTGCACCCGCTCTCCCTCTCTTGTCCCCGGCCGTCCCTCTACGTTTGGCGAGCGACACTGGGGCCCGGGCAACAGGTTGGGCGGCGGGCAGTGCGGGCAGCCAGCAGGGCTCGGGACGCAGCCGGGGCTCGGGGCACAGCTCGGCACGTCCCGCAGTCTCCCCTTTCTGAGTGGGGTTTGAGTGTTTTGCATCCTCTCCGCTCATCGCTGGGGGAGGCAGGAGAGCCGTCTGACAGGCAGTGAGAACCTGTGGAGTCAGGGCAGAGATTCGGTCTGACTCAGGACACTTGCCCAGGAAAATTTGGGTAGGGTGGAAGGAGAAAATTTGGGTTAATTTAAACATTCCAAATTCAGAAAAAATTGTCATATTGAAGCTAAGATTTTGAGTCCTTTTGGTGCCTGATGTCTGGATTTTCTGCACCTTTTGGAACCAACTCTGCACTTTTACATTATCCTGTGTGGTGCTCTCTGGACACCTTGTTTTCCTCGGCACTTATTTTTAGGACAGGGCTTGAAAGTTGCTAAAAGTTCTGTGCTTAGTTTCTGCTAGGTGGGATTGATAACCTCTACTGTCTATCCATAAATGCAAATTAACAGCTTGCATTATGGCCAGCAAATGCCAAATGTAACAGTGCAAATTAAATAAATTAACACTGGGTCATGTAAAGCAGCAGGTTCTCAGCATGTGCCCCAGCTGCGCTGTCGCTGCCACCGCAGCTGATGGGCTTTTTGTTGTTGTTTTCTTTTCTTTGAATACCCACATATTTTACTGCAAATTTCGGGTTATTTGTAGCATCTCAGATCAAAATCACTGTTGTCTGACCCTGCCCTAGTCAGCCCAGCCCAACCCAGCCACCGGGGCAGGGCAGCAAGGTGGGGAGGGGCAAGGGAGCTGCAGCCTTTCCCCCAGCATGGATCATGAATATTCTGATCATGCTCTGTGTTAGTCTTCATGGTCTGAATGGTAGAAGGTTGAATGAAAACAGCATTACCCTATGGAGCCTGGAAAATTTGGCTCTGCAAAGTCAGTGTATAAACAGGTGAGATATGAAGGACACAAAACATTCCATGAGGTAAACCAAAATCTGCTGTTTAGAAAATGTGAATCTTCAAGTCTTCATTCAATGTTGCATTGTTTATAATAAGACAAGCTTCTTTTTAAACATTTTTTTAAAGTCAACAATTATCTTGGGTTTCCATTTGCAACCTCTAACTACAGTTACAGTTATTTGAGATTTTATTGAGATGCACAGTATATTGAGCATTTTCTCATTAATAACACTGCTAATGAACATATAGCAATACTCTATAATAATATAGAGTATTAAACATACAATAATACTCCAGAGGAGGATCAGACACTGTCATTGCTGATAATTGACAATATTCTAACATGTAAACACTTAGGTGGACAAGATATAAATATAACTTGCATCAATTTTATGAGCAGGAATACTCTAAATACAGTTTTAGCTGAGAGAAGTGGTGTCATTGAAAGGTAAGCCATGCCATATCTCCTCTTCAAATGCACATAGAGTTCCTTGTCATCTCTATGGATAAAGCTAACATTGTCCAGAGCACTGAACAATCACAGATCCTCTTCATTAAAGGTGGAAGTGTTAAGTTCATTCCATTTTCCTTGTCTCAAAAGGATACCTAAAAGTATCACAAAGGTAGAACAGGCAAAAATCACTAATGAGATGTCACTAAAGGAGAGAAGTCTAAACAGTACCAAGCCTGACGGAGCTCAAGAAGCATTTGGAGAATGCTTCTAGGCACATGGTGTGATTCTTGGGGATGGTCCTTTGCAGGGCCAGGAGTTGGACTAGGTGATCCTTGTGGGTGCCTTCCAACTCAGAATATTCTCTGATTCTGTAAACCATGAGGATACACATATTTGAAAAGGAAAGAACAGTGCAAGCAATCTTTCAGAAAGTAAAAGAGTAGGTGGTAAAAAGGAAGTGAGACCATTTTTATTTAACATAAGGATAAAAGCATGTTCTGGAAGTTGAAAACACTGTGAAATTCAACTAGAACTGCATTGGTATGGTTATGTTAGTGAGTGTAGTGATAGCTTTCTGCTCAGCTAGACCATGAAAAGCAGCCAAGCTTCTCAGAGGAATCAGCTACTTGAGGCAGAAGATGCGTCACCCAATCACAGGCTCAAAGCAAAATATGAGACAATATTGACCCCATGACCCAAGTTTCAGAGGGAAGCAGAGATGGTGGGCAGTGACTTTTTTTTATAGTGTATATGCCTAGATGAGAGAAAGAAGCATAAAAAAGATAAACAAACAAACAAGAGGAAGCCGGAAATACAGTCAGAAGAAAAAATAGTAAGTATGGCTCTGGGAAGGCAAAGTGTAACAAAATGAAGCAACAATGCAGAAAGTAGCAACAAGAAAGGAGACATATTCAGGTTTCCTGCCAATAAGGGAACAGATAGGTTTACATCAAGGAAATGACTGATTATTCAACAGGTTTTTCCCTCTCAGTGCCAGCACTAACACCTTAGGATCCTCAATTACTGGTCGCTACTTGGGTCATGAAGGGGTAATCATATTTAGTGTAATGAACAATCAATCTACAGAACTCATAGCAAATAATCTTCATGAGACAGAAAATTTTATAAATTTCTAAGAACTTCAAACAAGTGAATATAGACATCTGCTGTTATATTTTCTGCCCCAGTAATGACAAGAACTATTAATTTGCTCATCTCATGGGAATGCTCAAGTGAAAAGATGAGGAAGCTGTTTAGATTTATAGTACCTTTCTTTGTATGATTAGATGACTGTGAGCTTTCTTCTGAAAGTTATAGCATTTTTGGCAAAATACACAATTAGATGTGCAGCTGTTTTGTTTTTATTTTACACCTCCAGTACATTTGGGCAAAATAATTAAGATGTCAATTATAAGAGTTTAGGTGGAAAATAAATGAGAGCTGGATGTGCAGGATTTCACATAATAAAATTTATCTCTAAACTTATTAAATTATTAATTTTCTATAAATGTCCCAAACTCATATATGCAGTGTGTCTTGGCTTAGGTTATTTCATTAACAAAGGAGTCTAATTAATTTTTTCCAGCTAAGCATCCCTCCTCATTTTCAGTGGAGTCAAGCACATCAAAGGTCCCAGTTGTGAGCATTTCTGAAGATTAAGCCAGTTGCATACAGCATAATGAGAGGAGTTTGGACATTCTGCTCTAGGGACACATGTTTAAAATTCGTTTTATGTCCTCTGCAAATGGTGGGTACTTTGTGCTCTTTGCCTTTTTTTAGGCCTGCTGGTCATGCAAAACTTTACTCTCTCATTATCAGTTCCCATGGGTGACAAGTGTTTATTACAGAGCTGGAAACCCAGCTCTGCCGTAAACATTGAGGGCATATTTTAGCCTACTAGAGTGGGTAGTGAATATCTTGAGAGTGATGTTCACTCTTGCTCCTTTGCTTGTCAGACAATTGATTTTTGAAAGTTGACCATGCAAAGAGCATCAGCTTCTAGGGGATCGTTTGTTATTCATGTAAATATTCTACTGACAGTTATTCTGTTAACATAACAGTTTAACCTACCAAGTTTTTAAGCCTACCCGTGATTTACAATTTGCGATAAAAGTACAGAGGGAGTAAGAAAGCACTGGAGCATCCTGCACATGGCCAGTCTGTAATACAGGTTCACTCTTCCATGAAGAGCAATGTCTTGTGTCCTCTTGCTGTAGCTGCCATGTGCCTCCTGTTGGCTGTCAGAAGCTTCTCTGACAGCTCTCAGCCTGCTGGTTGGCAGCCGATTTAGTTTACATTTAGTCCTGGTTCCTTTGAACACACTGTGTTCATGCGCACAGCGCACGCACATCACAAACAGCGTGAGCTGTAGCTGTGCTTGCACTGCCTGGATCTGTTTAGGGGAGGGGGAAGAACAGATTTACCCCACAGAGTGCTTGTAAATTCTGCTCAACTGTGCCAAAGTAAGCATGAAGGGGTTGAGAAATGGCTTGGACAAATGTGAAGGCTACTGTGATCAGACTGCCATACAAGAAAGGAGCATTTTTCTTTGTGATTAAGTAACTGTCGTGTGAAACAAGTGAGCCTTCTGTTACAGAGAAATGAAACAGTGTCTCTGCTACAGGGGAATATGAGAAAATCAAATAATAAACATTTTAACAGCTAATAGACCAACCAAATTATTTACCATACATTTCATCACCTGGTTAGATCAATGTTACTATCAGAGAAATAAGGCTTGGTGGGAAAAAAAGTGCAAGGTTACTAAAAAACATAACTTACAAAATCAGTGTTAACAAGCTGTGAAAACCAGAAAGGCATCTAATTCAGCAACATAAAGGCAAAACAGAGAGGGTAAATGTACCACTGAGACCAGATTTATTTACAGCAAAATTGAATGCAGTCACAACAATGCAGACAGCAGCAACACAGGAAAAACAAGAGGTTTACAAAGGAATCTTACTCTATACACATTTCATAATGAAATACAGGGGGCAAATACAGAAAGATTTATACCCTCTGGAGAACAAATCTGTAAAGATGATGGAGACTTAGTGTTTCCCTGGGTCCTGTCATATGTGTGAGATGTTTGTTATATAATGCTGAGTAAGAATAAACATAGCCATGGCAATTCAAAGATGACACTTGAGCTGCATGAACCTCCTTACAGTTTATGGTGAACACCAGCCCAGTGAGCTCATGGTGTGTTCTAACTGAAAGGAGATAGTGAGGGTTTCTTGCAGACATGGAGATCCTCAAAAGTGTGAGAACTGCATGGGACAAAGCATAAGGTTGTAGT
This sequence comes from Onychostruthus taczanowskii, assembly GCF_017590055.1. Lineage (NCBI taxonomy): Eukaryota > Metazoa > Chordata > Aves > Passeriformes > Passeridae > Onychostruthus > Onychostruthus taczanowskii. The sequence continues at coordinate 2,983,838 of NW_024498685.1, forward strand.
TTTTTTTCATTTAATGGAAAGCTAAATGGGCAGGTGTGGGTGTGGCACAGAATCCCTCCTGTTGAGACTGAGTCAACAAGCAGAAAAGCATCTAGGCCAGAAAGAGCCTTGAGAGTGAAGATCAATAATTTACAGACCCAGCCAGGCAAAAGTGAGATCCATCATCTCTAATATAGCTTAGATGAATTGATTTTGACAAAAGATTAATAATTCTGCATGCTGTGATCATGTAGTAAATCACAGTGATCCCTGAATTCATTTCTCTCTCTCCTGTCAGGAAAAAAGCTACCACAGAGTTCTGCTAGCATTAAGAAGTGATCTACCAGCCAGAAGATGGTGGTGGCTGTGTGGAATAAATTCAGACACCAGAATGAATTAACAGGAAGGGAACACATGCACAATAAGGCCAGAGTAAAAGTCTGAGGAAGATCTTCTAATGATGCTTCTCCATGGGAACAGGAGAGGAGGTCACACCTACTCTTTTAAATGAAAGGCACTTTTTTTTTTTTGCTTCCTTTGATGGAAGTCAGGTGTTTTGACAGGTTCAGATTGAGAGGGAAAATACAAGACTCTGCACCTGCCACTTTCTGAGGCATGCTAGAGCATCATGTCCCCATCTGAAGGGATTTGGATGAGACAGGGGTAATTGTGGAAGATCTGCTAATGCAGAGTAAAAGTTAATACCAGCAAGTTTTTATGTGCTTAAAATTTCCCCAAGGAAAACTGAACTGCAGAAATGATGGGTTGAACCAACTAGTTCATCTGCATGGGAATAGGGGAGATTTATTGGCCCCAGACCTTTTATAATTTATGAAGGCTCTGCTTCCCTTCAAATCCTAGAAAATCAGAGACATTAGTTTATCTGATTGAGCTGACTCCTGGTATTACAATCACAAGAGTTCCTTTATTATGGAAAGGATGAAGTACCTTATGGCTTGATGAACAAGAGAACAAATTCAAAGTTAAGAAAAATATGTTTGAACACAGGTTGCAGACATTGCCTTTTAAATATTTAAGAGAACCAAGATCAGATGTAAACAAAGAAAAGGGCCAGAAGAGACTAGGTCCCTCCTTTCCCCAGGTGTTTCTTTCACCCATGCTCCTTTTCTGGGAAGAATCCATTCTCTTTAATGTGGTTCATATCAGATGTGTCTGACCCTCATACACGTGGGCATCCTGCATGGTGCTCCTCTCTCTATTCAATATCACAGGTTTGTGGAGTAGGTTTTTCCAAATTCAGCCTCATGAGGCATATGTTGCCTAAAATGTAAGTGACCTTAATTTGGTTTTGAAATGGAAGTCTGCCAATGTGCATGTTTGCAAACGGATCCATGGGCAGAACTCTTCTGAGGCAAGTTCCAAACAAAAACTTTTTGAAATCCATAGTACCAAACCCAATGCTCAAGACACTACCTAGCATCCAGAAAAGAAAAAAAAAAGCAACACATGGGGATGTTTCTGAAGTATTTGCCTCATACAAAAGATTGGCTATCAAGGAGATTTTTATGGTAGAAATGTATCAGAGGATGTTTATAAAAATGCAGAGAATTTTTGAGGCTTCTCAATAGATATGCCTTTCTTAAATGAGAAAGATAAAATTGTCCAAAATTTCATATCTTGAAAGAGTAGTTTTAAATAAAAAAAAACATGAGGAAACAGGATGCTTTTAGTTACTAAATTTTATCAAGACTAGAAATACGACATTTAGGACAAAGAGCAGTAAAGGGAGTTGACCAAGAGTGACATGAAGTCACTGGAAGATCTCCCAATGACCTGAAGGAGATGGTATGAGAAAAAAAAATCTTCTTGACATTCCTAAGTATACCAAACATGAGAACAAGAATGGGAAATGCATAATCCTGTAATATTTCTGAATTTTCAGAGGGCTGTCATGTTCTGAGTAAATCTAAATCATGGCAGACAATCTGCAATTACCAGTTCAGAAAGAGTTGTGCAAGATTGTTTTTGTTTTCTTTTGGACCAGAGAGAACACTATTCACAATGTTGACAATTAATGCTGTCCCAGCATTATCTCCTCTGTCCTTAAAACTTAGCCACTCTTTGAATTTGTCACCAGTTCTATATCTTAAAATAATACTTTTGTATGTGAAGTGCAACCCTGCTCTGATGGCATATCCGTCCTCCAGCACCCATTTTTCTTCCTAATCAGGATTCCTTGGCAGGGATGTGAAGAAGCTCCAAGCCTTCAGAACTTCCTCGTAATGTTCTACATTCTTCAACCAAACTTCCTATAAAACCTTAATATAAGAGGCATATCCAGCCCAACACACAAAGGGTTTGACTGCTCTTCAGATGATTTCACTCTGCACATAACTACAAATGTCTCATAATTGCTCAGTTGAGTGACTGACAGAAGGAAGGACATTAAACAATATGCTTTTTATGTCCATTTTTATTTCATGGCATAGTGATTGATTTTTAGCAATTGTGGCAATAAATGTAATTAACTAGTTTTCCGTAATGAACTATTTTTTGGTAATTTTTCTTGCCATTCAAATATTTCCGGTATTTGTTGCACTATGAAATTCAGTATGCGAGGCTGTTTAATTTATTAATAAAATAACAAAAAAAATTTAGACTACTACTGTTTATAGAATTAGTTTCTTATCTCTGCTCGTGAGACTTTAGATATTTAATGTGATTATTTTACAGATATAAAACATATTTTCTGTAAAGATTTTGGGAGCTTTTTCAACTTTGAAGTAGCTTAATGGAAATCCAGAAAAACAGCTTAGAGAAAGTTGAAGTACAGGAGTAGGTGTTGAAAGGAGACAAGAAGTTATTTGAAGGCTTGAAAAATGTCTTGCAGTGAAAAACTTAAATTAGAATTGGCTAGAAATGCTTTGATGCAATGTTTTTCAGCTGATAGTATCTATTCATCAAATTGAAGCTCTGCTGGAAGGGATCAATTTTCATATTTCTGGTTTTGAAATCTTTCCAGCAGCTTCAAAGTTGTTAAAACATCCTCCTTCAACATTTTCCAAATGAAAAAAAAACCCTACAATTTTCAGTTCTAAAAGTCTTCCTCTCAAAATATAACCTAATTATGCCAACTGTCCCTAAACTGAGCTGGCAATATTGCAAATCACCAAAATTGATTTTATTTTTTGTTTTCTTCTCTTTTTTTTTTTTCTTAATTTTTATTTATTTCTGACAGACCATCAACATTTTCGAGTTCCACGTTTTGTCACACTTTGAGACCAGAAAAAAAATTTGGCCAAATTGCTTGACAATTGGTCTGGTTTAATCTATTAAAGAAGGTTCTTCAGTGAGGCCTACGTCTGTATGAATATATTAAAGTTGCTTTTGACTGTGAATTGGGTTTGCCTGGCCAGGTTTTGGTAGCAGGAGGGGGGTTACTGTGAGGAGCTTCTGGATGCTTCCCCCACGTCCAACAGAGCCAAGGCCAGCTGGCTCCAGGATGGCATAGGCTGAGCCCCCCAGACACAGGGGTTGCAGGAAAATGTTTTTCAGAAGGGAGAAAAAAAATCTACAGTGTGTATTAGCAGCTGGAGGAGGGGAGTGAGAGTTTATGAGGAGCAACTCTGCAGACACCAAGGTCTGTGAAGAAGGAGGGGAGGAGGAGTTCCACTTGTGAGAGCAAGGTGCCTCCCACTGCAGGTCTTCACTGCTGCAGCCCATCCCAATCCCAAAGCACGTGAATTCCCAAAGAAGGCCGTGACCCTGTGAGGAGCCCACCCTGTAGAAGGCTCCTGGCAGGATCTGTGGACCTGTGGAAAGAGAGAGGATCCCTCACTGGAGCAGGTTTGCTGGCAAGACTCCTGACCCTGCAGTGGGCTTCTGCTGGAGCTGTGTGCTCCCAAGGGTCTGCTCCCAACAGCAGGGACACCCTGGAGCAGAGTGTGGCAAGGATTCCCACTGGAGCTTGTGCAGGACTGGCTCCTGTGCCGCACTCTGCAGGAGAGCAGCAGGGCAAGGGTGTGAGGAGTCCTGCAGAGGATGGAGCAGCAGAGACAGCGTGTGATGAACGGATGCAGCCTCATTGCTCATCCCCCTGTGCTGCTGCAGGGGGGAGGCAGAGACAGCAGGAGTGGAGCTGAGCCCCAGAAGAAAGGAGGAGTGCAGAAAAGTTTATTATGGTTTGATTTTATTAGTAACCATTGATTTGATTGGTAATAAATTTATTTCCCCAAGTAAAGTCTGTTTTGCCCGTGACAGTAATTGCTGAGTGATCTCTCCCTGTCCTTATCTTAACCCACAAGCATTTTTTGTTATATTTTTTTTCCCCTGTCCATCTGAGGATGGGGGCTGACAGAGCAGCTTTGATGGGCCTCTGGCATCTGTCAATCAACCCACTACAGACCATTCCCTGGAACTGAGGTCATGCAAGATCTTATCTCCTTGTTATTAATGTCTGTCATCTGCTGAAACAGAAGGGCACATCCAAACCACCCACTAAGAATGATCATTTACCTATTGTAATTCCTGATCCATGGCTAGGAATTGGCTGGAAGGGTATGATCTCCAGACTACAACATTTTCTATACATTTTTGCTTTTCTCACACATTTTCATGAGGCGTGGTCATTCAATGTTTGTTACTGAGAGATGCATCTGGATGTTTTATATTAATAAAGAAAATATTCCTAAATTTCCACCTTCAGCTTTCCATCTTCATCATTCTGCTTCATCATTCTGTCTTCAATTCTCATAAGCACCAGTGAGGTACATACTCTTTCATGGAGCTAATCCATACCTTTTTGCTCATGTGAAAATTTATGAAAATATGCTCAAATTGTCTTTGCACTTTTCCAGGGATTCAGTTTAGTAGCCTGTAGCCTGGAGTTATGGATACAAAGCATTAGCTGTTGAACTGTCAAAACTTGTTGTAACAAACAGCAGCAGCCATTACTTGAGAAATATTTAAGCAGGGCTTTGTGAACAATTTTAAGGCATATAAAAGGCTGTTTTGAAAAGGAAAGGGATTTTTTTGGTTATAATATTACAGGATACTGGAAAAATCAAATGGAAGCATGTAACGTAGAATAAAACTCCTAATTAGGGCTCAACTGGCAGTCCTAGTGATCCACCATCTCATAAAATTCTTGTGTGTCCATGGAATTTTGTTGCTGTGAAATCTGTTCTCCTATCTCTAGCCAGGTTATTGGATATTCTAAGCAGTTTTGGCAGCAAAAGCCAAACACAGGGCAGTCAGAGTAGCTCAGTGTACAGCATGATCTCTGTACAGCTCGGGGCATTTCACTGTGTTCTCTGAAGCCAGCTGCATTTTCACAGCAGAATTTTAGATACTGATATATCTGTGCTATCTTGGTCTGACACAGCCTTAGTCCAGAGCTGATGATTTAACCACAGAAATCTCTTATTTATGACAGACTTTATCTTGTTCCTATTTACACCTAAATGTTAAGGTTTAAAATGTTTCTGAAGCAGTTGGCACACAGAGTCAGAAGCTTGGCAAATCTCAAAAAAATTTGTACATCAGCCTAGCAGTTTAGATTTAATCTGTCTTCATGTGTACTGATAGAAAATGTTGACTGTGGTTTAACTTTTCCATAGATGTGTTCTTGATGTTCTAAATATATGTTCTAAAGAACTAAGCATCAACAACCTCTGACTGAAATTAAAGTTGTTGCTGTTGTTTTCAGCATCTGTGTCCTCCATCTGAAGCCAGTAAGCAAAGGGATGTGTACATTACCCATAAGGAGAAGACTGTCTATATAGGTTCTTGTTTTCAAAATTGGAAATCTAGATTTGGGAACAGAATTCTCATGTATTTTTTTTAAATCTCAGTGAGAATATTTGTTGTTTGATTATAATAACTTTGCTTTAGCAAACTAGGTCAATGTTTCTTACATCTACTGATCTCAACATCTTTAGCCAACAGTGGCTGGGAGGTTTTGGGATTGTTTCCTTACTTCCTGAGAAGGAAAATTCCTGAGAAGGATGTCTAGTATGTAGTGAGCGGTACACATACCTTGGCCTGAGCAACTAAAGAAATGTTTGTGAAGCAGATATTAGAAAATAATAACATCTTAAAGGTACAGGCTTGGATAGCAAAAAGAAAAAGAAACAAAAAACTCACAACCTTTAATAGGACTTTAAAGCTCTACACAGACATAATAATAAAAATGCTTCTATCTCCTTGCTTGTGTATTTTTTTTTTCCTCTGCATGTTTGTCTGTCACGATGCTTTTTGTTTCTAATTCCTTGCAGATGTCTCAGTCAGTCTCTTAGCAGTTGTCGTCAGCTTCTGTGGGCTCGCCTTGCTAGTGGTCTCGCTTTTTGTCTTTTGGAAGTTGTGCTGGCCCTGCTGGAGGAGCAAACCTCTCACCTCCAGTGCCAGTAATGTCCCACAGAGTAGCTCCAGCGCTCCCACAGAGGTTTTGGAGAACAGCGAGAAAAAGGAAGTTAAAGAAAATGGGAAACCTACGACCAAGGTGCTTGAAGCTGCTCTGAAAATAAGCCACACTTCACCTGACATACCAGCAGAGGTGCAGAGCGCCCTGAAGGAGCACCTGATCAGACATGCTCGGATGCAGAGGCAGATCACGGAGCCCACGTCCTCATCAAGGTAGGTCAGAGGCACTCGCACTTGCGGCACCTTTCCCAGGAACAAGTAGAGCAGGAACACCACTGAAAATTTCCAGGATCCTGGATTATTCACAGGCTTCTTAGAAGTTATGGGTAAAACATCAGTCATGTGAGTGTGAAGCCACATTGTTCTTTGGACACTATATTCTGGAATATTTGTGTACCTTTAGTTGCATAATCATCTGAACATATGAAAGTGAAATCTACATCTTCCACTACTTTGTAAAGATAACTGTTGCCGCTTTACCCTTTTGGGTTTTGATTACAAGAAAACATATTTCAGTGTTTTTTTTTAAAGAACTGCAAGTCTAGATTTTCACAGAGATGTTTTTTATAGATATATCAGTTGGTTTTGCAGAAGAAAGTTTCCCTTTCAACCAAATAAATGATAGACTCGTTATTGATGGCACATTGAAGACATGGTTTGCTGATTATGAAGGAATTAAAATTCCAGTCAAAAAATACAGATCCTTATGGACTGATCTTAAAGCTCTACAGCTTCCATATAGGTCTATAAACAAATGAAAAGCACGCAGCATTCCCTAGTGGTTTCTTTAGTATTGAAGTGGAAATCACAAATTATAATTTTGCATTAGGTGCCACTTTATATTGAAAAGCACTGAAGATGTGCAGGGACCTATAGGTTCAAACAGGATTTTCTTCAAACATTGTCAGTAAATTTAATGAATGGAAACAAACAATGAACTGCAAAGATCAAATCTTGGAACAAAAAGGGGATTTTTTTTTTATAAGCAAAGACTGGGAAAATTAAGGCTAAAAGAGGCACCTGAAGTATTGTGTAATGCCATAAGTTACAGTACAGATACTGTGTAGGAAGTAGCATTTTTCTCAAAATGCAGTTTGCTAAGGAAACACATACTACCAAAAAAAACCCCCAAAATCCCAAAACCAACAACATGAAAAAACCCACTAAACACAAAGAAACAAACAAAAAAACAACAACAAAAAAAAAAAAAACCAAAAAACAAACAAAAAAACCCTCCTCACATTCACAATAATTAGAGGCAAAAGGAGAAGGCACATGCTTTACACTGAGTAGGCACACACTTTGCTGCCTCCTGGGAGCCCCAAAAACAATGTTTTGCCAGCTCAGCGTGCTCGTTGTGGCGGTGAGTGCTCAAGTGCTTTTTCCCAGCTATTCCAGCCTCATGGACCGGCCAAGAAGAAGGCACATGAAGCTCCCAAAATGACAGCACTCCAGCCAGAGGAGGTCAGACTGACTTTAGCAGCCCAAGCATCTCCTGAATTGTGAGACTGTCCAGCTGGCTTTAAGACACATTACCCTGGCTATGCCTGGTTCCTGCTACTGGATCCATCTGCTCAGAACAGGAGCACAGCGTCCAAACACTGAGGAACAGTCCCACAACACTCGGATAATTCTGAACTTGCAACTGTTGCACTAAACACAGAGGAACAAAAATTGGTACAGTTTAGCATGGCAAGCCCATTACCCAGCTCACTGCTGCCTAAAAGGACATTAACTGAAAGAGTTTATCCATCAAATCCAAATATTCAGACTGTCTGATCTCCTGAATAGACAGAAGAAATAGCTGGCTGGGAAATGGACTTGAATAGTCCCAGTTGTACTATAGGGGAAGAAAGAAGTTCCAGGGGTATGCTCCAGATCTACTTCAGGCAGTGAAAATATTCTCACAGGTCTCTAGAGTGATCTGGACTGGGATCTAAATGAATACAAAATATTTGTGAAGCCAAGGACAGTTTTACATAAATAAAACCTCCTATCAATACCAGTCTTTCTGCAACCTTGTGAGGGAGGTTTCTTTTTTTATCTTCTCAAGATTATCTGGGTTAAATCTCCTCTGAAAGGGGCAGTTCCTGTGCTTTAAGTGACTGACTGTCCCACCACAGCCAATCAGTAGCAGGGCATTTGGAAACATCACCTTCTTTTAGAGTTTGGTGAAAAATTCTGCAACCTTTTACAAAACATGTTTAGAATGACATGTGCCTTAAAAATTACCCCGAAATTGTGATCTTTCTGCTTGTAAACACATTTTATCTACACCCTGCCTGCCTTAAGGGAGTCCTAACTTAACCCATATTAATTCCTGCTGTCAAGAATATCATGCATGAGAATGAGGCTGGACATTTAGACCAGGTTTCTGAATTACTTCATTTTTTTTTTTGTGTTAAGCCCAGCTGGCAACAATGTAGCAGCAAAATGACTGAAACCTGGCTCTGGTGTCCTTGACTGGGAGCCTCTAAACAAAAAGGAGCCAAAGGCAGATGCAGAGGTAGCACAACCCCTGTTGCACCATTTTCAATGCAGCACCGCTTTGTTGTCCTCAGGAGTCCTGAGGGATTCAGATGCACCCTTTCCTAAATGCATTCCATTGACAAAGGGTCGGAGAGAAATGTTTTCTGACTGAATTTTCTCCTGTACACAGAGCTCACCTGAGATGAGGCAAATTAAAGGTTGCAACCAGTTCTCTGATGGCTTCATGCAGCCATCAGCTCTTAATAAAATAAATGAATCCATGTTAAGCAATTGTAATTGAAGCATGAGGATTTTAATAAGCCATCAGAGCAACAATCAAAAGTGCCTGATCACATTTTTAAGATTGTACATTAGCACAGAGACATGTTAGTATAGGGAAATGATACATTTCTGTTTAGTTATAACTACATATTTTTCATAGTCCCTGATAATATGAAAAGACCTGTTTGTTAAAAGCTCTTTAGTCCTCGATACCAATTAACTACTACAGCAGAAGACCTGCAGCAGTGGGGCTTATTTGCAAATAATTTTGTTCTGTGTTTTTGAGAACCACCTTCTTCCATACTTTGTGATAGTATTTTGCAATATAGTTTATTGCTTCTATGGAAATTGAAATTTTCAAACATTCACCTGTATTTTCTGAGAACATGCTTTTTGCTCTTTAGTCAGCTGGAGAGGAACATGTTGAGCCAGTTCCCAAGAGGCATGAAGGCAAAAGTGAGGTGCTTGGGTTAGTTAAGGTTAAAGACAAACAAACATATCTGTTGGTTTTAGTGTTTGCAAGGAAAAGATTTTATTCTGTCTAAATATCACCAGTGACCATGCTCTTTTCTGGATTTGGGCCAAAACATTGCTCTAATGCCATCTAGGAATGCTAGACCCAGGTCACACTCATAAATCTCAAGTCATGTCATAAATCAGCATCCTATCCCTCCCTTTTGTCACAGATGTGGTAGTTTTACTGAGTTAGAAGTCAGCTTCATAGTGTCATTATGCCCATGAAAATACAGTTTTATATTAAATTTATGTACAGATTTCAGTTTTACTGAGTTAGAAGTCAGCCCATGAAAATACAGTTTTATATTAAATTTATGTACAGATTTGCTAATGCTCAAAATTAATTTGTTCTGTTATGGAAGGCAAGTCTACTATAGGGAGTGCTGCATGTAAGAGTCAGTAGAGGTTGGCATACCTGGATTTGCATATGTTGGTAGCTCTGCCATATTTTAACAACCTGGTTTTCTGACATCCTTGTATTTCATTATCACAGTCATTAATCCCTTTGTTACTGCAGAACAAAAGAAGATAAATATGTTGCCATGACAACAATGAAACATCTTAATAATTAGCAGACCAATTAGCTGTCTTGGCGAAACGCTGTGACTCAGAACAGATACTAGGCACTGTGTAATTAGGACTTTGGCTTACTAGAGCAAAAGTGCTGCTGATTCCCACAGGGAACAGCCATACAAATGCATTCTTTTACTGAGTGACATCTCACAACATCTACTTCAGTAGAGGATCTGAAGTGCATGAAGTCTGAAAATTTAAAAGAAAGCTCTTACCTTAGGAATCATAGATTTGGGGTCTCATATATTGCTTTTGCTCACATTAACCCAGGTTGTCAAAAAGGCAAGAGAAGTTGAAGAAAAGAGAATTTGTCATGTACCTGTTTCTGCTCAAACTGATGTATAGTCATCTTCACTGTTTCCCCTGCAAAGGCAGTTTTAGCCACTGTTTATGTACAACAGGGTTTGAACATGGTCCCCCATGGCAGGGGGATTGGAACTGGATGATCTTTAAGGCCCTCTCTGACTCAAACTATTCTATGACTCCATGATCCTCTGAGCATCTCAGTACAGCTGCAGGTGTGAGGAGCACTCAGGAAGGCCTCTCTGCACAGGTTTCCTTAGCACTGACAGAAGCAGCAGTAACACAGGTCTGCCTGGACCTCATTAGTAGTCAAAGAAACTAAAAAGATAGTCCCTAAACTGCTGCCTGCTCAGGAATTTATTGTGCTGAATTTTGGGTGGAGTTCAGCCCCCTCCCCATGTTTGGCACACCCATGAGTTCTTGTGCTTCTTGGAGGCAAAAGCACAAGAACAGCTGTGAAACTCCCTCAGGACAATATTCTACTTTTCTGACCAGTCATGGCCTTTTCATTCCTCACTCCATTCCAATGTGGAAACTAGACACTATGAATTCAGGGAGTTTTAACATTCAAGAGAGAAGAAAATCTTTCAACTTGTCTATCTGTAAAGAAAGAAAGGTGAAGTGTCTTACAAGAGGGGTGTATTGTTCATCTAAATTTCACATCCAAACACCTGGGGTTTTTTGAGCTACTTCAAGTCTAGACTATGTAGCTCTCCCTGCTCTGTTCTTCTGTTGAGCTAGGACTGCTCCCTGCACCTAGCAGGACTGAAACAGCTGAAAGGGGAAACATTCTTGTCTATTATGTAATAGCTGCAGATTACCCTCTTGTATCTCTGCTCAGCTGAACTGCAGCAGTTTTGTGCTTCTTGCCTTCTGCAACCTCTTCACTTACAGCAAAAATACAAATAATATCTATGAAATGAGTCCTGGTTGCTTTCAAATGGACAATTTGCATTTCTGTTTTAAAGAAAGAAACACAGCTGTGACACCTCTTGTTTTCAGAACACAACACCACAGGGAAAGCAAGCAATAAGGCAAGGCTACGTGTGGCATTAATAAGCTATTGATTGCAAAAAGCAGAGGAAATTCTGACAATCGTATTGTTCTTTAATGGCAACTAAGTGTGCTCACAGGAGGAGGTGGTAAGCTTCTGCAGCACAGATTGTTGGGGTAGGGAAGTACCAAGGAAATGTGAAAATGTCTAAAAAATAAACTGGGTAATGTCGTCATAATGGCATCTGCTGCTGATAAATGCTGTGAAGCTTTTTGTCCAGTGTTTTTATACTACTCTAAGGTTGTATGGCACGCCAGGGTTTGATTTCACTCTTAGTAGGAATAGCACAACTTTCCATTCAGATTCATGAGCCAAGATAAGCCCATAAGTACATATGTTTATGCAGCATTGTATTCAGAATTGCAAGGAATTTAACATACTGTTTCTTGCTAGTGGCACAGGAATCAGCTTTCTAATACACTGCATGGCAGACCATGGGAACAAAAGGAAACAAAAAAAAGCAATGGCATAAAATTGTTGGCAAAACTCTGAAATGCATTGCAAGCAGAACAAGATATTCCCAGTGCTTCTGGAGAAAGCAACCTGCACCTCAGCATATCAGATACCAAGCAAGTGTATATAAAATGTAGTAGGATGGCAAAGCACTATGCTGAAAACCTCCAGACACAGCTCTGCATTTCGCTTTCAGGTGCCTTTTACGTTCATCAGTGTGAAGGCTGGTAAATATTTAATTGGAAAACCACCATGGAATGCCTCCAAAAAGCAGAGAGTACTGATGAAAATTCTGCAAGTGCTTTTTTTTTTTTTTTCTGTTTGACCATACTTTACTCAGGCCCTAGCAAAGTGGGATCATGTGATGTTGGAACTGTCAACTTGTTCTGTGAAAGAACATGAATTCAGTTTCAACTGCACAGCCTGAAAGCAAAGTTATAAATATATTTATTTCTGGGACAGTGTGTGTCTCCTGGGCCAAGAAATTAATTCTGAATGATTATATCAGATACCAAGTGTATATAAAATGTAGTAAGATGGCAAAGCACTATGCTGAAAACCTCCAGACACAGCTCTGCATTTCCCTTTCAGGTGTCTTTTACGTTCATCATTGTGAAGGCTGGTAAATATTTAATTGGAAAACCACCATGGAATGCCTCCAAAAAGCAGAGAGTACTGATGAAAATTCTGCAAGTGCTTTTTTTTTTTTTTTCTGTTAGACCATACTTTACTCAGGCCCTAGCAAAGTGGGATCATGTGATGTTGGAACTGTCAACTTGTTCTGTGAAAGAACATGAATTCAGTTTCAACTGCACAGCCTGAAAGCAAAGTTATAAATATATTTATTTCTGGGACAGTGTGTGTCTCCTGGGCCAAGAAATTAATTCTGAATGATCATTTCCTCTCAAGGATGCTTTGAACACATGCAAAACACTGAAGGGGATATGGAGAGGACTATTTTTTAATTCCTTTAGTCTTTTCACTAATTTGTTTTCTATTGAGAGATGGTCTTTTCCCAGAGATAACCATGGCTTTTGTGTGTCTGTGTGTCTGTGTGTCTGTGTGTCTGTGTGTCTGTGTGTCTGTGTGCAGGCACAATTCCTTCAGGAGGCACTTACCAAGGCAGATGCAAGTGTCCAGTGTTGATTTTAACATGGGGACAGACCCAGTTTTGCAAAGGGGAGAGACCACAACCAGCATTGGGAGAATAAAACCAGAACTCTACAAACAGAAGTCTGTGGATTCTGATGGGCAACAAGAAGATGTGAAAACATGTGGAAAACTTAACTTCACTCTCCGGTATGATTATGAGAATGAACTTCTGGCTGTCACAATTGTCAAAGCCTTAGATCTGCCTGCTAAAGACTTCACAGGAACATCCGACCCCTACGTTAAGATTTATCTGCTTCCAGACAGGAAAAAGAAGTTTCAGACACGAGTTCACAGAAAGACATTAAATCCAGTCTTTGATGAAACCTTTCAGTTTCCTGTAGCCTATGATCAGCTCAGCAACAGGAAATTGCATTTCAGTGTTTATGATTTTGACAGATTTTCTAGACATGACATGATTGGGGAAGTTATTCTTGATAACCTTTTTGAAGTCTCAGATCTCTCCAGGGAAGCCAATGTATGGAAAGACATCCACTGTGCCACCACAGTAAGTAATGTTACAAAAACATTAACATCATATTTTCATTTTTCTTTTGTAGTTTTTGGCAGTGTACCCTGTTTATCAGCAGAGCCCAAAATAAAAAAAACATTTAAAAAGAAGAGATGTCAATATTTTCCTTTGAGCACAGAGGATAATGCTTGGGAAGATATAAAATTTAATTACCAAAAAATCTTCTGGGAGCATACTGTCATCTTTATGGCTCACTGTGTGTATATAAATCATATTTATTAATTAAATGCTACATCATGAAAGTCATTGCTTAGCCAGAACTAATAATATTTTCCTGTTGGCAAAACATCTTGTCCTGCAAAGTAACAGTCTATAAAGAAAAAGGGCCATCTTATCCTGCTCTTTTTAGGAGATTTTCATAGGTTAGAAACCTTGGTAAGGAAAAGAGGCTGAAAATTCTTGAAGCATAAAATGTTTCTATATTAAAAACATACCACGTTATATAATATGTGGTAGCACTGTTTTAAGTGCTAAAGCATACTCCTTTCTTAAAGTTAGAATATTAATGCAAATTTAGAGCAAAATCAGTAGTGTAGGAAAAGTATCTTAGATACCTAATATATCCCCAAATTTTGCTTGAATAAGGGATCGAATTTTCAACTAATAATCCATCATTTGCTTCTGTTCACCTGATTAATTAAAAAAAAAAAAAAGAAAGAAAAAAAAAAAGAAAAAGGAAAAAAAATCAATGTAGCCCTTTGGACTACCTGTGAAGTTTCTTCATTATATTGGAATATCTCACTACACTTGAGAAAATTAATTCATAACTTCACAGGCAAACAAATAATATCAAATGGATTGTTTAATCAATATATGATGCTTCTGGTTTTGTCAAGTGCTTATAAGTTTTACATATATTTCTGAGGTTTTGTTACTATCAAAATATACTGCAAACTTTTAAAAAAAAAAGAAAGCTCTCTTTTTGGAATTGCTAACAAGCACTTCTAATATTCAGTGTCTTTAAATTTTCTAGGCAAGGAGTCCACTGCTTATGATCCAAAAATTTCTGCATGTAACTGCTTATTAGGTTCCTATAATGCTTTCTAAAATTATCACCTGCTTTGGAAACTTCCTCTAATGCTGTTGCCTAAAAACATTGGCAAGTGACTGTCAAAGATTTTTTTTTTTTCTGAAGGTATCCTGTGAAGTCTGTTAGAGTAACCAATTATATGAAATCATGCAACTGGGAAAAAAATTAAAGCTCAGAATTTAGAGGAAAGCCATTCCCATTTCCAACAGTGATAGTCTCTTGGGGATCTTAGTCATCAAATTGTCATGTTCTTGTACCCTCTTGAATTATCTCATGTAGACAGATGGAACTTGATTATTATTTAGTTCCCCAACAGCAGGCATTTCAGTACTGCAGTTTGCTCATTTGTGAAGTGGAATGTAAAAGCAGATTTTGTAAGGACATAATCTTCATGTTATGTCCGTGGTGCATAATTGCTGCTTCTAAAGCAATTGGAATATAATTAATAACATCACTGGGAAAGACAGAAGTGCTTAAATATATATATATATATATTAAATAAGTAGGACAGTAACATTTATCTCAGTTCATTTATATCAAACACTTGCCAGAGTGGGAAATAAAACAGGTAATTCTGCTCACTACTGGCCTCTGTTATGGAAATAGATTTTCTGATTTCCTCATCAAACAAGAATGAAGCCCACCTCTGAATTTTACCCAGAGCATAATCTTTGCTTTGTTTTCTCCATCTCCCCTGTTTTGTAAGTGGACAAAGATTTAGACCTTTCCCTGAGCAAGGCAGTTGTGGTAGAGAGCTGACAGAGGGGTTTTTTTTTGTAGCCCAACCTTGAGGCCACATTTTAAGGAGTATTCTGTTTCCAAGTGTTCAAGGAGCAGCACTATGAGGAAAAGTTTTATCACCAGCAATGTAGCCAAGCCCTACAGCTACCCATCTTCATCAGCATGCATTAGGCCTATGAATGTCTCTGCAAATGCACCTGAAAGGTTCAACAGAACCTTAAACACGTGTGGAAGACTCAGGGCTTGCCGGTGTAGGAACATTGATCATCTCTGTAAATGGGAAAGCCCCTTCTAAGCCAAGAACTGCTGGCACTTGCATTTCTGCTCAGGGCCAGTGATAAAAGGGATCCATGTGGCAATGCTGCTGCTGAGCAGGTGAGACAATACTCTGGATCATTCTTTAAGCCTTTTGGAGACCTTCATTTAAACCTTTTGGAGACCTTCATTTATGTTTGGAACTGCTTTAGGCCTGGTTGATAACTAGAAAAGGCAATGGAGAAAGGGTGGGTTTCTGTCCAGTTGCCGAAGGCAGGGAAGGTTTCTATCATTATTATTTAATGTTTCTTTTCATTTGAGATGACAAATTATTTAATATTTTGATTTTCTAGAGGCAAACTGCTACTTTCACTCTACCCTAAAACAGATAAATATTAGGTGAATGAAGAGCATGGTTTCCTCAAGGGATTTTAATATCTCTGCATCCAGACAGTGCTGTGGCAGCTGCAGGTACATTACTTGTCTGACCTGCTGTGCCCTGAGAGCTCTCTGAGTTTCTCACTGCAAAGTCTCTTTGCAGACGTTGCACTGCACTCCAGGAAAGCATCTTTCTATGGGGGGTCACATACATTTGGTTCATTCTGCTGTCACAGTTAGTTCACAGAAGCACCTCTGCTCTCAGCTGTTCTGAGGCAGGAATGGCCTTCCTTGCTGCCTGGCAAGGTGTAACAACCCCCCGGTGCACAGGACAGGTGGTTCTGTACAGAGGAAGCAGCACAAGGAGCACCCAGGAGCCTTCCAGGGCATCCTGCAGCCTCAGGGAGTCCTCCCTCTGCCATTAGGGCTGTAACCAGCAGCAGAGCTTACCCAGAGCAGCCAGGGTGACAGGCTCAGACAAGCCCTCCACAGGCAGACGACGCAGTCATTATAGAGCAACAGGCCCCGCTGCTTCCATACTGTCTTCCACAGAGGCAAGAACAAACATAAACTTAATTGATTCATTTCCCAGGGCAACAGCTCAATCAGGAGCTGGTGCCAAGAGGAAGGAAAGAACTGGGTTTGATATGCAAAGAATAACAGAAGATGAAAATAAATATTAGCGGAGGGGACAAGGTTTCCAAAGGGAAATCCCCTCGAGAGGTGGTAGAATTAGCTCTCCAGCCTGAGCCTCACAGAACTTTTAATAATTTCTGTGATAGCAAGGGTACCATTGAATTCTAAATGCATAAATGAGAAAACAGACTGGTAGATTTCTCTTCTGTTATTTACTATCACTCTTTGAACTCTTGCTAGATGCCTCAAAACCAGAAATACCTTAATACATTCTTAGCTAATTTTCTCAGGGCACAGAACTTCTTTCTCCTTCCATCCAGCTCCCAACATTCATTGTTATATTTTATCCCTGATTCTTGAAGCTTAATGTCAGTAGTTTTTATTGGAAAGCAGAAATATATATAATTTGTTTCTAAACAGAGAAAGAGAAATCTGTGTTATGGGGGAATTATCTTCCTGCAATATTTGAGTAATCTAAAGGTCTAACTCTGCCAACGCATTTTTCTTTAAATTTACATACTATATAGAAGAACAGTTTTCAGTGTTACTAAAGGAAACAGCTAAAAATCTAGAAAAGCAAATGCTTGAATACCTTCTTAGGTAGCTAGAAAATTACTATTATTATTTATTACGGTGGCTTGCTCAAAACATAGCAGGAAAACTGAGAATTAAATTTGCAATAAATTTGGTTAGAAATCAAGTACAAATGGAATTCATGCTGCTGCTAGTATTTTTGTTGTGCTACTCTTACATGAAGTCTTTAAAACATCATTCCAATTACAATTAATAGGAAAGTAGTTCCACATATTAAAATTGAGATTAAGAACTGAAGTTGTTACTGTGGATTATGATAATATAAATTATAAATAAAGAATCAACAAGTAATTTTTTGAGAGAATCTAATTTCTATGCACTACTAATTATGCAGATAGTTGTTATTTTAACCATGGAAATTAATGACAGACTATTAACAACAAAATCATGTAAATTTTCCAGTTCCAGTAGCATTTGTATAGTTCATTGTAAGAATACAGAGCAAGTTGTTGTTTTAAGATTTTGTTTGAATTTCAAAACTTGAAAAACTAGTGGAAAAGAAGAGGAAACAAACATCAGTGAAAAAATGGTCCAAAGTTCACTTGTGACTCAGTAATAACACCTTTTTTCATATATCAGGTCCTTATAAGCTTTTCACCCCTGCTATCATAGGAAATCAGTTAATATGTTGGCATAGAGGAGGGAGTCTATGAAAGTTATTAGACTATCAGTATGGCAATAAACAGTTTTCCTGTTCAGTTCCAGAGTTATGGGGTTTAATACCTGAGTAGATCCACCCTGAACATGGAAGGATCTATAGCTACCTTCCCCACTGAACTTGTGGAAGTTCCTAGTTAAAAGTTCTCTCTTTTATTGAATTTTGTGGAAACTACTGAGAAAATTAATTGGAGTAAGTGGCAGCAAATCTTTTTCCAGCAGCAGCAGTTCAAAAACCTCAATCAGTTTAATTGATGCTCCCTTACAAGTTCTCCAAACTTCTCTTCATATCCCTTCCCTTTTATCCATATTGTGAGGAGCACAGCCTCTGTAGAAATGCTGCAATTTTTACAGGCCTATATGTGGAAATGAGAGCACTGGTGTCCATTGGGTATGACAGCAAATAGAATAGAATAAGATTTTTATTTTATTTCTGACTGTGCCAACTCCTGGACTAATTTCCCAGGGGCCCACAAAGCAGAGAATGTGGACAGATCCTAATGGATCCATCCTAATGGAAGTAGTGGAAAAATATTATTAGCACATTCTTCCATGTGGTTACTAATGTGGGATGAGAATTATGCTAATTTTAAAAATCTGCTAATTTAAAAAATTCTGTAGCTCAAAACCCACAAAGTTCACCAGAATAACTGATATGTGCATGCCAGACCGTTTTTTTCTTTGTTTTATTTTGTTCCAGACCCACCGTACCAGAAAACGGATGGGGTAGGGGTAAAAGGGTAGCTATGAAAGTAGCTGAAGCTGGTGGAGTGTGGGCCACTGTTTAGTGGTGTGTGGTGGCTGGTGGATACATAAGGAAAATAAGTGAAGGAGAGATATGAGGTGTCAACAAAAGCTTCCATTTGCATAAGTGCAGCTGTGCTCAATACTGGCTTTTCTGTACCTGTTATTGGAAGCCAGTGGGAGGCAACCATTACAAGAATCCATAAAGCTAGCTGTTAATTGAAACCCAAATTTAGTTCAAGAAGAAAAAGAAAAATCAAAATAGGTCGATGAAAGAGATGAAGTGTCATGAGAGTTATCTAAGTCATGTGCGATTTTCATAAAATATGTGGTATACGTAAGGCAATATGAGGATTATTTAAAAATATGGACAAATCACAACCACTGGATTGTGTCTTGTGAGTTGTGTTTTGTTTGAGGCACACTGTGATGCAGATGTGATTGCTGGGGGCAGTCTGTGCCTTGGTTTTTCAGGTTTGCTTGTACTGAAGGGCTCCTGACAGACTACTTGTGTCAATTTAATTATCTAGTGAATTACAAAGTGAAAAAACACATGAATTTTCCATAGCACTGAGATTCCAAATTAAATTGAATGCTATATTTAAATCTCAACTAAAATTAATAATGTTTAAGGATCCAGGGAATTTAAAAATTTTACTCATGATAATCAATGTGATTAACAAAGACTGTCATGAGAAGTTTAAAAAAAATAATGAAACAAAAGTTATTATGTTTAAAATATAGGTCTGAATCTGTACTTTCAGCTCCAAATTTATGAATCTCTAGTGCTCAAATTAACAAAAAAAGTGTGTGTGTGAAAATGGACATATCTCAGACATTTTTTTTTGCAATACCCACTTTCTTATACTATAATATATAGGTATAATTTTAATCTTAATTCTTCCAAAGAATATTTAGAACTTTACACAGTCACATTCCTATATGAAGAAAGACCACCAGTCTTGGCAGATCCTCAGAGCAGAAACTGCTTTTCTCTGCCCCTCAAAAATGTAGAGTAACAACAGAGTGAGTTTGGCAAGATTTTTGAGCAACACTTCTTTAAAAGTATTTTAAAATATTAGTACATAGTCTGTATTCTGCTTTATCAGCTGAGCTCACACAAACCTTCAAGTGTCTACCCAACTCCTCTTCAAAAATAAATGATAGAACACTCAGGTTCATACTCCCATCTTCAAAAATTATATTTTCTCTATTCACCTACACAGGCCATCTCTCTGAAGAAGAAAAAATTAGATATTTTTATGAGCTACCAATGGTGTTTTTTGATCCATCCCATCTTCATCATCTTTCTCTACACAGACCTTAGGTAACTTTGACGCACTGAAACTCAAGGAACTCTATTTTCTTTCCAAGCAAAAGACTGAGATCTGTTTGATATATGGATATGAGAAACAACCATCAGACTCTAAACTCAGAGAGTAATGCCAGCAGGAGAAGCTCTGCTTGAAACAGTGTTCAGATATATCAGAACTGTAAAATATAAATCACTTGCCACTGTAACAAATGAGTGGGAAAAAAATATCATTCAGTTCTTCAAGTTTTATTTGTTTTCTGAAATAGAAATTTTGGTTTGGTAATTTAGTCTCTGGCACAAAATTCTGCACTCTTTGTGGCAAAGAAAGGGAGAGGTCAAATAGCTCTATTTGTCCTGTGTGAACTGAATGAGCTCAATCATTTTGAAATTCTGAGAAATCTGAAATTCTGACAAGCATGAAATTTGCCCACAGTGCATGTTCACATGCTTATCAAACTAGTAATTGTCAAAACAAAATCCCAGCAAAATGACTGAACTTGTGGATTGACCAACCTGCAAAAAAGTCAATATTTTATTGCCACTGCAACAGAGACTTTAAAGCTATTCCAAAACTATATTCTTCCATCTAGTCTGCAATGCAGGAGGAAGAAAAACAATAACAAAACAAAATACAAAAAACCTCACACCCCGAAGCTTGTGATTAAGTTCATCTTTACTCAAGAAAGATGTGAAATGCTTGTTTCAATTTAGACAGAATATTAGCCTGAAGGAAGTCAATAAAACTGTTCACAGCAACTGAAGAATGTGAACAAAAGGCCAGTCTTGTCTTATAAAAGTAAACAATATATTTTTCATCTACACAGCAATCATTATTTTAATATGTTTCATTTAAAAATATGTTTGCCTTCTGATGTTAGAACAGCTGTACAGTAAATTCCAGCAGCTCTCAAACGAATTTGTGCTCTCAGGGTAACTGTAGGTTAGACAGATAAAATACTGAAGCTGAGGTGTTAAAAATAAGCTTTTCAGTATTAGTCCAAAAAAAAAAGTCTTTTGAGATCACATGAGCATGCTTAAGTGTGGTTGCCTTACAGAGTGGCTTCCCTACATGCCCCTTACAAACTCATATCCTAAGTTCTTAATACACAATTTTTTTTGGGGGGGGATGGGGAGGTAGCAAAGGAGTATTTAAAATTTAGAATATAACAAACATCCCAAGACCTAAACTTTTGCAGTGCTAGGGTAATTGTATAACTGAGAAAAGGAAAAATTAAGAACCCTTAGGTTACACACCTCAAGTATTTTAGCATCTAAACTGTATGGCAACATCTTATTTCGAGAGTACTTAGCACATGATCTCGATATAGAACCTGTCTCTTTGTGAGGATTATTAAAATTCATATGGAACCTATCCATCCTTCTGAGTATACTACCCTCCAAAAAGTTGTTGTCGAGCCAGAAAAGCTGTTGGTGCTACTCCTTTACTTTGCTTTTCTTTTGAAACAGAACAACCTCTTAAAGCACATTAAGGGCAGTAAAGAGAGCAACTTTTATGAGCATGTTCTTCTTTTTGAAGCACTTTGACAGGACTAGCTTTTTATACACACAACTGTGCAGAATTTATTCTCCTGCATAAATTTCAGTGTCTAAAGGGCATGTAAATGTGCATGATCTAAATATTCCATCAGATTTCTTTCTATTTGGTTTGATGGACTATGAGTGTTTTCAAGAGCAGAACTCAACATTCTACTTTCAATTTCACTTTTCCATTTGTGTGAATTCAACACAAAAATATCAGGAATCCGGAAAGTTTTGCCTCTGATTTTAATTTCTCAGTTTAGTAATTGAAGATCTTGTCTCTAAACTATTATTTGTCGTTACTCCTCCTGTACTTTACAGAAATAATTTCTGAAAATTGAAAATTGCTTGTGACTTCTTCAGAAGCATGTGAGGCTGTAAAAGAAACCTCTCTCCATGTTAAAAAAAATATTAGTTTTGCATGATCTGAACTGAATTTGGGTAGCATGATCAGGTTTCTAATAATTGCTATTCTTTTTCAGGAAAGCATAGATTTGGGTGAGATCATGTTTTCCCTTTGTTATTTGCCTACTGCTGGGAGAATGACTTTGACAGTCATCAAATGTCGGAATCTCAAAGCAATGGATATAACTGGTGCATCAGGTGAATCTACTTCTTTTAAAAAAGGCAGAGTCTATTCAGGAAGGGGATGAGTAAGAGCTCCTTGAGTTTTGTGTGTCTAACACGGCTGTGGGATGGAAGTAGCAGAGAATGAATACAGACCCTGTTTAGACGGACTGGCAGCCAGTGTGTCTGTTCAGAATGGCTGTACCTTTCCTTTGCATTTACAGTATGATGAAAGCAGTGTTTTCCAGGATCATTCAAATCTTTGCAACCTTTTACCTTAGCAATATAACTTTCCTACCACAAATATTGTTCTTATGCTGCCATTTGAATGCCTTTGAGTCCTAATGCATGAACTGATTCTCTGTTACTCAGATCCGTACGTCAAAGTGTCGCTGATGTGCGAGGGACGGAGGCTGAAAAAGCGGAAAACAACCACAAAGAAGAACACGCTGAATCCTGTTTATAATGAGGCCATCATCTTTGATATCCCTCCAGAGAACGTGGACCAGGTCAGCCTCTCCATTGCAGTCATGGATTATGACAGGTAAGCACAGTTCACTTTCTGACCAGAGACAATTCCTGATCACTGCAAGCGACTGCTTTCTGCCTTGAGCTTACAAGCAGCTTCAGTGTCACAAAAGATAAAGCCTCGGGACCTTTTCATGAAGTTTAAAGCTTCCACACCTTTTCAAGCACATGGCATTTTATCTGTGTCATAAATGACTGAGATGAGGAAGAAATATGGCTCAATTTTCTTCCAGACCACTAGGCCTGACACACATTCCTGTCCATTTCTGGGGGCTGGACTATGCACAAACTTTATAAATCAGGTATGTGTTCTAACTTTAAAAAGTCCCTCACACATCCAATTTCTATTTAAATAGCAGGTATTTGAAACTAAAGAAAATTTCAATGACTAAAAAGGAATTAAATGCTAATTAGGTCATTGAACTAAGTCACAATCATTTCTTCGATTGATTCAGTAAAACAATCTTTCAATATGTAACCTTCAGTATGTAACCTTTGGGTTCAGCACTCACTGATAACGTGTCTTAGGCTAATTATCTATGGCCTCACTGAGAACTGACAGGAAAAGACTTGCTTAGAGTGCCTCAGGACTGCAGGTTGATCAAGACTGTGCCTGACAGAATGCTGCCCAATCCTGCTTCATTCAAGTGCTATTAGTAATGAGCTCTTGAGATTGCAGGGCAAATAAACAGTGAAAGTCCAATTTAGTAACATCGCCCTTCAGATTGTTTTCCCTTGCCATCAGATTCCTGGTTGTTCTCCAAGTTCTGCCAGGAAGACTCTCTCAGTCAGACATGAGGGTGGCACCGTGGTGCCATTAGCAGGGAAGGAGCACAGCAGCTTGCACACTTTCAGTCCTCCTCAGCTCCTCCCTTCCCAGCACTTGCTAAGGGGAAATTGGAAAGCATTATTCTGAGGTGCATAGAGTCAAGGTACAGAAAATTACTTTCTGATATTCCTCAACCAGCTTATGGCACTGTGAGGAGCACGAAGTATTAAGGTATAGACTATTACAACTATTACTCTTACTTTTCACATTTTTGAGTGAACTTCCAAAGATCACAACAGCTAGAGCTAAGAAATAGCTTATGAAATTATGTCTGAAGCATTTACAGCAGGAAATGTATTCCCCACCATTTTCCTCCACCACCTTCTCTCACAAAATTCAAGCATGTTTTCCTTCAGATAACTTTGTGTATTATGATCCTTTTCTGTCCTTGTGTCTTTGGGTTGTAACCTTTTAATAGCAAGGATTATGTTTTCCTTGCTATTTTTATAGCTGCTAGAAGCACTCTGGTAGTGGCTAGGAGTTTTTGATGTTACCATTACAGAATTTAATATTACTATACTACCATTAAAACTAATATCTGTAATAAACAATATGAAAACTTTGGTCATGTGTTCTGTGCCACACTAAGCCAGTAAACAGAATTGTATATCAGATGTTATTAAAACTATTTTTTATTAAAAATAAATTCTTTCTCACTCTACAATTCTCAGAGTAGGGCACAACGAGGTCATTGGAGTGTGCCGGACAGGAATTGATGCCGAAGGCCTTGGAAGAGATCATTGGAATGAAATGTTGGCTTATCCACGTAAACCAATAACTCACTGGCACCCGCTAGTAGAGGTAAGAAGTAGCAAAATTTTCTCCTTGATATTGGGTGGTTTTGCCCCTCGCATTTATGGGCTCCTGAGAATCATGAAAATCAGTGCAGCACCTATAGAGCAGGTAGAAGACCATTAGCATAGCCTAAATCTAGTTGCATGGGTTTATCTATCATTTAAAAGGGCCATTTCAACAGTTTCCATGATGCTCTGATGGCATTGCAAGATTACATTTAAATGTTTTAAATTTCCAGAGATTTTGATAAAGAGCTTACAACTACTTAGAAGAGATCATTTGCAAAAATTTCAAAAGCAATCATTTCCTATTCAAAAATCTTTAGCATAAGCTGCTGTTGCTAAAACATTAATCTGTAACTGGCCTGCAAATTAGGCTAAATTGTGGCAACATACCAGCAGCTGCCTCCAGAGTTATTCAACAGATGTTTACTGGAAGCTTTTTCAAATGTAGGGGTGATTATATCTACAAGTCCCTGGGCTTGGACTCCCTCTGTGATCTACTCTGGCCGCACATTGTTGGTGTTCTGTACACAACATCCTCACACCTCTGGACTCAGAAAGATACATATTGAAGCCTCAGGAAGCAGCAGGGGCACAGAGGCACTGTTTAGCCCATCACAAAAGCAATCTGTAGAAAAATGATTTGCTGCCTGAGGCCATGTGATTCCCCCACTCTGTAGCACATCGCTGCACAACATGTCCTGTGACAGGTAGCAAAAGCACAATATCAAGGCTTCAGTAAATCACCAAGAAGAGTGTGGGGGCAAGGAATTTGAGTCAAGGCAGCAGAGAAGTGTCTTTTAGAGGTGCATGGCTCTGTCTAGTCTATGTAAGTTAGGAGATAGAGGTGCCACCCCTGTTGGTGAAATAAACCCATTCCTGTGAAGCGAGTCAGAGGCATTTTTAAAAGGTCACTTCAGGAAATTTCTTTCCATTATTAGTTCTGCTGGAGACTTTGATACCAGAGACTTTGATCCAGAGACCAGAAAGGGTCTGGATGTGATCTGGATTATTTTTTGAGGTAGTCTCTCATCCCCTGAAATGAGCGTGATGCAGAGCCAGATGTGATGACATTTGTAAAAATAACACTTTTCTTGCAGCTACCTGGCCGAGCAACCAGTTTTGATAGCCAGGGATCCTGTTCCTCACCCAAACCACCGCTTACGCCCTAGGAGCCAGAATGAATCCATCGTGCTCAGTGTCCAAAGCTCCCCTGTAGCTCACATCTACATCAACAGAAGGTTTGGATTCTGCAGATTAACTGTATCCATATTTTTAATCAAAATACATCTTTCCTATTCTAAGTCTTATATGACAGTTTATAATAATTTGTTAAAGTGTGGATGAAGTTGACTTGAGTCAAATATAACCCTTCCTTCTGCAAATTCATTCACCTGTTTTATCTCTGGCATATATCCAGGGTCATATTCAAGCAGTGGTTTGATGGGGCTTGTATCTTTTGAGAGGCAAAGAAACCAGAAAAAAAGATCCCTTAAGTAATTCAAAACTACTGCACCTTTTAACACCTAATTCTTTTGAGGGAGAGCAAGTAGTCAAATATAGCTCATGTAGTAAATTCCTTCTAAATTGCACTAAATCTTCTATGACTTTGCAAGATAGCACTTCAAACTGAATATTGCATGAAAAAAACTCACTGTTGTCATGTTTTGAGTATCTGGAAAATCAGTTCATTCCTTGGGCAGGGAGGAAGGGCTGATTTAAGAGCCAATGAGGCAGATCTACTGACTTCAATAGGTTTTAGTCAAGCCCTTCTGATACAGGTATGAGAACCGGATCTATGCACTTATAAGCTTCCAGCACTCATGATGACAGCTGCATCTCGACTCAAGTCAAACTGCAGAGGAGAGAATGCTCAGACGTAAAGGAATTGATTTAATGTGATTTATCTCTTCACAAAATTGACCAAATATTGCAGTTACCCACAACATTTTTGTGATTCTTGATTTAATGTGACAGACTTAGATTTCTTTGAAGTCGTTTGACTGAGTGCACAGCACACATGGAATTTAGTTTCTGGTTGCTGGCTGGATGCCTCTAGACACATATGCTAAATATGAATTTGAGATGTGTTTTCTGTCAGTCTATGGAGATACAAATCGAAATGTGACTATTTTACAAGCAAACTAATTTATTAGAATACACAGTGACAGCAAATGCAAAAATCTACTTGCTGTAGTCAGATACTTTAAAAAGCAGAAGAGAACTACATATTATTTTGTGGATTTTTCTCCAAACACTGCAGTTTACCTCAATCAGATAAATCAGACAGTTACTTTCTTTTTTCCTTTTTTCTTTTCTTTCTTTCTGTGAAGACTGTAGCACAGACAGCAGGATTGGGTCTGAGGTTTTGAAAGCTGGACTGTAATTAGAAAAAGTTAGGTGGTGGCACTTTTTGTATCTTTGCAATATATATAAAGGAAACAATGTTTTCTAAAACAACATTTTTACAGAAGTGTCATGCAGGGGAAAAACAACAAAGGAAGATTGATTTATGACAATGAAAGAAATTTTGAGAATCCATCTGGATCTGAAGGGAAAATGTCATGTTGGCAAACTTCTGAAGAACTATTTTGAGTTGGTTTAGCCTGGCTGACACAAAATATGTTCCTGAAGATCCAGTCCCTCCACGCCACCATGACTGATCTCTAAGACAGACAAAAATACCTTTAAGTGTCTTAAACTGCTCCAGAAAAGCTAGCAAGGCTGGTCTTAACATTACAGGTATATCTAATTCAAAAAAGGAAGCGCTTTTATACCTTGCCTCCTGTGCCTATGGACACAGCAAGCAAACAAATATAAAAATCTTTACAGTCTTTAAAAATAAGGGGGGGAGGAGGAAGAAAATAAAAGAAAGAAAAAAGGGAAAAAAGAAAAGGCTCCAGCCCAAGTTTCTAAATGCCTGTTTCAGGTTGTTCTTCATGGCCTCTAGGCAGAAACGGTTTCTCCCAGAGAGGATTGGTAATGCTGAACACTGATCCTCCCTGCTTAAGATTGTATTTTCATCACCATAAATGCAGAGCAGCCTTGCAGAATTTCATTCCTCCTTTTGCTCTGGATGAGTAATTTTTTTAATAGGAGAACAAACTCTCCTCTGTGACGTTTTTTTCCCTCCCATTGTTGTTATCCTAACAAAATTCTGTGGCCTACATAATTTTCAACATGATTCTGCAAGGCTGATATAGAAACAGATATATATGTATATATATATGGAGATTGAAAAACTATTTTATGTATACATTTATCTTAATATAAATTATATCAACAGTGGCCTTTGTGGCCTAGAAAATACTTTTTGTAATGTGGTACTGTAACAGTCAATAGTTAATTAAATATTCTTTGCACTTTTTTGCACCTAATATCCAAAAAGCGAACAAATTCACGATCAAATGTAGCATAAGTGTTCAGCAATGAGCAAGGTGTTTTTACCTATTTTACTGTTCTCTGAGTATCCTGTGTGTTTCATCATAGGTAGTAAGGTATTTCAAGATTCATTTTCTTAAATTTTAATTGTTGTCAAATACCAAAGGCTAGGCTTGTGCCCTCTTGTGTTATTTTTGGTATTGTTAATAACAATAGTGAATGACTTCTGTGTCTAAACCTGATTGATGGGTGCTCTACATCTAGAAGAAATCAGGCTGCAAAATCATCTGGACATCTAGCTTCAAAAATGATCCCTTAAGTATTTATCTTTATTCCCTTAGCAGTGATTAATAGAACTAGTGAAAAAAGATATTTTTTTTTCTCCATTATTTCCTTAGCCATCTCAAAAGACAGGATATGTACTCAGCATAACCCATCCATTGGCTTTAGAGCCCGGTTCACAAAGTTACTCCCAGTGACATCACAAAAGCACCTAGGAAGAGCTTAGCACATTTTAAGTCAAGGAATATGTTGCTCGATGCATATCTTTATTAAGGAATTATAAATATTTTAATTTGGAAATTTGGAGCAGTTACAAGTTCTCTGTTCCCATCCTGATTTTTTTTTTCTGCTTATCCACATTTCTCCCATATCTCATGCATTACCCTAATTTGGGAAAAAACAAATGTGGCAAAAGGCTGGTTTAAAATATATTGTAGTACTTTTACAACAGTTAGCAAATCTTCCTTTCCTAAAGGCCTAAGCTATTTTATTTGAAGCAGTTTACTGGAAACAGCACCAGTATTTAAGAATTGTACTTGCATGGCCTGGCTTTTTTTGTACTCTCACATTGCACAGGTGAGCACAAGTCCACAAAGATTGAAATCATGTTCTGCACTCCATGACCTCAACTTTGGACCCCAGCATTTTACAGTCCTGCTGACATGGCCCTTCCCCTTGCCCTCCCAGCAAGTAACCAGCTCTTTCCTCACCATCTTTTGTCTATGCTGGTCTTAGGGATATGAATATTGGTCAGAGATAAAGTGGCCAGCAACTTCCCCTGCAAAATTTCTTCTTCAATAAATGCAATTCTTTGGACTACTTATGTTTAAGTAACAAAATTATACATTTTTCTTAAAGAATCATCACCACTTCCAATATTTTTGAAGAAAATGTTAAGCTACCAATAAATGTTTTCATTGGGTTGATTTTTTCAAGGGAAAAAGAAATTACCTAATTTATTTCTGTGGGTGCATTTTTGGAGCAATATTAAGAAAAAGTTTAGTTAAAAGACTCATTTGATCCATCCTTTTCTCCTCTTTCTCAGCTTTTTAATTGGATTCAATGCAATCCCTTTAAAAATTTTTTACGTGATGATGTACAACATATACATGATAGCCTGGTTACAAGATTATTTTGCTATCTCTTTTTTATAAACTTTTATATGTACTAACTTTTTATTATACTCCATTAATTTAACAGGCTTTATACATCCAAAATCATTTGTCTGTATTTTTCGAGTCAGCGAACATTCAAAAGAAGGGTATTTCAGAACTCAGTAATAGAGTTCTTCTTCTGCTGGAAATGTAACATTTTTCAGAAATCCATAAATGTGCCTGCCAAATTTGAAAATCACCTTATTTGAGCATGCAAAAACCTAGGTTTGCACATACAAGTACTTGAACTTGCTGGATGTACAATCACTATTATTTAGCACTCCTGTTACAATAGAACACTCACAGCTAACCAGAAAAATGTTTCAGTTCATGACAAACACTTGACAAATCTGTACTGAGTGGCAGTTCCTTGATCTGAGAAGTTCATATGACATTATTTCTACAAATGAGAGGCTTGAAAATTTGGTAGCTCCTAAAATATGATGTATATGTTAATCAGACAGTGAGGTGACTTTTGGACAAAGCTCATGTAATATCTGTTGGACCATCCAAAATATGGATAAAATATAGAATATATATGAGAAATATTAATGCAGGTTTGGTTGGGACATTTTCTCTCTCATTCACACCACAGCAGAGACTCAGTTTAACTCAAGATTCACTTTCATTTAGCTTCTGAGTCTTGCCAGTCTAAACTGAGCTCTCTGAAAACAGCTAAACTATGGCAAAGAACAGACCCAGAGCTAAGAAATATGAAGGAAAATGTGACAGTAGACACAAAGCTGTTTCATGCATCTGCAAATGCCATGAAATAGAAACCTCCCTCCTGAAACTGATAATAATTCCAGTAGTTTTACAAATTCTTCTTTCTCTGCTATAAAGCAGGACAAAAGAAGCACATTCCTGAAGAATCGTCAGCATTAAGAATAGGAGTTTACTGAGGTGCTGATCACAGCCATTTGCCTTTCCCAAGGCAAATAATACCTTAACTTCTAAAAGTGTCTTTTGTTTACTCATCTAGATGAATATATATCTCCTGCACACGGCACTTTTCCTTAACCCTGGAAAATGGCAGGTTTTTAACAGCATGAAGGAAACCAGGAACTAGAAATCTAAGAGAAAGTGAAGCTGCAGGTGGGATTTCAATTTCACAGGGCAATCTGGTCAGGAAAATGGAACTAACACCTTCAATCTTGTGCTGAGTGCTAAGGGATGCTTGATGATAGCAGGTGCTCAGGGCTGTGATTTGATGTTTTATCTGATAGCACTTCTACAATGTTGCTGTTGCTGGGAAACCTCTTTACAGGCTCAGAGAGGAGAATGCCTCTGTTATTGCCAGGTGAAATTTTTTCCACCCAAGTATAGACTGTGATTCTTGTGTTCTATGGGGCTCAGTCCCCTGGAAGGGTACAAAGCATGTTAAATTTGCAGAGCAGGAAAAACAAATTTGGCTCTATGACATCATGGGGACTAGTCACTTTGTTGGTATTAAAGACAAGTGTTTGTGCCTTGCTGATCCAAGGGAGGACATTTCTTACAGCACTCTGTGGCTAAGCTGTGTTGCTGAGCCATGTTGATGCTTTTGAAGATCCTCAGCACCAACATTGTCAAAATACAACCAATACATATAAATACAGGTTTAAAAGGTTGCCAGAACACCAAAGCTCCCTCCTGTGGAAAAGGAATGATGAGTCTCTGAAAAATAAATCAAGGCAGCATGTTCTGGAAGCTGAATCTGCAGGAAGTCACAGAGCTGCTGTGATGAAAGTGGCGCTGCTCTGTAATAATTTATGAATACAATATGTTGAGTTGACTATTGGTCCTGAACCAGGTGAGTTCAATAAATCTACTTTAGGGGAAAACAGGCAGAAAATGTTTGACAGGGGAGTGTCTCTCAGGAGCAAATGAGTTGTATAAAATGTTAATGTCCATCTTGGTGGCCTGGGAGAGTCTGCTGATGCTATAGCCAGTCTGAAAAATGCATCTCATCTAAAATGGAGAAATCCCAAGCAGGCATAGAGAAAAAGGCACAGGAAAGATCAAGAGATCTGATTCAAAGCAGACAAATTTTATGTCTGAGCAGGCTGGGGATGCAAGCTAGTACTGTAGAGAAAATAGCTTGCTCTCCCATGAGTGGGTGGGAAAGCTTGAGACAGGACAAATATGCACATAGACTATTATTTTCAATTCAATTTATTTGAAATATTTAAGTTTCATATTTAAGATTAAATATTTAAATACCATTATATTTTTAATGAAGTGGAGTATTCACAGACTCTCTAAAAGAAAAGTTGCACATCCATTCAGACTGTCTGCATTGGCACAGTTAAGACAGGCACAGTGTCCCAAAGCCCAGCAAAAATTAAAGAATTGTGAAATCCTGCCTCTGCCCTGGAGAGGTGAAGCTGGGAAGCCTGACACAAAAAAAAGAACTGAAAACAGACCAAGGAAAGGATGAGGGCACAGTTATTGCATCACAACTTCAGGGTTCACAAAGTCATTGATTAGAAAATAGTGCCAGAAACATGGTTTCATGACAGCAACCTGCCTTTTATACAGTTTTCCTCTCTTTCAAAATACAAACATATAAGTGTCTTTGAGAGATTGCTTTTAAACAGTTTGGGATATTTTCATACCTTAAGAATTCAAGACCCTGAAGTAAACTAAATCCATCCATGCATCCATCCATGAGGAAAATAAAATAAAATTTTTAAAAAAAGGAGGGAGTAAAAACTTTCTGTACAATAAATAAAGCCCTAGAACATGCTTAAAATTGCTTTCCTGTGTAGAATAATGGTATAGATTTAAGAAGTAATATCCTGGGGCCTCTTAGTTTAAAAAGGAAGTATGTGTTTCTGATTGTAAAGCAGTATTTTCCTGCAGATATAGAATTCCTAGCTGCCTGGCCCTGTGTGATTTCAAATACCAGAAATGTTAGAACAAATATTCATCAACATCACAGACAGGAATTTTAGGCGCTTAAGATTAGCACTGACAAAAAGTAATGTGGGTTTTTTGGGACACTTTCTAGGTTAATTTCAAGAGAAATTGTAGGCTGTTGGATGTTTTTGTGAAGCAGATAGATTTCCATAAAAGCAGTCTGAAAGAGGAAAGAGAAAAAAGGTCAAGTTTCTTTTTTTCAATGTGCTATGAGTTGAGACTGATAATAGGATCAGAAGTGAAGAGGACTGAACAAGATATTTAAAATCTCTTATGACATCTGAGCCATAACAGGAGACAAGAGAGGAGGGGAAAAGCCTATAGAGTATGAAGAGAGCCCTCTGGAAAATTAAAAAAGCAAACAGACAAACAAAAAAACAAACAAAAACCCCAAAAAGCAAAAAACCTGCTAAAAGGCAAAGTGGAAAATATAAAAAAGGGGTTGAATAGTCTTTTCAACAGAGAAAAATGTATGTGTAACAAATATTCTAAACAGAAAGGGATTTTTGATGTGATTCTTCCTCCTTTGTACGGCCATTTGCAAGCTCACGAAGGTAGTGGGAGCCAATTTCAGAACCTGAATCTATTCTTAAAATAAAAACAATGCTCTGCTCCACAGATCTTGCTTTCAGAGGTTTCACACTGCAAAGAGCACTGGTAGTTGCTCATGACACATCCTATCTCCCTGGATTTTTCTTGCAGGCCAATTGAGGTAAAAAAAGGACACTTCCCACATGCGCTCAGACACATTCCTCTCTGGATGCTGTAATGGCCTCCTATTTATTTGCACCTGACATAGGTTGGAAGATCTCCAACAGGTGAAAAAACCATTTTTATATAATGTCACCTCTTCACCTTATCAAAGGTCCGGACAAAGAGTGCTTGAATAACCGATAGGAGACAGCTCTGGAAAAGCTGCTGTGGTACACAAGGTACTGGTTTTGTTCTCAAGTTAAGCCTCAACTAATACCACAAAATGGTGAACAAGTCATTGAACTGCTGCAGGTGCTAATTCTCTGATGACTCAAAAAATATGAAGTCATAATTACAGTGTATTTCTCCCTTAAAATCCCACAGGTCTTTGTGTATGAATAGGGTCCTGGAACTGAGGTTTCAGCCAAATTCCATCTCCTCCTGTTCTTCCAATTCATGGAGGTTCAGCAAAACAATGAATTCTTATTCCTTTGTCACATAGCAGTGGGTGTACTGTGAATGTTTCACCCTGGGAGTGGCTGCCTCTTATTAAAAATCAGAGTGATCAACAGAGGACCATTACTTCCCTCACCATGGTTTTCTGAGGCTTAATTGTGTAATAATAGTTATGAGGGAAATGACTGCATAGCTGAACAAGACAGAGAATTGCCAGCTGTAATTATTTTTGTCAAATCGGTATGTGTGAATGGGTGTGTCTTTCTTCTTTATGTAAATGGAGATTTGGCTACCACAGAAAATGAAAAAGGAGATTTTAGGGACTCTCCAAAGAGCACGTCACACTCTTGCATCTACTCCTTTCAAGCCTCATGTAAGATAAGTGTTTACTAATCTTATTTTTCCTTATAGCACAAGAACCTGATTAATTTATTTAAACCTACAACCTTTTCAATTCTTAGTCCACAAAGGTAACTTTAGGCTATGGCATCAGAGTCACTAATGAGAAAGTATAGCTTTATTTAGACAGCAGCCAAAATCTGCACAGCTGGACCTTTACTGCATTCCTCCGAAAAGGAGCCTGGCACTATTGCACTTTATCTACTTGCCAGTAGCAGACAAAAAATTGTAGGTCACAGCCAGGTTTCAGAGAAATTCTGAGGATTAACCTCTCAAATCCTCACTCTTATTCTGCCTGCCCTCAGGCACAGGGCAGTCTATGAAGTCAAAGGGCAGTTCTACCCAAAGAGAGCTTCATGATGAGTAATCTGTGCTGAAAAAAGAGATTTCATTCAAATTATACCAACATAGCTTTTCAACTTTTCTTTTCTTTTTTTTTTTAATGTACTGTTTTTAAAAATTGACTTTTTCTCAAGACAGAACATTCTAGTTTAATCTCTAGCAGGGCAAAAAATGGTACGAAAGTACCAATCTACTTATGCACTGAAAATAATACTGATGCAAAAAAGAAGTAAAAAAGCCTTTCAGCAAAAAATATCTGTGGCAGCAAAATATAAAGATGCTGGCAAAAAGGCATTTTCCTTTATATGTAACTTTTTCTGACTAGAATTAGAATATTCCACCTCCCTTTTTGAGCTATCTCAAGAAAAAACACAAAATGGTAAATGTATCTAATGTAGTTTTAAAAGTTATTGGAATAATATAGCACAATAAAAATTACCCAATTCAACCTCTTAAGGTGTAAGTATTAACAATACACATTCATTTATATATTTTTCAATGGTAAAAAATCTATTTATTACCCTATTCCAAATATACAAGAATTCTAGCATGCTTTCAAAAGGAGCTTTCTTTTGGGCTAATCACTTGCTACTTGATGTACCAATAGTTCTTGTATTGATTAAAACAAAAATATTTTCTTAATATCATGACAATAGACCATTAAATGTATCCAGCAAAGTCACTCTGTAGGCCTTTTTAATATGTAATTTCCTCAGAAAGCACTCTGTACTTGGCCAGCCCAGCACTGAAATCCAGCAGGACCACTGCTGTTGATTTCAGTGCCCTCTGCATCAGGTTACATGTGAGGATGTGTCATAACATCTTATGAAATAAGCCCAGTCTCAAGGCAAGCAGAATGATTTCTTTTACATCCACCATGGATTTTTGTCACTTTCTGGCAGCTCAGACTCTATTAGAAGTCTTCAGTGCATCTCTTTGGTATGAACTACTATTGCAAATGCTGATTTTACTAATACTGGTAGGAAAGATGAGCCTCAGCTGCCTGACTTCGTAAATAAAAATGTCTGGTGTATGTAGTCAGACATGGAGGTGATGTCTTTTTACAGATTTTTCCTTTTTAATGGTGGCCTGCAGGTTTCCACAAAATGCCATTTTGTTCTGTAGCTCAGAGGGTGTGTGTATAGACTAAATATTTGATATGGAATTGTTAGATAGCCCTGTTGCACATCAGATATAAAGCACTTATTTTCAGTCTATATTTCTATGGAAAAAATATTGAACAAAGTTTAATTTTGTTAAATAACTAGAAAACTCTTTCTCAATAGAAGGAAAAAACCTAGATATATATTTAGTATTGTTCCTTGTTTCTTTTTCTTCCAAGTGTAGGTCTAAATTCTTTCTATGCTTCTCTACTTAGGTTTCTGTAGGATATGTTGGACTTAAATGCACATGTCTAAGTATGGGATATGGATCGTTTTATATCCTAGAAGTTGGCAAACTGGCATCCTGATTTGGAGAGGCACTTCTGACTTGTGCTTTCTCCACTTTCTGGGGGAGATCACGAGGGTGCTTATTCAGAAAACCATGTGAAATAACCATGTGTTAACTCTGACCTGTTAACCTCAGCTCCCTCCATGGCAGTGCAGCCCTGCTGGCTGGGATGGGAGCGGGCAAAGCCGGATGGCATCTCCTCCTTGCCCTGCTCTGCCCAGCGCCCACCACCTCGGGCAGCAGGACTGCAGCACCAGCTCCTCTGAACCATCCATGTGCTCCTCCAGCCACCAACCAAAAGGGGAGTCCCAAAAAGCTTCTCATTCCTTTCCATGAGCTTGTAGTCCATGCTGCGTTCGAGCTGACTGGCTTCAGTGCGCTCCTTGTGAGAACTGACGCAGGGGGAGGGAACAGAAATCAGCCACATCTTTGCTTCAGCACAGAACATCCTGTTTTCCTGGTATATGCTTGTTTGTGGGGAAGGCATTCTCCAGAGTGTATGCTTCAAAAGGTAGGAAGTTAAAATGGAGTTCCTGGCCACAGGAAATATTGACAGCTAAAAAAACCCCACTTAGTATTTAAACACTTAATATCTTGATCTCTTAAATGAAAGCACCCAACACAATGTCTGTCAGGATTTGCTGTGACAGTGAGAGCTCAGAATTAGGCCCTAACTGGCCCAAACTCTAACAGAACTCCCTACCTTTAAAATAATCTTTATTATTAGATCAGAAATGTTGCCAAGTCTATGTAGCTTACAAAGAACTGCAGAGTTCTAAGATTTTGTCTCTTCTTGCTATGTGGTGTTGGCTGACCAAGGTCTAATATTAAATACCTGACTGTTTTAGTACCCTTTATTCAGTGTTCATGCTGTGACTTTTTAAATGAAGTCTGTGATTTGATACCTAGACATTGTTCCAGTCAATATCCTTGGCTTCTGCATTATAGAGACAAGAAAACAAAACCTTTTGAACTTGTATTACTGGCTTTTTGTATGCGCTAAATGGCCATTTGTGAAACTTGACAACATAAATTGTACTACTGATAGTAAATGGGTTTTTTTGCACTAGCCTTTGAGAGCTGTAACACATTTCAGTATTTTTACAATGTATTCTCTAGAAAGTGTGAATCTATTTGTCAGTTCTGAAAAAAAATATGTAACAATGAAACCTCAAAAATGTTATGAAGTGTACAGTTTGTGATAATTTTATATTTAAAAAAGACAAGAAAAAGCAAAGAGTTCATTTGAAATAATTTTATTCTAATTGTTTCATATGTATTTTGAACAAGAAATAAAGTGTTTAAAATTATTCACTTTTTTCTGTCATTCTTACAAAAGAACACTTTTCAGAGGTCTATAAAGATCTGTGGATTACGATGCCCCCAAGTTGAGCAGCCCTGTCTATATCCAAGGTCTTTTCTTCTCATGAATTTGTTACTCTAGAATTCTACACCTTGAAGAAGCAAAGGATACTTTTGCCACCAGAATTGCAAGGTTCAAGAGAGAATGTCCTTGAGTGAAAACAATTAAATCAAGCAACTCCATTATTAGTTTGTGTAATTCTTTCCACATTTTCTTCCATTTCCTGCTATGATATTGTTTACTGTAATCTTCAAAGTCATTAGATCATGTTTTAAATAATGGATTAACTATTCAATTTAATATTTTTAAAGTATTTAAAAATATTGAATAATCTCACTAAAGAAACACAAGCCTAATTTCCATCTTCTTTGTTTCTAGATGCACAATCGTATAGATTAAATAGACAAGAAGTTTACCACCATTAAATGGAAAAGAATGGCCAGATTTGAATAGGATTTATGTTTAAACTGAATTTGTGTTAATGATGGCACCTTATGAAGCAATGATGACGCAGGGTAGACAGGCTCAAGCATGGCAGATTTTTGCACTTACAAGGACTGTTTAAAGAGGAAAATGAAGCTGAAAATGTTCACTGTCAGTTGGATGTGATCTATTTCCATTCTACCAGATGCTTAAGTTCCATATTACAAACACTGGGGGGAAAAGTAGCATACAAGCAATAGACCTTTGGCAGAGATATGTAATTCTCCTGAAGAGAAATTAGATATATATATGTATGTGAGCTTCCCATCCTGTTTGTTATCTCTAATGGCTGAACATTAATTTATCCCAAGTCAAGTTTTTGCTAAGATATTAAATACAATTCTGTTCTTCTCTGTTTTAATTCAAAAACTTGGTCCACATCTGTGATTGAAAGATTCTGTTTCCTTTGGAAAACTGCTTGTCTTTCTCTAGCAAGGGTAATGTCATTCCAGCTTGCCACTGCCTTTAATCTTAATATTCTCCCTCTCACATATAAAATGCTGATTTTCATTAGAGTGATGGGCTCTGAGGGTTATGAATATTATAGTTTATTTTGACAACTTGTCTGTGATTCTCATAGAAGCAACACAATCATCTTTAAGATTTCATTGGAGTCTGTGAAATATAATTTCTGCATGAAGTCCTAATCCTTTTGCTTTAGTCACTCCTGAATATATCTTCATTCCTTGCAATAATGAAATTTACTAGCCCACAGAGAAGCTGAGCAATGTGTAGCTTAAAATGGTGCAAGAACCAGAAGGAAGCAGATTTGTCAGGAACAGAGGAGAAGAAAGAAAGGCAAACAAAGACCAGTAAAAAGTATATACGATAAAATCTTGCAAATTATTGGGTATTCTTGCACACATAGAAGCACACTATCTTTCAGTCACTGCACAAAATATACCACAACTTTAAAAGTGATGCCGAGAAAATCAGGGATCAGAAGTGAATCCAGATCTCCCATCTTCTAGACCATAAAACTCCCATTCCTCTACTTGAATTTGTACTTTGCATGGAATATGTGAGTCTCCCAAAGGAAAAGCTGTGATGCATAAGGAGGCAACAAATGATTTAAAAATATATGTGTAGTAACCTCTTATCCTGCTAAAACACATTGGTTAAAATAAAGAGACAGAAATATGATTTTCACATAATATTGTTTATTGTGTCATTCTGACAGTTGAATAAATGCCCTCCTGCTGCTACTGCTGTAGATAACAGAACCTGTTTTTCAACTCAGAAGACAGACACGCATATTTTCAGAACAAAAGGTCCTGAATGAACTCGCTCATCTGTGCTGCTTGGATGCAGCTCCGTTGATCACAATGCAGGTTACAGTAATACAAAAGGTTTAAAAAGTTTTAAGTCTATGGCATAATAAGGACAGAAACCTTTATCACTTGTCACATTCTGAATGGTGGCATTTTGGGAGCAGTGCAAGTGCTCTGATTTGTACATGCATTGATTTTGCTTAACATACCCACCCTGCTTAAATTGATCCAGTACTCTCCCCCTTGGAATTTCAAAAAGCATCAATCAGCCTAAACTCTTCTGCTGAAGTGAGGAGCGTACTCATTCACACTCAGGTGCTTTTTTTTGCCTTCTCCAGAATATATTTTTTATGTCCTCAGCCTTCAAAAAATAGCAATTCTCTTTGTGTCTGTGTTATACATGGGATCATGGAGTACATTTCCAGTTAAGGTTACCAGCCACAGTTTCCCCTTTTAATTTTTTTCATAGATGTTCTGTATAAATTCTCTTTGCTCTAGTGCTGTTTCTCAAGAAAAATGGTCAACACAATTGCCTTGCTCCAAAGAGTGAGACTGACAAGAGCTTTTTTTGTGTCTCAGCTCTAACATAATTTCCAGTCCAGAGCATTTGAGGATCAAAATTGGAGTGACTGCAGAGGACTTTCTGTGAGGTTTTCTGTTATGATGTGCTCACTGACTTTCAGGAACCAAGTCAATATCTGAGACTTTACATATTAAATGCTACATGTGATGTTATATAAATATAAAATATTTGTAAAGTCCTAACAATAGTGGGATTGTGCAGACATGTTTTATACAGAATTGATAGTGTTTCACTCATTGAATATTAATTTTGTCAGTATTACAAAAAAGAAATCCCAAAAAATATTGAAATACAGTAATGGATTTTACTTAATTATAGATGAAACTAACAGAACATAACTTACATTTGGGAATTCTTTACTTTTTAGCTCTTTTTTTCTGAGCTCTGAGCCCATTAATTCCACAAAAAACCTGCCTAATAAGTTTATCTGGCCTTTAGCCTTCATCTTTAGAATGTGTTTGCTAAATCCATCTGATTAAAACCAAGTCATAACTATCAGTTTTGGACATCTCTAAATCATATAGTCATTAAACAGTTTTTGTTAAGGAAACATCCTACTCAAAATCCCTGTGATACTGGGCCTGAAACAAGCTGGATAACCATCCTAGTCACCCAGCACCTTCCTCATCATTAACAAATTACAGCCAAAGAAGTACCTGTGCCCAGATTCTTAAGGTCAGAGGCCTGACCAGCACAGCAGCCAACCTCACAAACCTGGAAGGCACCAGAGGGACAGCATCAAGCAATTATTTGCTTTTCTGTTGTAGCTTGTGCCTCTGACTTAAACATGTTGAGGTTCAGACAGTGCCAGATGTTCTACCTGCTAAGGAAACACCTGGCTGGAGAGCACCACCTCCAGGCAGCACACTAGGACAGGGAATCAGCTGGCCTCCTCACTGGAAGAAGTTGGAGCAAAACTTTGGTTAGGCATTGCGGCCACTGGCTAAAAGTTGAAAGTAGGTGTTCCTGGAAATGTATGTCTATTTTTTATTAATAAAATTGTATTCCTAAATGACTGATCTGTTCTTTATTCCTGAAACCTGATAAATTCAATTCTCTAAGGTTAAAGGTTGGGAACTGAACCTTTCATATAAGCATGAAACAGTGGCAAGCATCAGAAGAAACACTTGCTTATCTTCTTCCCAAACTCCATGAAATCACTTTTGTGTTCAAAAAACTGTCCGCTGCAATAACATGAGGGATCATTCTTGTTGTCTCACAAATGTTTTCACTGGCAGCAGAAACTGAGTCATGTGCCCCAGCTGTGGCACAAAGGCTCTTAATGAGATCAGCATAACCATAAATTCAACTGCTATTCAGGAGGTCTCAGAGAAGCAGCCTTTGAGGTGAGACAGAAGGAAGAAATCCAGGGTAGATAAGAAAAAGAAAACAAAATATATTGTCAAACTATGCCTTGTTTGGCTGCTTTCAGCTCACTCCCATTTTTCCCTTGGACTGATTTTAAAGTGGCTTTACATAAATATCTCTAGCAGGAAAACAAATGTCATTCAGGCATATAATACCATTTATCTGAGCAGCAGTAGAGCTTGGTTTCTAATTCTTTCAAATGAGAGAAGGAAAGCTGACACTGTCCAGCCATGGTGCCACACAGGGTCTTAGCTAGAGGATTGTATTAATCTCCAGACAGCATGGTAATGCAAGCTAATTTACATATCCATTTAATTGCATAAAGCACTCACAAGCTTGTATAAACTCTGATTGTTTTGCAAGTGCACTGAATTATGTGTAATTTTGACTGACGTAGTCTGATAATATTTATGTGTGTGCTTGTCAGCTAGTAAAAATCAGATTTAAATATTTACATTGAATTCTTATTGAATTTGGATATTTAAGGTCTATTATGCAGACAAATGCAGGCTGCATACTCAAGTAAAATGATACCAAGCATAGCTTTCAGAAAACTAGTTGAACATCTGCAAGTAATGTTTTATAAGTGCATGCTATATGAGTAGCTTAGTCAGCATATTAAGAAATTTAAATCATTTTGAGGTTTTTTTTTCTCCTACCTCAAAAGCTACATATGTAACTAGGAAACTCACATCTAGATTCTTTCCCATTTGCCAATGAATATAAATTTCTATTTTGTTCCAGCTAGAGACCATACTTCATCAAGTACCTTCATCCCAAGGTGTGGGTTTGAAAGGAAAAATGGTATTGTTCCCTTCTAGGCATGCCACCTCTGTACCAATCAGCTCCTGTACTTCCCCCTTCATGGGTGACATTTAGGTGACTGGATTGAGCCTCACTTCTCCCCCCAGAGACAGGACTTGCAAAGATCAGGATCAGCCTGGAGCAGTGTGACATTGCATTGTCTTCATGGGGTCTGTTTTTGCTTCAGAAAGGAAAGCACATGTGACTCTTCTCATAACAAGTTATTATCTTCTCACATCCAGATCATTTCCATTTGAAATGATACTTTGAAAAAGCCAAGGTGAGCCCTTTCCCTACCTTCTCTACTTCACCACCTGAATAGAGATCACATCTCTACTTGACGTGAAAACCACCCCACTCTGCTCTGAATGACTACACACATAACACAGAGCAGCTGTAGAAGGTACTGTGGGATTCTGCTCTGACTTTCTCCACTGTGTAAGCAAGAGCATGTCCTGTCCTCAAAGCAACTGACTGTACCCAGATCCTCTGTTCCCTACAAAAACAGAGTCCCACCAGAACAGCTGGTTTCCTACCAATACAATTTTCAGTTGCAAGGGTGACCCTCTGCCTTGCTCATCACTATGTGCTCTTATTAAACACTACTTCCATCCTAACTAGACTGATAAAAAGTTGACAAAAAAAGAGGAAAAGGAAGGGAAAGGGAAGCAAAGGGAACATACTAAATTCCAGTGAAAGTCATGTGGTTTTAATTCTCTAAGTGTACCATGGCTTGTGTTGCTTGGGTTTGTTTATAAAATTCTGTGCTCAAATCAGCACAGCAGATTGCTAGATATGTCTAAAAAACTGGTTTGTCCAAACAAGTTGAATTTAAAAATTGAGCTATCTTTAAACTGATTGTGCAAGGTGAAATGCTAAAGGTAAGAATATATTGTTTCATATCTTCAAACGCTTTCAAAGTTCCATCTGATTGTCTGGTGAGTGATGACACTTGCCAAGGGCTGGTTTCATTCTTAGACTCATGAGAGATCTACTAAAAATATTTTTCTATGTTGAATTCAGGCTGCTTGCTCCTGTTGGTATTGAATTAGTCACCAGAATGTGCTATTCTTCTTTCGGTCCACTGGCACAGGGCTTGGTGATGTCAGTATTAATCCAAATGCCCTAGGGCAAGATTAGAGGAACACAGACACATTTCCTTCAGTTTTTTACCTAGGAAACAGAAAATCTCAAGGAGTTTTATCTTCTATCTTCAGAAGCAATGCCTGGCGACAGCAGTCAGACAAATTACTCTGAGTGCTCAGTGTCACTTTGTATTATTTAGATTTAATACATCAATAAGGCATCTTCCTCTGCAACATCCATTCAAATTGCAAGCATTTTGATTCAAATATAACTATGCACTCCAGAGAAACAAATGAGACATATAGATAGATACAGCATGTCTCTGCATACAAAGGTAGATTTTTCCCAGGAAGAAGAGTGTTCTTACTCCCTGCATTCAAAGGAGAGTTCCTGAATATGCAGGTGGATTCATTGCAGTTCCCAGTCCTGTTTCTGGAACAATTCCATCGCCCTCTGTGATAAATTAAGGCCAAGGTAATACTGTTCATTTCTTGTTTCTGAAGAGCACTGGCACACTGGCTGCAGTATCCAATCTCTAAAGGGTTTTCAAATTCACAGATATATTTATTGCCTATCAAGATTACTAAAGCCTTGGTTTTAATCTTGGACAGGGCTTTTCTCTGTATAAGGGACAAATGAAAACACAGACCTGGTTCATTTGACCAGGAAATTGCCAGATATCTCGTGTTTCTTAGGAAACCTACAGTACTTGTCCTGAGGGATTTGTTTTTTGGGTTTTTTTCCCCAAAATTCAGCCTTTGGCCCCACAAGAAGGTAGTAGGTGTTAAGACAAAAAAATTGAAAAATATGCAACTGAATCTGAAAATTGAACATTTGAAAAGTGCAACTGTAGCATACCTGGGAG
This sequence comes from Onychostruthus taczanowskii, assembly GCF_017590055.1. NCBI lineage: Eukaryota > Metazoa > Chordata > Aves > Passeriformes > Passeridae > Onychostruthus > Onychostruthus taczanowskii. The sequence goes on from NW_024498685.1 coordinate 3,027,022, forward strand.
GCTACAAATTCAGACATGTGTAAATGTTGACATAACCCATAAGTACTGCTTCAGTTTTTAGATAGTCCTGTGAATTTGGGACTATTGGAATTGGGAGCATGGGATTTACACTTGTGAAAATTCTGTAGTTTCCTTCACCTTTGAAGTTATTTGGCTACCGAAGCTAAGGATTTCCTGTGTGGGTTACTGAAGAGATGATGGGCAAAAATTTGCAAGGTAGCCTCTTCTTTCTATGAAAGGCCAAAATTAAGATCCCTGAACTGTAGAGAGCGTGAAGAGACCTCACATTTATGTATTCATCCCCTGTCCTACCCATCTTCATGGACAAATATTTTCTGTTCTGGTCATCCCTGAGAATACCTGGTATGCTACAAACCCCCTCAGTCCCCCTCTGCCTCCCTCAGTGCATCAGCTTCATATACCTCATCCTGCTGCACACCTATTTATTTTAAAAACAAAAGCAGTATCTTCCTTTTGGTCACAGCAAATGGAAGAATTTCCCTTTGCTGCATCTCCCCTTGTATCCAAACCTTGGAACACTACAAGGTCTCTGGTATATTTCCTCCTGGACTGAAGTCTCCTGAACAGCCACGTGTGGATGAAGTTAATTTGTGTCACTGACAAATTTCACCTGCTACATTGCCCCAAAACTACATGTGAAAGTAAAGTAGATTACAAATTATAAGATCATCTTCTTAGGCAACCAAACCAGAAAAAAGGCAACCTCAAAAGAAGCCCAGAACAAACCCAAAAATCTTAAAAGCAGCACAATTTAACACTAGCCACATGTAACAAGCATTTTGGCAATGCAGCATCTAAACCACAAAAAAAAAAAAAATATTTGAGCATTTATTACTTTAAAAAGTTTTAAAGTAATTCTAAAAGCTCAAAAATATATATAAATAGGGAAAGCAAAATATTTCTGAACGAGTATTCTCACTCTTACATTGCAGTTGGTACCAACATTTATATATGTATCAAATGTTCACTCATCTCTGCGGTAAAAAAGGCTTTTTTTAACCCAGAGAGGATGTTCCAGAGAGGGCCAGGTGGTGGGGAAATCAGGTTGAATATGAACAGACCCCACTGTTGGCAGCATACAAATCACTTATTTCAGGAGCCCAGCCCTCATCTTCCAGTCAAGTCAAGCTCTGTCAGGAGAGACCATGGACATAAGCACCATACAGAGCTGTGCATGTGCTAATATTCAGACCAGGTCATGATCTTACTTTTGTACATGTCAATAATAAAAAACTGGATAGTTCAGTTCACAGTGGTTACCTGGGCTAGGAATAGGAGTCTAACTGTATTCCAGATGCAGGATTAATTCTTGAATGAACAATGAGAACATTTGCAGTCATGAGAATTTGGAAGCATTCAATATTTCCTCTGCTAATTTATCAAAGTATAAACTGAAGCCAAGAGCCAAAAAAGAATCAAAATAAAAGCAGCAGGATGAAAGAAGTTCTTGAGAAATAAAAGAGAATGCTATACTTTCTGAAGATAATTTTTCCCTTGAAGAGAATTAAATTTCTCCAGTAGTTCCTCCTCACATATAAACTGCAATTTCACCTGCAAGTCTGAAGTTCTGTCTGTGTTTCTCCACCAAAGATGCTAACATTTGTGCCAGCAAGGGCTATACAGAAAGATTCCCAATAGATGACTCCTCCAAAAACACTGTATCTAAAACTACTGAAGTTCAATTTGATTTGGTCAATAAAATGAAAATGAGTCCTCTGCCAAAGAGCTAAACTGATTTGGTGCCTTTTGAGACTTTTAAGAAAAGTAAACATATCCTTCTTGGATGTGTTCTTCAAAGCCCCTTATATACCCAGAGTTTCTCATGTAATCAATAATAGATGCAGGTAATATGCTGCTTTATCTGTTTTCCACAATTCGCCTATGGATACCTGGCTATGGTAGTAATCTTGATAATCACAGCTGACATTTCACTGTGTGCCTAAAATCAGATATTTTTCTAGGTGAAAAAAGAAATCCCTGCCTTGCCATGTGTGGGATTGTTTGATAGGTCCTTTCTGTCACTTAGTCCACGGTGAGTTTTATCTAAGATTAGCATCTTGTAAAAGGTGATGTGCAGGTTTTACAGACCAACATCAAGGCCACTGTACAAACAGCCCAGTTTAGCAAAGAGATTTTGTTACCATCCCCAATGCACAGATATCTGCTATGCAGTTGTGACCTTTTACAAAGACTCATCTAGTGAGCAGTTGTGGATAATTGAATTCTGAACTTGCTGTCACATGTGAGCTGACACATACTTATTGCAACAGATCTGCCATTCATATTGTGTCAGGTGAGCATGTGATATTCTTGAGTGTGCAGGGACAAACAGACTTTCTGAAGACCCAGATAACTACCCCAGCAGAAATTTTATGGAAAGCAGTACTTGGAAAGAAGACTAAATTTCTTTTCTACAGTTTGGCTTTTGTTTTGCTTCTATCAGAAAAAGAAATAACGTGGTTGTCCTGGCTCTCAGGCTATCCAGTGTGAGAGCAGAGGCTGACTTATTTCCCATCTGACACTGACATTTTGGGCCCGAGTGTAGTTCCTTGCAACAATTTCCTTCCTTACCTTGGCATTGCTCTGCACTGGGTCTTGTATTATACCTGCATTTTCATGATTACCTGATTCAAATTAATTGGTTCTTGACTCACCTGAGGAACATAGAGTCCTACACAAAGAAAGTTACATCTGATGTTACTGTATTTGTCTATATCACTACTGCAAATAATGGACTCAGCTAGAATAATCCCCACCTCTGTTGCTCTTAGGGCCAATGTGCTAATGCACAGGCTAGAGGATCTCTGATTGCCCGCTGTCTCTGGCCCATTTGGTCTTAAAAATGCACCAGCCAATGTGAGGCAAGCACGTAAAATTTATGTCAATAAATTTAATCCTGTTCTTAAAAGGAAGGCACAAATGTAATTTTGCATTCTAATTTATTTGGATTCATTTGCATGCTCTTTCTCCTCAAATACATGGTGTCAAACAAGCATCCGTGTAATTTACTTTAGTCACTAACTGCAGCTATTTGCAGTGACTAATATCTTGTTGCCCATCAGCTGGGCTATTACAATGCCAGATATGCTAATTACTTCCTTGAATGTGCAGTACAAAATGTGCTTGGCTTGAAACCACTCTTTAGACAAGTAAAGCACGTTGGTTTTCTTTCCTGGCAGTTTAATTGCACAACTGTCAGCTGCATCAGAGCAAACATCTTTTCTTCCCTCATCCTTCATGCCTTGGTCTGTCTTCTTGCAGTGTGCTTGCAATTGCTAAGCAAGTAAATAAACACAACTAAACAAACAAAAAACCCAAGAAAAATGAAAAAACATTTACAGTTTATAAAGCCATATATGTAGTCTAAATATATATAAATACAGTTGAGTAACACAGTCTTCAGGAAAAATAAAGGAGAAATCATTTCGAATAAGCCAAATTTCTGTAAGTATTTTTGGTATGTCCATGCCATGGAGTTTACAAAGGCCATTGAACACTTTCACAACAGAGGCAGTGTTTGATCTGCCTACATCAAGTTTCAGTCATCTGTGTGAAGGTCTTCCAGAGAATTTAAAAACTACTTTACAAGTGAGTAGGGATGGAGGTCAACTGACTGTCTGACTGCTCCAGTGTCACCCATAAATACCCAAAGGCTGGAGCAGCAATGTGGATCATGGAGGGACATGGATAAATGTCAACACAGCCATCTCAAAAGTTCCTACTTTTTATGAATACCACAAAAAAACAATTCATGCATCTAAACTAGCTAGAAATAACTAGTTTTTATAATTTTAGATGCTCAGAATAAGAGTTTTGGCTCCAATCAATGCACTTCCACTATTTTAAAAGTAGTTGTGCTTTAAAAAAGTTTTTCTCCTGCTCCCTATCTCCCTTGTTCTCCAGACAAAAATAGGGAATTCTCAGAGTTCAACCTTAAAGTTTCTGTTTTAGAAAACCACCATGATCAAGGCCAAATTTTTCATCCTTTTTATCTATCCACAGGGGTACCACTTGTCCAAGGAAAAAAGTCTTCATGTATAAAATACCCAAAAAGCTTTTAACTCTTTGTCTGGCCCCAGTCTCCATCCAAACTCTGTGTGCTGATGTCCTGTGACCATGACAAGTGGACAAGACAGTCTATTGTTGCTTCCTGCTGGAAAAAAAATGGTGGTAAGGGATGAAAAGACAGCTGTCTGTATTCTCTTGAAATTCCAACTGAGCATCAGTTGCCAATAAAGTCAATATGGACATGAGACGCCAAATATCCAGAACATGCTGGGTGTTGAAGTAGCTTTGAAGGACAGCTATCTCAGATGCAATATTAACATAGACCTGACCCTTTCTCTGGATTGTTCATGCTTACACAGCCCAAGAAAGGCCTTAATATTTATCCTTAAGAAAATGAATACTTTAAAGTATATTTTTTTTTCATTTCATTCTGCTTCTATGTTGAAACAGAAAGGATCTCTGAACTTTGCTTCTTAAGAATGTTAGCATCTCTGCAGCCAGACTGAATCCTCTCTGATGTTGCTCAGATCCTCTGTACAAGCTTGCAGATGTCTTCTGAAGTGTTTCTTTCTTTGAAGTTTGTGTGTCTTTCACATACCCTCCATGCTGATAGGTTGATAGTGTACACCTTGCCTCGGGCACATCGAGCCGCCTTCAGGTAGACAACAGCTTAACAGTGCTCCAGCAGTCTAGCATAGCTAGAAAAAAAAAATCCACAAAAATGAAGGCATACATTACACTGCGGTTCAAGGGGGAGAGGGAGAGAATGGTGGGAAATGGCTTTTGTCACTGCTTTTTTGTCCCACGTTCAGCTGCCATGCCCTGCAAACCATATGAGCAGTTGCCAGTGAGGCCACTCTGGTAGTTCAGAGTAGTTATGACCACTACAGGTACAGCAAAAACTCTAAATGAAAACTGTGCCCAGCCAAGGAATCCACATTTTAAAAACTTCCTGTTTCACCTAGAATCTTAATTTTAATGTGAAATGGTAGAAGACCTTAAAAGGAGAAAGAGAAAAAAAAATCCTCAAAAAGCCTCTAAAAGGAGGTTATTGGATGTGTTCCTTGTTCACTTGAAATTAATTAGACTTCAGATTTCTGTGTGTCTCTCACATGCTCCTGAATTCCAAAAATAAAATGCTGGGTTAATAGGCACAAAAACAAGAAATAAAGAGAGCAAAGTTATTGTAATGTGGTTGCCCTGATGCATTTTGTCCTGTAAATGAAGCCTTGTCAATCAAGATAAAAGAAGGATGTTATTTCTGCTTCTGCCATTGTTAAATTGTGCTAAGAAGACTGGAAGTGTGAGCCCTGTGCATTCAGCACTGGAGGTGCAACTCATTAAAGGCACATTTGGCACTTTTGCTTATTACAGTGTCATCATGGGTCGTTTCCCATTGTGTACTTTCAAAAAGGTGATTGTCAGATACAGAAAGAGAAAGAATAAGCATCAGCTAATTGACTGTTCACACAGCCAAATAATTGGCTTCACTGGAAAAGGTAAAAAGAAATAAACTTGAATGAATAGAATTTCTAAAGTTCTACAGAGGGCTGATCTATGCAGAACTGAAGTTTTGTGTTTACATGAAGGCTGGTGTCTCAGACAAAGCCAGTCACTGCACCAGTGAGTCAGTGGTGAACTAAGCCAGCACCGCGTGGATTTGGGAGCAATGTGTTGCCACATGTGTCAAAGAAAATCCTTCCCTGCATCCAAGTGCTGCTCAAGTGTAAAATTCTAGGAGTCAATTCTGTTCATCTTAGTTTGCTCCACAGTGATATTAAAGCAGCCAGAAGCACTGGAACAGATTAGGCACATTTTCCTCACAAACTCTGGCCTCATCTCAAGTGCCTTCCTCCCTGGTATGTATGTGGAAGATGGAGACTGAGTGGCAAGCAGCTACAAGGTTTTATCTGTAATAAACTTCTCTTTAATTAAGGCAGTTCTGCTTAGCAGGCAAATCTGGGCCCTTTGCTGTTTCTGAATGGTACAAGGGGTGTGTTAGCATTGAGGTCCTTCTGTCTTTCCCATCTTCACTGTAAACACTTATCATAGGCATGCAAAATCTCTGCTACCAGATGCTACCTGATCCTCCTTCAAGTGGAAGAGGTGTTTGACTTTTGCACAGTTTTGTTTCTATCCTTATAAATAAAAGGTCAGCCCATACCTGAATCTCTTTTGTGTACCATGATAACATGGCACAGGTTTCACTGAGAGTAACAGTTATGATAATAAATGAGGAATAAAGACATCAAGAAATCAGTAAGAAAAAATTATACGAATCAACACTGGGAGGAGGTGGGGAAAAAAGAGCATAGAAGAATGGGCAGGTAAAATGCAACTATGTCATATAGGAAGGCTTTCATGGTGTGAAAGAAGTGCCCAAATCAGGTGAACCCAATTCTTTCATCAAAAGATGTCCTTTGTACCTCTCCTCAGCAGTTGTCTCCCTGCCCGACCTCAGGGAGCCAAGACACAGAAGGGTCCTCTCCACTCCTGGGACTCTGCAACACTGTGCCAACCTGAGTGGTTTAATGGAACATGGATAACTTTCCAAAACAAAATTTGAAAAGGAAGAGGAGACTTGCTTATGAGCAACACAGCTTTATCATGGACAGTGGATGACCCTCAAGAGGACCTTTCTTAAAACTACAATTTGAAGTCAGTACTGTTCTACATCTATCATAAGTAAGTTTTTTCTATTTCTCCTCTAGAGAAAAACACTAGCAATAATTTTTTAATAAATATTTGAGTCATAGCAGTTCCAGTCCAGTCTTGCCCTTCTAGCAGAGTGATGAGAAACTTTAACATCCTTCCCTGCTGGTTTGCTGTAGATTCCTTTATTTTCTGTTTATTACTATTTCGCTTTCAAATGAAATGGTAATGGTAGAAACTCAGCACCAGTTTTATGACTTCAGCTTCTTCTGGTTTCTATGTTGCCAGTTTTACTGTTAGATTGTTGTGAGGCTACAAATAATCCTGGAGTTTGGGGTTGGGCTTTTCGTTTCATTTATGAACAATGTCATGAAACTGAGCTGCATTCCATAGCCAACTCAAATCCACTGACTACAGTGAACATTTGGCCAGAAGTCATGGCAGGATCTAATGCACAAAGCTGAAGACTATATACTATGTATCTTAGCTAAAATGTTTTCATTTGACAGCTCTGCAGAAAATGTCTTTGCTAGAGGTCAAACAATTCATTTCGTAAACAACTGATCTGAAAATTAACTGCATAATTAGCAGTTTGTGTGCATTGTAAATAATGTTTAACTTCAGACAAAAATAGCTTTAATTGACATGAATTTCCCGAATCCTCCAACAAGACTGGAAACTGACAAGGGACTGAGAGGCATCGGCAGAAAAGTCTAAGGAAAAGGTATTTACTAATGTTCTTTTATTTATTAACAGTTTGGGATGCTAATAACACAAACCTTCACTTTGCCAGTCTGGGAACTATCAGACATGGACTTCATTAATTTTCTGTCTTTTTACAGTCACCTCTAATTTCTCTTAGTTACTGGGATCTCTAAGTATCCTCCAGCATGCAGAACCTAAAAGTCTTCCATTGGAGGTGGAAATATTTACATAGAAAGTTTAAGCTGGAAGACCCACTTTTCTTACCTCTGTCCCTTATTTATGTCTTTAAAGTCAATTTCTTGTCTCACATAACTGTAAAAATTAAAAAATTATCTGATCATTGCAAGAAGACAAAAGAAGGCCCCAGAGTCATCCCAGAATGCCTTCAGCTTTCTCTGCAAAGCACAAGGAGAATTTGAACCTCAAAGGAATATATATATGAAAATTATAGTTCCAGGATATTTTACATTATTTTATTAGGATATAAATCGATAAACCAAAAAGCTTGCCTAAAGACTAAACACTGGAAAAAATAGTGACAGAAGCTGGAGTTTAACACAACAGAACCCAAAGTTGCAGCTTTCAAAACATGGAAAGCTGGGTGTTGAAATTTGAATTGTCAGATAGAAACTTTCTTTCATTGCTTTGATACCAATTGTATATTTTTTTCCCCAAGCCCTGATTTCTATGTGGCAGAGGTTCCATGGGAAACAGCAATTTTCTTAAAAAGTTAATAAAGTTTATAGCAAAGTTGTCCTGAGTTGCTCTTTTACTTTCCTAACAGCAGGGACAGAAATTTTGTAAAATAGGGACCTCAACACCAAAGTCTAAATTTTATTAGCTATGATTTTCAGATCTGGACTGTTCAAATGTGGATTCTGACATTGCCTTCTTAGACCTGCATTTGGCAATTGTTTGACCAGATTCTCTGACAGAACAAATATGCAAACACAGCTAAGTTGGTAATACAATGCAGGGTGACACTGAGAAAAACTTCCTGGCAGCAACAAAGATGCTCTTGACTGCCTATATTTTCCAAAAAACCTGAAAATCAAAAAAAGTGGATATGTGATGGCATGAGGTATCTACATTTTCCCTTGGACAAAACAGCAGCTTTTCTAAAGTAGAAGCAAAAAATGACAGAATACAAACATGAAAGCACACAAGGGAAGAAAAAACAATAAAAAATACTTGTGTCCAAGTGTTTAGGTATTTATAAAGTATATATATTATACAGTTTTTATTTATTATGTATGGGATTTTGATGTTCTTTGAAGTTTTGTCTGTTGTTTTCTCGTTTTCCATTTAAAGTGTCAAATTTTCTTTAAGAGGTCCCTAATTTTTAAGTGAAACAGCAATATTGCATTCATTTCCTTGACTATTTGTGTAATAAATTAAATAAATATTCTAGGCACCTTATATAAAATAAACCTTTCAAACACAGGACCTAGAGGTAAGTGCATAATAGTAAGTCAGTTTTTTTAAACAACTCTCCCTTTGAGTCAACCACTTTCAAGTAGAGTGGTTTAATTTACACACAGAAGGACCCTTTAGGGAAGGAAAATCTTGTAGAAGCTGTCTGGATAGATACTTCCTTCTTTCATTTACTTCCCCATGGAATAACACACTCCTTTTCTGCACAGTCAATAGGTTTTTATGAAGTTTCCTTGAGTGAAATTGATTTCTTTAATACTAATTAGTAGGTTTTTTTAGAGACCAGGTCTTGAAATACATCTTTTCTTCTCTCAGCAGGGCATCCTATATTCATGTTACTCCACTTTAGGAAAATATATTTGGCCTATTCTGATAACCTGTTCAGTGGGATCAATGCCAGCTACTTGCCTGTGCTTTGTTAAGCTCTGCATAGGATGGATGAAGCCTCTCTACAGCTATATGAATTATGCATAAGTATAGATCTGTCCCTATATATGCAAACACATACCTGCTTATATGTACACATGTATATGTATGTGCAACTGAAAAAAGTAGACAATTTTCTTATGATTATGGATTTGTCATGCCAGGAGTGTCTTGATGATTGCAAGAGAGTTAATTAGAAGCAGAGGTGAGCTCTGGTATAAGATTTTTTATCCCGCCTGCTTGGTCCCATCTGACAGCTCTAGCTGAGACAATTGTTCTCAGTACATCAGGACAAATTCCTGAGTAACCTTAAATACACCTTTGCAGATAAATACACCAGCTAACATTACACAGGCAGACCTAGAATATTTTGCTGTTTGATTTTGAAGATTATTCTAATATCTGCAGGAAAAAAAAAAAGTTTTATTTTGCCTGCTTTCTTGCTTAACAATAAAATAATTTAAAGGCTTTTTATTGCCTTTGTGCTTGCAATCCATGTACACATACAGGTGAGCAATTGTATGGCAAACACTAAGTTTTCCTATAATGTGACTATGTATTCTTCCATTGCCTCTTGATAAGTACAAACAATTTTAACAGCATTAATATAACTCTGTAACAGCTAAAATCTCTAGAATCCTTGAAATTCCCCTGTGTTTCCTGAATGACATGTGGTTTTGGAGTCTATTATTCAATTATTTCTGGAATAAATATGTATGATTTTTATTTTGTTTGATCTGCCAGTGAGCACTCTCTTATACACAAGCAATTGAATTGAATTCTGACTTCACTAGCAGCCAGTACCCCAAAGCTCACTGAAATCTACAGGAAACCAGGGAAAAGTCCTATTAAGAAATGCTATTCTGTATTAATACTTACAGATCCTTTGAGGTACAATCAATGTTACATATTCACTTGATAAACAAGGACTATGACTGAAGTTATGTGATAAATATGTATTCAACTCTATGCTTCTCTGATGACTGGCTACCTGGAATATTTCCAAAGCTCCTGCAGACTGTTTTATTTTCCTCTTGCCGCTTGTTAGTTCTTTCTATATGAACACTGTGAGAAAAGTCCGCAGTGCTACCTCATTTTCTCTTGGTGTGATTGTCTTTGTGTGAACAGTATTTAGGCATGCTAGAGCTGTGTGTGATGTCTTCTACACAAAATGATATAATGACCTTCTGGAAGGACTGGAGACAGTCTGACTTCGGCCATATTACCCTGCTTCTCTGAGACATAAAATAAATAAGCAGCAATAAATAATGGGATATATAACATTAAATACTCAGTAGATTAAGAATTAAATAAGCAGATGACTTGGCATTTTAGGCAATGATAAATGATGTGCAATTATATGTTAGATAGGATGGTTTGGATCACTGTATAGTAGGATAAGATAAACCAGTATGTGTAAGCCACAGAAATGTAGCAATTCCTTTAAAAATATTTCATTTCAGGGGAAAAAATTAATTATTGGTCAAGCGCATCATCTGTTTCTAATTTAAAAACAGACTAGAAATTATTTACTCCTGAATAATATCAGTGAAATTCTATGAAAATAGTGTGATATATCAGTGTCATTTTTGTCATTCTGACATTAAAGTGATTAAACTTATTTCCTCACTTTAAAACAGTGTACTACAATTAAACAGTGTTGTATTAAATACAAAGAGAAATGCAACAGAAACATTCTGTTTCAGATTTATTTTTTTTTTAAAAAAAAAAAAGGAATCTATCCACATCCCTGCAAAATGAAATTTTAGGGAAAGTTTCACTCTTCTAATAGTCAGTATAACATCATTCTGGGTTTCTGTTGAGTCACTGAAACATCCATCACTTGCTCAGTTCCAGTTACACATCAATTATGCAGTTATGCATTCTGCCCCTGATCCATGGAAATTGCTTGTCCTTAGATGCTGGTTTCATGCTTTGCTTTCTTCTTGAGTTGCAGAAGTTCACATTTTGATCTATGAAGATTCAAACCCCAGTCACAACCAAGATGGCTACAATTACAGATAATCAGGAATAGCATGATAGAGGAATTCAGGTAATATATTTCAGTAAATAATTTAGACTGCTTAATTCATTCATAAATGCAGCCTCTTTTCCTGCTTCTACCACCTCCTACTTGGAATATTCTCTTCCGTATGCACTAAAGTAGTTTGTGTCTCTACAGGAGACCAGCAACAGCATAAATAAATAAATATCCAGCAATGTTCATGTGGAGATTGTTTAAGAGTTATTAACTTCAGGTCTTGGATGCAGAAAGTGCAGTTATATAACAGGAAAGCATCAGAAAAAATCAAACTCATAGAGTGGAAATGCAGCATAATCTGGCAGAATGAACACACCCAAACCAAGCCCAGGTTCTCCCCATGTCATGTATTTTCTACTGGGTTGTCAGGAATGTTGCCTTCAGCTCCTCAGTTCTCCAAAATAACATGTGAAGAGCATCACTTGTACCTCTCCTTTCTCAATCACTGCTTTTGGAACTTGCTAGTTTCATCAAGTTATGACCATGCACCCAAATAAACTCTGACTGAACCAAATAGCTCTTCTTGCTCTCAGTAACAAGTAAGCCTCCCACTGACTTCCTCATAAGAGCTCCTAAAGATTTATCACACTAATGGCCACACCTTAGCTATTCAATATCCATTTTCTAATTCTCTATGACCTCAGAAATCTCAGTGGGTACCAAGTTACTCACTCTTCTGATATGTCAGACAGGATGGCAGCAGCTTCAAAGTTGTCTTGCCCACCATCTTTCCCCACAATGTGACTAACCATACTCATCAGATATCTGTCTAGCCTATTTTTAAAAGATTCCAGGGTAGGATTTAATGATTTCTTCAAGCAATTTTCTCCAAAGCTTCCCTATCCTTGCAATTATAAAGTTATTCTAATGTTTATCCTAAATCTCCGTTTCCATAAATTGGCAGATTCTTCTTGTCTAATTCAAAATAGACACAGAGGAAAATATCTGTATTAAATATTCTCAGCAGGTTTTTTTCAGATATTTAAGACTGTCACAGTTTCCCTGGTTTGCTTTGCTTTGCTCTAGGCTCAGCAGCACACTTTTTCCAGTCTTTCTTCACAGGTCATACATCCTGAACTTTCCTCACTATCACTGTTCTTGGTGGTCTATATTTCAGTTTGCCAAGAAAAACAGGTGATGCCACAAGCAGTTTCCTCCTGGAGCTCTTACCAGCACTGCTGAGCTGCCACAGAGCTGTTGGGTGCACCAGGAGAAATAAATCATGGTGAGATTCCAGATTTCTGTGGGAGCAAGGTGGGAACTGAACATGAGGCCTAAAATGACCAAGTGTGTGTTAACAGCCAGTAGGGTGCCTTAGGGGAGAATCTGGACATGAGAATCCAGTGTCCCATGCTGTATGGGCTTAGAAGTATTACTTCAGGTTAGCTCCAGTCTGTTCCCAGGCACTGAGCCAGTAATTGTAGAAAATTATAAACTCAAAGCAGATTTCCTGGTTTAGTGTCATCCAAAAGTCACCCAGCTCTCCTGCTCTGAAGCTTCTCCATGGTGCTATCAGAAGCACAGTAACTAAAGATGTCTGGGACATGTGACTGAGACATCTGAACAAAAAATGTAATGTTAAATGCCGCCCATCTATTTTTTGCTTATGCATTATGATTTTCATAATAAGTGTGCAATGTGGTTTTCAAAACCAAAATGGGCCTTGCCAGATCTCAACAAGGGGGCTGATCACCCCAGCCTGAAAACCCTGAAGCAGGTGAATCAAACTAGCAACACAGCATGCTCAGGGAAGTACATACAAAAGGTTAGATTTCCACTTGTTTTCATGAGTGAAGGAGAAGGGCTGTAAGAGGAAATGTGGCTCATTTGCAGCTTTTTTTTATATTTATAGTGGTTTCTGTGTTTTCTGCTACATTTCCTTTAAACATCAGAAGGCCAAAAGTTAGCTACACTCAAAAATAAAATGTGTCATATATATATATTTTAATAAGTGTTGCTCTGACATTCTAGTGTAGCTTTAGAGGACTTAAAGGCATAGTCTTCTAGTAGTACAGTATTCAATCTCCTGTGTTGGGCATTCAAAGACAGCAATTTAATTTGAAGAAAGAAGAAATCAGCAAATTCTGGAAACATGAAGGAAGCCTTTCTTTGAGAGAGAGGATGCTATCTTTTGAGATACCACTTGCAACTCCAAAAAAAAAGAGCACAACACACATTTGGTTTTATGGCTTGGCAATAGGGAGTAATTCTTTCCCAGCTTTCTCTGGAGATTCTTCTCACTACTTTATTGACTAAGGAATAGCTGTCTTCCATATCCAGGCTGCTTCTCAAGCTGAATGAAAATTAGCCACCTAGGAAACAAATTTGGTGTTCTACTGGTTTTCTGCTCTGATTCTCTGAAACCTAAGAGATAACTGCGGTTGAGAGGCAGTTGTTTGTTTGTTTAAACAAGAAATAAATAGCCTTATTCTCCTGGCTTTCTGTTATGTTCTTCAAAGTGTGAATATGCCATGGCCAAATTAGTAAATTTGGTTACTGGGATTTGTATGAATTGACTTTTATAGAAATGTCAGTTTCAAATGTTAAAAGGGATCAAGACATTTTTCCTTAGCTCATAGGACAGGGTAAATAGAATTAATTCCTTGCATGTCCCATATCCTCAATCTCCCAGAATCACCAAGAATAGAGGGTTGAAGACAAGACTTTAAAAAACAAGTCCTGGACCCAGGACTATTCACCTGGCATTTTGAAGAGATCTTATAAAAGATACTAAAGTACTACAGAATCTGTGTATTTAATTTATATGGTCTATTTAATAAACATTAAATACCCTGAATTTGATTGCAGAGGGATAATGAACATGCATTAAATAAGTATAAAACTGAAAACTGTGATGATAGTAATAAATGCAAGAAAAATAAGAGGCTACAAACACAATTTTGCTTTTCCGTCCTCATTACTCCCTCTCTGTAGCTGCAATGTGTACATCCCTCTTTTTATTTGAAGTTAATACATATCATACTGTGATGTGCTAACCCTATTAATTTGCAGGTTTGTTTTTTAAGTGTATGGGACTTGTCCATCACAACATAAGTTGTGCAGAAATAGCCATATGTTAAAAACCTAAGCTTGTGAATATTTAGTGCTGAAAAACATATTGCTATATTTTTAAACAAATTTGCTGCAAAAGCTTTAATGTTCCAGTGCATTGAAGCACTTTTATTTCTGAAGATGTCCAAGAGGAGAGAGAAAAAAGAAGGGAAGCAAGCATCACCTTTTACACAATATTAGTGGAATAGTGTGGTGTTCTGAAGATGTATTTTCTAGATCTCTAGCACAATGAGCGAATGCTCTGCATGAGCATGCACAGACAGCCAAATAGGATGCAAGACATGCTACAGTAATTTCTTCTTTGCTTCTTCTCAATCTGTTCTAAAATGTTAGGAGTGCTGACATAACCGTGTCACTGTTCATATTTTCCATTCTTTGTTCTTCAGAAGTTTATCCCAATACTTCTGATTGTCATGGAAAAGCTTGGCATGACACTGTTTTTCCTCTTTGTTGAGATTTCCAGGACATTGTTTTAGATATAGAGTGATTCCATCCTCAGTGGAGTTATCACAAAAGATCAAAACCAAATACGAATTAAATACTCAATTTAATTATTCAGTGTGATGAAAGGAGTCAAGTTAAAGAACAGCTGACTGATCAAAACCTAATGGTGGAAATATGCCTAAGTATTGCAAAATTTTAGTGATATCACTCAGTATCCATCCATACAGTTGTGGTAACATTTTTCTATAGTCACACTTAATGGGGGATGTGAAATAGATCAAAACCTGAATGCTCTACAACATTGATTATATTGTACAGCCATTTCTATTCTGCCAATTTGTTAACTTCATTAACCTCCTTAACCTTCATCTTCATTCTTCGAAATTTGGATGGCAAACTTGTGCCTTCAGTTTAGCTAAACTGAGTGCAGTTTATGATAGTTTATAATACAAAATAATCCAAGGTTATAGTCAAGATTATACAAAAATTCATATGCTACCAAGATTTTCTGTAATTTCTATAGCAATTTCTGGGATCATTTGCTGTGGCTCCTACTGAGACTGTAATGGAGAAAGTGTCTGTGGATGATATTTGAAGTTGTGTTTGTGCTGGCACAAGTATTGACAGAACTCATGGGTCTTGGAAAGGGATGCTTTCATTTCTCTTATACACCTTTTATTTTAAACATAGGTTTTTACTGAGTATGTCACTGTAACAAAAAGTTAAAACATATCTCAGAATCGTGGTCTTGTAGCTTGTAGGAGAATTCCAGGGGTTTTTATTACCCAGCCTCTTCCTTGCCATATTTGGATAATTATTTCTTTAACAAGACAGAAGTCATTTTGTTCACTACTGGAGTGCAGCAGCCCTTACAGACCAGTTGGATTTCCAAAACTGACCTAAAAACAGGTCAGGATCTGATATGTGCCACACAAAATTATCAACCACAAGAAACAGTCTCTCTGAAAATGGTGTTTCTCAAAATGACATTAACACAAACTGGGAGATATGAGTAGAAGCAGGACTGAAATAAAAATGTGTTTCTCACAGAGGAGTGCTCCCTAATAACATAGCCAATATCTTTTATCATTAGTTTCTAACATGTACTGCTAATCTCAGGCAGTGAAAAGCTATTTATTAAGCTAAGCTGCCTCTGGTTTATGAGCCTTTAGGAGGTTTTTGCTTCACAGTTTTGAGCTTTACTCCACAAACATGATGTCTAGAGACTTTCTGCTAAAACTCAAGATTCCCACTCAGTCTCCTAATTTTAGAGATTGATAAAATGTGGCTTGCAAAAGGGCTAATCCTCTCCAAGACTGAAGTAAATCAGTCTACTGGAGTAGGCAGGAGTGGCAAGAGCTGTTGTTGATTACATTCCTCCTCTTCCTTTCCTCAAATGAGATGAGCAGGACATAGTGGATAGCTCATTTCCCACTAAACTCTCCTGCAGGTGAGAAGCTGATGCCTCTATGTTGAAGAGCTCCAAAAGCATTTAATGACTTGCAAATTTGAACAGCATTTAGATGATACTTTATTTATAAGATACATTTGGGACATTGTGTCTCATAGACACTGATGAAAGAGGTGAGTGAGTGCCTTTTGAAGAGCTTAGTACAAGTGTCAAAATAGTACATCAGAATATGCAGAAGTTGTAAATGGATCAGTCTTGAAAATCCATATTGCAAGTCAAATATTCATACTTGCATCCAAAACCTTCCTCAAACACTGACAGGTGTGTATTTCTTGAAATTACTACTCCATGACTCATTCTCCTTTATCTTCTTTCAGGAATGTTATTTCTAGTGGAGAGCAGCTGATGTGAAGTGATGAGGTTATATTAAAGCTAGCACATGTCAAGCACAAGATACTCTGTACATAGCACTAGTCCTATTCCTGGTGTGAATCCTCATCTATTATTTGGGGGTGATTGTTGGAAAGGTTTTCATCATGGAGTTAACTGCCTAGTGTCAACATTGGAATGAAGACCAATTGCCACACTGGTATTTCACACTGTTTGCCCATGAAAGCACATCCATGTAGATGGACACGGTGCATCCACATTTCCATTGCACTGGACATCTCCCAAAGACAAAGCAAAATATTTGCCAGAAGTCCTGAAGATGCAATTGATGCAAGACAGAAGTCCCACCAGTTCTCAGGCCGCTGGAAATTCCATATGGTCATTGACCACTGAACAGCACTTTGACAGAGTTTCCATCTACTGCCTACCAGTGCAGCACAGTATTTTCTAAAACTAACTGAAATAAATGATGCAGATCTACCATACATGTAGGGATTCAGGAAAGTGCAACAATCTTAATTGTGACTATTTGACACTTTGTTTAATGAAGAAGCAAAAATGCAGTAGTAATCTTTCTGAGGCAAGGACTTGGTATTAAATCACAATTTAATACCAAAATGTCTTTGTTCCTCCAACTAATAATTTTTCAAATCTATACAAACCAATTCACAGAAAGCAGAAGTCTAGAACTAATATGACACTGGCATAAAGGAAGTCTTGTCAGAAATTTTAATATCTGCTTTTCCACTTAGACATGCAGTGTTGACAAGCTTTCCATCTCAGCTTGTATGGGAAAAACATGCCTTTGGGGATAAACACAAAACCAGTATAAAATATGAAGACATTGTGAAATTATCAAATCAGAATAGGCATTTGGGACAACCATTTTTTTCCCTCTGACTGGAAAATTCTATTCCTGTTGAGTAAATCTACAAGGCACCTAGCGGCTCTTCCTAATTTAAGATACTTTTTATACTTTGTTAAAGACCATGTCAAAAGCTGGTTCATCATCTCAGATGTGGTGCCAATCTTCCATGGATGCAGATTCATCATAAACTTTCAATCTCCTGCAAACTGCTAGAAAGGTCCTTTTACATTTGGGAGAGGACTTCTGACCTGGCTGCAGCCATCCCAATTTCTCTCTTTTTTTCTATGTTATGAAATCAGTGTTCCCTTAGTATTGTGACAAACTCGTTTCTTACTCCACCTTCTCTTTTTGGCAGACAAAAAATTCAGTGCAATTATCTATTTTCAGTACATTAGTAAATTCTCAGCCTTTTCAAGATTTACATCCATACTGTACATTGAAAGAAATAGTTCTTGTCTTGAATTACACTGAAGGTCTTTTTTTAAGAATAGCAGATCCTAAACAAAAAAGTTTTGAGTCATAATTAACAATTGTAAATCAAACAGTGAAACGTAAAAAAATTACAAAGACCAGATTTATACACAGCTAAGCTGTGTAGAATGCCAAAACAAGAGATAATGTTGGTTTTTTAATATAAAATATGAGATTCTGTAGGTGTTTATTTAGCAAGTCAAAACTACTTCTTGATATTTACTCTGAATGACATTTTAGGAACCTCCTATGGTATCAGGGGAAGAAGAGGAGGTAACAGAAGGCATTTTAGAAATCAGTATTTTGAGCATTCTTCATCATGTCCTTTATTTCCTTTAATAAGTAAAGGAAGGTTCACATAAAATGTTTAAAATGCAGTTTCCTATTCCCATTATCTAGGATTTGCCATTGGTTTCACATTTTACAGGAAAAATCTTAAGCTTAACTACAGTGATTACACCTTCAAGTATGCTAAAGATTTTGAGTACCCCTGAAATAATTGAATTAAGGAGACTGTAGTATTTAAATTTGCTTAGAAAAATGTTCACTACAACTTGGAAGATGAATTTTGTCATAAAACTTTTCCTTCGTCCATAATCTTTAGTGGCTCAAGTGTGCCAGAAATCTTGATTTGTCAGCCTAGTTGACACTGTGGTTGATACATCTTGAGATTGTCTATATTGTCCATAAGGGAGCATCTCCTGATGCTGAGCACATCTAAGAAAGTTGGTTTTGGTAGCATAAAATTATGATAACTTATCTGTCACTCTGTGCAATTACATTATGTAATTTTCCTTTTTTTCCCCAGGAGAAAAACTGCCTTACAATTGAGATAGTCTGACAGGTTTAGAGTTATACACGTTCTCTGTAGTGCACTTTTCCTGATGAATTTATCAGAAAATTACTTTGTTACTGCAGCAACCATGAAGAGACACTGAAGCAATGAAAGAGAAAAATAGTTTTGCCAAGATACAAGAGAGAAGGAATATTACTGCAATCAGTTAAACTCCTATTAGTGTTTAGTGTTTTGTGTGTATATATATAGAAATGGAATGCCCTCTGTTTTAATAAATATGATAACAAGGACAAAAAATGAGATTGTAGAGCACCAATTATCTTGGAATTAAGCTTTTCTTAGTTCAACAAAAAATTACATATTTTTAACATTGTAAAATTTAATTTCTGAAGAAATTCTGAAGAATATGTCTCCTTTTCTTGTTTATTGGTTGGTTTGCTTTGGGTTTGGGTTTTTTTCAATTGATTTAAACACAACCCCATGATCTATCATTTTCTCTACTGAGGCTCCCAGCTCTCATGACCCCACATCTAAATACATTTTGGGCCTGTTGAAATTAGTTTAGTAAAGCAGGAAGGGCATTTTCTACAACCAATCTGGGGATGAAGTTTGAAACTGCCCCTAGGGTACAATATATGCACAATTTTTGTTATCCCTTCACAGGGAAATTGCAGAGCATTCCTTGACTTAAACAAGACTTGTTTTCAATAAACTTTCATGCTGGACAATATACATAGAACAAACCCTGGGCATATTAAAAACTAAGTATTTTTTATGCTATCTTATTTGGAAAGCATTCTCTGGCTGGCAGTACATATAAAATCTCTTTTTTTCACCTTGCGTTTTATGTCCTCTTCTGATTTAACTTTTGCTTCTGCATAGCAGTTGTTTGAGTTTACTGTGATGGCAAAGGTTTCTTGATCATTGTGGTACTCATTTCATCCTTTGGAAAACATGGAATGAAAAAATAAATGAAGAAATTAAATAATTTCACTCCAGACTTCATTAATTTATCATTTCATCAATGAGAGATCCGAACTTATGTAGTCTACTTTTCCCAACACATATTTTTATGTGTTCATCCAGAAAGAGCAGCAGTCAGTCCCTAAAGCAGAGAATATCCCAGACAAGCCTGCAAATGAAGGCAGCTTGTTCAAGTGCCTCATTTCCTCGAGCCTTCCTATTTTGTTTCTTTTATACCTAGAACATGCGTGGTCCAGATATATCTAAATTAAAGTAGAGTACTTGAATCTGGAAAGCTGGAAACTACTGTGCTGGGAAATACAGCTGGGGAATGGCTCCTAAAAGTTGTATGAAAAATGGCACATTTTCCCAGGATAAGCTGGAGTTTTGTTCATTATATAAAGAAGAAAATAATGACTTATGACAGATCTATTCTCATATATTTGATTCATTTCACATTTTAAATTCACTGCAACAGCTGAGATGTCTTGGAAAACAGCCAAGGACAAGTGCACTTGCTAAATTTTCACTTCTTTCATTTAAAATACTAGGGCTTCTGTACATGGGTTGCAACACTTGAAACTCACTGCTTTTTCAATTTTAAAAAAATTATTTAACCTTTTAATCTCTTATTGAGCTAGCTCTTTCCCTGGTAAAGTACAGTTAACCCTGGCTGACAGTTCAGGCTGTGCAGACATGGAGGTAGGAGGTGCTGTTCCAGTTCCTGTTTTCTTTCCCCTATTCCTGTAGGTTGGACTTGTCCAACTTTGTGGCAACAGAAGCTAACATGGCACTTGAATTCCTATTGGGAGGAGGAGTAGAGTCATGCCAGGGAAACCTGGTTTTACTCTTTGTTTCATAAATGGCCAACATGTCACCACTTGCAGGGATAATTGCCCAAACAAGAAAAGGAATATCATCATTTACCTGCATCTATGATTTACTCTGGATAAGACGGAAAGTATCTGTGTATCTTTTTGCCTCAACTCCACATCTCTGAACTAAAGCTACTGAATGATGCTCCTTGCCCTGCGTCCTGCTAAACTGACTAGATGTGCTGCCTGAGGAAGGGCAGCCACTTGGTCCTGGGGTCCTGCAGGACTGTGAGGACCTTCACTGACCAGAATCTACATCCTGGGTGAGTATCCCAGTGATGGAGGAAGCCCTTTTCTCTCCTCTTATCATCACAGATAGCTGCCAGACTAGTCTAGCTGAGGTTTTTAATATCATTCTTCAACAGACACTGATTTTTCCTTATTCTATAATTCATTTTGGGATTCTTGCATATAACACTGCAAGTATTTTTGAAAGGAGAAGTACACACAGAGAAATGTTCTTAACCAGATCAAATCTTTGAAGTTAAGGTTGAAGACAATATCACTTCTTCTACTTAATTTTTGAGTAAGTGGTTGCAAACATTTATCAGCTTGAGATGGCTTTCGCTGAATGAATATAGACTTTGTAGATCTAATGTCAGCACCAGGTGCACCACAACACTAAGGTTCTGCTGAAAATATAGATGGAATAAATCTCCCTGGTGTATGCTCTGAAACTAAGAACATTTTCTATTTATACTGAGAGGATTTCAAAATCTATCCTCTCTCTATCAATCTTTCCTACAACCCAATCTAGGGTTTATCCCAGCCTATCAAATGTTAATGCCTAGTGAATTTTTCCTCATCCAAGGATGTACAAGAGTCAAGGAGGCAAGAGGAAAGGTAGCACAAAGCAGAACACAATGTTTAATGGTGAACAGAGTGGTCTGTCATTCTGAATGTTTCAAATCACAGCAAAAAGAAATATAGATTATGCTTCTATTTGAGTTTTATGCAAAATATTTGCCTGTTTTCAAAACTTCCAGGACAAAAGTAAATACAAATCTTACAATGTGATAACAAAGCTGCAGGAATATAATTAAAGTCAAGCCCTCTCTTTTGAGACTTATAACTCTGGGCAGAGTGAAAAGCAGATTCTTTAAACTACTAATTGACAGTGGAAGTTTTGGAATCATGAGAAACCATTTGCCACTAGCCAACTGAGTATCCTCCAAGACTTTCTTCATCCTGACCTCCCAATGTGATTCCAGCATGAGGTGTCAGGGGAGAGAGCAGAGGTACCATAAAAGTGCCTGAGAGGAGAAAGAGGACTGCCCTTTGCATTGCTTCCTGCAACAGTATGTTCTGTGGGATCTCAGCACATCACTGTGGATGTGCAGAGACACCAGGGGAGCCCCTGGGGGGCTTGGAAACCCTGGAATGCTGCCAAAAGGGTTTGGTGGTTGGATTTCGACCCATCAAAAGGAGAACAACATGTGTATGAGGAAATGAGAGCTTCTTGGGTGTGAATGGTACATTTATGGAAGGAAATATAAATTTTAGAAAAATAGGTACAGGGGGGTCATGAAGACAAGATGGAGGATTTAGTGCGTGGTCCTGTGTTCTTCTTTCTTCTTCATGTCTTCCATTTTGTGTGGTGATGTTGGCACTTGGGGATTGGTTCATGGTGAAAGTACACTTGTATATAAGGGTGAATAGTATTGGGAAATAAAGGTAAATATGTCACACGTAATTTTTACTATAAAGGACACAGCCGCCCTGTGGGCGGAGGAGAGTGCACTTGACTGTCCTGCTGAGCGGACCTCGGCTGGGCAGAGAGAAAACTTTGTAGATAAGAGATAATAAACAGAACTGAAGACTGAAAATCTAAGAGGTCAGACTCGTCCTTCGAAATCGCGGCCGCCCAGAACCACCTTTCCCCATGTCGGGGCAGAGACACATAACAGTGGACCCCGACAATGTTCAAGTTCAAAGGAATTTCTACTCTGCAGGTAGGAAAAAGAGGCACACAAGGGCTTTCATAATTAGCAAGGTTAAGTAAAAGGATGACATACCTCACAACAAATTGGGAGTTAAGTCAACAGGGAAGCTGCCTTTAGATCACAGGACCAAAAAGTTCCTGATGGTGATTAAACACAAAAAGGCTATTTAGTTTACTCTGTATTCATTAAGCAAGCCTGTGTGTGCTGAGGTTTGAGATTTGCTATAGTTGTTAGGTCATATATTACGGCAAAGGAGATTCAATTAACAAGTAATGAGACAAACCCTGCAGTGGAGATGCAAAGCTGCTCTAAGCCAAATGCATTAAAGGTCTAGCCCAAATTGGGTGGCTGCTGCTGTGCTGAAGCAGTGAGATCAGACAGGTGTAAGTTCCAGGCAGTGGGTATCCAAGCAAGAGCAATGCCAATGGCTGACAGAGTGCTGCTGAGTGCAGCTTTCCAATGCTAATAGAAATTCTCATTAACACAGCAGATAGCACTCACAGCAATGATGCAGCTGAACCTTGAGGGAATGAACTGAAAAGTAAAAATAAATTCAAAACATCTTTACTGTTCAGACAACAATATGAAAATCTTTGACTCCCTTAAGTGCCCAAGGAAAATAGGAAATAGTTTTAGGCATTGCATATAAACAACAGACCACTTTCCCCATTTTCATGGCTATTGTAGCTCTCCTTGGGCCAGTATAATTTGTGCTCTTTCCTTTTTAACTTGTGGCCTGTATTTACCTCCTCTGGCTATGGTGGGAGCAGCAGCGATTTGGTGTTCAGCAAGGGGCAGTAATGCAGATTTGAAACAGGTGAGTGAACTAAAATATGCCAGAATATTACTTGGGTAGACCAAATTTCTGCTGCAAATGCAGTAGCATTGACCACATCAGGTAGCTTTTTTAAAAAAAAACCAATAGTTTTCTCTAAGCTACTGGAATAACAATCAGCACCCCTCTTTTTCATCTAATTAACTTGTTGCATGAATTCAACACCAGAGGGTTTTTGTCCTTACTTTGCTGAGTGGCATCCTGAGTCAGTCCATAAAAATTCAGAACAAATTGTCCCATAAGCTTCGGAAGAAAAATATTCTGAAATTCAATTGGTCTGTGTTCAGGGTAACACATTGCATGAATGGAAATAAGATTATTAGTGGAGGATGGTCACTTTACTGAGCTCAATAAACTTCTTTTTTTTTTTTTGTTTGCTAGTCACCTTACTACTTTTGCCAGGATTTCTTACACTTAGGAAAAATATTTCTTTTCTTCCTAAACACAAGCTGGGGGTAAGGTAAGGATAGATCTCTACGAGATAGGGAAAGTGATATTTGACTGATGGGGAGGAGCAAAATGTTTCAATGAACAGAATCAGAAGATATGGAGAAGTTGATAATTAACACAGCAAACAAAATATTTTCTTACTGTCATTTTAGAAAAGCAATAAATGAAGTTAAGACTGAAATTTCAGCAGAATATTGCATGACTGACATTGTTTTTCAGCACAATCTGTGTCTGTCTTCCTTCAGTCACTCAGTAGGATTTTTTACTCTTCTAGCCATTTCTCCTAAGGTAAAAAAAAAAAAAAAAAAATTGAAAAAATATGTTTTAACACGACTTTGTACTTTGATGTGCTAATTTGTTTCAAAGCCAGAATTTCTAGGACTGGGCATATTTGGTTTCAATGCAAGGGCAAGCCAGAAGATCAGTCTTTCCTGGGCCAGCATTGCCATTACATACATGCCATGGCACATATTTGTGACTCATTTTTATGAGACACATTTTTTATTATTTTTCTTATAATATTCATCATGTAGAGGAGGAAAAATGCATGCAAAGTAGCAGCTGCTCATGACAGTGACACCTGTTTTTGAGTTTCTTCGTTTTCCTTTTACAATATGGTAATTGAGGACCTATAGCTTTTTCCAATCAGCAAGCTGCAATAACCTGTAGTAAATAGGAATTTTGGTCAAGCCTGTTGATGAAGAGGTTTGAGGGCATTTTTAAAATATTAAGATAATTTATATCATGTCCTCTCAAGAGTCTGGAACTTCCCCTTGAAGCACCACAGTTACTGCTGACTGCCCATTCTGCAGTGTTTCAGCCACATTATCTCAGACTCTTACTTGGTGCCATGGGTGACAAATACCAGACAGAATATCCTGTAATGGTAGTAGATATTACCAAGATTAGGAGCTACATTTATGTGTATCAAGGGTCACAGCAGTTGTAAACCATGCAGTCAGCACTGTAGTTTCACGAGGGAAGTTGTGCTCCTCTCAGGAAGCCCACAAAGTTTTCCATTAATTGGATCCTTCTGTGCTGAGGTTCTTGTGGCTCATCTGGTAACTTGAAGGACCTTAAGTGATGGGTCTCTTCAGGGGTCAGATAATCTGGGCCCTACCATGTGTGGGATCATCTGGCAGGGAGTTGCACCCTGCAGGATATGAGCTGTCTGCTTCTGCTGCTCACGGACGTTGCAGCTCATCCGTTCTCTGTTGGTAACACCTCACTCTCCCCATGCCCCTCCACATTTACAGCACATTTGAGGTGACACCTTCTGAGAAAAAGGTCATGAGCTGTGTTGGGAGCACTCTGGTGTTGTGATGGATCCATCAGATTCTACCTACCTGAGATGTAATATAGCCCTTGAGTTAGGTGGTGCTTTGGAGGCCACAGCCAAAGAATGTGGTGAGGTTTTATAACCCAAAGAAGACCCTTGCAAATGAGACTTTGCAAGCTGTTGTAGCAGATTCAGTTCTCATTCCAGTATGGTGTGATTATTTTATAAGCCAAGATACATTACATGCAGTGTATTTCTTCCACAGCTCAAAGTTATTTATAAGGAAATCAGTAAAACACTTCAAGTCAGCTGTCATTGTGACAATTATGGAAAAAAATATTAGCCTTCATTTGCTGGTTGAATATTTAAGTGTTTTCCAAATTAATTATTCCTCTGAGAATGCAAATGATCCAACTTTAAATAAAACAACTGAAAGATCATTTTTATAATGTATGCAATCTTTAGAAAAATCCATTAGTGTGCTTAAGTGTCCATTTTTCTGTTGCACTGCCCAACATTTTTATCTGGTATGGACTTTGTACATTGACAGATCAAATACCTCCAAAATTACAAAATATATTCTGTTGAGCATTTAAATGTATAGAAAATAAATACTTTTTATTTTTAGTTTCCAATACGTTCCTTAGCCAGAGCCTGGTTTCCACTTCATAATGATGATGATGGTAGGCAATGAAACTGAGATCCTGCCCTGCCTCAGCAAGCACCTGAACTCTGCAGCAGCAGTCCACCTGTTTTCCAAGTGAATTATATCTGTCATGTTACCAAAGCTGATTCTTTCAGCAGGTAATTAATTTTTCAGAGCATTTTTCAGCCTGTTCCGGAGTGGCTTAGAGGTGATAAAGCTTGCAGACATGCCACCAGTGGGGAAGGTCCACGGAATAAGCAGGGTCAGATCAGGTTGGCAGGCAGGAGCAAAGACATCCTGGGGGACCAAATGCCACAGGAACAGAGTCCTGCTCCAAGCTACTCCTAATATAGTGACACAATGTGATTTTGCAGTATACCAAGTAAACAGGGTTTGCCTCTTTATTCAGTGTATATTTCACCTGTGGTTAATTCTTTGTTGTCATAACAAATGTAAATTTAAGTGGTTGCCTCCCTGGATTCCCTTTGCTTTCTTATGGATACATTATTGCTATTTCTGCTCCCTTGCATGCACTAAGCCTGCTTTGGATGCTTCCAAAGACAGAGAGAAACACATGAAAATGTTGTGTGTTGGGAAAAAAATAGATTTTATTGCAGTGGGTATATTGTTTCAAATGTAGATAATTCTTTGATCACAGTGAGAGTGAAAGAAGTGAGGAACCAACACTTTGAAGGATTTAATGAAGGAGAATAAATATCATGCAGGACTTTCAGACACACTAGAAGCAGTGAAAAAAAATGAATCAATACATATGGAGAAAAGTCAGATGATAAATGGTTGAAATAGTTTGAGAAGTAAAAGGAGTAGAATTTTGTTCTCAGCAAACCTATAAAAACCTCCCTACTAGTCTCTTTTTAAATTTAATTTTTTAAAAAGATACATTAAAAACTATAATTCCTATAGAAAATGATCCTAAGGTGCCAAAGAGCTGAAATAAATGGGACACTGGAAATCAACAATATTTTCTGATTTTTGTGACTCTAACATTTACAATGGCTAACAGTGTTATATTTTCAGATTTTTTGTTTCTGTATAATGCTTCTACATAATTAGTTCAGTATACATTTAACAGTGTGCTTAATTTCCTCACCTCATATTCAGCAGTTTAAAGAAAATGAAAACTGAAACATTTATCATAACTTCTCAAAACTACTTCTCTGAAAAGGTGATAATGACAAAAGAGATAACTCTAAGTGCCTTTTCTGTGCTTGAAAAAAAAAGGTCAAAATATCTGTATCAAAAATTCAGACAAAACTATTTTCTTTGCCAGGCAAATTCATCACATCTCAAAGATAATTTCTGAAGATGGGCAAGGAATTGAAAATAGAAAGTGAGCTAAAAGCCTAGTGGGAGTTATAACTTTAAATAATAAGTAGATTTATAAATAAGTTCTACTGGATCACTGCAGTTTATCAGACTTCAAGGGTAAAGTGTGAAAACAGGGAGTATGACCTTCATCCAAAGCCAGGCTCGGCATGATTCATGTGCTAAGACCTTTAGGATGTGATTAGTCAAGTCCCAAAAGAAACATAGAGGTACAAAAAGTGCAGCCTGTTCCAGAGTGGCTTAGAGGTGATAAAGGCACCCATATTTCACCAGGCTCCTTTGGCCACACCCTCATCACTCCACCTCCTTTGCCTCACTTGACTGGTCTCCTGGGATAGTGACCCACAGCTGGTCTTTCTGGTGGTCTAAGCCTGCTTTCCTTGGAGAACCATGGTCAATCATCGTGTAAACAGACTGATCTCAATCAACATATTTGAAGAAAAATCATCCTTGTGGTCGCAGTGCTATTTTCCCCATTCATTGCTGGCTGGATGCTTTCCTGCCCTCAGTCTGGTAATACTTTTCTTTCAGACAGGTACAGAAGGCCAATGCCTCATCTAAAATGAGACCAATGAGGCCAATGTCTCTATCTAAAATTTGGGACAAGATTCTGTTGGTTTGCAGTACTGTGGACTTTGCTGCCCACTACCTGGGATCAGTAGTACATGGCATGTCCAATGGAGCTCCAGTATTTCCTCACAGGGAACCTGCCTTCCTCCATATCTCTGCCCTTCCCTCCTCCTCTCCCCAGAAAATCTGACACCCTGTCATGGATTGACTCTGGCACAGTGCCAGTGCTCCCCATGAAAGGTGTATTCCTCTCCCCCTCCCCGACCCAGACGCAGCTGGGCAGGGGAGAGGGCTGGTCTGCTCACCTGCCCGACTCCAAAGAGGAAGTTTCTCTGGGAGTGCTCTGCTTTTAACCCCTGAGTGTTCTCAGAGGCGTATCCAAGTCCCCAGTGGCCACACCAGGTGCCAATCTGAAATTTGGCCACTGATTGGTTTGACCATAACTTCCCAAAACCTCACTTCCAGGTCAAACCATGACACACCCAGACAACAAAAGCTGTTGTGGACACACGGCTTCTGAAAGTTTCCACCTTGGGAAAGACAAGAATGACCTGAGTTTATGAAATAAATGATGTTTGTTTCATTGATCCTGTAGAGTGTAGGGACTTTTCAGGCATTCAGGAATGTCAATTCCTCACACTAGTGTTGTGGATGTGTCTGTCAGATCATCTTGACCTGAAAGTACAGCAGGTTCCAAAGATAAACAAGCCATTGCCACAGTCATCCCGGGTTAGAGATATGGAATTTAACTACAGGTTGTTATGATGCTGATTCTTTTATTATTAATAGCAATGAAAATCCAAATAGTATCTGTTGATCTTTTTTTATAAAACTTTACCTCAGAAACCTTGCAATTACAGAAGTAAATGTGTGAAGCACAGCCCTTCCCCCAGAAAAACGGCAGTAAGTACTGCTGTGAAAATAAGTTGAATCCTTTTGAAATAAGAGCTTGGGGCAAGAAAACTCACTACTAAAAGCAACAAGAGAAGCGACTGCCCCACACTGATTTCCAGTCAGGACTCTTTAGTTTAGCTACTTTCTCCATTAAATGCTTAGATCCCCATATCTGAGAACAGAAAGATAATCTGCAGGATGTCTCTGTAGTTAAAGCCTCTCTTGGGAATTGCACTGAGTCAGTGTCCTGAAGGAGGATTCTCTCTTCACACAAACTTTGTAAAGAGAGAGATCAATTTTAAGCTAAAGAACAGAACATAAATCCATATTTATTTTTCAGAGTAAAAGAAAGTATGTCTGTAAGATTTCACTATAAATCAACTAAATAAACCACTGGCTTTAAATCTTAGTTATACTCTAAATTAAAGTAACGTATTACGTTTATTTCTTTAAAAGATATTGACAGCATTTAATTTTAAAATGGTTATATTCATTGTTTTCAGACTACACCTAGAGTGGCAAATGCACTGAAAACCAAACTCCAGTTCTGTTCAAGGTAGAAGGGGAAATTTTCTTATCCATGCTCAAAATGCTTTCAGTTAATACATTGGGTCTGTACTTTCCTTTGGCAACTGCCATAAAAGACTTATCACATTTTGATCTCAGAGGACATTTCACTGCCTCACTGCCTGGAAATTTCCAGACACAGAAAGTGGGTAAAAATTACTTCATATAATTAATATAATTAATTATATATTGGCTTAGCTATTTTTTTTTTATTTAATTGCCAAAGAGAACGGCTTGAAGAGAATTCCTATTGTATAGTTTATAGGCCTCTACATTTGTGTATGAAAAACCTGTTGTATTATGGGACTTGCTTTCTGTTTAGAGAATAAAATCTTACAAATCTCCCTTAGTGCATGTTGATTTTACAAAGATGATTGAATTTCACACTAAATGTCTGTATTTTTTTTGAGAAGACTTCTTATTGCTTTGGCATTTTTCAATTGTTTTGCTGAAAACACCAGGACTTTTAGGCTGCTTGCATCTTCTACTGAGATGTCATATACCCTGGCAAACTGGAGTGTTTTGCTTGCTTCTAATGTAAATGGAAAGGCTGAAAGATTGGAAAGCAACGCAATGCCCAAGGTCAGCTCAGTTTGGTAGGACCAGCTTCCAAAATAACAATCCACTCTTGAATTGTTTATTTTAGGAAAAAAAAAAAAAAAAAAAGAGTTCTGCTTTTTCACTTCCTCAGAGCCCTTCTTAGGGACCACATTAGCTGTGCTTATCAGCAAGGCTCTCCCTCCTCTTGTTGCCAACTCAGGCTGGAATATCTGTGAGATAGGAATGGATCAATGCATCATACCTGCTGTTCCCTGCCAGCCTAAACTTTCTTTGGTGATTGGCCCTGAGAGCAGACACTGCTTTGGCATCACGTTCCTGATTGTTAGAAACGCCATAGAGTTGTTGGGCTGTTTGATGGATATAAAGCTGAGGAGATAGATATGAAGGGTGGGGAGAGGAAGAGGAGGATGAGGAGGATGAAGAGGATGAGGAGGAATCACAGTCCTCTGAAGCCCAGCATCTGTGGGAGAGAGAAAAGAGGGGAGCAGCTGCAGAGCAGAGCACAGGGTAGAATAAGAGTTCAGCTACAGGACAGCTGTGTGGGACAATGAATAATCAGTCACAGAAATCAAGCCCAGGTGTTTCTGGCTGGGCTTTTCAGAAAGCCCTCAGTGATTTAAGAGCACAACTGCCACTGACTTTCAACAGGGCTTAAGCACTTTCCAAAATTTACCTCCTTACACATCAAGCTGTTATCTGTTGTTCTTTGCACCCTTTTAAAGGCTTGTTCTTTTCTTGATTTGGCTGCCTTGGAAACCTACTGACAGTTTCCATGGAGCGGTGCACTACAGTTTTTATATATAATTATTGCCTTATCTTTATATTTGCTGCTTTTAAAGCATGGCAATGGTCATCCCCAAATCTCTGAGAAGCTGAAAGATAGCCTTATCCTGGGAAAAGGCTGTGAACTATGGAAAGGTTCATATATCAATGAAAACACTCTCCTCTCACTATTGTCTTGCTTTATCCAGCTCTTCATCAATGTCATATTTGAGGCCATGCTAATTGTACCAGCTCTAAAACAGCCTCCCTTTAACTAAGTGCAGAAACAAAATTTGGGGTTTAGCAATTGCCTTCAACACTCTCCTGCCATGTTGAGATATAAGGCCATGCTGGACCAGAGGAGGACAGGGTGTGATTTGCACCCTGATGGTTTTGGGTATGGCAGGGAAGCTGAAGAGCAGCCTCTGAGGGGTCAGGATGGAGAGCTGGAAGTATTCTTGTTATTGATATCATGCACCAGCAACCTGTGTAAGGAGAATGGAGTTTTTTCCCTACCAAATTATTTTATGATCCTTGAGCAGGTATTGAAATCAGTTAAATAAGGCTCTGAACTCCAAGGCAGAGCTGAACTCAGTGAGTTCCTATCTTGTCTGACAGCAAGCGAAAATGCATGTATAATATTCTTACTTCATATGAGGTTGTTTTATGCTATGGCTTCTTCTTAGTGTTCTTAAATTCTCATTTATTCCCACATGAATTTGACAGTGTATTTAGCATCAGGTCCGTGAAGAAAGTTTATAGATGCATTTAAAGAGCATTTGAAGTGCTCTTTATTTAGACTATAAAATTCTTGTGCTCTTTCTTTGAGAAATTGTAAAGTGCTTTTGCACCAAAAACAATACACAAGATCATAATTTTTAAGTACTGAAAATGCAAAATTACACAGTTTAAACTGAGTAGTAACTTTAAAAGTTCCAATGACATTGATTAAAAGATAACAATTGAGTGTTTTTCTCTTTAGAGAAAAATAACTACAGATTGGAGAACTCTGAAAGTCTTATGGCAGATTATGATACTGTGAATTATCTTAATTTTTCAATAAAATGTTCTTGAAAATGTGGGAGAGGTAGACTTAATATTGTAGATGGATCTAGCAGTGAAAGAATAATGTCACCATTAATGTTCAGTAAGGAATAATCCTGTAGATAAAACAGGTATAACTCTTTAAAGCCACACTTTATCATATTTTCAGTGTGTTCTCATCATGAAGAATTTCTTGCAGAGAGAGGTGCTGTGCCCAAGAGGGCTTGCACAGTTCCTGTATTTGTTAGCACTCATGAGCAGCTCAGTGGTGGGGATGTCTGATGCACTAGAACCAACTTATGGGAACCAGTATAGGGTAGAAAGTAATTTGCTGGAAGGCCAGGTACTGAATGAAGTAAATTGTAAAAAGTTTCTTTTAATAGGAATGTTTTATTTTCAAATGAAAAATTTTATTTGAAAAATTTTGATTGCACAGTGATTTTCTAGCAACAAAATTTGTCTCCTGGGGCAAAGCAGTAACTAAGGGCAGAAAAGTGAAGACTGGGCTGGAATACCTCACTTTGTATCTTTATTATTAAAAATGTTTGCAAAATATATTGCATGTAAAATTACAAAAGCACAGATGACATAAGCAAGGTATCCATATGTTCTTTCCCAAAAAGTGGAGAACAGAACTTGAAAAGCTTGCTGGTTTACAGCCATCTGCTGGATCTCCGCCAAACCCACTCCTGTCTTTCCCTGCAAGGGAATGATTTAGATTCATGCACTCATAGACAGATCAGATATAGCCTGACAAAAAAACTCTGTGATCCACAGGCATGTAATGGCCTGTGTTTTGAAAACAGGTTTCAATAGACCTAAATGCTCTGCCTGCAGTACAATTGCTGTATGTGTTACTTGGCTTTGATGGGGTCAGGCTGTCACAGGCTATCAAGAGCTTGTATTTATGCTTTCTCTTCTGCCCAAAGGTAAAGGCAAGACTAACATTTCTATCAATATTTGGAGTGGATAGCGTGGTTTAGCTTCTAGCTTTTTCCAGGTGGTATTTGGACTGATGCTGTTTGGCTGATTCTGATTTAAGGTGAGTAAATACTTCCTCTTTATTTTTTCCATTTAATATTGCAGTTACCCATCTGTGCTTGTAGCTACTTGTGCTTATAAGTGCTCAAGCCCAACTTTCAGCTGCCTCTGCCTTTTTCAGAAATATTGGTCAGCTCCAGCAAAAAAAAAAAAAATAGGTTTTCAATATTCCTTAATGACCCACAACTCTGATATCACCCCCATCCTCCACACTTGCCCATCCAGCTATTGGAAAACATTTAGAACAGGTGAAGGCTGGAACATGGGATCCACTCAGCAGAGGCAAGGGCAAGACAAGTGCTGGCAGAGGTGATTTGTGTCTATTCCCAATCAATGGAGCAGTTCCACAAAAAGCTCACTTGCTGTGTTAATGGATCCTGCTCGGGTGTTATTTTGGTGTCTATCTCCTACTGATTCTCTGACTGCTGAGTGTAGTTCAATACCTCCCCCAAAATCCTGTAGAACCTGCTCTTAGTAGCACTTTTAGAGGTTTTGGTAGCTTCTCTCAAAATCAGATTGTACCTAACTTATTTTTCCCATGTAATGCCCAGCATATCCACTTGTGACTGGGATCCATATTTCTCTTTCATTAAAAGAAATGTATCTGGGATCATTCCCCAGAGGAAGTCCTTAGCTGTGCTAGCCAAAGTTGTGCAAACACTTGGCACAAGAGTGGACAGAACAGGTTTATTCTGAATTGACTGCTCTTCCATGACATTCTGCTGTACCATGGAGATCAGATTCTGAGATCAGTTTGAATGATTTGTTTTGCTAGTCTAATTTTAGCCAAAATTACATTTGTAGGAATGCAAAAACATTCAACTCTGGAAGCCTTTGACACTGTCAAAAGCTGCATGGTTTTGTGAAGTTGTTTTTTGGGTTTTTTTTTTTTACCTCTATAGGCAAAAACTTGTGCTCACTGGACAGAAGTTTCACTCCAGTTCTTCCTGCCAAGAAGAATGCAGGTAGAATTCCAGACACTCCAAGCTTTTGCTCAATGTTAGGAAGGGAGCAAGGGCAAAGTGTGTACACAGAGAAGGATCCCTACACTGCACATGGAAGAAGAGTTGTCTGCATTTTGATTGAGCAATCAAATTTGTGTGTGTTGTGCTCATAGCATGGGGGAAGTTTTTGGAGAAAACAGCCCTCCATTTTCCCAAGTGAATTATTATGGTCATATGTTTAGATTTATGCTGCTCTGTGTAACAGAATTAATGGCATAGAATTTAAGATGCATCTCTGGCTGACATGCCTTGTCAGAGGCACAGAGTCAATAAGTTTCCATCAGTTTGTGCCCTACCATATGTCCCAATATGGATGCCTCTCAATCTTACTGGTTTTTTTGGAACCAAAACTTTTCATGGTGAGAGTCCTCAGGGTTCACCTTGCCTCATGTTATCAGGTTAGACTGAAATAAAGCTTTTTCCTTGATACTTATCTTGAATTTCCCAAGCAACACAGACATGAATTTAAATGACTCATGCATTTACCCAGAACACGGACTGTGATTTCAGATTTTTTTTTACTAGGTTTATCATCTATTAAAAAGAACATACAAGGGAATTTTGTAAGTCCTGTTTAGCACAAGTTTAGTGGATGAATTTCTTAATTCTTGAAGGGTGGTCCTAAGATCCAGCAGAAAAGCCCTACTAGTTTTCTGCATTTGTTTACTCAGTTTTCAGAGAATTATCTACCATGACTCCTCACTGGTAATGTTTCATTTTAAGCTTATCATCATCTGTTTGTGTATAAAGGTAGGACTGTACTTTCCTTGTGAGCTTGACTTTGCATTTATTGAACAGAAATTTCATCATATGCTTTATGTCTCAATCAAAAGCCTTCTGCAACTCTTTGCAGTCAATTTAGTTTTAACAGCTGTGAAGAATATTATATCACTAGCAAACCTCGATATCTTACACACATCTCCACTTTCTGGATTTTTCAGGAGAATGCTGAAAAACAGCCGTGTAAGAACAATTCTCCCCGTGGTAATTTCTCTCTATTACAACAACTGAACAATTATTCCTACTCTTTCCTTCCCACCTAACTGCTGATCACTCATATTGTCTGTGAGAAAAAACTTCCTCTTATTCCTCCTCTTTCTGTACAGTTTAAGTTGTTTAAAATACTTTCATGGTTGTCCTCCAGCCTGACTGATTCCCACAGGTTGTGCCCACACTCCTGCACTGCTGGCCAGCCCTCTGGGCTCCCCTGCTTACCACAAGGGCATCAAAGACAGAACTTGGCTCTTTTTGGAGGCTTTTCCTTTTCTTTCTCCCCTAGCTAGATGACTTATGAGACAATTTTCCTTCACAACCCTCCTTCTAACATGATTAACACAACACATTTCTTGTTTGCTATTTTGTCAACTACTATATTTATCTTTTGTTTTAGTAGCATGTCAGTTTTTGGTGCCAGGCAACACACTTATATTGATACAAACAATAAAAGGCAGTAAAGTCTTTAGACATTTGCAGCTTGCTAAGCACAAAGAAGACAGGTGTATTCTGCTGCTGTAATTTAGCAGAGATTTGGCCTGGAAACACTTTACCTTCTCTCATGATCATTATTAGGATGCAGGAATAATTTGGACTTAAATTTTATCTAGTTTGAATCAACAAGTTTCTGCTGTACTTTTAATTATAGCTATCCTAGAAGTTTGTGCTCACACAGTTGATGAGAAGTAACACTTAACTCTATGGAGAGAGATTTCAAGAACTCTCAGTAGCTCTTGGGGCTCTTATTTGTTATGTGTGTGCCATATGCCTGCTCAAACACTTCATGGTGTGGGTCACAAGCAGGTTGTGCATCAAGCTGTGCAGTGCTGAGCTATAACACTGATCCAATCATGGAATATCTGTCCCAAAAGCAGAGCTGCTGATGAACAGATAGGGAAATGAGCATGTGCTGGAATAGCTGCATTGGATGTAAGAAAAGACTGAAGTAAGAATAGAAGATGCCATATTAAAGCTTGTCACAATATTGTTGTTAATGAGCTCAATTATCTGTGTTTGATTTTGCTGCTTTGCATGGCTATATTTCCCCAACCTTTTCTGTGAGATCTGTGAAGATCCCTTTTATTACTTTTACTGGTTTTAAGTATTTTAGTTGTTTTAGAATATCTTTTCTGAAGTTTATTTTGTTTCTAAATTTTACCTACCATATTTTCACTATGAAAAAGTAAATTGCTTTTGAAAAGGATCTCCATTTGTGTATTAGCCTGAGAACCTGCTGTTGGATTTAGATTCACCTGTCCTTAAAACAGCCTATAAATCAGCCTATAATATGGATCACATACAATCGAGTTGAGTGGTGTAATGACATTATCTGTAGTCTTAAAAATTGAAGTAAAACAATTCAAAGAATAAAGTTTCTTGATCTGATGCAGAGTCTGACAGATCTGACTCAGTGCTGAATAACTCTGGTTGGCAGGTACTTCTTCTGCTAATGCTTTTCTTCTTTAGCTGGATGATTGCAGAAGCATCTTTTGATCTGAATAGCCAAACAGATGTAAAATCAATGCCTGTTTTGTGGCCACTTCTATCTTGAAATAAGGAATCTTCAAATATTTGCTGTGTGGAATTCAGCTGCTCAAATGCCTACAGAATAAAATTCTCTGGCCAAGGTGTCATGAAGAAAGGAGTCCTACAAACATAAGAAATTTTATTACCTTTAAAGCATTGTATGAATTTAAATGTAGGAAAATGCCTTCCTCCAACTGCTGTCTTCAGGGCTAGTTTCCCAAAGTGCAAAAGAGATCTATATATTGGATTTGTCATCCTAAGAAGAATTACCTTTAGTCATTCATACAACCAAATTTTCTATTATTATTTTATCTATTTTTATAGAAAAAATATTTATAAAATTATCTATATTATTATCTATTCTTACTGTAACATAGATGTGTCTGTCATACGCTGATCATACACATTCATTGTTTATATACTCCAAAAACCCATGGGTAAATTTACCAACAGAGACAAGGTAACTCCCAGTTTACATGTTAGGGAATTCTTTCTGCTCATTTTCACCACCACTCCTTAAACCAACCTATGTAATAAGTTTGTGTTATGTTCTGAAAACAGGTGTCCTAGTTGAAAAATCTGTAGTTACCCTTCCATGTTATTATTACTAAATCACCTCTTACATTTCTCCCTTTTTCCATCAGTTATCTCTTAACTGACCTGGATTTTTCTTGTTCACCTCTATTTTATTTTTGGAGAAAAAGAAGAGATAGAATGAGAGGAAGACAACAGGGATAGAGCCATCAGTAGGAACAGCAGCCATTAGGCAATATCTGGAGAGCAGGGCAAGCATCTTTGATACTGGCCCTAAATACTGTCCCAGGTGCTAACAGCTCCAGGGACTTCTTGAACCTAATGCAGTTTATCTATTTTGTCTAGGCTGCAGTGGATCTTCCAAATGCTTATCCAGTCTCTCTCTTTTAATGTACCTCTGCTTGCTATGTTATTCATGAAACAAGTTCTTTTAAGCTTGGCTATGTATAATGACCTTAAATCATTGAAAATGGAGAGACGTCTCTCTTCAATCATGGGATTAAAAGGGCCACAGTTCTATCAGTCAGGGGAAAAACACTACAAATATCCAATTTGGATTCATGGCAAATTTGAGTAATTGTGAAGGATGTGCAGTTAGTTTTTCTTCAGTTTTTAGCTGAGAGATGACATCAAATGAGTCTGCTTATGAATATGTATCAACCATAATACAAACTCTTCTGCATAGGAAATTTGACTTTACTGTGTGTTAGGAGACAGTTTGCCTCTGTAATTATATTACCACTTAATACTGTGTAAAAATCCAATCTATACTAATTACACTCAACAAACAGATTGCTCAGTGTTATTATTACTGGAAAACGTACAAAACAAAAGACATTTTCTAATTTCTTGGTAGACAGTAGTAAGAAAATATCTTGTGGTTATCTGAGTCATACTGGAAATCAAATGTTCAATGCAGACAAACATAAAGTGTATTTCCTCACACATGTTTTCAGCCCTGTTTTTCTGGTAATGTGTTTTTCCTTGACATTCTGATTCAGTTGTAAAAGGGACAGCATAGCCTAAATACTGCAAAGGACCCTATGGGGTTTTCTTTATTTATGACATGTAGAAATCAAGGTCTGAATAGACATCTTCTATTTTCTCTTATCTTAATGACATTAATATTGAATGTGGATATTTTATAGTTTATTAAGAAGTTTATTCAGAGGTGTGTTGGTTCGCCTTTCTCTTTGTAGGACAATTATCTGAATTTATTGACATATACAGCTTTGCTCAACAGGCCAAGTCTGGATTTTTGGGCTGGGGGAGAGAGAGAGGCCACAGTCACCCATTTCTTTCCATTCACCAAACTGTTCATTGCAAATGGTAGAAGGGCCACAGCTACTCTGAGCCATCGTGCGTGTCTGAAGGAGCACCAGGGCCAGTTCTGCGCAATGGCTCCCGGGCAGTGCCGGTTGCAGGAGCTGGTTGGGCTGGGGTCCTGGAGGGCCCTGGAGCTGCTCCCTGCCCTTGGGATCTCCTGGTGCCTGTGGAATTTCTCCGGCCAGGCGCGGGCGTCTCAGTGGGCGGCCGCCTGCGCAGGTTGTAGCGGCGCTGCGGGCAGCGGCTGCGGGACCTCTCGGCGGCCATCCTCCTGCGCAGGTGGGTGGGCAGGCCCACCACAAACAGCTCGTAGTCGTCGTCGCCTCGCACCGAGTGCAGCACCTGCTCCAGGGCCTGCCGGCACACGGGGCAGTCCTCCCTGCCCCGGGCCCAGTGCTGGATGCACCTAAAGCAGAACTGGTGCATGCAGTAGGCCACAAAGGCCGGCTTCCTCACGGTGCCCAGGCAGATGGGGCACTCCGAGCCCACTGCTGCCTTCAGCGGCTCTGCCCTGGCAGCAGAGCCGCTCTCCCCCGTGCCTTCTTTGGCACCGCTCGCCATGTGCTGCCAAGAGAGACGTGGAAGGTAGTGGAAGTTGTGTGGCAGATGGGTTTGCTCGGGATGGTGAGCTGCTCCTTCTCATTAGCACTGCAACTGCGGATGTCAAGGAAGCAGAGGGTGAAAGGCCACGGTTGTTGGCTGGCCTGGGGACAGGTGGAAGAGATGCTCAGGTCCCCCTGGAAGGAAACCTTCCCAGCTTGTCAGGGTAAGGTTTTCCCTCCCAGACCACCTCCATGGCTATGAGACATCATAATCCTTCACTAGGTCTGTACTCACCAGCACCAAAATCCATCACTGTGAGATCACAATGGGCTGTCCCCAGCCACAGCTCACATGCCTGGGGCTTGTGCAGAACAGCTGCCCACTGCATCCCCCCTTTCCTTGTGCAAAGAAAGAAAGAAAGAAAGAAAGGCTATTTGCAGTCACTTTTGTGGGATGAAATGGTTTCTTTTTAGAAGATATATGGTTTCTTTTACTGATAGAAATCACCTTGGCTCCCTTTCCATTTTAAAAGTTAATCATGCTGGTATTTTGGTGGTGAAAATATAAATGAAGCCCCATTACAACCAAGTACATGCAGGGTCAGTAAATTCTTTCTGTTGGAAAACTAGTGAGATGAAAATGAGAATGTTAATAGACTATCCATCACATTGATGAAACTGTTGATTGAAATTCACCCTCACATATAACCTATTTGTAATTTCTCTGTAACAATGTGTATTAATGGGGTCTTGTTACTTTCTTATTCGTGTTAAAATGAATAGCAGGAAATATTTTAAATTCAAAACCTTTTTGCTACTGAGTTTCACAAGAGCAAACCTTAGCTCTTCTATAAAAATCAATTGCTTTATTGTCTGAATATAACTCAAAAATGTATTATATAGGAAAAACAAAGGATGCTTATTTACTCTGCTTGATGTTGTGCTTAGATGTGGATTTTCCATACCTAAAAAAGTCTGAACTAAATTTTTGTTACCAAACAGGAATCCATAGTATTTAAAGACAGGTCTAAAGAAGAATTTCAATAATGTTGTTTGAATTCTAATCTAAGACTGAATTCAATATGATTTTCCAGTTTGTCCCACTTTCTAGGTAACAATTATTCGTTTCAGTATGACTTTTACAAAGACCAAATAAAAAAAGAATTAATCTCTCCTTCATTCCTTCTTCAAAACACTATGCAAAATTAATTATACTGGTCCTTTGTTCTGACTTAACAAAAATATTAAGCATGGAAAAGCTAAATTGTCTGAGGCATGGATGTATATGTGGCTGTCATAAAACTTAATTGAGCCAAAGTTACAGTCAGATGGCTTTTGACTTAAGCTATGTAGCACCTTATTAGTTAGGTATTCTTTTTGCAAAATTTTAAATTATTTTAAATCCAAATCTCATATTTTCTTCCACTGTATCTCAAGGGTTCGGAAATACCCTGCTCATTTTTGCCATTTCAAAACCAAGTTCTTTGTTTTAATTTGCTGCTGCATGAAGAAAATATCCCTAATTATTGACAGTGAAAGCTAAGTCCTGCCAAAATGTCTTCTTTATTCATTATCTATTCCCATTTCAGTCTGGCCTTCAGTGTTTTCTTCTTTCAGCAGTGTTTCAGAAAGTAAACTCTGAAGAGAGTATCTCGATAGACAACAGTATCCAAATGAATAAGGAAGCCAAATGAATAATATTAGCTCCTCAGGTGGCATCACTGAAGAAACAAGAAAATTAACATGGATGATTTTGGACATTATCTCCCATGCAGAGCGGTGTGCTCTCCCCCTTCATTGCTCTGAACAACAGAAACATGAGGATGAAGAGAACAGCTTCTTGTTTTCTTGCCTTGCTGATCGATCCTGTAGCCAAATGGCCCAGAACAGGTGCTTGTTATAAAGCAGGCATCCAGACTTTCTCTGAGTCCTGTTGTTTTCTTCCCACAGGTAACAATGGGAAAGAAAAATCAAAGTTCACTAGACTAAATTTCTCAGTCTAGAAGTGCATAACACATAAAGTTAAAACAAGGGCAGACGGCAAATCTTCTGAAAGATCAATGCTCATATCTCTAACCAAACTGCATGGTGGCTGTGTCAGGCATTACAAACAGCACTGGATTTTTCTAACAGCTGTTTGTGCTATGGAATTAAATCTGGCATTCTGTACTGCCACAGTAGGGCAGTTAGGGAGTGATCTTCTATTGACTTCACACTCAAATGAGCTGAATTTTTTTATAAATCACCACGATCTTGGTATGCAGAGCATGCATAAGAAAGATCTGAGATTCAAGGCATTAGAGGAATGTTATAAAGATCGATTGGAAACAGTGATTAACTACTTAGTGCATCATAAAGCAGCATTTCCTCATTCTTTAAGAGGGCAATACATGGTTATAGGTCACAAAGCAAAAATGATTCTTCATTTGTAAAGTTTCACAGGCGACATTCTCAGTCATTTAAAATACACTACTTTTTACACTTATGGTAAGATCAACTCCATGCACTTTTTATACCCTGAAGAAGCAATAACTTACTTCTGTTTGTTGGCAGATGTTTAGCAGAGGGTGAGAACTCCAACAGGAGCTATTGGATGACTACATGTGCTGTGAGTCTGATTTTGTAGATCTCAGCAGTCAATGACATCTTGTACTGCTGCATCCTTGCTTAAATTGTACTGTGTAGCAAAATATCAGCAAATGGCCCAGCTGACAAAATGTCAGTCATAAACCTCAGCATTTTGCACCTGGCTATGGAACAATCTGCAGTAATGGCACAGTCAACAAAATTGTTTACTGAACTTGCACCCTGCTGCTAATGACTGACATAAATAACTGGTCAGTACACCTGACACGAGGAGCTTATCTGAGCAGACAGCTTGTGTTCTACTTTTTGAGTTGAAAATTTAGCTATTGTGTCAAAAATCATTAATTTGATAAAAACATAGAATGTTTCCTCCATCCCCAGAATTAGTATTTTAGAGGAGCTAATTTGGTCTGATATGCTGCCACTCTTAGGATTCCTGCCAACAAAATAAAAACAGGACAGGTATGGAGACAGTGAAGTGTAGATCTTGTGTCTAGAGAAATACACTGCAGGAACTCATGAATTCTAAAAGTGGGGCTGACCCAAAAAGACTGCAATCAAACAAATCTGCGTTCAGACAACTGGCAACTTCAGTTTGAGGACTGTAACTCTAGAGAAGGTTTAAGCCTTTCTTGAGTGAAGCCTAGCTGCACCAGCAGATGCCTTAGAAAGCTGAGATTTTTCTGGGATTGAATGATCAGGGATCAGAAAAAGAATCACAAATGTGACAGAAAGCTGACCACCAAGTGAATATGCAAAAAACCACAGTACAGCTGACTGGATGAAATTGCAGAAAGCTGTCTTGCCACAAAGCAGCTGTTGCCAAATTTCAACTTGCAGATGCAGGACTGTTTGAAACAAACTGGAAACATTTTAATTGATTTTGAATGTGTTGTATGACAACAGATAATATTCAGAAGCAGGATGTTATGTGTTAAATAAAAATAAAAATGGAGTTCTCCTCCATAAAATCAGAATTTGATTCGTTAAGTCTATTTACAATTTTTATTTTTTATTTTCCTCTGCTCTGAGAAATAATTGGTTGGCTTACTATCTTCCAGTTGGAAACTCAGTCTAAACACACCCTATAATTTTCTCTTTCCTTTACATCACTGGTACCATTCTATACAATTCCTCCTGTTTGTTTAGGGTGTGAGCCTTTACAATATATTTGAAACGTTATAATGAAATAAGCACCCTGGTCACCACTTAAATAAACCAGATTTCAATTGCTTGGTTATCCATGCCGACACCAAGCTAATAGCTTTTGTTCTCTTTTCTCAGACTGCATACATCTTTGGTATTTGAAGTACTAAGAATAATACTAGTTCAGCTCAAATTCCCAACAAACTTGCAGAGACAGGCAGTATGTTTTCTCCTACATGATGTGCTCCTGCATAAACAGACCTTGTCTTTTTTGTCACATTTATAAATGGCCTTAAAGTGGTCACCACAATCACCTTCATGATCTTTTCTGCAGAGTTTTCTATTTCTTTCTATTGTTCTTTCATTAACTCTTCCCTTGCCGTCTCATTTAGGATAAATCTTGCCCAATTTTAGTTCCTCATATTCTAAAATCCAAATATCTTTCATTTTGTTCTATCTTGCCTTCTAAGTACAGTTCATAACTAGCTGATATCTGCTGCAGATTTCATTCTTTTGGGGTTTTTTCTTTCTTCTTTCCCTGTTGCCATTGGAAGGTCAAAACCCATTGGAATTAAGATCTCCTCATTTAAGCCCTTTTGTCCCAATAAATATATTTGCATTTATCATTACTTTTACACTTCTCAGGGCTCAAAAACTCAAGTGTTCAATACTTCTTCCCAGGAAGACTGTTTGGGACCACCCTAAACCAAGACTGAATGTTCCTCTGTGAATACAATGTGCTTAATCACCGCACTTGATCAAGGGTTGATTGTTTAGATTGCTCCATATCATGGTTTAGGAATGGTATTCCCCAGTTTAGAAAACTCAGAAAAGAAAAATGTAAACATATTTTCTATCCAATGTTTTTAGGTATTATGCCTATGAATTTTCTTTTCCCGCACCCAGTTGCTCTCCCACAAAGACACAAATTTGCCTGAAGTTTCTTTACA
Source organism: Onychostruthus taczanowskii (assembly GCF_017590055.1). Taxonomy (NCBI): domain Eukaryota; kingdom Metazoa; phylum Chordata; class Aves; order Passeriformes; family Passeridae; genus Onychostruthus; species Onychostruthus taczanowskii. The sequence continues at coordinate 3,070,146 of NW_024498685.1, forward strand.
AACTCACTTTCTTGATACTCAGAGAGGAAAAAAATCTGTGGTAAAGCTCTGCCACAGACTGCTTATTAATTGTGGACTAGCCAGTTGATTAGTTTGTACCACCTACTAAAGAAAGATAAAAGTCTCATCATCGCCTCATTCACACATCTATTTAGGTTATAAATCCAATAAACAGGACTTTCTCTTACCATCTTGTTTAGCAAAAAGAAGAAACCCAGGCCTACCAAAAAACCAAAACATACCATTGGCATAATTTCCCCACTAAAAAAACAAAAAAAGAGTCCTCTCTTTTTAGGGGATAGTGCATATTAATGCAAGTGCAATTATGATAATTCTCTAATTCCTAATCTACTTCTTTAGAAAGGATTAAGACTCCTGCATTCACCCTCTGAGTTTGTCATTTTTTCCTCTTGTTCTGATGTAGGACTGCTGATAACTGAGATCATAGCACATCTTCTGCATCTGATTCCAGAGCATCCAAAGGAGCTTTCAAAACTGGTTTTGAAGGGATGCTTTAATTCTTGATTGCACTGACTCCTGCACACCTTTGACTCCTGTGATCAAAGACTCAACACCCCATCTGCAAACACGATGCCCTTATTCATCTAGCAAGGCTCAGTCCTTACTGGTTGTGTTGATTATCTGCTGTACCTTTTTCATAGTATTGAATTTGTGCTTTTTTAGTAGACATTGATTTTTGGTCTGTTAAAAAAGGAATGCATTCCTTTTCTTTCTTTCTCCTCTTATCTGCAGCTCTTTATTCCAGATATGCATCTGTAAACATGAAAAAACCTGTGATCTTTCCTTTGCCCCATGATTGAATTTAGCTATAATAAATTTCCCTTGGAGTACTGCCTTTCTCTCTGGCTGTTGCAACTAAATTCAGGTCCAGCTACCAGCTGCTAGCTGAATCTTTCAATCAGGGAGTTTTCACTTACCAAGCAGTGAGACAACAGGACCTGTTACTTCCTTTGGCAGCCCTAGTTAGAGGGAATTTTGGTGGTATTTTTTAATCTCAAATCTGTTGTAGTGTTTGCAAATTTCTCTTGTGACTTGTCCCTGCAGTTGGTAAAGCAAAACTAAAGTGTTCTCAAGACATGTTTTAAGAGAGGAGACATGCCTTTCTTCCAATGGCAATGCTTGAAACAGTGGCCTTGGACCCAAAGCAAAGTCACCTTAATAAGCTTATAATTATGACATGCAGTCAGAATTGCCTTTGCTACGGTATTTGTACCTTCCTAGTACCCAACTTATATATATATATATATATATATATATATGTATGTATTTATAGCCCTGTTTTGCACCAGTTCTTCCAAATTCAATTCTTCCAATAGCAAAAAGTCAGCAAAGCTATTGGCCACATCTTCATTGACATTACTTTACTTTCACTAGAAGAAAACTGTCCTGATATATTGACTGAAGCAGAAGAAGGAAATCACTGGAAAAGAAAGGCAGAAGTAGAGTATTAAATAAGAGAAGGAAAATTTAGCTAAATAAACTGAAAGGATTTTGAAGGATGAGAGAGACTTGAAAAGAATATGCTTATTTTAGAAAGATGAGGGAAAGGCAGAAGAAGAAATGAAACAAAGAATTTAGTGTGGTGGTAAGCAAAGAAATTATGTACACAGAAAAAAATTCATTTGATGTTAAGTGGAGGGTTACATTTACTGCAAGACCTAATGCATGCATCAAGGTCATTCTTAGAGAAAGGATTTTAATATCTCATTTACCATCCTTTCCTTTCTCATCTTCAATCTAATGTTAAAATATACACATATTTTTTAATGTTCCATTTCTCTAGAAAATGGTGGGGACAGAAACCACTGGATGTAACATAACAGAAATTAACAGTGAAAGCTTTAACATTTTTTCATTTAAATACATAACTGTTTAACTCATATCAGCTTCTTTTATGCTTTCAAACCCTAGCCCAATGCAAGCTTCTTTTGTCATGGTTCTTTTTTGTAGTTACACTGAAGCAGAGATGGACCTCTTCTGCTTTTTCTTGTAATAACTGGGTGTCAAAAGTGACAAAATTATTCTTTCTTACTGTTTTCTTCATATAGGTCACGACACATTGAAGCAAACTGAAAGGAGAAACTTCTGGAGAGTGAGATGTTCTCTGGTAAGGCATCTAAAATTTCTTCATGAGTTTTTTCTTTGTTGAAGAGGGATGTGTTTCCATTTAAATTTTGATTTGTCTGCTTTTAAACTTGCACTTATATCTAATTTTCCTTTCAGCATTAGCTTCTCTTATGATATGTAATTTTATACCCCAGAAGCATCTATCTTACCAAAATCCCTGTAAAATTATTTCAGTATTGTTGTCTTGATGCTCAATAAAAGTAAATCTGATAACAGACATTGAAGTCTTTGTTAAAGTTGGTTTTGTGTATCTTGAAAATAAGGAACAAAACAAATCTGGATAGGAGTTATACGTGTCAAAGATATCTGAACTGGCCAGCTTGCAGTTTCTGATAGGAAGAGACAAAATAGTACTTAATATAAGTTTAAAATACTCTTCTAAGTGGCTTTGAGATGTCACAATGCTTGTAACTAATATAATGCAATTTATTTTCAGGAGAAAAAATGCCTTCTGTATTAAAAAAAAAAAAAAAAAAAAAAAAAAAGTTTCTCCCAATTATAATGATTTGTCTCACTCTGGAAGCCTTGTCAGAAAAGCTTTTTTATCCTTTGTACCTCTGTCCAGCCTGAAGAAGTTGGATGCACAGATACACCTTCAGGGTAGGATTACATCCACTTCAGAGGATTTAGAATCACAGAGACAATAGCACATCTGCTTTCAGCCTCATTCACTACCACAGAAAGAAACACACTCTTTTCTACAAGATGGGAAACTAAGGTAGTCTCTGAGCACTTAAAAAAAAAAAAAAAAAAAAAAAAAGAAAACAGAAAAATTAAGACCTTCAAAACACAGTCTAGTTTCTGGGTTTATCCTTGGAACAGAAAAGCCACATGCTGCTCCCTGTTCACAGCTTGAAGAAAACACCCCATTTAGTCCTTACTGTGTAACAAAGAAACTGTAGTTTCTGCTAGGAAACTGAGGACTGCACACTGACCACGTTTTCTGGTTATAAATAACAGATCACAGACTAGAAGCACTGTCTTTCTCAGATAATATTGTTATCTCCATTGTACATTCTTGATCAAACATCTCATCTTCTGAGTGATTTTTATATCACCTTGCGATACATTGCCTTTAAAATTTAATGCTTCCAAGTTGTTATTTTCCCCTTCAACTTCTCTGACTAACTTCTGATACTCAGTTTGCAAATCCAGAAAATTTGTTTCTTTTTGACTAAGCAAAGTATCACAGAAGCCCCCAAATTGAGTGCTGTTATTATAGAATGATAGAATGCTTTGTGTGGGAAGGGACCTTTAAAGGTCATCTGGTCTGACTCCCCAGGTAGGAGCAACTTTCACTAGACCAGATTGCTCAAAGCAAATTCCATCCTAAATTATCAATGGCAAAGATTCATGTACAAACCAAATCAAGAACCTAGAATAAATAAAAACACTACCAGCAAACAAAGCTATTTTTGTTCTCTCCTTTTCCAGGTACTATATAAACAACCATCAACTAAGACAATAGTAGCGTGTTGCTGAGCCACTGGCTCAGCCTGAATGATGAATAAAACAAAATAAATGTGCTTCAAAATCCGAATGTAAATGGGCACTCCACTAGTAAAAATTGGGGAAAGGAGCTTTGTAATTATTAATAGCTGTTAGCAAAGGATATAAAATTTGTAACTCCTCCTTAGAGCTTGCCTTATACATAGCCAAAAGAGATTCTTTGTAGAAATTGCTCTTTATATAATGCTCAGTTCTTCAAAATACTGAGACACGAGCTATATTTCAGTGGTTAGACTTACTGATAAATGCACTAGAAATGGAGCAGGTGAATCAATTTCTCACCCCTTGGTACTGTCAGCCTAATCTTCTGAAATGGGGAAAAGCAGTAGAAAAATCTTTGCATCTGGCTATTAACTTCCAAACCATGAGGAACATGTAACAAGGCTGCATGCCAACAGATGCTCAGCTGCTAGACATACACTTATTTTTAAGTTAAATCAAATGCATTAATTATGTTCTCTGGACACAGTGCTGCATTGATTCAAAGGAAATTTTGCTATTCTTTAAGTAGCCAAGGTTATAAAATTGATGGAGAAAAATCCTACATATCAGACAGGTTTCAAATACTGGGTGATACTCAGCCGTCTCAGACAGCAGTTCTCTTCTGACAGACTGTGCCTCAAAGCAGCCTCAGTGCAGTTACACCACACACTTGAAGTACATCTTGTGTACCCCACACACCGACTTTACAAAATATCTGATACCCCATCAGTGTCTGGTAACTCAAGGTGATGGTATGGTTTTCTTGTCCTCAGCACCTCACATATGATTAAACCCACTGATGCCCGTGAAAAAATAACCAACCACATGTCTGTGTTTTCCATATATTAAGTTCTGCTTAAAATAGAGTACTGAAATATTACTGCTTTGGAAACAGCTGGAAATGAGACCACTGCTAATCCAGCTTTCTCTTTTCTGTCCCAAAGCTTGCCAACTATTTGCTAGGTTTCCATGTGTCAGGCTGAGAACTTTTATTAGAATTTGTAAAACTTCTTGAAAAATTTTAGAAGAACGCTGATATTCAAGAGCTCATGTTCCATGTTAAGTGTTCTATTCCAATGTAATACCAATAAGGAACAGTACTTATGTTATTAAAGATGTCATAAATGCATCAAATTTTACTCTAACATTAAACATAAATTCCTAGAAAGGGTTAATCATGACATAGTGACTAGATATAACTAATCCACAAGGATCTATTTATGGTTTGTTTGGGGATTTTTTTGCCAGAACAAGTGGTCAGTTATGGAAGCATAAATTTAGATTTTTAGCCTCTGATAAAGACTAAAAATCCTATTACAAAGCAAATTTCAACCAAACTGAAAATTAATATAACCCAATGAAGATTGTTTATGTGTTAATGCTGCTTAACATTGTTCAGCTGTTGGCATTTTTTAACTTTTCTGTACCAAATGTTTAATAAAATGCACAAAATCAGCCAAGTTGTGAAAAACTTAATAAGCTTAAGAATCTTTGACAGAAGTGTGACAAGGCATGGGGAAGTAGGTGCTATGGCTCTAGAGAGAGTGTATACAGGAATTTCTTTTTGTACATGGTTTTATTATGGAAGATCCAGGAAAAATTGAGAAAAATGCACATGACAAAAGTACCTGAATTCAAGACAAAAAAAAAGGTGTTGAACCAGTAATCATTAATAGTTCAGCTAACCTGATGTGTGGCTTTCTGTTCTCTGAAATATGAAAACATTTTTCATCTGCTGCAAACAAAATCTGCATTAATTAATTGAATTAAGTTGGTTTTATGTTATTATTACTGCATTTATTTTCACACTTACTACAATGAAATTGTTTGTTCTAACATCCCTTGACCACATATTTTTATGATCAGTAATGCATCATTAACAGAGAAACTGAAAAAAAAAAATTATACTCATAGGGTTGTGTTATAACTCTTAGAGGAAAAAACAAGTTTGAACATTTTTAATGATCTTTCTTGTAGCTTATGGATTTCCCAAAAAACAAAAACAAAAAAAAAAAAAAAAAAAAAAAAAAAAAAAAAAAAAAAAAAAAAAGAGTCCTCTTTATGAATACAGTACACACACAAAGCAAACTGTGAAGCACTCTTTAGTAACAGCTATTTAATTAAATACGTACATATCATTTTAATAACCTACAGAAATTCCCCCAGCTGAGACTCAGAAGTGATAAATCTGCTAAATCTTTAGGCCTTATTTACCTTGCACTAATCATCTCGCCTCTAATTTATTTTATTAATAGGTAAAGCAAATTTGAAATATTCATTTGAATTATGGTTTTAGCAAACATAAGTCAGACTGGATGCAACCTTTACCAACTCACAACTTGTAGTTTGTTATCATTCGTCATATCTCTTGAAATTAACTTATATTAATTTAGCAGCATCATAAATATTATGGGAAAGGTGATTCTGGATTTTTCACCAATACATATGTCATCCACATACATAGCAATCAGTTTCTGCAGACAGAAAGTATGTTTTTACATTCTCCTGGAGTCAGCCTAGCCAATGACAAACAACCTTAATGGAAGGCTTCCAGAGGACAAAAAAATGTCCATCCTTTTGGCTGACTGAGGTAATGTTTCACATTCAACTGTCTGGCATTTCTTTGTACCATGATAAATGCTCAATGCTGCAGCTAATCCATTCTGAAATTTCATAGTGTTTTCATGGCATCACAGTGCAGATTTTTTTGTGACAGATGCAAAAATTGAAGAAATAAATAGGGGAAGAAAAGCAATGTAAAAGTAACTAGGCTCAACGTCCTCTCTTGTTTCTGGCCAAAGTAGTGGACTGTGGTTCATGAACCTCTTGGGTAAAACAAAACTCCTATGCCTGCTCAATCTTCTCTTCCTACTGAAATTTAAAGGTAGAGAAACCTCAAATTTCCATTAACTATACAGACTGGACAAGGAATACTTTATTATAGGATTGGTAGAGTAAAGACACACAGGCAGGTCTGGATATAGAGCGTTTCTTTGCCCAGGAAAAATCCTGATTGAACCACTTTTCTAAGAGCTATATTGAATTCAGAGACCAATCTACCATGGGGAAAATTAGTGTCCCAGAAGAGAACAAGAGGAATAACTCAATGAGAGACTGGGAAAATTAAACACACAAAAGTTCAGGCATCAGAGGAGGAGATGAAGGCAAGTAGAGTGAGATTGATGCATAGAGTACAGAAGTTTATGGAGTGATGTAGACGAATGTAGTCCAAGAGTGTACAATAATTTTGTTACCTGCCACTTTCAAAATGGACCAGAAAGATAAGGAGGAAGAAGGCATATTTAGTAGAGGAGAAGATAATTCTGTATTCCCTGAAAGTAGTCTCTTTTGTAATGAAATGTTGTATTTTCAAGGCAAGATAATATTAAAAGTCAATCTCCTTTAGAGTTTGAGTATATCTGATTAAATAATAAATAAATGGAGATTTGAGGCTCCAAGAAAAGCAAGTGTTTCTGCACTCATCCAATGTCAAGCTGTCTGCTTAAGTGCATTATTATTTTAAATGTGTCTCATCACTTCTTGCTTTATCACTTCTAGAAAGAATACATCTGCAAAATTAATATTTGGGTATGTAAATGCTTAGTTTGCATTCTAAGATGAGGGCAGACTGCACCTGGAAAATCACAACACTCCTGTCCTTCGAGCTTGATGTGAGTTCTAAGTCTTGGTATCATCTTCAAAATAACCAGAGGCTCACACTCTTATGGTCTATCAATTTTTAGTTAGCTGAGTAACAATTATTTTAGAGAAAAACAATTACGTTTTTATTCAAATAACTATGTTCAATAAAGTGGTCTTGCTTGAATTTTCTGTTGCTGGAGACTGTGCAAGAAGCACAAGGATGGAGACATCTCACAATCTTATATTGTTGTGGTGATAACACAACAGACAATATGGAAATTAATCTATCCACTCAACAGCTATTAACATAGGGATTATCAGGCTTATTTAGTAAAGCTCTAAAAGATCCAGGCCTGAAGGGTTGAGATAATCATTGAAGTCTTATTTATTCCATTATGGTATACCAAGGTAATTTGCCAAAACATCTAAAAATTTTTATAAAAGGTTTCACAAATGTGGTGGTGCTCTTGATACTCCAAGACACACAGTATCACAACTCAGCTACATTGCTCACAAATGTATAAAATAAGAAATATTATAAGACCTTTCTAAAGGGAGATTAATCTTTCAAAAACTGACAAGGAAGCTCTGTATAATTAACAAACATAAACATTTCTGCCTCTCTGCTTGCTAATAAGTGCATATTATAGCTACTTAAATGTCAACAGCTATTTTTTGTATCATTAACTCACAGAAGAGCCAGATGCTAAATAGCCATTTCAGTAGCATAAATGATGGAGCAAACTTTTGAGTAGGAAATAAAAATTTTAATACACAGGCAGAATTTTACACCCCTAGCAGCCAGCAGCCATTTGGAGTTGACAGATCAGCTACGTGCTTCAAAACCTTTGTAACAAAATAACTTACAAAACAAAATGCGCAGATAAAATTCATAATGTGTCACATACTAAGAGTTTTCTAAATGTGCGCTAACAGATATATTATTATGGTAAACGTCAGAAGACCTTCAATATACTCAGCTTTTATTTTGTCAGATAGGCAGAGAGGTTGAGGGGTCTTGTTTACAGAGATTTACTTTTCACTGTGTTTGGATGAACTAGTCATTGCATATTTAACAATTCATGATTCTTTGTCTCTGTAGACTGGCTGTATCCTACTGCAAACTGTTATTATTTTAACAAAACAGAAACTTTCTCCCTACATTAAGCATTTTGGAAGATAATACTGCTCAGCTCAGATACTCCAATGGATCCTGCTGGACTGTGTACTTTCCTGTGGGGTATGATATGTCGGGCATCATCAATCCATCACACTCACCTCAAGTTCTGCATCTGAATTCACAAATTGTCTTTGACTGCCTCTTCCAACCCCATGAGTCTTCTCCTTTTGACACATACATATCACTCCTAGCCAGAGCACCACTCCAGAGCTGCTCTGTGCCAGTTGTTAGGACAGGCTCATGGAGAAGCCTTAGTCCAGAGGGCTTCTGCTCTGTCAGTTAGCTGTGAAGATACAGGGCATCAGTTTGGGCAGTGGTAACATCAATTCTGGTGCCAGACAGAGCAGGGAGAAGAGTGGAGCAAAGAGGGTGGAGATCCCAACCAGTTGCTCTGTGATCTGAAAGGGGAGTGTCACACCTCTTGGGACACTAGTTCCTGTCTCCCTGAATTGGTACAGGCAGACACAACACACCCCAGTCATGGGCTGACCATCTATGGCAACATAGTTTTGAACAGAGAAAATTATTCTGTAGAGATACCTGCACAGAGCTCATCTTTAGCTGTAGTGGCAGAGTACTGTTCAAAGGCTTTTTTAATTGTTAACTTTTTTCATTTCCTTTTAAGTCCAATTTTTGTTAATTGAAAATTAATTACAAGCAAGATTTTATCACACGGAGCTGCTATTGGTAAATAGCAACCAACTGTGCTGTGAGCAATCCAAGGATGCTGGAGAGGCTGACTAGTAACTTATGGTTGGTGGTGTTGAGTCCAAGGTTTTTTGCTATGGTTTTGCATCCATTAGCGTTCCAGCATTACCAAAAGAGCTGTGGATGGCATAGCGTCATCCATTGCTGTTTCTGCCAAGGCTCTTAGTTCTCAGTGACTTGTAGTCCTAGGTGGGGCTGTTTATGAGGGAGCAGATCTGCTGAGTTTCATCAGTCTGTTATTTAATAGGAAAAGAAAGCTTGTTTCCGTGGCCATTACTGCAGACTTCAGAGATCCTTTCTATTTCCTGAGTCTGCAATTCCAGATTTATCTTCTATTTCCTTTGGTAATTAAGTCTCTTGGTGGATATTTACAAGTTTATGTTGTACTGTATTATGTCCAAAAAATGAAAGTCTACTTTTCAGTGAAATGCTGAACTTTTTATCAGGTAGGCATATTCAGCAAATACTTTTGGATTTATTTTATATACTGCTATGACAAAATGCTGCAGAAAATATTTTAAAATGAACTTTACAACTACAAATCATATGATCTTGATCAAACTGTGAAGCAAACTGATTTTTACTTAGTAGATTTCTCTTATCATTCAAAGAACACAGCTACGTGAGAATTGCTCATGCTGAAGTACAAGAGGAAGGGTAGCAAGGGACATGAGAGCCTAAGATCGTGTCTGAGAATAATGAGGGTACTGTAGGAACTTTTTGACACAAACTTTTATGAAGAATATCTTTCTTTTTTCTCTGTAAAAGAAAGGAAGAGAAGGAAGAGCCAATAATGCCAGAAAGCCCTTTATTTGACCTCATTAAATCACCCAGCTAGTTTGGTCTACAAACCACAATCAAACTACAATTCATATGTTTCGTTTCTGAAATTACAAATATATTCTTGTTATCCCTTTGTTTTGATAACAACAAATAATTGACAATCAAACTACATTTCCTGGTCAGCCATGTATTTTTAGCCCTTGCTCTTTTCATTGTGTCCACATTTTTCTTTTTGACTGAGGTTCTCTTGATCATTTTCTTATTCTGCTTGCACTGGGCTCAGGAAGAGGACATTTGTTTACAAAGAGCAACTCTCCACATTATTTTCAATCTTGAAGTCATGCTTGTATTTTAGTGAAAAGTTTCACTAAATCACTTTAACCTTGCTGATTATATTGCCCACTACCTTCTTTAATAACCAATTTAATATTGCTTTCTGCCAAATCTGCCCCTCGAGCCACATCCATGTGTTAAATTACCTCATAATGCAGAGGGCTCATAGGTGAAAGTCACTTAAAAAGATCCCTAAGCAATTTAAATGATGTTAATATCTAAATCTCCTAGGTAAAAACCAGTTTTCCCATCCCAATATGAGTTTAGGTTGTTTACCGTTGGGACTTTAGACATAAATATTTTCATTAATCAAGTCAGAATAATACTGGAAGAAAATTGATGAGGAGATAAATCAGTTAAATGGGGGGAAAATCCTTTAATCAAGGTTGCAAAATATTAATTTTTGCCAATATATTTGTGCAACCTATACATTATATGGACAATATATCATGGCTTGCTTATTCTGGACTATTGCTGTTTAATTGCAGTCACAAGTTCAATCATTTATGCTGACAGATTCAAACCATTTGATTTAACATCCGAAATTAAAAATTGTTGGCCTAGCTGATGTCACAAAATGCTGTACCACAAATGCTACTAATTACTAAACTATATTTGTGTGACCAGACTGCTCAAGAATCAAAAAGAAATCACATGAATTTAGAGGGAATCACTCTTTTTAATTATTTCATTCTGTTTAGTAAGGAAAACAAAACAAAAAAATTAACAAAAAACAAACCAAACGAAAAACTCACACAAATTCATATTGTTTAGAAACTGTTTTTTTTCCAAGAAGCTGTCCAAAAGAAATAAACCCACAAAATGGTTTTTAACTCTAAACTGTGAAAAAAAATCTTAAAAAATATTTTGAAGCAGAATTCAGATGCAAGGTAGAAGGTGTGGTCTTGGGGAGCTGTCCTGGTTTGACCATGAAGCGAGTTTCTGGGAAGTTATGGTCGAACCAATCAGTGGCCAGATTTGAAACTGGCACTTGGTGTGGCCACTGAGGACTTGGATGAACCTCTGAGAACACACAGGGGTTAAAAGCAGAGCATTCCCAGACAGACTTTCTCTTTTGAGTCCGATCCCGATGAGTGACCTTCTCCCCTGCCCAGCTGCGTCTGGGTGGGGGAGAGGGAGGCCATGCGGTCTGAGAGAGGAGGCCGGAGCCCCTGCAAGGTGCAGGGGTGGAGGAGACCTGAGATGGTTTGGGCAGCTCCCCTGGGAGAGAAATGATAGAGATTGTGCAGGCTGGAAATTTGATATCATGTGCCGGCACTACGGCCAGGAGGAGAAGGGGTGGGGGGTGGGGGGGCAAGGTGCCCAGCCGCCAGTAGACTGGGCTGACCCTCCATTTCCAAGTTGAATCATGCTTTGTTCTGTTCCCGGGTCACATCTCACAGTAACCATTTTGGAAATATACCTTTCATGGGGGCACTGGCACTGTGCCAGAGTCAATCCATGACAGGAGCTAAACTCATGGAAAAAAAATAGGCTTTGCCTTTAAAATGGATTTCCTTTCTGGGTTTTCCTTTAAAAGTTTTTCATGTCATAAAGTGAAACATTGAATGACAGGAGGACCACTTCAATCACATTGTCTAACTCATGAGCAGGGGTATGAGCACATTTATGTAGTTATCTGAACACAAATGGACTGAGTCTCTTCTTGTCCTGTTGAAAAAAAAAAATTGAACAAACTAACTTTGAAGTTTTTTTTTTAGGAAGCCACCTTGGATTCTGAGTTTGGAGATGACCACTGAAAGAGAAAAGGAGAAAAAATTATGTGTTCCTTAAACTTTGTGTCTATTTTCTATTTGTTTCAATACAGTATACTCAAATTTCACACTTTTTTGCTGGAAGAAAACAGATACATACTAAAATCACCAAACTTAATATGATAAAGGATTTTTTTAATGAGATAAGGTAAAAAATACCCAAGTACAGCCAATGACATTCTCAATTATATCAGTTAACAGCAAAAAACCCGTGACATTTAGCCATGGATAATCCGATTTGGATGAGTACTCGACTATAGTACTATGTTTTAGTCTATACTCTAATTATCTAGACTATGATTTGTAGGACAAGTCTATAGAAATGAGAGGAAGAGCTATCTGACTACCAATTGTTATTCCAACTTGTTCTTTGCTTATTATACAAAGACTAGATCTAGGAATTTCCAGGGGGAAAAAAAAGACAAGTTAATGTTATTCATGAGACCCACAAACAAGGTCTAGCTCAATGCAAAATGTCAACCAGCTAACCCAAGAGGCACCAGTTATTCATCAAAAAGAGCTCATTAGAAATTGTCACAGAATTAGCTTCATTTTGGAACACTTTTGATTCCCAAGATTCCTTTTTTTGTGTAGAGCAACAAGTTTCTGAGTGATTCCAAACAAGACTTCAAAATTCGTTTGGGAGAAAAGAGGGTTCAATTAAAAGCAAATTGTCTCCTCTGCTCCATCATTAAGAGATCATGAATCCTGAAAAGATATACACAAAATTATCACTGTTTTTCCTAGCAGTCATAGCAGCACCCTTCTAAAATGAAAATCTATACATTTTGCTTGCCCAGTCTTTATTAAAAATACAACCCATTTAACATCTTCATTAATGATCTGGATGATGGGACAGAGCACACCCTCAGCAAATTTGCCAATATCACAAAGGAGGGGAGGGTGCAAGGAAGGCAGAGCCAGGCTTTATTCAGTGGTGCCCAGTGACAGGACCAGAGGCAGTGGGCACAAACTGAAACACACAGGTTCCCACTGAACATCAGGAAACACTCTTTTACTCTAAGAGTGGCTGAGCACTGGCAGAGGTTGTCCAGAGAAGTTGTAGAGTCTCCACACTGGAGATATTCAAAAGATATGGTCCTGTGCAACCTGCTTTAGGTGGCTCTGCTCGAGCAGGGATTTGAGGAAGATGGACCTCTAGAGGCCTCTTCAACCTCCACCCTTCTGTGAATCTGTGGAAGGTGGGGAACTCAGATTTCTAAGGGACAGTACAAGTAAAAAGTCATCCAAAGAAGGACAGTCCTGTCACACACACAGAAAGCACATCTGAAGAAAAACTTGCACAAAGACTGGAGAATGCTGGTACACTGCAGGAAAATATAAATAACTTCCATAAATTCTATGGAGCACAATTCTTTTTCTGTTTCTAAAGGAAGAATGTGAGTTTTTTCTAATGTTAATAATATCTACAATATGGGTGTAGTCAGTAAGGACTGTAGGATGACAAAGGCAATACAGATATTAATTGGCACATCTCATTAAGAAATCCAGAGTGAATACGCTGCACAGAATCCTCTGATGCCATTGTCTAGAAAATTTGACTTTTCAATCAGTAAAATAACCCTCTTCTTCAGGGTTATTTTATTTGAAGAACCAGTCTAATTAAAAAGTAAAACAAAGAACCTGGCTTTTCAGATCACACAGTAGCACTTAGCATTTTTCAGTTTTTATTACACTATTATTATGGGTGTTATCCAAATTGGTTTTGAAAGGGCTTTCATGTTTCGTCAACACATTAGAATACCTGAATATGATCTAAAACTCTATACTAAAACAGGAATCTCAAGTAAAGGAATACAGTGCAGAACTGATCCTTTTCCCTGATGTTCTCAGCACCTTTCTCAGCTGTACCACAGGTGCTGATAGACATTTTCTCCAGCTTGTGCTGTGGATGCCCAGACACAGCCAGGCTGTGAGAGTCAGCAGTGCCATCTGGAAGTTACCAGTGCTAACAAGGTATGTGGAGATGTGCCTGTTTTTATCAGAAATGGACTTCAGTCTGCATTGTCCTTTATGCTAAAAAATACTGTTTTTTGGAAAAAAGGCTTAATGTTCACTCTCTTTCTACATTCCCCATTCAAACTGTAAAGCAAAGGAAGACTATGGCCATTTTAAAGAGAATGGAATGTGTTTGTATCTAAGGATATTTGAGTTAAATGTTTGATTTCAAACTTTTTCAGCTCCTCGCTCTTTGTCAAGAAGGAAAATCACTGAAAAGGAATTTAACAGCACCTTAACAAGACTATCCTCTCTAGGTTACTGGTTTAAAAATAGTACAAGTCAGTGTAAAGGAGGGTTTAGTGTCTGATAATTGTTTTGCAAGCTTTGTGAACTGAATTGATCTGAACTCAGAGACACAGAATTTGTGAATTTTACCCCGTGGTAAAAAAATTTCCTTTAAAATTGACACTTCATAAGTCTATCACTGAAGCAAAAAAAAAAGCTAGAGAAGCTTTGAAGTGATTAATTTGATGAATAGTTTTCCAGATGCTTTCACTTCCTCAAACCTGCTGTTTAAGGCCAAACTTTCCTAGTCATGCTGATCATCACAGCTCTTCCTGATCTCTTGTATTGCCATCTCCTGAGCTATCCTGAGGATCTGGAAGATGAATCTCATTCTTTGGATGCCCTAAAAAACACACTATGTTCTGGCCACAGAAAGTCTGGGCCAGGACCCTGGTTTTAAAATGAAACACTACACAGATGAAATGTGGGATGCCAACCAACTAACTGAAAATTTCTATAGACAAAGCATGAATAAAGTTACAGCAAACAAAAAACATTGGTTTTTAAAAGAAACTGTAACTGACAAGTTAGGTGCAAAGATTTATGGAGTCCAGTGTCAGGTATAGAAGCAAATTTGGTCAGCTTAGCTTAAGACCAAATTTGAACAGAGTCCCCATTTCTGTACCCATCCAAGAAGCTGTTTGGAATATGTGAAGTGAGAAACCTTTCTGTATGCAATATGCTGTGTCTTCAGATTCAGCTCAAAGCAGTAAACTTCAGTGTGGATAAGCAGACTTGACTCCATACGCCATTTCCTCTTCAGAATTCCCCTGCTGTATAATTAAATTGTCAAACAATCATTAGCCCGTTGTAAGTAAAAAGCTTTTTTCTTCTTGGATGGACAATTTGACAATCCACATTCAGGCTTTTGCAAAGCACATAACTTGACAGCCAGATATTATTCAATCATATAATTGAATTAATACGTTCGGCTCATTACTGGATTTTGTTTGTGACCAGGCAAAACAGTAGCTTGTGAGCTGGCATTCAGATATAGGGTAAATTGTCTTACCCCTTTCTTCTCCATCACCCCTCACTCTGAACCTGATCTCACTCCTACAAATTAATTCAGTTATGCCAAATGTCAGAAAACTACCACGTGAGAATTTAATGTGGGAAATTGCAAAGAAAATAACAAATTTATTGTATTCAGAGCTTTTTAATGGAAAACTCAAAATATTCTTGATTTTTAAAATCAAGATAAAAGCATAATATCCTCTAGTTGTGTAACAGATTTTAGAGATTACAAAATAATTACAGGAAGCGGCAAGAACCAATAGGTTCTGAACGTTAACAAGTTTAACATTAAAAAGAGATTGTTGTGCTCCTTGATAAAACAATGTGAGTCCACACCTCAAAAGCTCATATTTTTGTCCTTAGATTGAAATTTTTTTCTCTCCTTCAGCATTAGTTCTTCCAGGTGAGTAGCAATGAATCCTCTCTGTGCTTTTCAGACATTGTTCTGTGGTTGCTGTACTCAAAGAGTACCCCAGGGATCATTTAAAGTGATGTTCCCACCAAAACCAGGATCATACAGGCCTTGATCACCCTTCATAATTTGTACCACACCTTGTTGTTGACAATTTCTCCTAAAAGCAAGCTCTCTGTATCTCCAGGTTATCCAGTCTTATGCTTTACCCTCCTCCCAAGATTCCTAAGCTTTTGTATCCAAAATC
This sequence comes from Onychostruthus taczanowskii, assembly GCF_017590055.1. Classification (NCBI taxonomy): domain Eukaryota; kingdom Metazoa; phylum Chordata; class Aves; order Passeriformes; family Passeridae; genus Onychostruthus; species Onychostruthus taczanowskii. The sequence goes on from NW_024498685.1 coordinate 3,086,189, forward strand.
ATCATCATCTGTGATAAAAGATAAATTGATTTCTTCAGTCCTTGGGAAACATGTAGCGATCATTGATATTGCAATGATCACGAAATGATCCCTAAATGATAAACCACATATGATCAAGTCACCCTCTAGCACCTCTCAGTGAGCCAGGTCCCTCCTAAGGCAGCGCTTTCTAAACCCATCATTCACACTGCCGGATTCTCTTCACTTTGCCTTAAAAATGCATTTCCCAAACAGAGATGATATGCATTCCAAGGCTTCTCTGGAGTTAAGTGAAGAGTGTAACTAGATGTTTTCTGTATAAACTTCTGCTTCACGAATATAAAATGAAAAGTACTTTCCTACTACATCTTTTTCCACTGTATTCTTTACTTTCTTTAAGGAAAAAATGTCCTGAATGGAATTTTAATTTGCTTTCTTTTTCTCTCAGGCACAGACTTTGGTTCATAAATATTTGGCTGCAACCTTTCAGGTTTCTGAGCAACTCTCCAAACTGCCACAAGCATTTTTAGCTTTTTCCCCAAAATACTCAAAACTACTCTCATTTTTCACAAGCCATAAATTAAAAGGCATATTCTCCATTCCACTATTCACATTTTTCATGAATATACCAAGTAGAATTCGACCAAATGCTTAAGGGGATTTAGTCAGCATGTCTTCCATGTTTGATGTGGTTTCACTGATTATGAAGTTTTCAACTACTTTTATAGCTACCCAAAGGCAAATCCATGCACGCCATATTTCTTAAACGTATAAGATTCTGCTGTTGAAAAAACTTTTAAGGACATTATCAGAGTTAATTTGCATTTATATCTACTGCTTACTCCTTTCTACACCAGGCTGCCAACATTCTTAAAGAAAGTAATCAGAAAATTTTGATGTGATTCTTTCTTGACAGTTCCTTGATACCTGATGTTACAACCCTTATATTTTTTAGGTACTTAAAATCACCTCAATAATTTGTTCCATATTGTTTCCAGGAACTGAAACCAGACTGATTTATAATTCCTTGGCTCCTTTTAGAACAAGTTATGAAAGGTTTTGTTTTCCTTCATTTTCTAGGATCTTTCCTGTCTGCATCTTCCAGGAGATAATCACTAATCATCCAGAGATTACTTTGGCTAATTTCTTGGGATGAATTTCATCAAATCCTGAGAATTTTAATGTAACAATTTTACATAAATATTCCCTGAAATATTCTCTTCTCTACTCCTGCCTGAATTCCAAGCAACTTGCTAAAATTAATGTTAAGGTATCCAGCACAATCTACCTTTTCCATAAAGATTAAAGCAAAAATTAATTTCCGTTTTCCCCTGATAAAAGAAAATTATTCTTTTCCTCTGTAGAACACTTTGTTCAATATCTTTCTCCTTTTCCATCTGATTTCTAATGTATATTAAAAAACTTAAACAAAGAAAGGTTTCAGATGCATTTACATACACAGAGCAATTAAAAAGAAAAAAAAAAAAAGAAAAAAAAAAGAAAAAAAAAAAGAAAAGAGGATCTAAAGAATTGGACATAAACACCTATAAAAAATCCCATCACAGGGGTGCTTCTCCCCAGTAGGGCAGACTCCCCTCCAGAGCAACAACTCAGAAAGCAACTGACTACTTGGGGAACAAGGAGACGTGGTCTTGACAGTTTTCTTCCCTCCTATGGCTTTTACCCTGAAGACTGGCAGTTTGGTTAACATCAAAGTTATTCTGTTAAATGGAAGTAGTAAATATATATGGTAGGTAAAATGATGTTCTGACCTTGGTTATGAGGCATAAATTGGGAAGGAATTTAATAAAATAAAAAATCACCAAGGTTGTCTGCCAGGCTGCAAAGGATTAACATCTAGATCAGAGCATGTGACCTATGCTCCTTTATTTGTCCCTGGCACAAGGGTTTTTATTCATAAAGATTATCCTTGTTCCCTTTTATAACTTATTTGTTCTTGATTAATTTTTTTTTTTTTTTTTTTTTTTTTGTTAGGCAGTACTCGAAACATGTAAATTACTTTTCTTCTTCAGGAATATTACTTTAATGGGGACCTACAAAAGCTCTGTCCCCTAGCAACAGCTCTCTGCAAGCTCTCCTTATAAATCAATGCCAAATAGGTAGAACACATAGAAGGGACAAAGATATTAAATGGATTTTGTTGGTCAAGGTCACTTTTTTGTCCATGTTGAATTCAACTTCATTCATTAATTAATTTTAAAAATCAAAACAAGAGAGAGGAAAACAATGTGTTCCATCTTCCTCAGGAGGTCTGAACAGTTTTGTAATAATGGAATGCTATACAATATTATATTAAATTACTACTTTTTGAAGACTTGATGAAATCTCAGCATTTCATTAGCAGCAATAATAATGATAGATTGTTTCAATAACTGTAAAATTTGCTTATCATGGAGAACTGATATCTATATTTTCAAGGTCTTGTTTGGTGCAGTCCAACTCATCTGTATATTTAGTTTCCAAAATAATTTGAGCAAGTAACATATTTCAACCTGGATTTCAACTATAAGTGTAAGGATAAGTACACTTATTCTGAAAAAAATTGACTAAATTTAAATATCACATTTAGAATTGTTATATTCACAACTGAGAATGTTGCATTTTTTCCTTACTTTCCATACAATGTTCTTTCCTTTCGGTAAAAATTGTTAACACAAGGAAGAAGAGCATCTGTAAAAGAAAATTCATTTTGCCATTACTCAGAAGCAAGAATTTAAAGATGAATCAGTAAACTAAACAAGATGAAGAAATACTTAATACAGTTGTGTTATCTCTCTGCATTTGCACAGATTATCAACAGATGATTATCAACAATTTCTAATGTAATTGCATAGTGAGGATGAAAGAATCTGCTCTAGCTTGACCTTGTTGAATTTGACATTTCTAAATTCTTGAAGAACCACTGCCATTCAAAATAATTGGAAAAAAACAATGAATTTTTGTATTTCATTCTCAAAAGTAAACAAATTGGGTTTTAATCAAACTCTCCAGAAAACCTCTAAGAAACATGCCAAGAACAGAAGGCTGCAGCCCTCAAATGGATGGATAAAACTGCTATAAATTCAAAGGTGAAGGATAGAAAGCATTGAGTAATATGCCTCAATGCAGCACTGGATGTAATTTAACTTAGAATTTGTTGGGCCATTTTGGAAATGTGAAAGAACACAAAAATGGGAAAAGCCTGCCATGGAGGAAAGCAGTCTGGTCTGAGAAAGTGGTAGGAAATTTTCTAGCTCCATAAAGGGTCCCATTAACATCTCTATAATTTGATCTTATATCCAATTCTCATAGAAAACAGATTACCCATTCTGCACTCCCTTCAGCTCTAAATATTTCAAACCTGACTGTTTTATGTCCCTTCCCCATAACAAAGTTACAATCTCTAAAATGTTTGTAACTTATACAGCTTGTTGTAAAGGCTGAATGTCATTGGCTGAAGGAAGAAATTGTACTCAAGAAAACAGCTTTGTTCCATTTTGGCAGATTAAATTCAAAAGAAATACAGTATTAGTAACCAAGCAGTGCAGTCTGTCAAAATAAAAGGCAGGCAAGAACTGTTATAGCTGAAGTAATGGATAATAAAATCCAAGGGAACAACAGGAAAGTAGTTGTGCTTAATATGAGCAACTTAGAGCCACGAGTGTCTTTCTGAGCTGAGAAAAGAAAATCTGAGAGAGCCTCCACACTGAGTTGGTGCCAAATGGCCCCTTTTGTGCTTCATCTTATTCACCAAACCAGCAACAGCATTTTTAACAATAGCACTTTTAAGTGTTGGTTTTGCCTCTCTAACAAAAAGAAAATTCAGGATGGCTGGTCAATAATTTTCCTCATATTTTCAGTAGTTACAGTAGAAGCAAAGATAGGTTCTTATATTTCCCATATCTTTGTGCCAGTCCTTTTAGAAATTGATTTTAGCTACAAGGAAGGTGATCAGTGTCAAAAGCCAATCAGTCCTTGCCTTCTCAGCAAACAAGCATTTCCTTAAGCCACACAGTTTTGTTTTATTGTAGTTTAAGTGATATCCCCATGCTTATTCATAGCCTGCAGAGACATTCAAAGCATCTTATGTAGATGAAGAGATGAAAATTCAAATAAACACCTGCCTGCAGGATATTTGCATTTGTCTGGAACTGTCTCTGAAATGCTGGCACTAAGCAAGTGGGCAACGCTTGACTGAAAGAGCAGCTAAGCTGTTGGAGACCTTCTCCTGCCCAGTCAGCCTGACCTCAGGCAGGGTACAGTCCTTTTCTTGACAGGTTATATTATCCCTGTGACTTGTGTAAGGTCATCTTAGGTGGTTGTGTTTCCTACTACCTGCCACTAATGCCAGCAAGAGTTACAGAACACTTGAAGAAGATTACAGGCTTTGGATAATTTCCCTCTCTGAGGCAGGAGTGCAGCAGTGACTCTGTGGCAGGGGTTAGAAGTGAGCTGCAGTTGTGAGATTTGATTGTGGAGTCGCTGGGTGTCAGGGGTGTGCCTCTGGGAGCAGCTTAATTTGTTTTTCCCCCGAGGGGTCTGAGAATTCCCTAACAGTCACATGCATAGAGGGAACAGTGAACTGGTTTGCAGCAGCCAACCAGCTTCAAATTTTGTGATTTGCAGAATTTTTAAACACCTTCATAACTAGAGAGACCCCGCAGGTCTCACCTTTATAGCTCAGAGAACTGCAGGGAGAATTTAGTGCAGTTCTTGTTATTCTCTCAGGCAGATCCAGCTGTATCGGTTCAGTTTTAAGCTGGAATGGATATGCAAGTAACTGCCATGGCAATATTTATTCAGAAAGTAAAGACATTTTCCCTAAAACTAAAGCATCATTACTTTCTGGAGCAAGTGAGGGAGTGGTTTTGGTCAGAGCATCAAAGATACCAATAGTTTTATCATAAGACCATGTTGTGTGGAGAGAAAGTTTTACAATCCTTATGGATTTTCAAATGTTGGGTTGCAAACAGAACATCTCATAAAAAAATATTAACATTACTTCTGGAACAACAATCTTAAGACCTTTTCTTTTCCTAACAGCTGTCAAAATATGGAAAATACATTTGTTTCTACAAAAGTGAAAAAAGTTATATAATCCTTCATGTACGACACTTTGGCAGCAAATGAAATTGCTCCATTTTATGAAATTTATCCTCAGCTGAGCTGATACTTTCCAGTAAGATAAAACCTTCATGTTTTTCCAATAATACACTAGCTCCTGTTACAATAAAAACAAACAAACAAACAAACAAACAAAAAAAAAAAAAAAGAAGAAGAAGAAAGTTAAAGTTCGAATAGAAACAGCCTTTCTTGTGCCTTCTGATGCTTCAAAGTATAAAAATTTCAAAATGTTCTCAAGATTTTAAGCTCCTCTGTAGAACTGAATATTTCCTTTCTGTGCTCTGGACACTGTCTGAGAAAGATTTCTCATCTTTCTTTCATGTGGTGTGAAGCAAAGCCCACAGTGCCTGGGTGGTCAATTAACCTCAACTGCACTTGCTGGTCCTTGTGCATCAGCAAATGGCGGTGACAGTGACTCCAACCTGGAGACTTTCTCTCAGAAAGCAGATTCCAAATATTAACTGAGCTGCACAAGACATCATGAGCTTAGCAATACAGTATATAGAACTGTGAACAGGATTTCTCAGCAGAATGACAGACAAAAAGCCTTCACCACCAGTGCCCTGAGGGGCTGCTGTGGCTGGAGATCCTCAGGGAATATCTTGAAGGCTCAGGCAAAGCAAGCCAGCTATATTCAAAGGATTGCCAAGGCCCTTCCCCAGGGATGGAGACAACCAAATGCAGCTGCTATGCTCTGGTCATCTCTCCCTGTTCCTCTAAAAACCATTTTCCACTGATTTCTTGTCTCCTGAGCCTTATGAAGGTCTTACATTACAGAGTTCCAGTGGAACATCAGAGGAAAAGGTCAAAAGGGGAGCTATGAAATAGCCCAACACATTTTTGACCATAGAGGAGATGTACCCTGACTATCCTGAGGGGAAACAGCCTTTCAAAGATAATAGAAAGAGAACTTCAGGACACAACAGAGACACAAGACTTTGGAAAGGTCATTTCCAGCAGAGACTCAGAAAGGCACAGCTCAGTATTGCAAAGTCCTTTGCCTTTTCCAGATATAGGGCAAATGCCACTTTTAATAGGAACATGTTTGATGAAGGGCTGTCTTAAGTTTCTAGGTTGTTTGGGGATTTTTTTGGTTTTTTAGTCATGATAAACAAACTAAATTAAATACAGTCCTTAATTCAACTTGGATCTCATTAGCCTGCCTACAGGAATATTAGTAAACTATTGATAAGACCTTTGAATCTAACAAAAGCAGAAATGAATGCTTGGACTAGAGCTTCTGGAGGATGGAGAAAGAAAAATGGAGGGGATTGTTGTTTTTTGCTTTAACTTTACCTCAGATGAACACATCCTTTCACCTTCCTGAGCAGTTTGGAGCCAGAAGGAGATTTGCACACCCTTACCCAAGGGTTGACCAAAGGCAGAGCTCCTGTCCTTCCTTGATCCATTTATAGGGAAAATTTGTTTGCAAGAACATTGAGCAGAACCAGACAGTGAAATTCTATTACTTTCATAGTATCTTCACTGTTGCCATTTAAATTATTAAAATAATGCTGACTGGGATTACATTGAGCACTGATAGCACAAGATATTGATGTATGATTCAATTACAACATAATTAAGTATGCATCACTTGTTGAGCTGTCTGTATTGCTAATCTGAGTCTGGAATGACACAAATATCCTGTTTGATCCAATATGCTTAGGGTAACTGAACTGGGGCTGGAAGAGAGGACGCTGGTTCCTACAGCTGAAAAGACATTAGTGCAAGTGTTTGTGGGTTTATGCTTTTGGTTTTTCTTCTGGGGTTCCTCTACCATGCTGGCAACAGAGATTCACTAATGATACATATCGTGAAAAAGGGTATTCTGAAAAATCACAAAATCCACTGTGTATTTCCAAACATTAAGTAGGTACAGATCAAAAAGCCACACTGTAAATTTTTTCTCACTGATCTGCTTCATGCTTCATTTGATCTTGTGGAAGCTTCAGTGTATGTTCAGAATGCTTCAGCAGTAGCTTGCACCCCTGTTCTGGCAGGGAACTGTACTCCTCAAATACAGGCACACAAAGATCACCTCCTCATACCTCTTATAGGACTGACTTCTTAAAAGTAAGCTTTTGCTTACTTCTTATGTAAGCTTTTGCTAGCTTACATAAAAAATGTCTCCAAATGGATTTCAAAAATCAAATGGCTCTTCTATCCTTTATTTCTCTACCTGTTTTACACTACCTTAAGTGGATAACAAATTGAAGAATAAGCCGTAAGTCATTTGGGCAGAGGTAAAACTATTCCAAAAGTGACACAGTAATGATTTGCGCATGAAATTTGAAACATGAAATTTAAACAAAGAAATACATTTCCAAGCAACATTTTTCATTGTTGATTTTGCTTTAGAATACTTTTCTTTGAAATAAAACTTACATAGAAATTTCATACAAATTTTATCTAGAAAACTCTGGAGGAAGACTTTTTAAATTTGCCACAATTTCTCTGTTCCAAAATGAAACTGGCAAAATCAACCATTTGCAAAATATTCACATCCTGATAGAGCTAATTAGTCTGTAGTTTCTAGTGCCTTTTTTCATATTACTTGTTTTCATATTACTCTGTCCTTCCTGTATTAGGGAATAATAAGAGATTTTTATTAGCCCATCATAAGTTTTTCCCTAAATAAGGTAATAGATTCAGTCCTCCAAAAAATCATAAAATTATTTCATACATCTTTGTGCAGTGACTCTATTCCCACTGATACTGCACTGAAATAATATATTTGAAGTATGCAAAAATGACTGAATATGCTCAAAGCGATTAAAAAAAAAAAAAAAAAAGTTCCAGAAGCATATTTTTAAAAAGTGATTGAAACACCAATGAAGTCGAAATGACTGAATATGCTCAAAACTATTTAAAAAAAAAAAAAAAGTTCCAGAAGCATATTTTTAAAAAGTGATTGAAACACCAATGAAGTCTTTTGGTAGATCCATATTAGTATCTTCTATTACCTTTATATGGGGTACCACATCTAACGTTTTCAATTGATGTCACCTCTATGTAACTGACATTTTATGAGCAGTCACTAAGGCAAGTCTGTCACAGCTCTTCTAAAGGGTTGCAGCCAAACATCTTTGATAGCAGAAATTAAATCTAAAAGTCAGTTTGGGTATATCATTATAATCTCAAAATTACAGATAATCTGGACCACAAAAAATCAAAAACTTTTGCAGTGCATGTGGTATTCCTAAGAAATATTAAGTAGACAGATAGCATTTCATACATAAAAAATCTGATAAAGAGGCAGAGGAAAAGAATACATGCACCACATCACCTAGACCACCTATGGCAGAGCCAGGGGGAATTTCTGCAGAGCTAAATCCTGATGTGTTTAGTCCTATTGAAATACTCCATCTGTTTGGCCATAACAGGAATTTTTATTTGAAGAAACAAATCAGAACATTTAAAACACAATCTGGCAGTGAAATCTCTACAGAGAGAGACCAATGTCCCAGCAGAGATTCACTGGCATAAGTGAATTTGCATACAAGTAAAGGGGCTCTCATTGCAATACCAGCTCTCATTGCTTAAATCATAAATCACAGTCTTAAACTGAGACATTTTAACATCTTCCCTCATAATCCTGCTAAATGGTAGCTAAATGGAGAGGACATATAATTTCTTCCTTCTTTATCAGGTAAGGATGTAGAGCTTTGCAATCCTAACAGGTGTGCCTCTTTAATAACTTTGGGGTAAGCTGCAGCCATACACACACAATTTTTGGTCCAACCCTCATGTACATGATTCTCCAAGCTTGACCAATTCGTGGTAATAAGGCGCAGACATGTTCAACTTCAGCTGCACTGTTACAATTTTTCCTTTTAAGATTCACAGCTCATTACAGAATGTCAGAAGTCTCTTAACTGCTTATTTCATCAGTCCAGACTTGCGTGCTTGAGGAAGTGCTTATAAATTTTTTCCAGGTATTTTACTCTAGTGACTGGAATCTGTTCTGAGTCAACTAAGAGCCACAGTGCAGAGGAATAAGTGCTCATTAGGATGAGCAGCTCACAGAAAGAAAAGAGAAGTCTAAGATATACAGGACTGACATTTCTTAATGTTTATTTATGAGATACTTATTCAGAGCACCATCTTTTGCAAGTATATGACAGATATATTTCTAGAGCTTAAGGCTCTCTTTTGCCCACATTTTCCACATGAGAATTTAAGCAAGGTCAACTCTGCTACCACTGACCAGTTTTCCTACAATTTCATCTGGGTTTGTTTTATAGCTCTTTTTCCTAAACCTCCCACATGGTCAGATACACCTTTGCTATGAATCCCAGCATGGTCAGATCTCCCTTCTATTTAAATTTAGAGTATGTGTGAGCAGGAAAGTGAAAATAGTGTCTATGTATTGGCTGCCTTGGATTTACAGCAGCAGAAGCAGAGGATGCTGTGCTGTTGGGAAGGCAAGGAAAGGCAAAAAGGTCTTCATTTCCCTGTATGCACATGGCTCAGGCCCTAAACTTCCACCCACATCTCTCTCTGCCACTTGGCAACTCACAAATAGATGCAGCAGATGTACAAACTGGCAGCCAAAGCTGGTAGCAACGATATGATTTTAGATGGTGTCTTTGAAAAAGTAGGTTTTAACTTCTAGAAAAATGCTTCTGGAGCAGCACTGGAGTCACATCTGCAGAAGCAGTGCTGAAGCACTAACTTCTGGAATCCCTCCTGTGTTCCTTTCTCTTGATGAATTTGTTTTAAAGGGAGTGAGATTTGCTTCTCAGAGTTGCCTCTTCACGCTGAGTTCAGGAGGTGAAGATGATGTTTGCTTACTGTCTGATAACAGCTCCTTATTGTTATTTTCACTCCCTACATTTTCACTCCAAACAACAAGCAGTGTTTCTTCCAGCCACTTGCTTAAACATTTATCCTTGTAAGCTCTTTCCTTGTAACTCTAAATCCTTTTTTCTCTCTACTGTGCAGAAGGAAGAAAATGTGTACTTTTGTGAGTGTAAACACATCAGTTGCCATGGGAGCAGGTGCTGGAGCTATGATTATTTGCCTGCAGCTGCCACATTTGCTAGGTGCCCAATTACCTTACCTGGTTACTCTAATTGAAGGGAGAACGAACACAATTCTCATAATTTAAACAAAATGCTTCTTGACTGGAAAGTGCAAGACGAGAGGTTCATGATCTGTGGCTTGGAGCAGTTTGTGTCATGTATTTTCATTACAGTCCGTGTTACATAAGGAGCAGTTGATTAACAGAGATGAGTGCAAAAGGAAAAAACAGTGATGAAGAAATGTGTTTATAGAATATGAGGTAGTTTAACAGCTTGAGATAAGCAGCACTTAATATAGTAAATGAAACAGGCCATCTTAGTTTTGACTATTAAAAAAATAAAAGAGAGAAAAATAAATTTCTCCTCTAGCACCAAGTATCTTCAGAGGCAGTTTAAAGCAGGACAAATAAGCATAGGTGTAGGATGTTTGTGGGTGTCATACCAGACCCTGAATTCCCCTAAGACTCCTCCTCACTTTCCTCATTTTAAATCCATTTTGTTTCTATTATAAAAATTTTCACACAAGGCTGAACCTACTCTAATTAGCAGACACAGTAACACCCAAAATCCAAAACAGAGATCCATGAAGGGTTTATCTGAATAGAAAGATTTCCCTGTATGCACCAGTCAGAGTGAGAACTAACAGAGAAAACAGAGGGTCAACAAGAAAGAATGAGATGCACTCACAGCAAGACAAGAGAAAAAGCTTTGAACCAAGCTTTTGACAAGGCCTTGAAAGTGTAAGCATGTAAACAGTCTTGGTTTTCTCTGAACAGAACAGGGATAAATATTTCAGGCCTGCTCTTTGTAGAAGTGCAGAGCTGCTCATAATATGTGACTCCACCAAATGTTTGTTTTCCATACAAAATTAATCCCTCTAGACACCAAGCCCTGACTTACAAAAGGTCTACAATGCCAGTGTAAATTAATGTTAGACAGATCAGTGTGTAAGGACTGAGAGCCTGGAATTTTTCCCAACTCATCTGTGAAAAGCCAAGGACTACTTCTGAGCTGCTGCACTCATGTCTTGCTGATGACAGGGCATCAGCAAGATGGCAAGGCACATCTAGAGATTTAATCCTTTCCAGCAGGTCTTGTCCATTCATTCGGACTTTGCAGACTTGTTACCATAAACGCACATGGACAAATTAGATTAAATTAATTACAGGGTCGTTGTAAGTGGTTTAGGCTCTTGTAGAGGGTGCAGTCAATTATTAATACACACACTTAGATGAGGGTATCTCACCCTGAAGGTTAAATATGTGCTTAAGGGTTTTGCCAAATTGGGACAACAGCTTGTACATATTTCTGAGGTGTGAGCAAAAGTGTATAAATTAAAACACCAAAACTGTGAATATCATTTAATGTATTTATCTATTTAAAACTTATTTAACTAATTGTTTTGGTTTAGGGTAAGTTTGGGAGATAACTCTTAAAGGGGCTTCTCTACGAAAGCAGATTTAATTGCCTTTTTCTTTTTAACCGGTTCGGGAGAAAATATTTTTTTGGAGAAAAAAGTGGAAAAAAATCTGTTTATTAAACAATAGAACTTAAACAATATTAAACAAAAAAACTTCTTATTGCTTTAAAAAAAAAACAAAAACAAACTTAGAACAGTTCTCTTCCCGGGTTGCAGTTCAGCTCACTCAGTTTCTGATCAGTCTCTCTGGTGCTGGAAATGCCGCAGCTCAGGCCCGGCCAAGGGGCTTCAGGTGGAGCTGCCGGTGCTTTTCTGGGTGTTCAGTCTAGAGCAGGCTTGAACAGATGTAAGAAAAAGGAAAAATCACAGTCCAGGGAACTTTTTTTTTTTTTTTTTTTAGCTAGCTAAAACTAATTAAAAGAAAAAAAAAAAAAAAACAAAGGAAAAGAGGAGCTCTGTTTTGCTGTCTATCCATCCGTAGACAACACAGTCCAGGAGCAGGAATGTGGAGGAGTGAGTGCAGTCTGAAAACAAACTGCGTGCTTCTTCCCTCCCCTCTTCACTCTCTGGAAGAGTCTTAAAGGTGTAAAACTTATTATTCAGTATAAACAGAACAAGACAATTGGGGATAAAAGCATCATATAGTCAACCCAGGACAGTAATAAATCATACCTTCTTATTTTAGGACACTTGATATGCAAAATATTTCTTCTTTTATCTATTGGTTTTTAAAAGTCTATAGTATACCAAATTGAAAAGCTAAAGTGAAACTGTGAATATACACAGTAGAAAATGTATTTAAACTTCCTAATATACTTTTTAATATCTATATCTTTGAGGGCACAATGAAGTACCCATCAATATTTTTAACCAATACACAGAACAGTTAAGAAAGTAAATCTGAGATGTGAATGCAAAACTAATACCTAAGTATCTCTCAAAGTCATCCCTGGATATTAGGCAATTAATTTACATTATAAAGGGCAGCAGAGCTCTCTAAAGCCAATATTGAAGGCATTTTGGTGATATAAGGTAAGTCTCTGTGCTTGGAAATATGATCTTATGTGAATAGAGGTAGAAGCTTTACTACAATAAATCCTTTGTATTTTTTTCAACTAATTGAGCTCATAAAACATTTTTAAAAACCCAAACAATGCATATTTTATTGTTCTTAACACAGTGAAATAGTTACAATACATCCAAACCCACACTTCAGGGAACAGAAATATAAATTCTTTCATATGCTGCTAATTTAATCAATTTGCAACATATAGTACCTAAGTAATTACCTTGGCAAGGAGCTGTGATAATTTAATCTGAGAGAGAGCTAATAAAATTTAAATGTTCCCTAATTACTTTATCAGAGAAGAATTGGAATTAGTTTTAACAAAAATATGAATAGACGTCTTTGAATTCCAGGAAAATGTTTTGAATACATGTAATTTCTAAAGCTGTGCAAACCACAACGGCTATAGTGTGGAATCTATAGCCTTAGTCAAACAAATTACTCATTTAGAGCTAGAACTTGGTTCTGTTTTACCTTTTATCACTAATTAATCATTAACCAGGTATTTTTGTTGGCAAGGGAGATAGATCTGTGCTCCAAATTTAGGACAGGACTCTACTGTATTAGACATTTGTGTTTGTTGTAAATTTGAATTAAGTCTGTGATTTTCCATCTCTGCTGTACAGAACACCATAGTTGCATCCTTTTTTTTTTTCCTTGACTTTTGTGGAATTTTTTTAACTGAATGGTGCTAATGATGTTTTCCCCAGAATGCAGTATCTAAGTACCTGAGACCCAGAACAGGCAGTGTCCTGCAGGAGTCCTGCATTCCCAGGCATGGTTTGCATTCCCTGATGCTTTCCTGCCCTCGCCTGGTTACCCACCACAGCCTGCCATGGAGGGCTGCACACATTTCCCACAGTCATGGGTCTGGGTGGAAAAGGGCAGGCTGGGGCTGACTTGCAGCACTCTGCTGGCAAGAGCATGGCAGTAGGGAATGGATTGAACTAAATCAGCTGCTCAAGATCAATTTACAGTCATTACTTTCTAACCTCAAGTTCCCCAGCCCTGCACCTGCACATGTATATATATATGCTCATTAACCTCCAGAGCTGAGCAAACAGCTTGTTTTGTCTGTTTCCTCCTTCTCACAGTTATGCACATCTAGAAGGCAAAGCATTTTGTTAAACTGTTATAATTCACAAAGAAAACCTGAGCAGGCTCCTTCCTAATACGTACCCAAACAAACTTGCATCCAGGCATAGCACATCAAGCATTTCTACAGGACATTCAGCAGCATCTCTTTCCTTCTCACCACTCAGCAACAGATTTCATATTGTTCTGATTACAACCAAAGGAGAAATCATCTCAAATTCTTTAACCAGACACATCCATAGAGTGGTTTTTTGCAGAGTTCTTTCAAGTGATATCAATTGCCTTCATATTCAGCAGTGTAGTCACACAGCTGATTTCAAATCATACTCTCAACCCAGCAATGGAAACCAACTGAAAATTAAGAAATCATTTAATTAGCTGAAAGCAATTGAGAGCTACCTGTTACCAAGGCAATGCCAGGCTTCTGTGTCTGAAAAATTGCATGATATTGTGATTCTTCAATCACCAAAAACTTTATTATACCTCATGTCCAACTGCTGCTTAAATTACTTTTTATTCTTTTTATTATCTTAAATGCCTGGCTGTATCCATACACATATATTGAAATCTGCAGGTATTAAAGGAGATGTTTTTAAAGCACTGGCTTGAAATGCAGGGGAACTGAGATTTGGTACCCTGTGTTTTTCCCATGCTATCTTGGGCAGTTCACTGACAACCACACTTATAACAGTATCAGACATTTAAAGATGCAGACAGCTGCCTAGTGAGGTTTGAAAAACTCATAACTATGGTTATGCACGATATTGAGTGCATAACTTCCACAGTTTGTTTTTTTTACTTCAGCAAGCACTGGAATCAATGGACAGCATCCCTCCAACCTCAGTGGATTTTAAGTCTTTGCTTTCTTTGCCTGTCCAGGAAAAAAAAAATAAGAAAAGGTCTCCATTTGGACTGCTTTATCCCACTGCAGTACAGCAATTAAACAACTGTGATTCACATGAAATGTATTATTTCAGTGATCCCAAATAAGTAAAGGTAATTGCAAGCAGGCAGCAGGAGGGAATAACATGTTATCTTTTGCACTGTGCAATTCACAGCAAAGAGAGTGGGCTCCTGATGAACTGTGGTTGAAATTACTCATATCTGAGGAGAAGGAGGTATTAAAAATCATTTGATATGCATCTCAGCATTAAGTGTACACTAAAATTTACCTATTTAAGCTGATACAGCTGTAGTACCTCTTTCTGCTATGTCCTCATTAAATAAATCTTTTTGTACTGTACATATTATATCCTGAATTATTTGTCTGACCAATGTCAAACAAGAATTCAAAGAGGAAGGAGTTCACTGCCAGTGGAAAGAGTGACTATGAAAAATATCTTTTACATAACAAGTCCTATTCGCAGTTCTTTGGCCAAGGACATGGTTTCCAGGCTCTAAACCCATCATTATTTCTGCTAAGTGGACAGATTTTAATCTCTACAAAAGTGGTATAACTATGGAAGCTTTCAGTTCTGGACCAAATCATTTTGTTTCAAACCATGCTGCACACCAGTCTGTTGAAGCAAATTGCTTCCCTTTCACATATTTGTGAATAAGAATCTACTTTTATTTAAAACTTGTCTATGCTCCCCTGCATTTCTTACATTTATGACCTTTCCTTTTTGTTTTTGCCATCACTAGATGCAAAAGGAAGAAATGTGCAGTCTTCTCAATTCCTCAGGTTTGCCACATTGCCAGGTTTTCAATTAGGCACTTAGAGTGATTCTAGCTAACAGAAAATGAAGTTCTGTAATCTAGCCACTAAAAAGAAGCAGAAGCAGGAAACATTCACCAGAAAATCCTTATTTCTGTTCAAGTACCTCCTGAAGTGTGTTTTCTCTGTGGTGTGATATGTTCTTGAGACAAAATCCTGTCTTTCCTATCATCCTCCAAGGTCCACCAAGAGATTAGCCAGAGGTGACCCTTCTAGCACAAGCTCCCCTGCACTGTTTGCCATGAAGAGCAAAACTATTTGCTGCCATTCTTCCCACAGACTGGCCCACTGGTTTGGGAAACAAGGAAGCTTAAAGAAATTATGTAGTTCTAAATCCACCTGGTTTTGCTTGGCAATTAAACCAAACAATGGGAGGGAGGGGGAAGGTTGGCCAAGCACTCAGAGAAGGTCCAGGTCTATGTCCCACTATGTCCCTATAATCAATCTTGTGATGTTTTTCCCTTCAGTGAAGTTTTTCCAGTGTATCTCTAATTTTAAAACTGGATCATATGCCATTTCTAATGAAAATATTATTTTTGTATTTTTCAGACCTTTTCATGGAAGTAACAAAGTATTTTGTTTGGGATTTAAAATATCTTCCTCAAACTGAGCAGTGACATCTTCACAGTCCTTTTCTTAGAAAACCAGAAGCATTTCTGAGGTTACATGAGGACAAACTGGAAGATGACTCAGACACCTACCGCTTCTCCTCATCTGACTTCTAGCAGCCTGTCTTCTTGTGTTTTTTTCCAGACTTATCTATGCAATACAAAATTTTCTTTAAAACTTTCAACAAACAAGGAGTCTCCATTACTAACATAAGCTCATCTGAAACATCTAAGAAAATTAGGAGTAAGGGGTTTCCTGTGTGATTTTTCAGTACTGCAAAGAAATTTATATAGGGATATGCAAGTGACCTAGGAAATTTAAACCCTGCCTATACCATGCTTTCTAACAACAAAGTTTTTCATTTTCAGGTGTCTTGGTACCACTGTAAAATTCTGCATCTGTTTCCAGGAATGCACAACATCTCTGAGAGCCACATCAGAGTAAAAGCCACTCAGTGTAGCTGATGCTGCCTCTGTCTCCTTCACACATGCAAATTCCCCCAAGCAGTGACTTTCAAACCAACCCTGCATTACCAATCAGCTCTGATGGTCCACAATTTCCCAGAAACCTTTCTTTAGAAGAGCTGGACTAACTGAAACTAATTTTTCCCCATACTCCAAGAAACAAACTGTTATCGTATTTTCTTGGTAATCTCTAGAGGTTTGGAAATAAAGCCTTTACTTTTTTTCTTTTGCTTTCATCTGTCACAGCCCTCTTACTCCTCTTAAAAAAAAGCTTCTTTTGAAGACCAACAGTGATTTCTTTGTACCACTACATGGACACAATTATTCATGGTGGATGCACAGACTACAAAAAACATATTTATACTGTGTGTCACTCTCTCTTCCCTTCTGGTTTTAAAAAAGAAATAAGAATATTTTGAAAGCCTAAATTTCACCTAATTCTATGGACAATGTAATTCACAGGGTGAGAGGGATTGAATTAGGAGCTTTCAAGATCAAGCCTGTCAGAAACACTAGATTTAGAGGGTAAGGCAGAATTTAGGCTGACTGAATATGACCAATAATTTTCAGCAACATAAAGCAATTCTTACAAGCTAACTAAGCCCTAAATCACCAGCAATGTGTTCTCAGTGATAAAGGAGTAAGATTAAATGTTTCCCGCATACCAATAAAATTCAGCTGACATTTTAAATATAAACTAGAATTGAAGATTAAATCTACAAGGCTTGAAAGCCAGATCACCTGTGAAGACATATTACTCTATGCACAACCAATGCTCAGATGATGATTTTTGGTACTTTGAGACTGAATGTCTCTCCTGTGCTCAGCCCATTAATCCCATCCAGATTATTCCAAGCACTGCAGGCCCTGGCCAGCTCTTAAAAACTACTTCAAAACAACGTCTAACTTCCAACAAAACTTTCCAAAACAAATATTGATTAGAGGCATGGGACTGAGTATCATGTAGGTCTCCTGTAACCAAACAAGTTTTTTTAAGGCTGAAAAAATATTTAAGCTGCTGTAGAGGGGAGTGAGCCAGCTTGACATTGAGACACAGAGCACCAGAGGTTTTACTTTGAACATTTTCAGATATGACATTGAGGGACTACACAAAGAACAGCTCCTCTGGGGGAGTTCCCAAACCCCTAAAAAGCCTGTTCCAGTGGTGTCACTGCAGCTCTAACAGGGAGACCAACAACCAAGATGTCTTTACCATGAAAATTGTTGGTAGTACTGTCAAAAAAAGACTTGAAAACCTGTTAGGCAATAAACACACGATGCAATAACACTACCACCCTCTGGGAACCCTGATTTAAAGTGTCTCACTGATAACAAAACTACCCATACAGAGGCTGGTCAAACTTTAACAAGACTGTCACACAAAATTAGCAACAGTGACAGATGCGAAGCACAGTCATAAAAGGTCCAACCACTCATTATTACTTGACTTTTTAAGGTGGGCTTTTAAAGGAAAGAGCAAGTAGGATCAAAGAGAAATGAAGAACAAACATATGTCCTTTCCCATCTGGTTACGGACAGCAGGGAAATGATTGATTGGTTATTCCACAGATTTATTTTCTGGGTGGTTAACACAAAAATCAACACTAATGAAAAGCCTTGAAAAATAAACACCTGAATCTGGATTTTGCCTTGGCGATTATTGAAGCTGCCAGCAGTTTACCATGTGTGTTTTCCCTTCCCCAGCAGTGGCATCACGCCAATGTTTTGCTCAGTATCTGCAGCAGGCCCAGCACAGAGGACTGCAGGGAAGGGGAAGATAAGAAAAGCTCCACTGACCAGCAGCTGACCTGGCTGCCTGGGAGCAGGAGCTGCTGGAGGTACTGAGGCTGCTGCCCAGCTTTACAGCTTTACAGGGAAAAACCGATCCACTACTGGAAATAATTTAAAACTGGGCATTTAAGGCAAGAACCAGGAAGAACACACACAACTTTACACTTCAGTGGACTTCGTCAGGCTTGTTTTGAATAATTTTACAGATCCTTGTTGGGGTGTATCCTGAATGGAGCAGGGGCTTTAATTTGCAGGGGCTGGTGCCAGGGTCCCAGTTGTCGGTTTCTCTGGGTCTGGATTGAAGGCACTTGAGACAGTAGTTCATGTTCAGACTCAAGTGTTTATTATTTCTTATCAGTAAAACCGTCTCCCTACAGTGAGTTCTGCAGCGTTTCATTAGAAGGCACAAAAGGGCTAACAATCTCTTGTTACAAGCTCTTTTAAAACCAAATTATCCAATTGAGATTATTTCTCTTTTAACCCAATAATGATCCCAAAGAGCCCACAGTGCAGACTTTTCTGCCCAATTACAAAATGCCACCCAAACCCAAGAAGAAGAGGGAAGAAGAAGCATGAAGAAGAAACCCAGGACAATGCCCTGTGCCCTCCATCTTGCTTCCATCCACAACATACTAAAAATCCCAAAACCTACATTTCTCACCAAGTGATACCCCTACACTACTCTCTATATTCTATTTCACACTTTTGTGGATTCTAATCTATCTTGAAGTCTAGGAAACTTTCTCCATGAATGCGGTGTGTCAAAGTCAGCACTCCCCTGGGGGATAGGGCACCCAGAGCAGACAGAAATATTCCAAGTGCCCTGAGTTTCCACAAATTTATATTGTCTTCACCTTTTAATGGTGTTCACTGTCTTTTCTTACTGAGAGGACACTTAGTTTAGCTCCGGCACACGTTTTATGACATTACTTAAAAACTTCTCTTATAGTATTTTCAACTTTAATACCAATGGCAATATGAAGAGGGCCAAAACAACAACCTTAACAACTTCATAACAAAATCAACATAGTAATATACCTTTGTAGCTAGTTAAAATTTAGCAAAATTTACATAGTAATGTACCTTTTCAGTCAGTTAAAATCTATTCTCCTTCTTTCCTAACAAACATCTACATTACAGAGACTAGAGTTTGAGTGGGGTAAGATAGAGTCCTGCTTAGCCTCTGAAAGTCTGTCAATAATCCTCATGTCATTTTTTGCTCAGAAATATTTCTGAGATACAACTGTATGCCATGGTAGTGTTGCAATCAATGGCAGTCTGCTCATGGGCTCCAGCAAGGTCAGTGTGTCTTCTTCACCTTATCATGAACGGTTAACCTGGGGTAAAGGGACAATGGACAAAGTCTCATCTATTTAACTATCTCTTCACGCTTTTCTTGCCTTTTAAAAACATCTCTTCCATAACCATAGTATCATTTACAAATAAGGCAGTGCCTTATTTGATCCAGCTGTCAGCTGTTTGTGTACCCCTACACAGTGACCAGATAAAATTGTACCTGACTGTTTCGTGGGGCTAGGTTTTGCTTTTGACAGAAAGAAATCTTTTTTCCTGGAAGTAAATAAACTGAGTAGCTGCCCTTTTACAGGAATTCCATCATGCAAAGATATGATACTGCAGCACTAAGTGCTTTGTTATTACTTTTTTTTCTAATTTAATTATGTTTTGTGCCCTCAGAACTCCATTACAGAGATCAGAAAAACCATTAGCAGCATGGTATGTAAAGTGGAAATTGTCTTTTGCCATGTTTTAGTGAAGTACTTAAGCCACTTACCCAGCGTCATGCAAATTTTTTTGAAAGTACATTGGCCAGTGCAGATGTTGCCACTAAATATGTGCTTCAGTACCTTGCTGAAGAGGAAAGTAATTACTCATCTCTTCAGAATTAAGCACACCAGGAACTCTCATGGTGTAGCAGGTCCTCATCTTATCTGCCAGAGATGCCTCAGTTATTCTTTTCTTTCTGTTACTGTTTTCTAAGCAGCTACAACCCTACTCTTTAGGAAGCTGACTATTTCGACATATCAGACATCCTGGGCCTTCAGTGATTTCAAGTTTGGCTCTTCAGGGTGTCTGGAGGCTGGCTGCGCCTGGCTAGGAAATCACCAGCCAGTGTAGGCTTCATCTTGTCCAACTCAGCCATCTACAAGACTCATGTCTTCATTTTCACTGAGGTCCCTTATAGTCAGCAGAGAGAAACAAAGATAGCTAAGCAGTCACTGGGTCCATGAATAGAGGCACACAGCCCTAGACTGCTGCTCCTATGAAATAAAAGTGTTTCATGAGTACCTCTAGTTAATTTATGAGTACCTCTAGTTAATTTCTACACCAGACATACAAATGTCTAAAATGGGAAATAAATCACAGCTGCTAAATTATTTTCTTCCTCATAAATCAATGTATTCCTAGTAAGCAGCTTGGGTTCTTCAAACCCACCCATGTGCATTTTATTTCTATTGAAGCTGAAATAAGGATCTGAAATAAGGATCTTTCTCATCATGGCCAACCTAAGAAGAAAACCAAAATGTTTTGCATTGAGTAGACCATGCATGTTCCTCCTTCAAAGGCCTGCTGCCCAAGGGAACTTGGCATCTAAACAGCATTTTGGTCTTTAATGCTTCTTCTGTAGATGCAGCCTATTTTCTCAGTACCAACATAAGCGGATTTACAGATAGCTATTTTTCAAATGGATTTAGATTATGAAGTGGCTGAGATTGCTTGCAGACTTTCCTGTTTTATTTTTTTAAGAATACCTGGAATTTTCAGTTGCCAAAGTGTAACGCTATTGTGTTTAAAGATTTTTTTTCAAAAACTTATCATTCCAAGACTCACTGGAGCTACCTAGGAGAGAAATTCTCCATAAACAATTAAAGTTTGGCATATCTGACTTGGGAAGTCATTTGATATGTGTTACACTGATTTTGTATTATTCATGCTCCTTGATAACCAGGTCAAACAACCCTGCAGAAACCCTGGTACAGGGCACAGACATAATTATTTCTATGAAATAAGTCATAATAAAAGATGCCAAGTTAATTGAGTCACACGAGATCAGTTGTTCATAAGTTCATATCGATCGACATTAATTATACTATTTTTACTTAAATTTGTTATGAAACCATTCCATTATTTTAACTGACACTATATCAAATTGACTATAATGAGCCACTTATCCTTTTAATGCTCTTACATTTTGACATCAGCATCAAACCTTCTAGAACATCCCCTGTATTTCAGTGGAGTTGAATCAGTGCTCACTGTCATGCTTTAGCCCCAGCAGGCAGCCAAGCACCACTCAGGTTTTGTCTCTACTCACTTTTAGGGCACTGGGAGGAGCAGAAAAGTCCCTGAGACACTGCTTTGGTCTAGGTCAGCATTGGCTAAAATACTCCTTGTCAGAGATAGATTTGTACTTCAGAGCAGCAAGTTTGATAATTTTATATTTGTGATAGATTTTGGGTTTACTTTAATTATTCCATGTGTATTTAACTTCTGAGAGACAGATTTGGTAACAATACAGGGACTGAGGGACTGAATTTTACTTAAGGCTGGCAATATAGTACATGCAGAAAAACTGAAATTTCAGTTACGGTTATTGTTATAGGATATATTTTGTTAAATTATTATAATCAGAACCCATTTGTGTTTAAGCCTGTGTTTCACAAACACTTTTAAGGAGTAAGCAGATTTAGTTCAAAAGTAAGACTAATCATTTTAACAGGCTAATCAACATGCAAAATATTATTCCATTTTTTGTTATCAAAATTTTTGTTCTGTTTTGTTGTCATTTTGGAATCAATTTCGTTGCAATTAAACTAATTTAGATGATCTATACAACTGTTAGCATATTTCAGCATTACAAAAATGAAATCAGCATGGAAAGAGAGAGTTTCCTGTATTAGCTGACTTCACAGCATTGTTGTTTACACAGCACTAATAGCATTTGTTTCAGATCTCTAAATAACTTTTTTTTTCCTCACTCTGGCCATACATATTTTCAAAAACATCTAAATGCTATAGCAGCTGCTCACATTGTCAATTCATCTGACTGCTGAATGCAGACAGCCCATGGATCTGTTAAAAATTTAATTTATTTCTGTCAAAACCAGGACATCATCACTTTTGTTTCAACACAACTCATTGTCTTCCATTTTTAAAAGCATAACATCTCAGTTTTCCTATTGATCTGTTAAAATACAATGAAGATTGATTGGTTTTGGGATAGAAATTGGGCCCTTAAGTATTTCTAGTTCAAGCAGACCCTGTTGCTATTCTCAACAAATCTGTCCTTCCTAGGAGCCCTTCTGATCAGCCTCCTGACTTAGGAATTCATCTTAGAACTTCTAATGTTATGGAAAATGTTAGAAGAAAAATCAAGGGGCAATACATGGCACAGGCCAGTTAATAGCAAATGTAGCACTATAAAACCATCTCCTCCAAATTCTTAGCTTGCAATAAATATATCAAATTTGAGCTTAAGTAAGAATAGAAGGATATCAAAAAGGAAGTGTGGAAGGTCCTTCTGCAGAATGAAGCAGAAGAGGTGATGAGACCTGAGCAGGAATTGTTGATGCAGTTAAAGAAAGAGATAAGTTAATTAAAGGTGATTTTATTCAGCAAAATCCTGCCCTTTAGCTTTTTCCCTGAAGGAAAAAAAAAGAAAAAAAAAAAAAAAAGAAGAAGACATGTTATTTTGATATATTCATCACCATTAGTTTCAACCAAGGAAGGTAGGAACACTTGGAAAAAATATTTCAATTTGTCCACTTTGAAAAATAAAAACAAAACAATGACATGGTAAAAATAACATTTCTCAGTGTGTGCTCAGATAATATTCTCTAATATATGTGTTTTAAACACATACTTTTTAATTTCTGACTGGAGCTAACATGCAAAAATATGAAGGGTTAAAACCAATCTTCTTTGCATGGCCCTCCTGGGAAATTTTCAACGTGAAACAAACAGTATTCAGTTGCTGTCTTGCATTATGTATTCACTTCCCCACATTATTAAATGGATCCTGAGTCTAAGAACGCTGTAAAACAATTATTTTGTCAGTGGTTCTGGAGGGGGAAAAAAGATGAAATAACATTAGAAAATTTTATCACTGCAGTTGAAAAATATCTCATAAAATATGCAGCAGCATCTCTTTCACTTTCAATATTCAGATGGCTTCTGACAAACCTTATTAAATCTTTAAAATATTTGTGAGATGGTGACTTTGGAAGATCTTACAGGAATGTGTGTGGTTATTCCCATTCCAGCAGATCTGCCTTGAAACCTCTGTCAGGAGACTTTGCCTCTTTGATCTCCCCCTCTCTGATGCAGAAAGAACATGTGCTAAAAATCCAGAGCAGAAAGGTTCTCAGGCAGAATTTTTACTGGATTTTTCCTTGTTAATGAGGAGATCTGCTTGATTCTTGGGGAAATCTGAGTTCTCTGGAGTCAAAAACCATTCATTTCTTATTCTGCAGGGAATGAGGGAACCAGATGCGAGCTCCACAGCAACTCACTGGCTCTTAAGGAACTTTTCAGCTGTGCTGTTCCTGTTCCACTCATGCACAAAGTTCTGGATGTCCATCCTGGCTCTGGGAACAACCACATTGCATTTGTGGGTACAGTAGAGAACACAAAACAATGTGGCATTTTATTTATTGTTTTCCATGCATCAGATTTTCTCACTTAGGATTTCCTGCTCCAGTGAGGCATTTTAAGTAATCCCTATAGGGATTATTTTGTGTTAGTTCCCATTTCAACAGGAAAGGAACTGTGAGTTCATGAAAGTTCATATTTGTAAGGGTATAAAGCTTCCAAAGTATCACACTTGTATGCCTGGCATTTTTGTGCACAATATAAAATAGTATTTTGAGTCTGCAAGAGTTAAAGACGGGATTAACATCATAAGAAACCTCTTTCAACCTGTTCATAGACTTTGAGACACATTTCCTATTTCATTCAGTTTTTCCTGGGAAAGATCCTTTCAAAGGAAACATAGAAAAAAACTTTTCTAAAGTTTTACTATTTGTTTTGTTCTGGTTGCTATTACAATAATAATTCTTGTTGTAATGATAGTATTATTCATATTGATAGTAGTAACAATAGTAAGAAGGACTTACTCTCCCAATTTTGTTTTTTGCTGTCCCATAATGTCATAAAAGCAATTCTTGGCATTTTGGTCAATCTGCTGCTGTACGGATTCATTTAGCACTAAGAATGCCCTGATAAGGCAAAAAACATTATGATTTCATCACCCTTCTGTAAGATTTCACATGCAATATACTCAGGTAGGTGTCAGGTGGGAACATGAATCCTGTTTATCCTTCTGCAGGAGTGGCTCTCTTGCGACCATCTGCAAGCAGATAGCAGGGCCCAGGAATGAGTCAAGAAACAGAGTGTGAAATGACTGGAGACAACAGCAGTGCAATCTGTTCTTAAAAATCCACTGTCAGAGTCTTGAAGCATCCCCAAGGGGTAATCCAAGATATGTTTCCTGCATTAAAACTTCCTCAGAAATTTGCTGGATCAAGGAAATACAAAGCATTAAGGAAAATGAAGATCCTGAGTTGGTTGCCAGAATCAGCCTTGCAAAATGTGGTGTCCTGTCCTGTAGGAAGAACAGCTTGCAGTTTGATGTGGAGGCTGCTGCCACTTGTCTTCATTAAGATTTAGTTTAATCTTCTCCCTGTTTCCTGAGTGGCCTGACAAGTTAACCTCCATCCTTTGTAAGTTTAATTTCCTGAACAGCCTGCAGGATAAGAAGTCCATTTAGCTTCATCCTTCCAAATGCACATGAGCTGTCCAGCGCTGCCACGGTCTCTGCCAGGATAATAAACCTGTGTGCTTTTATCATGCTTTACTTTAATGTGTATAATTAAGAATCTACCCTTTCAGTAAGGCTGAAAATTATTCTATGAAAGCAAATCCTGAAGAATTTTGTAGACCCTTCCATTTTTAAGTATCCCAAAAGAGCTTCTTGTCTTGTCTATATCTCAAGATACATTTGAAACCTATTTCAACTTCTTATAAAACTATTTATTTATTTTTAAAAAGAAAAAATCCAATTTCAGCACAAAATTTAAAGGAATATTCAAATTTCAATGCCATCTTTGCAGATTTCTTCACAGGTTTTGTTTGTATTTCAGTTATTTCAACAGCTTAAGTTTTGTTTATCCCAAAGTTTCACTTATCATTAAAAGGAGATGGGGTTGTACTTTTTTTTTTTTTTTCCAAAAGGTTAGTCCAACATGCTCAAACTTTCTTGTACAGGCCACTGTCTTTTTACAGAGGTTTTAAAAGATGAAAACATCCTATGCCTAAGTCTCGCTCCAAGCTCAGTGGGAGAGAGGCTCCCTCCTGTGGAATATGAAGTCTCCATAACTTTTTACTTACACATTAAAAATCCCCTAAAGAAGTAAGCTGTTCTTAATTTAGTCATAAATTAGTTAAATTTTGAAGGCAATCAGGAAAATAAGGCATTTAGACAAAAAGCTGTTATCAAATTTTTTGAGATTAAAAGATTTGGGCATTAAACTCTCAGTGAAATCTCAGAAGCATTTCTTGCTGAATTTATCTCCATGGAGCTGAATTTTTTTTTATTTGACAAGTTTGGTCTGGAACTCTTACTAAAGCTGACTGCTTTCAAATTTTCTAAGAGAAGGTTAAGCAGATTAGAAAAAACTAAAGAAAAAACCAGAGTGATGCAGGAATTTCCATTTAGGAAGAGCAACATTCAATAGTTAAGAGGCAAAATAACTCAAGAAGAATGTCAGAAAGCTCCCCTGATGGCATCGTCTCTTTATCCTCTTCTGTTTAAACAAAAAAATATGTAGACTTTGCATATTTGAAGATCTGAAAAAATGATTTGCAGATGGATTATGCAGACTTAAGTTATAATTTTCTCTTTTTTTCAGGGAAAGGGACTTTTGTTTAAATAAGGAATATTTCCTAAGTATACACCTAAAGAACTATATTAAGGGGGTTTTTAACTTATTATAAAAATTTTATAGATTAAAATGCTTATTCAGCATCATCTCTCTCTTAATTTTCTTCTTTTATCCTTACATACTTGAAAAATGCTTGGAGCATTTTTAAGGCAGTAGGACATTCATTGAAGAAAAGGAAATTATGCTGGAATAACACCATTAAATAATGAATTTTAAATACATCTTGCTTTTGGGTTCTTTTTTGGTGCTTTTTAATGAATGGTACATATGTGATATCATTGCTGTATTTCCAGTGCTCCATTTATTAAAGTGCATCACATTTTTACAGAGCCTAGCGTGTTCAGGTTACATAAAATATTCAGAAAATTCAATCAAGGAGAAATATTGTCTGAGTGTTTGATTAGCATCATTAGAATTTTTTTTTATGTGTGTGTTTCAGTTCAGCATTACCTAGGCATCAGAATAAAAAAAAAAAAAAAAATTAAAAAAAAAAAAAAACACATTTTTTTTATGTGTGTGTGTGTGTTTCAGTTCAGCATTACCTAGGCATCAGAATAAAAAAAAAAAAAAAAAAAAAAACACAAAAAAAACCTACAACCCAACACAATGAATAAACAAGCTGGCACATCCCTTATATTGTTTCAATTCTTAACAACATATTCCAGCTTACATGAGCAAATTTCTTTGCATTTTATCTTAGATAAATAGGAGCTACCATAATGAAGATAAACAAAACACTCTCAGCAGGAATAGAGTTTATCAATAATAGTAGACAATGGGTATTTTGGTTACAGAAGGCTTGTAAAGAACTTGTTTAGCAATTTGAAATAAGTAAACTACAGTGGATCTTGCTTCTGAAGGTTGATTAATTGCTTTCATTCTCAGGCCAGTTGCTGCGTCTGAATATGTTGGTTGTGTTCAGGTGTTATTGGTTTATCAGGCAAACACCCCCCAAGATAGTAAGTTCAGTTTCTGTTCTCAGTGGCTATGTTCCATTAATTTCATCACTGGTGCACAGTAGGCACTGGCCAATTAATTCTTTATTCTTTATTCTTTGAGAATTGCTTCTTAATAAAGTAATCATACTTTATCTTTGCATGTTGCCTCTCAGCCAGAATGAGTAGGAAATGTGCATGGGAGGAGAATGGAGCCTCCACTCCATCCTTCCCCTGAGCTTTGCTGGGCTGCACTTGAGCAGCTCATCCAACACTTCCTTAATTCTTTTCCTTTCTGTTGGAGCCCTGGATGCCGAGAATTTTAAACTTTCTGTGCTGAAAGGCCCAGACTCGCAAAAGAGCACTGCAATTGACCAGAGGCTGTGGAGAAGACTTGCAAAATTGATTGATAGTGCTGGGATTATAAGTTTGTAGTTGGTTAGAAGTGTGTAATATCACAGGGTGGAAAACTTAGAGTTTGAGCGTTTAGAATATAGAAATAAATATGAACCAAGATGGAGGTTTTAGGGCGGAGGCAGGTTGTTCTTCTTTACCTTCTTCTTCATGGGTCTGAGTGATGTTTCATAATTGGACAGAAAAGTCTGCATTGCAGGCTTCCAGGGATCAGTTATTGGGTTAAAAGGGAAAATAATCTAGGTGTCATTTCATAATTGGATAGTTTAGTCTTAAAAGACCTTGTAACAAGAGACTGTTAGCCATTTTGTGCCTTGCTAATGAAAGGCTCCACAACTCATGGTTGTGAGGCTGTTTCACTAATAAGAAATAATAAACACCTAAATCTGAGCATCAACTGCCATTTCAAGTGCCTTCAATCCCAACCACAAGAAATCGATACCTTTCCACCACCACAATTTTATCAAAACACATCTCCATCACTGGGGTGTCAGTCTCATCCTGCAAGTTGAGGCTGATGTGTAAATTAGAAGACTTTCTTATCATTTTTCAGAGCTTTTAATTTCTATTTATCACCATTGATTGTAAGAAAATTTATATTTTATTGAGATAGAAAAATCTTTTTTTGTCTTCCAGATAAAGTGCTGAACCTGCTTCATTTAGGCAAACCACATCTTATTTTTATACCATTAAGACTTGTCATGAAATATATGCAGTGCATTTAGAAATAGACATAAACAAACTGTTGTATTAGTAGGAGCACACCACTTCCTTGCTTGAAACATGATGAAGCCATCCCCTCTGATTTCAATCTTCTTGCAGTTTCTAAATGTCCTTTTTTTAAACCGAACAGTTATTTCTCTATTTGCCCAGCATAAGCCAGTGGCACACATATATGTTCATAAAATGACTATTCTATTTCTATCCAGAGAAAGGACAGTAACTTAACTAAGTATGTATTTCCAACACAGCAATATCCTAGGCCTAAATTCCATCTTTCCATGGTAAAGTGGAAAATTATCCCACTCTCAACCAAAATGACTCTTGAAAGTCTCAGTAATCACACATGACATAAGTAATTTCATTTTAGAAACTGCAAGAAGATGAGCATCCACATATTAAAATCCAATACTGCAAAATCAGATACAGCTGTAAAATTAGAACTCAAGTAAATAATCTGCTCAGTGTAGCAATCTGACTGCAAGCATAATTACTCCTCTTGTAATTAATTTTAATTAGATGAGATGAAAATAGGTAGATCAGTTTAGTAAACAAATCTTTAAAAACATAATCAAGAATGGCATTGCATCAAAATCTCCTAATATCACTTTCTTTTCTGCTACTAGTCCTTACAGTCATTTATTTTTCTTAACGTACATATATTTAACAGAGTTTCTGCAAAAATAAGAGTATTTGTAAAATGTGATTTGTGTTACAGACCTAAATTTTTTCAATTACAATTGCAATATGAATTTGCCCATGCCTTAAACAGGTGGATCAGAAATTAAATTACATAGGCTGGTTACATCTAGAAATTAGACAATATTATTTCAATTCCATTTTGGAGTTTGACCTGGACAGTCTCACAGAATACTTGAGCTGGGAAGGGATCTTGGGAGCCCATCTAGTCCAAGCCCTTGTTCATGTCAAGGTCAGCCAGGGCAGGTTGCTCACAGGGCTGTGTCAAGCCAGATTTTGTGTATCCCTAAGGATGGATGCCCAACAAGACCTCTGGGCAACCTGTTCCAGTGGATGACCCCCTTTTTCCCCTAAATTAGCCCATGTTCCCTTTCCTTTTCCCTTTAAATTAGGGAAATTAATATCTTATTAATGGAGCAGGTGATTATCTGTGCTCACACAGTGGATCACTCTTGGAAAATAAAATCCATAGTGAAATGATGGACAAGAGTAGCTCACAAATATGATGAAAGACCATATTCCAGCTGGGTTGGCACAAATCAAAGGCAGTCTTGATAGAAATGGAAGGAAAATGTCTGTCCAGACTGTACTCATTTACGTACAAATGAATACTAAGCCAATTTGGAAGTTGCATTTTTTGAGCCCTAGGGAGCTCTGCTTTTCTTACTCAGGTGAGGATAAATGCATTTGAGAAAATATATCAATCCTGGTATCAGCTTTGAGGCAATGTAAAGCTGGATTTATCTGGTCATTAAAATCTTGTGGTTTTCATTTTTCCCAGTACTCATGGCAGTGATGAGAAGTCTGGTTCCAAAGGAAAAAAGTGTAAATAGAACTGCAATGGTTTATTGTATTTTATGTGTGCTGAGGCTGAAAGCAAAGCTCACTTAAAATGATTTGTGAAAATCGTTCTTCAATTAAAAACTGGCCTCTTGGCCTCATCTTATCTCACACAAACAGCCCAATACAACAGAGTGATAAATTCCAGTCCATGAGAGTCATCCGGCACTGGGATTTTAACAAGGGCTATAAATTCCTTAAATTGTTGGCCCAGACAGCTTTGGTTTCCCCCTTCACTTGCCTCATGAAAGTCACCACAGTTTGGAGGACACATGAAATGTCTCCAACTCTTGACTCAGCATCTATAACAGCAAAAATGAAAGTCCTGTCCTCAGCCTTGGCCACCTCCTTGCTTCACCCCAGATATAAGGTGAAACATCTGGGGTGCCCTTTTTGGAAAGTCTATGGTAGTAGAACTGTGACTGACTTCTGAGCCTCAAAAATATCGATATCATCTTGGTTACTATGCCCTTGAACAGCAAATTACAATATTTAACTGATCTTAAGCCTTCCATGGAAAAAAGGATTAAAAAGTCTTGCACAGAGGAATCTTGACAACCATCTAACCCCTTCTTCCAGAGTACCTTTTGTGTCATGCTCACCATATAGACCAGTATTGATTTAAAAAGCTGTTTTCCTTTGCTCAGGAGTACAATGTGTTTGTTTTTTGTTTTTTTGGGTTTTTTTTACTGCACTTTTGTTAAAAACCACAGCACTGCATGTGTTGACCAAATTCTCTGACAGCTAATTGAGATTTTTTTACTAGCATGTTTTGGATTGTACGCTTCAGTTCTTTTTTACTTGAAATGTATGAAGTTAATTAAATAACTCTGAACACAATTAAAAATTCTAACTTGACAACTTATTAATTGAAATTAGCTTGTACATCCCACATAATATTTGCAAAATATCTAATAATTTGTCATCTGCATGGAAGTTAGAGTACTTTGTCAGATGATAGTTTAATAAACTTTGAGCATGAGAAAAATTGCTGTTCAAATCAGTCATGTTTTGGTTTGGTTTTTTAAAACAGTGCCATTTATCTTTCTCAACAAAAACTTTCCTGTGTAGGTTTGAAACACAAATCAATTTTAAAAAATAGTATAAAGATGGCTTCAGAAAGATCTAATTTAACCTAGGATATGAGATTTAATTACACACAAAAAGTATATGGTAGGAAAAGCCTATTTTTATAAGATACCTGGTTTTCTGCCTTCTCAAGATTCTTTATGCTCATCACTTAAGTATGTGATTCAGCTCTGGGACAAAAAATATTCCCTGCTTTACAAGCATAAAAGCTTTGTCAGAATAAACACCACTGCTCATATTGAATGCAGCGGTAGGTAGGCAGGTAGGTAGGGAGGGAGGTAGGTAGGTAGGTAGGTAGGTAGGAAGGAAGAATATATGGCTGCAACAGTCCCTTAATTTTCGAATTCATCCCCACCAAGATCTTACCTATGCCTTTACCAGCAAAATTAATCTGAAAGAGAGATAATGTATTACTCTTGCTGTCTTTAAAAGACCACAGGATTCAACTATCATTCAAAACTACAGAGCATCCTATTGGAAGAATGAGAAAACAATCATTTGTTTGATATCAAAAGAAAGCCCTAAGTTATCAATGTTTAAGCACTATGAATCTTCTGAAATTAAAGAAACTTGCATGTTTTTATGCTGCAAATCAAAACATGAAGGCATAGCTGACAACAAAAGATTGGCTGGAGTTGAGAAGTCTTATTTCAGCTAATATCACAATCCAACCAAAGCAGAACTACGTAGAACAGACAAATTAAAGAGTTATACTAAGAATGCTGATAGCAGGTATTGAGAAAGAATATAGTAGAATGACCTCCTTTTAGCACTGCTCCTAGTAAATGTACATACAATATTGAACACTGGATAGAAATGAAATGCACACTGTATAGAAATGTCTCCTTTAGGGTTTCACACATGTAAGAACACAGAATTGTGTCTCCATTTTACATTTCATTCCCAAAACAACGCCTTGAGATTACAAAGAACTACTACAGGTCAGTTTTTACCCATAGGAATAATTTTGTGGTTTATAATTTCTACTTGATGGCCAAGGCACATACTGAGAAAGGCCCCTTGTGCAGTCTGTTACCTCCAGATGACATGGAAAGTACGCACAGAATGTTCATACTCAGCATTTTTTGGCAAAGTCATTTAATTCATCAGTTCCAACTTCTTCATATTGTAGTTTCTTTTTCTTCTTTCTAGTTTTGTTTAGGGAATAAAAATATGCTTGCAAGATTAATATCATAGCATTAAAGTCTTATTTCCAAAAGAAGCTGGAGGTTATTGCTAAAATTGGCCTATCCTTTATTGGAGTAATTTTGAAAATTCAGTTTAATGCAGAAAGGTTCATATAAAGTTCCTTCAATGTATTTACTGATCAAAATCCAAAGTTCTTATCATATCAAAAGACATTTAAACAACAGATGACTCATTTTCCATTTGTTTACTGTGACCCTTTCCACTGTAAATTTTCCTGTAATTTATTTATTGCCAGATTTGTGCTGGCCAGGCTAGAACTGTAAATATTCTATGTATGTGTAAACTCTCACAATTCTTAACTCAAAATCCTTGAATTCTGAATCTTGGTGTTCTCTTCTTGAGGTTCTCTTTTGCTGCAAGCTTTAATTTATATTGTGTGTCAGCGGTTTGAGGGCTTTTGTGCCAGGTATACTCATTTCCAGGGAAAAAATACTCATTCCAGACAGTTATACTCATTTCCAGATACTTACCAGTGATGGTAACTATCTTATGTGATAAGATATAGGGATTTCAGGTCCTCTCTCCCTGAAAGATTCACAGAAAAGTCTCTACAGAGGGAGAAGCAAAATCCACTCAGTGTAGTTATTCTTCTGTTGCTTTTCCTTCAGGAGATGGCATCTGCACAGCAGATAAACAGCAACATACGTGCCCAACCAGCCATTCCTCACAGTCCCTGTCACTCTGCTGCTCCCTTGGATGCTTCTCATCCTTGCTGCTCTTCTGTGGTATTCACATTCTCTGAACAGAGAAAGGCATAATTCTCTCTCCCAAGATTTTTCCTGGGGAAGGCAGTGAGAAGCTGAGAGAAGAAGAGAAAAAACAATTCTCATCTCTGCTTGCTGTGCCTGCTGTTTTGTACATGTGGAATGTGTTATGGAGATTGTTTACCGAAAGTGATTTGTTAATTGGACACCTGTGAGGGTTGTTTGGATTGATTGACCAGCTGGGTAAAAGCTGTGTCGTGGCTGTCTGGAAAGGGTCATGGGTTTTTCTATAGTATCTTTTTAGTATAGTATCTCTTTAATATAGTATAGTATTAGTGGAATATAACCTAGCTTAAAAAAGCAATTGTTCAGCCTTCTGAAATCATGAAGTCAGAGCACATTATTCCCTACATTGGGGTCACCCTGCATTGATACTCTTCCTCCAACAAAATAAAGCCACTGAAATCACTGCATCCTGACCTCCTGGTTTGATACAGACTTTCAAAGATCGAAGAGTCATATGCAAGCTACGCAATATTCTTTTGAACTGCACTATACGCACAAAGAAAACAAATATTCAACAGCCTGTAAGAACTTGCTTTCCTGCCTTGCTTTTCTGGGAAGCAGAACATCATCCTGTGGTTGACTTTGTACAGACTGGAGAGGGGTAAAATCTGACACAAGATAGCTAGTCAACAACTCCCAGGGAAGAAATCTCATTTTTCGTGAAGATCCAACACAGTGGGGAAAATCACTCAGGCACTGTGCAGCAGCACAGGAACAACAAAGAGCAGCAGAGCAGAAGGTCCTGGGGGGCATCTGTGTATACAACACTACTATCCCAGAACTGAAATATTTCTGTGATGGTTTAGCCTGTTTCTTCTTAAATGTGCTTGACAATAATGCAGTAGTTCTCTGGTTTCCAAGACAGGACTCTGAGCAACCAGATCGAGCTGAAGATGTCCCAGTTCATTGCAGGGCACTTGGACTAGATGATCTTTAAAGTTCATTTCCAATACAAATTATTCAATTTTTTTTTTCAGAATTTATTCAATTATCTGAAATGGGGTCTTCCATATTTTCCATCAATATCCCACAAAAGGCAGCACCTTCCAATCTTGAAAGATATCACTGGCTTAGCTTTATTTAGGTTGCCTCTACAGGCACAGAACAGGTTATTTCTGTGAACTCCTGTGAAGCCTCTCTGACAAATGAATGCCCAAAGTGATCCTTTCATTTTTTTCTCTATAGGAGATTTTTGAACTCTTAATGATTATCACATCTCAGATGCATCTCATAGAGGCTAAATTTAAAGCTAAAAGCTCTCCTGATGGTCAGAGTAAAAGTTCACACCTTTCAATATATCATTTTGTTTGACATGCAAGAAATGTCTTTATTGAAGCCATGATTTATCATTGCTATTTCTATGTAAAATTTAAAACACCAAAAAACAAAGATTACTTTGTTGCTCAAAATAAGTCTTTCTACCTTCAGTGACCTCTAGGTTGCACAAACAAATTATTTTATAGCCATCATACTTTATCCTTGTATCTCCTAAAGTGTTGTTCTTGTGCAAATATCCCTTTCTAGAGCTGTAAGGTCCTGGATGGGTTATAATACCCTTGAGTGGAATTGTCTCCTTTAACTTCCATGACATTTCAAAAGGCTACTATATTCTATCTATTTTTCAGACCTCAACCCATAGTGTATCAACAAACCTGCAATTCCTTATGGACATCATGTCAGTTTGGTCCCAACAGAGAGAATATGACCTTCACTTTCTACAGAATATAATATGATGGGTATGAAACATGCAGACTCATTAGTACTTTATGAATCCCCATTTCAGTTTATAGTGTGATAAACCCAACCCACCCTTCCTTCTCTCTTACATAAAATAACTTTCTTAAAACTTTTACTGGCCTGTGTGACTAAACAGAAATTGTCATTTTTCTTTATTATTTGTCTCACTAAAAAGTTTAGAAAATAAATCATCCAAATTTTTAATGAGACATTTTATGACATCGCAACATATTCTGCTTTCAGAAACTTGTTTTACATTTTCAGATTTATGGTTATTACAATAATTTAGTATATTTATAGTCTCATTACTATGCTTATTGTACCATGTAACTTGCCTATATTTCCAATCTTTTATTATTTTCTATTAAAAATACACTAACAATACAGAGACACAATTCAAAGTTCATTAAAGTTTGGAGCAGATTGATTCAACTCCAAGTCTAAATACTTTCTTGCTATTATTACTGAATTCATGAAGGCTCTATTCTCAGCATGAATAAATCTAACACCATTTCCTATCTCTTTTTATTATTCTTTCCTCATCATTTCCTACTTATTTCCTCTTGATGAAAACAGAAAATGTGGCTCTTTCCCCATCTCTGTGCTGGAAGCAGATTTCACCTTGCTCAAGGTAAGCCATAGTCTTTACCTCATCATCTTTGCTCCTGCCTGCAACACTTCCTGCAAAGTCTGCACTTAAAGAAACCAAAGAGTTCAGTGAGTCTCACAGAACTTAATTGCAATGTTTTCATGTGACTTTGAAGTCAAGTATTATATAAGCACATTTTCTTATAACTCCTTCAAAATGGTCATTAGCTATATTCCAAGTAACATTTTACTAAGTTTGAAAAAGTAAAATAAAAAACACTTTGAGCAATTGTAACTTTAAATGCAGATTTGAGGACTAAATCTTTGTGTTTTTTAAGTTATTTGTCAATAGGCTACAAGATTACATAATTTCTGAAAAGGAGTAACACTGTGTAGGGAAAAGTGGCTGACAAGTGCAGTCACAGTCTTCTTCTATGTACAGTAACCAAGAAACAATGTCAGTAATTAAAAATCAGCTTGTGAAGAACACAGAGAAGACTTTATGTTTGACAAATGTAGTTAAGTATAAGCAAAACAGCCCATGTTTGATACATAGACTCTTTATTTTTCTTAATCACTTTTATTTCACACTGAAGCCAATAATATATAGTTATGCTTTATAAGATGGAATACAAATATAAAATTTGTCTTTTTGAGTACTTCTCCTTCTGAAAGAGATAAAAATAAGGATAGAAGGCTCTTAACTACCTGAACAGCATTATTGCCATTTGATGATTAATACAAGAGAAATGGCTCAAAGGACCATTAAATTTATACTTAGAACAAACAAATTGCCAGCAGAAGGGTCAAAGTCCTGGACTGGATCTCAGGATTCAAGACCTGTATGACTTTAGGCAAAGTGAAGTAGGAGATCTCCTGGGGGATTCTACTGTCTCCATTTTCCAACCGGCAAGCTTGGATTTGTCATGCAGCCTTTTGCTGCCCTGTCTGTTAGCCTGACTTACTGAGGTTTCATTTTAAAAGATAGACTCAGAGTGCTCCTGAAGCAGACACAGGCTGTGCCATGGACAAATCCCAGCTCATACAAGGATGCAAGGATCACTCTTTTGTTTTGGTTTTTTTTTCATTCCCCCTTGTCACACCTTGGCTTTTAGAGGAAAGAAGTGTGGCTACATGAAGCCAAACATTATATATAGTGCAACCATGTTATTTTATTTATATAGCCAAATTCCATTATTCTTTTATTTTATAAGGCCAAATTCCCATTAATATGATCAGGACACAAGGCAGAAGCCCAAGACATTTTTGTCCCCCACTTCTATTGCAGACAGCATGAAAAGATACAATGAGTTCTGTACTGATATGGCTTGGGGAATGTGTTGATGGAAAAGGGTCAAACTTCTACTCTGGTTTGGATGAACCATGCATTCCTTGGTCCCACAAACAACCACTGAATGCACAGACCTCTGCTCTTCATGTTGTTAGTTATTTATTCTTGGATTTTTTGTCCATGTGGAATTGCAACTGATTAAAACTCGACATCCCTATGCAGTCCTATTTCATAGCTATGAGTGGACAAGAAATCCAGAGTTTCTTCCTCTCCAGTGAACTCCCCTGGATAGAAGAATGATAGCATTAGTCTGTGCTTGTCTGTGCATTCCTCTGTGTGCTCATACACAAAAAATGAAAAGCCACATCACCCATTACTAATAGACTGCCAAACCCCAGAGCAGAGCACAGCCCAGCACTGAATAGGGGTTCAAAAAGCTCACAGCAGCTTTCACAATGAGGAAGGAGAGGAAGCTGAGGAAAAAAAAAAAACCATCCTGGAAAGCTGATAGAACACAAAGAGACGCATATTTACAGTATTCAATTTTCTTGATTTGAGCTGTTGCCAGGATGTTTTTTCAGAGCTATGGAATGCAGCATAGAAGACAGAGACTTTCTTCAACCATGTCCCTATGATGGAGAAAAGAGGAGCTAAATTACTCAGTCCAGGAGGAAATAAACAAACTGATGGCTCCCAGTAGTGAGAGGAAAGCTAATGGAAAGAAGCTCATGCATGTTTTCCAACTGACTGCAATTCCTACAGACACAAATTTTCATCTTCTTTTCCATCTAAAATGCATAAAATTGGATGTATGCATTTTACATGTATGTTTGCCTATATATTTTTGATGAAACAACTTAATTTCCTTTCCATACTGTGGATTTTTTTTATTTGTGGCATCTTGCAAGAGAGTACAATCTCATCTGGGCCTCTGCACTCTAAGTTATACTGAACTCTTTAGAGAGAGGGAGAAAGGAGAAAAAGGCATAAAGCAGTGACAGGAGAGACCCCCAAGAGAAGTGAGGGGCAGCCTGCAAGAGAGAACAAACCTGTTCAACCTGAGCTGAGCTACTGCCAGAAGATTCGGTGCTGCTCCTTCACCTGCCAACCTCACAGAAAACCAACCCAATAAAACTGAAATTTCTAGTTTTGCAGCAGCTGCAGCTAAGCAAGCCTGGAATCTCACCCTGTGACAAAGCTGCTGCTACACCCACCACAAAGGAAAGAACAAAAGCATTTAATTAGAAGTGCAAAAAAAAAAAAAAAAAAAAAAGTGGAACTTATCATTTTGGCAGCAAACGCTGTGAAAGTTGGCATTGCACAGTACCCTGAGACAGACACCTCCTTAGCAAACCAGAAGTGGCTGTAGGAGCTTCTGCCATGTCCTCTTGATGGGCAAGGGGAAACAAACAGACCTGCAAGGATCAGAGTGGTCAAGAAGGAGATTTATTATAGTTCATCCATTTTAACTGTAAAAATGTCCTAAAACAACTGTGATGCCCTAATTGATTAATTTACATTCTAAATGAAAAAAAGATTTAACAACTGAAGGACTTTGGTGTTCTTTCCTTGTTAAAAAGCCAGTGTTTTGGGAAGAAATTCTGATCTTTCTCTGCACATGATTCCAGGTCTAGTGGGGAAAACTTTCAGCAGGGCTTTCAGAGAGGCTGGAAAGGAACCTGTCAGTAACAGAAGATATCCATAGTGATTTTCCAGTTGAATCACTGGTCACTGTGTATTGTGCAGTCCTTTCTTCCAAATAAGATCTAGACAAAAAAGAAATGTCCTTGTCTGCTTAGACTGCTTTTGAGTTGGATATTCCAGTTTAAATGACCTGTTGAGATAAGGGCTTTTTGCAGCTGTGGGAAATAAATTAGCATCAACAGCATGTCTAGGGATCAATTAATTTTCATCAATGTCAAAAAAAAAGTACAACTTGAACAAGATCAGCCAGACTGGATTCAGATTGTGGAGAGACTGACAGATTCATATTAAAAAAATCTCAAGTGTGTTGCCAAAACCAAATGAAACAGATTCAGTGGAGGCCAAGACAATATTCATCCATGCTGTATCTGCATTACTGACAGTGGCTTCACATTAGGGATGTATTTGGAAGATTTACTTGAGATTTTCAGGAAGCACTTTATCCCATTCTCCCATTTGGAATGATTGCCTGGAGTTGCCAAAGGGGAGTGAAATAGAGTGTCTGCTGGCACAGA
The DNA here is from genome assembly GCF_017590055.1 of Onychostruthus taczanowskii. Classification (NCBI taxonomy): domain Eukaryota; kingdom Metazoa; phylum Chordata; class Aves; order Passeriformes; family Passeridae; genus Onychostruthus; species Onychostruthus taczanowskii. Next base: position 3,124,950 of record NW_024498685.1, read on the forward strand.
GAAGGAAATTCCTAGTTACAGTCTTCATGAATCTAAAAATGAAACAGGATACTACAGAGAGCACAATGGGTCTGCACATATTTCTATAATTTATCTAAAAGATTCCACAAACTGGCAAAAAAAAAAAAAGCAGCAGCATCCAAATCTCCTGCTAATATGAAAATGATAGCTGACTTCAGGAGAAGTAACACATAGCAAGGAACGATTGACTGGCACAGAGAACTTCCACTGTCCAGATTTAACGTCTGGATCAACAGATGGCAGGTGCTGTGATACAGGTAAGTGTACACGAATTTATTATGCAACAGGGGAGCAAAGGGGAGGCATGAGAATGCTCGAGTATATTGATCAAGCCACAATTAGAGAATGTTTGTAAGAACCCCCACCAAGATTTCATCTCGTTTTGCAGATGGCTGGAAGGCCCTTAGTGCCAAATTGTCTGTTTGGCTGATGCTGTCAACTTTGGTTCACGAAAACACATGAAACATTTTGAAGTCTTTGGAACAAAGCAAGCAATTTAAATTTGGAATTCATCCATTGCTTACTCTCTACAGGTTAGAAATATGTTTCTAACAAATATTTTGGTTTGCTCCTTTAGACCTTCACAATTTTAAACTGTGTTTACACACTTGACCTTCATCATTAAAGCTGATGTGTATTTTAAAGCCCCATGGACAACTTGCAAGACCACCAAAACTACAGCAGTGGTTTGATGTCCAACTGCAAATCTCAAACCTCATACAGATGTGTCAGGCAAAATATTTAAAAGCAACTCTCAAAGCAAAGTCTACACATTAGCACTAATCCAGGTCAATATCAGGACAGTTAACCACAGTGACAAACTAAGAAAAAATCCCTTTCAGAGAGTCTGCCAGGACTGGAAATACCATAATAATAGTAGAATTTAATTACTCCTATGTACATTTAAATGTCGCTGTGGTATTTTTAGACACTCTACAGGAATGTTTCATGGATAAGATAGTCAGGCAACACAAGGGGGAGCATCTGGTTTTGTCTCTCTTCCCAGTGACATTTTTGGCTCGTGTCACGATGTTACTATCAAGGACTACCTCTGTAATAACCACTAAAATGTGTTTATATTCAACATTCTTCAAGGAATGTGAAGGTCAAAAAAAAAATCCTCTGCACTAGTGTTTGACTTCAAAATGTCAGTTTAGAAGCAGCCAAAAATGCTAACTGAACATAAAGGAATTACTAGGTGCAGAATAGAAAGAAAATAGGAAAAGAAAGGAAATAATGACTATATCACTGGGTAAGTCCAAGGTGTCTTGGCACCTTAAATACTGTGTGCAGTTCTGGCATCCCATCTTAAAAATTGTAGAGTTGAGCAAGAAAAATGAAGGCTGATAAAGGTGACCTACAATTTGAAACCATTTGCATAGAAAGGGAGATGAAAAAGTTAGAGGACTTTTCAGCCTGGAAAACCAATTTCAGAGGAACATAACAAGAACTGTATAATCAGTAGCACAGACAGGATGAATAAGAAACTCTTATTCCTTTTTTTTTCCTTTCAGAATACCAAAAATAGATTACATCAAATGAAATTATCATCCAGCATTTTGGAAGAACACAAAAGGGAATGTGTTTTCATACCCTGTAATTAAGCTGTATAACCTATTACAGAGGGGCAATAGTCATGCAAAAAGGCATCATTCAAACGAATGGGGGAAAATCATTAAATACAATTAAACACAAAGGTACTGCCTCTGGCTGGAGATATCCCTGAGCTGCACATTGCTGGAAGCTGCAGAAGGATACTCAGGGAGTACTGTTCCACCTTTGTGCTGGTTTTATACCAGACATCCACCGCTGGCCACCATGACAGCATGGCAGGCTTCCTTAGGGTAGACATGGTCCTTGTCCACTCTCTAAACCATGCTGGAAATGCCTAGGATATTAACTTTTTCCTTGTATTATACCCACCACTCATTGTGCTAACAGCAAAACCTAAAAAGAGTTATAAACCTTAAAAAGTTTAGGAAACCAGGCACCTTTTTACTGCAAACCTGTTTGCGTTTATTTTGAGCCAGGATCAGATTGGACTATACTTTTCCTAACCTGACTTACAAAAATGTGTCCATAAAACGTGGATCAACCTGATTGATCCAAAAAATCCACCCCCAAAAAAACCCTTCTTAAACTGTTGGGAAGTCATTGTGTCATGGAGCAGCTCTTGAGAGCAGTCCAGATGGATCTGCTGGGCTTACACACAGATTGCTCATAAACTCTTCTGGCAACTGGAGTCTAAGTGAGATTTTCCTTCCCCAAGAACAGAGGCCAGCCAGCTCTGTGACTGCTTTGTGCAGTCAGGAATTCCAAAATGAACAGGCATGTACACTTCAGTTTCCTCCCAGCTTCATCTCCTGTAAGTTTTAGTGCATTCTGTCATTCTTTCATGGTGACTGGGTAGGATGCATTACCTGGTATTTTGCAGATGAGTGTCTGTTATAACAGATCTTCCATGTGTGCATCCTCAGGCTGTGGATCAACAGAATGATACAGAAATAGTCTCCCATCATGCATCAAATATATTAAAAGCAGATTAGGAAGATATCTGCGCTATTTTAGATACAGTTAATCCTGTTTTACAGCAGAAAATGAGTAGATATACTCCTCAAGCCCCTTTAGCACTGATTTCTTTAACTTAGCTAAATATAATAAGAAAATAAATTAGGTTATTTTAATGAAAATACGAGTTTTCATTTTGCCTGAAGGACAGCTGTTGACAGTTCTTATTTTTAAAAAAATGTTGTTTTATCTCCAAATTTTATAATTTTTTGATGGGGGAAATATGACCAATGGAAACTCTTTTACTAACACTAGGAAACAAAAGTGTTAAATGGTACTCTAATACCTTCCTCAATAACCCCATCTCATACATTTCAAAATTAGGAGACAAAAAATAAGAGATGGTTTTCGGTCTCTGGGATACCACATTTCTTGGGGAAAAACATTTAATTTCTCTATCCCTGCCTTGTATATAAAGATGTCATTTGGATGGTGTTGTTTCCTTGTAGCACTAGGCGAAGCCAAAAAACTCTGATACATGCAGCACTCAATGAAAGAGGGCCTTGGTAAAATTCAGAGCCTCTAGGTGCTACTGCATGCAATAACAGCTCAAACAAACACAAATAAACCCATGCCCTCAGTCTCATAATATTTATACCTCCACCTACGTATACAGCACATTATTTTACTACAGTGACCAAAATGTTAATGCCTGGGAAAGCATCCACACCTGAGAAAACAGAATAAGTGTGTTACCCAAAGCAGTGATTGCAGCTTCCTGGAATTAGCCCCACTTCATTCCTTACATTCCAAGCCCTGCAGACAGTCACACTGCATTGCTGCTCTTTACAGCACAGTATCTGATACCACCATTTGAATGTGTCTTCCCAGATCATTCCTGGCTGTCTTCCCAGCTCCCAGATGACTCAAGAACTGACAGATGCAGGGCATAACCTTTGTTCCAAAAACTGCTTATGTGCATCTCCGAGGCTGAAAAAGGAGAAAGAAAAAGAAAACACACTCTTTTAAAATATTACACTTGATAGTTAAAGTGAGAGTCTAAAAATGATAGGATGAAACAGAGCGCAGGGATTTGGAATGGAAAGAAATGAGGACAAAAGAACAAGTCTTAGGCACAGGCAATTGCTTGAGTCAGCAGGACAACAGTCCAACACATGGACAGTTTTGCCCATATTTCCCTGTTGCTCAGTTTTGTTTGCTTTGCCAGCAAGCCTTGAGCCTGGTGTGATAAACTGGGCAAGAAGAGCACAGTCAGGGGAAAGTTATCCACAAGATGTCCAGTGGCTGGGACAGAAGGGACTTTGTCACCTTTCCCCAGAACTTGCTGACCACCCCACCTCCAGATCACAGCGTGCGGGTGGTCCTGCCAAACACAAAGGATCAGCTGGGAGACAGGAAATTTAGATTAATGCTGTCTCCTCCACTCTTAATCTCTGAAAAATATCTTCCCAATGGAGCTGTGCAGACAGACTGTCCCCTCCCCACAGTGCAGAGGAGCCTACTATCAAGTAAAACATTCCCCAGGATCTATATCTGGGGAAGTTTCACAGGGATTATTCACAGTCAGGCATATTAAAAACTTTGTCTCTGTTCCCTCTGTTCCTGCTGCCTCCTTCACTGTGACAAAACCCTTTTACAGCACCACAGAGGACAGATGTCACTGTACACAAGGGCAGCCACCCTTTCTCTTGGAGGTTGCTCTGCTGTAGCAGAGCACAATCTAACCCCACAACTTGTGCTGGGCACAGCCTTCAAAAACATCCCTTGGTTGAATGCAGCCCAGCAAAGGTCTCTAGCAGACCTCTGGCAGTACCACCCCCTCAGAACTGTCACTGTGTGGCAGTGACACCACACAAAGCTGCTCCTCAGACTGTGGCTCAGGCAGAGGTTTTACCTGAGGGCCTCAGCAGTGGCCAGCACCAGCTGCCCCCTGCTCTAGGTGGGACAGACACCAACACCTCCAGCTGCAGGGAGAAACAAATGAGGCCTGAGCGATCAAATGAATAGGGCTTTCTTAATGAGGGCAGGATGTCCTGCTGCACAATAACAAAGAGAAGCCTGAGGAGCCACTGTTATCTGCAGTCCTTGGCTCTCTTGAGACATAAAGCAAAGCTCAGGGCCATGCAGCAGGTTTGGTATGACATTGCTCAAGTCACAGCTCTGGGCTATGGCCTGGAATTTCAAAACCAGCAGTTCCACACCCACCTCATGGAATTGAGTGAAGGTTTGTGACGTCTCAATGAGAATAATTTTCATAATGTGTATGTGACTGTGGTTTTCCTTTCCTCAGGAAATTTGCTGCTCCCTTGAACTCTGTCTAGGTCAGGGAGAGAGTCTCAATCACAGCCCTTACTTCGTTTATTGCAATATCTCTTACAGTCACAGAACTGCTATCACACTCATTTTACCAATCTAAAAATAGCACTTTTCCTCTAGGTGTCTCAGGGAAAAAAAAATAATTTAAAGTAAATATATATATATATATATATATATATATATATATATATATATATATATATATATATATATTTACTTTAAATTATCCTACAGGACCAAATAGATCATCATCTGCTTCTCTGCTTCCAAAAATTATGCTAGAGTGAAAAAAAAAAAAAAATCTACTGGAAGAAGACACAAACAAAGTTGCAGGACAATAGGGCTGTCGGGTTTGAAAGCCCGCAGTGCGCTCTCCCGTGCGTCCCCAAGGCCCGGCCGTGCCGTTCCAGCGAGGGGACACGCGGTGGCACTGTGGCCTCTCGCTCCTCCGAGGGCTCCTCCTGGCCGGGAGGAGTTCGTTCCCTTTCCCTCGGCGGGATCACGCAAATCCAGCCAGAGAGAAGAGGACACGTGTAGAAAAAAAAAATTCCTGCTCTTCCTGACTAGCCGGCACTTAGACACAACACCTTCAGGCTCGGGATCCGAAACAAAAACGGGGGAAAACCAAACCTTGAGTGAATGGCAATCCGTTTTCTGTGCGGTCCTCGAGATTTACACACATTGTTTCTGGGCATATTGTTTCACATTTAAATGAACACATCAGTGTTCATACTTACACCCGTTTTTCCTGCAGCTGAAAATCATCTGTTTCCAGGGCACAAACCCGGCTGGATCCGTAAGTCCTAATAGAGAGAGAGGGGGACTGGGAAGGAAAGAAAGAGTGAAAAGAAAGAACGAATCACCACAACTTTCATATAAATATCACTTGTGGGAACCTCCTGATGGAGAAAGGTTTTGTGGTTTAGGCCAAGCACATCTATAAGAATAAGAAATATGTCTTATAAAAAAAAAGACGGTTTCCTGATCTGCTTGACTGCATCAGACACTGGGCTAAAAGCAAATGTTTTTGTATGGTGTTTCACATCCTTCAGTCAGCATTTGCATTGTAATTAACTCTCTTTTTCAAAAATCTAATGAGCAAACATGCATCACAATCTTTTAGGAATAATCCCAGCTATGTTGTTTTCCGCCTGCAAATGACACTGCTAAAGTATTTCACTATCAAAAGAATTGGGGCTTTTTTTTAAATTCAGTTGATATAGGAGATTAATCCAAAATAAATCAACTTCAAGGAATTGCTATTGATGGGGCAATCAGTTACATGATGTTTGTTTATCTTCTTCAGTGAAGAAAAAACTTTAATTCATTTCTACTTCAGATCTTGGCTAAGCATTTTCTGAATTGCTGTGCAGGCAAAATTCATTCTTTCTCCTCTCTCCCCCTGCCCCAAACTTTCCAGACAGCACTCCTAGTTACAAGGAGAGAAATCTATCTCAGAAATCTAATTAAAGGTTTTAAAGCCCAGAGCAAACTGCTATTTCTTTTGCCACTGATCTGACAAGCACAAATAAATGTGCATACTTGCTAAATAAAGTTAATAACAATTCAACAGAGGCGATGCCACTGTGCCAAGAGCTTGTAAACCTCTCTGTGGTTCAGTGGCATCTGAGGACACTCTCTGCAAGGGTATTTTCTAAATATTAAATCCATTTCAAGTGCATTAGTTTGTGTTAAACCAAATTGGTTTTGACTATAAAAACTATCTAGAATTCATGTTTGTGCTGGAGTTCAGGAATGGAGAAGAGGGCAGGGAAAAGGAGGAGGGGAGGAAATGTTTCACATTTTTTAGACTATTTCTAATCTCCTCACTCATACTGCCTGAGAATGAAGTATCTATTGTTTACTGGAAATGCTTTTGTGACTGTCTGCATGTCAGCAAAAGGGTCTAACATAGCTTCTGACATAGTTCACATTCCTTTCTAGCTGTGATGTGTCTTCCCCATTGTTTCTCCTACCCTATCCTGTCCATTCTTTCTTTTTTCTACCCTTGCACTTTTCTGTTACAATTATTTCTTGGCCGTCCCAATTCTGCCCATATTCATCAGGAGTGTACGACTGAATGATGACATGAACACAGCTTTATTAACAGGTCAGGGTGCAAGTTAGTCCTGTCCTACTGCACAAAAAAAAAAAGAGCTGTATGCACGAGGAACCACTGTTATCTGCTGTTCTGCCACATTTCCTCCTCTCCACAAATTCCTGCTCCTCTTTCCCAGCTGGTTCCCCCCTCCACCCCACCATCTCCAAACTTTCTGCTCCAATATATAATTTTCTCCCGTTTATAAGGAAAGGAGTGTGTCACCCATTTTCCCTCAACCAGTGAAACTATTCTCATGTATCACTGCCATGACCTCACCTGTGGGTGCCACATTAGAACAAAGGGGAGTGACTTTAATTCAGAAAAGGTCCAGAGCTCCCTCCCCCTTTTAGTGAAAAACCAGAAGAGAGACAAAGAGTAAAAATCAGGGGTAAAAGGATTCTGGACTCGGAAGTGCAGAGCCACTTCTTCCTCCCCATCCTGATTTTTGTGAGAAGGTGCCCAGTTTCTTATGTTGCAGTGTACCCTCAGTCAAAGATCACCCCAGCTCCTCCCCAGCCATGTGTACCCCCACTGCTGTCTGGAATTTGGTAAAAATCAAGCTTCAATAGCTCATTTTGAGTCCCAGCATGTCTCTGAAATAGCAATACATGAAGTTGAAAGCCACATTAGTTATCATTTGCTTTTAAGAATCAGCGGGTTTTATGCTGAAATACCTACATCTAGTTAGATGAAATTTTTGGTGTTTTTTTTTTTGTTTGTTTGTTTTTTGTTTTTTTTTTTTGTTTTGTTTTGTTTTTTTTTGTTTTTTTTTTAATTTTCCAACCCTGGATAGCCTAGTTCTTCTTCTAAAGCCTGCATTTTCCTTTCCCCAAAACTCTGTTGTTCCTCCTCCTTTGAACCCACCGTGAGTAGAGTACTTGAACACTAAATTCAAGCTGTGTTCTGAGATCATATGAGAATATCAGCCTTCCCCCAGCGGTACTTCCGGGGGCAAAACCCACTCATGACAGCAGGGGCAGAGCCAGTTGGGGTTTTTCCAAGCTTTAACTGAGCAATTCCCTCATCACCTCTTTACAACCAAACTGAGAGAAGGCGGCTGTAACTCATCTCTCTGCAATCCCTTGGGGCAGCCTGGAAAAAACCCAGACAGCGGGAAAACCTCCCAAACCAGCAGCCCTATAACCACTCCCGCCTGAAAGTTTGATCTTCGCAGCACGGACCACCGCGCTTACAACATCTTCTATTTCCAGGCTGAAACTTACACACAGAATGTGTAAACATAGAATTACCTTATATATACCGTGATGCCAAGTATCTATGAGGGACGGCACATGAGGACAGCGCATATTTATACGTTTAAAATGGGTTCGTGCGCCTGTTCACGGGGGGGTGTGTGTGCCACGGGAACCCGGTGTCCCGGCGGGTGCGACACAAACACAAACAGAAACACACGCACAAACACACACACACACACACACAGACACAGACACACACACACAGACACACACACACACACACACAGACACACACACAGACACACACACAGACACACACACAGACACAGACACACACAGACACACAAACGCACGATCGCGGCCCCGGGAGCTCATCCCCGGCCGCTCCGGGACTGCCCCTGCGGGAGGACGGGGACAGGCGGCTCTTCCCGGAGGCGGCGGTCGCTTCCCGCTGGCGAGAGCAGGGCTAGGCTGTGCCGGGCTGGGCAGGGCTAGGCCGTGCCGGGCCGTGCCGTGCCGGGCCGGGCCGGGCCGGGCCGTGCCGGGCAACCCCGCCGGACCCTTTCCCCGGGCGGGCAGGGCAGGGGAGCGGGATAGCGGCGAGGGGCCGAGCAGGGGAGGGGAGAACCGGTCCCGGCGGGGCGGGGCGGGGGCCGTGCCTGGCACCTGTGCGGCGGGCGGGGCGCGCTGGGCGCGGCTCGGCCCCGGCGCTGGGGAAGCGGCGGAGCTGCAACAGGTTCGCGGAGCCGAGCCCAGCCCGGCCGTGCCCATGGCCGGCCGCGGGCCCGAGCAGGGCTACATCCGCACCGTGCTGGGCCAGCAGATCTTGGGCGAGCTGGACAGCTCCAGCCTGGCGCTGCCCTCCGAGGACCGGCTGAAGCTGTCGGGAGATCGCGCCGGGGAGGAGAAGGCGCTGCGGATCCACCGGCAGGTCCAGCAGACGCTAGCCAGGAAGAGCCGGGGCTCGCTGTACAATGGTGAGTGCCCGCCCCGCGATGCTCTCCGGAGATGGGATGGGACCCCGGACACGGCTCCGGGAGGGGACCCGGGACACGGCTCTGGGAAGCGACCCCAGCTGGTCCCGTGTCCGCGGCTTCCCGGCCCTGGGGCGTGCGGACTGCTCGGGCAGGAAATCAAACTCGTGGCTCTGTCGCCTCTTCTTTTACTGTTTTCCCACCGCCGCGAGTCAGGAGTTTCTCCCTCCCAAGCCCCGCCGTGACTCGGTGTGTGCCGGGGCCGCTCCAGGCTCCCCGCTGCCCGAGACGGCAACCGAGCTGAAATTCTCCTAATCCAGCAGCCGCTCTGTGTGCTTATTTTAATGCCTTTAGCTTTACCCACTGCTCCTGTTTGCGAAGTAAAATGGGACGAATCGTAGCAAAAGGTTTGCCTTGTTTAACCGTGCAATTAAAAAAAAAAGTTTGGAAAAGTAACTCTAGGAAAGGCATGAATGGGAAGCACAGAAGGATAATGCTATCAGACATTATTTACCCAGTTCTTTGACATGCGTGCTGCAAATTGACGTTAATCATCCCTCGCTTCCCAGATCTTGTAGCCAGAAGGCCAAACCCTTCAGGAAATCTGCAGCCACACCTTGTGCCCCGAGCAGAGCGCGACCACAGCGCCAGGCACCCACAGGGTGACTGCCAGGTGCTGAGGGTTAAAGGCCAAATACTCGAGATGTTTAGTCTTAACCACTCATGAAAACTTTATGTACCGTGGAACTTTAATTTTGTTTTTAAATGGGAAGATATGACTGACCCGCAGGCTCCATGCCCTGTTGCTCCGTTGTCCTTTAAGAAGTTGTCACCTTTCATTTGCTAAAAGCTGTGTGACGAAAGTTTTTGTAACCATACTTCACTCATCTGTCTTAAGAGTCAGGCAGACGAATATTTTCTTGTTCATTGTCTGGCCTCTATTTTAAAAAACAGCCCATGGCAAAAATGGACATATTCTGCTCATAGAAATCAGTTGTACCAATCACATAAACAGGTGTGCAATGTGCAGATAAACATGCAAGTCCTTAGTTTGGTCATTTAAATACAGATTCTAAACACTTTTGGGTTGCTTAATTTCTTTTTCTCTCAGCAAAGAGCCTACAAAAAGCTTTTTAAGGATAGTTTATAAATGATACGGTGTCATGAACCTGAGCTCATGTCTCCAAACCATCCATAAAACACTATGAAAACAGAGTTCCCCTGCTCTCCAGGCATCCTGGCTTCTCTGGAGTACATTAACAGACCTGACATATTTGGGGATAGTTATCTTGGTTTGCTTTGCTTTGCTAAAGGTCAAGTATTTGAAGCCCTTGCATTTCTCAGACACCAAAACTTTTAAACTTCAAAATAAGGGGTGGAAAATGGCATGTCTGTAACATGTCGTGTTCATGCAAAAAATGAACTTTTTTTCTTTCAAACGTATTTTTATGGACAAGTTGCTGTACAATTTTTAGTCCCATTGTAAAACTCAGAAAAAAATAATGAAAACTGAAATGCATTCCATTAATTTATACATGTGTATAATACATGTATATCTGTCTAGATCTTATATATATATAATGTGAATCTTAGCCAGTCTTGCATTTAACATGTTGACTTTCCTGAAAAATATACATAAACTTGCATGTGTGTCCCAATGTGCTTTCTATGTAGACTTGCTCAAATATGGACCATGCTTTCAGAAACAATAGAATTCTGATGTGTAGCGAACTTTTAAAAAATATGCCCTTTTTTACATGCAAAAGCATCCATTTCTGTGAATTACAGCCCTTTTCTGGCTACATTCAAGGTTCTGACATTGTTTGCAGTTTCAAAGGAGGATTACAAAGATTTAGAGGAAGCAGGAGCAAGTCCCCTGTGACATTACTGTCCTGTCTGTAGGAGTATTTCAGACTCTGCTCAACAAGGTACTTAGTGCATACCGAGCCACAGTGTTCACATGCATGCCTAAAATTAGCCAAGCACATAACCACTGGGTGTGAAAAATCAGTGGTAGGAAAAGTTCTTGCCCAGTGTCATCAGTGCACACCCATTTTCTACTGAAACTATATTTTATTTTTTCTACTATACTCCGACTATACTGTACTCTACTGAAACTTTGAAGCCACAAGAACCAATTTGTCAGCCAACATAATTTCTCTCTAGAGTTTCAAATTAGAGGTGTCTGCTTAGCCTTCAGCACTACTTTTATATGGATTTTTTTTTCCTCCTACCCCCATACTGTTTGTTGTTTCATGCCCTTTTCCCCCTTTTGGAAGGCGTGTTTCTTTCTGATAATAGAAATTCAGTAACCTTCAGATTTGAGGATTCCACCTGCTGCCAAAGGAATGAAGTTACATACGTGCTCAACTCTTTTCAAGATGTTGTCAAGCATTGTTAATAGCTTTTCAAGCAGTTCAACAACAGCTGCAGCTTGTCCAGTTTACCCACTGCTGAGCCTTTATAAATTAAAGATTGCGCTGCCCTTAAATGTTTTGAACAACTAAAGCAGTCATATCAAATTTCTGGATGTTATTTAGGACTGGAAATACAATGGTAGGTAGTTTCACCTTATCAAAGTAAAAGTGGCATTTGGAATCAGAAATTTTAATGACTCGTGTTTTGTTGCACATGCTGTTTTTATTTCATGTACATTTTAGGAATCTTTTAAACTTCATTCTGTTTATGAGTCCACTTGCCTCTCCTCTTGTTCCTTTTGGATTTTGATTAGCCCTTTAAGGCATCCTTATCAGATCCTGACTTTAAAAAATGAGGGCAGAATTGAGTAATGTATCACACAAAACCAAATGGCCTGATGAACTGCTGTCTGTGTACTGATTCTTTTTCTAACAAGTTTTATAAACACAGTGTGTTTATTAAGAAAAACCAATCAAACAAAAAGTAAAAGCAGAATTCAATCTTACGTAATTTCCAAATAAACAGCATCAGATATAAGACAATAGAAATCAGAGTCTTATTTATTCCTCACATTTAATAACTTCTAAAATTCATAGTATTTTCTTGTTACAGTTGTTTTTAGGGACTCAGGGCACTTTTTTGTCTTTGGCTTTCTATTTGGCAGAATGTTGACTGTTCTATAGTAATTTTCTATGTTTCTGGGATAAGGAAGTAGAAAACATATCTGTGTTGACTTTCAATTTTTGTTGGTGTTGTTACATGCCTCTGCTTTCTGAGCCAGAAGAAATCTTTTTCTTAAATTTGAACCCTTGTGTAAATGTCCTAACCAACACAAAATGTTAGAAAAACTCCTCTGGGACCAGGCACATGCTGGCAGAGTGATGAAGGAGCACAATCAAAAGGAAGGCTCTTTGATCTGGAGATGAAGGGATTCAGTGATGGTTTTGATATGCCATTATTAAATGTCATCATCTGAGTCCATCCTGAGTGCTGAAGTATAACAGGGGATGGAAGGGTGCCAGCCCAGGAGTGCTGAGGAGTCCCCGAGGGGGAGGTGACCACCCAGGTGCCCTGAGCAGGAGTGGGCAATGAGCGCTGGCCAGGGGAGCACTCCGGGTGTGTGACAGTCCCTCAGGTCCTGTTACACTCATGTGTACAGGTACAGCCACATTGATGACTGCACTGAGAAGTTCAAAGCCAAAATTTGGCTTTCATGGTATCCATTCAAATATGAAAGTGCTGAAGAAGACACATCAGAGAGTTACCCCTGTCCGTGATTTAAGGGGGATTTGACACACCCAGCTCCTTAGTGGAGATAATTGGCTTTTTCATCTACCAGATATCTTAGCGATGCCTCTTGTCATTGTTGTTTCTGAAAGCAAAGCAAACATTAGGGTGGTCTGTCTGCAGCCATAGGCAGTGATTGCTGGGGAGAAATTTCCAAGGCCTTGGGAGGTGTTGGGCTTGTCACCTCCAGGGGAGCAAAGGGGCCTTGAGAAGAGTCTCTCTGGAGACAAATGGGATTTCTACTCAGTCATCTGTACAGCCTGCTGCCTCCTGACACTGGAATTATTTTTTCAGGTCTCAGAATTTTCTTGTAACTGTTGCAATATCAGGTGACTTCTGCACAGCTCTTATTTTAGGCGTGGAGAAGAGCAGAGGGGCTCGGTTTGCCTCCTCCACTGACCATATCCAAGGTGTTCCTCGGCTGTTTTAATTCATACTGACAGCAGAGAGGGAACTGATAAGCAGTTCCACTCAGTTGCCCACACATGGGTGTCTGATGCTGTCTGAGGTGCCTGAGTTGTCCAAAATACCCTTATGGGTTGACAGACATGATGCAGGGCCTGCAGCAAACCCATTTTTTCCTGACTGGCTGCTGGAAATCAAGTGTGGTGTCCTATGGCCTCTCAAATAGTGTTTTTCCCCTGTGGATGAGTAAGTGGATCGTGTGCTTATTTCCTGAGGAGAGAGTTTTTGTGAGACTTAAAACACTGAGAACCACAGTCAGACAGTATTAGTCCTAACAGTAAATAAGAACATAACATAGATTTTAAAAATAATATTTCTTGGCTTTTTAAAATCAAACAACAAAACATGGCACTGGGTGTGTAAGGTTTTTGTAGTACAGTAAAATAGACTGAGGGAAGCCTCACTGGCCAGGCAAATTTTGATGAGGTCATCTATTCTGCATCTGTAACTGTTGGAAAGGCACAGCACTTCAGTTGCCACTTTTTCCTTTACCACACAGACTTTTGGCACAAGTAACCAGCACACAGTAAAAACCATGCCTTTTATGTCTGCCTGATAAATCTACAGGTAAAAGGCCAGCAAAGTAATTTACTGATGTGATAAGAGCAAGCAAGACGTAACTGCAAATGAAATTCCATAGGTTGACAAGTACTGTGTTTGTCTCTGAAAGAGAAAAAATTTTACTGATGGATAATTTGACAAGGTAGAAAAAAGGGAATGATTGAAAGATAACTGCATGGTACAGTTTTTGATTTACTGTATTTTGTTTTTCTAAGAGGGAACTGTTAGATATGTAGTTCATCCTCAGCCACTTAATGGACAGCCTTGTTATTTTTAACTTGTCCTCTTTTTTGTATTTTTATTTTTAATAAAGACAAGCTTAGAGTTATCTAAAATATACAAAAGTTATTTGCTGAAAGGGCTTTTATGCCCTAAGGACATAACTGAGAACATTTTCTCACTAAGTACAGTAAACAGGAAAAAAATACAAACTGTAAAGAAACAGAAATTTATGGGTATTCATATTTCATTATTTATTGTATGAAAGTCCTTCAATATGCAGCAATGAAGAAAGTGAATCTTTAAAAAGCCAGCACTTAGCTGAGATGGACTCTTACTGGGCACCTGAAATAGTACATTGCTGTGGGACTTACATGACACAAATGTGACATCCGTATCAATCTGTAGATTTGGGATGTTGGTGCACATTTCTGTGAAATGTTTGCAGTATAAGAGAACAATTTACTCCTGCCTCTTTCTCATGTGCTCAGGTAACCCTTGGGCTATGGTAACCTTGTAATGTCAGGAAGGAATTATTACAATCCAAATCATGAGTTTGACCAAGCTGCACCATTCCACTCTCATGACACAAAGTAACTGTGAATGTGTCCTAACAAATCACCTCATACATGTTTAAATCTGCCACAATGAGAGAATTGGAAAGTATGATTATACAAGCAAAATAATTGCAACTTATGTTTGAATTAGGCCTCAAATTATCAAATTCTGCCATTATATTTTATTGCATTTTACTGCATTATGGGATCCACAAATTTGATCTTTAGCAGTTTGGGCAAGTCAGCATTCTTTAGATTTCTTCTCTGTAGTATCTCAGGTAATATTTGCTGTTTTGAAAATTGATGGCCAGTTAGCTTCTTTATTGACCAGTATTACCTGTTCAGCCTAGTAGGCCCATTTATGACTGATTTGAGGTCTTGCTTTCAACTTCTATTTCACCTCTTTAAACCTGTGTTAGTTACATTCCTATGTGCAGAATCTTATGGTAACATGGGAATCTCGTAAATAATTATTTCATTAATATCTGTTGATTTAAAAAGTTTCATTAATAGAAGCACTCACTCTTTTAAAATGAAAAGAGTGGAAAAAAAGGAACAGCCCAAAGGTTTTGTGGGCCTGTTTGAGGTTTTACTGGAAGAAATAATCACAATGTGCTGCTCTATTTTCAGAGCTGGGTCATGGGAAAAAAAGAGAGCAGATAACCAAATAAGATGTGGATCTTTGATATTATTTGTAGGATTAGTGTACCTTTCAGGTGCAGATTTGAAGTGCCTGTGCACAACCCAGCTTTACAGCACCATGAGCCATGGAGTTTGTTCACAGACTCTTTGTGCTGCTTGGGTGGAGCACTGAGAAGAATGAAGCATTATTTGCTCCAATACACTGCCATTAAATTAGCACCTGAGGGAGAAGAAAAAGCAGCAGCTGAGGCAGACAGACAGCTGTGAAATAAAGAGTGTGTGCTGAAATACTCAGTGTGTGCTGTTTGTTTACAAACTGTTTACATGGTGAAATCTGCATCTCTAGCGTGCACAGATACGGACACCAACCCGTGTTTCTCAGCTCCAATCTACAGCTGCAATTTTTTCATCTCTTGAGTGCTTTGCATGTCATAGTCAACCAGGGTAAACCATACATTTATATATTTGCATGTACATTCAGAGTGGTTACAGTGAAAAATAAGTGTTCTTAGTTCAGTGATACTGTTTCTCAGCACTTAATCAGTTTGTTATCTGGGATATTTAAAATATCAGCTTGCTTTGTTAAAACAATTTTCATAGCTGCAGGAGTCACTGGACTCCTAAAAGCTAAAAATAACTCTTAAGCAAAGTACATAGGGAACTGGAAAAAAAATGGCTTGTACTCTCAGGAAAATGCAAATATCCCTCCATTATTTCCCTGTTCAATTTTCAGCTTACATAAATGTCAGTGCTGACTGCTACCAGTATTATGTATCATCCTTTATAAGAATGCTACGTTTTGGTACGACCTTACTAATGTTAATCTTTGGTTCCAGGCAGCCTGCACCGTGCATCCAGTGTACCAGAGCGTGTCTATAACATGGGGATCACTGAGAATGATTTTGCACCAAGGTCTCCCTACAGTTTCTCATACTACCAGGCAAACCAGGTGAGGAAAGCAAGACAATGAGTAGAAATAAAAATAGTATCACACACATAGTTTATTCATTTTGTTGCTACAAATAATACAATTTAGATGGTGTTATGAGGTTTGTTTCCTTGTTCATTTTCTTCTTAAAACCTGATTTTTAGAAAATGAGGGTTTTACAATGAAATCTCTTTGTGTTCTCTCTTCCTTTCAATGACTTCAGAGCCCAGTAGCCAAATTCAAGCCAATCATACAGATGGGCTGTTTGCAGTCCTGTTGGGTTTGTGAGAATTGGCATCAGGGTAGAAAAAGAAAAATCATATTTACACTCCACTGAGGCAAAGGCTGTGACAAGTCAGATCTTCATCCCTCCCACCAGACAGCAGCTCAGTCAGCACATCTGTACCTCAGGGTGGCCAGAGGCCAGGCTGCCCAGGCAAACAGAATTAAGCATCCAAAACCAAAGCAAAACAGATTGCTTTAGCTTCACAAATACTTCCGTTTTTACAATGTAGAGTGGTTCCTTATCATTTCAAATACTCCTGTTGTAACCTGTTTTATCATGATAAGAATTCCAGCAGTACAGTCCTTGCAATACAATGGTGTTTCTAAACCATCTAATCATAAATTCTCTTGTTATTTTGACCAGCTTTTCTTGGGGTTATGGCCTGAATGCTGAGATAAATAATTGGTTTTCTGCAGGGTTTTTGACACAGCTCATAATTGGTTTTGGACCTATTTGAAGGACCAACTGGGAAATTAACACAGCTCGATAGCAATGCTCCTGCACAATCTATTTAGTAAACTGAAAGCATTTTGGCTTGAGAACAGAAACATTTATTTGGTAAATAACTGTGCATGAAGGGGGCAATTCTTTCCTAATTTTAGACTACTCGAGAATGGCGCTTTGTCATTAAAAGTAATAGCCCAGCCTTTGAGCAGTCAATGAAGCAGCTCTAGCTCTGTATAGGGAGAGACAGAAGCATTTACCTAAACACATTTCATTCTCTGTTCTCCCATCCTCTATACTCACCAGTCCTGCAGTCCATAATATTTAATCTGAATTCATTCCTTCCAGAAGAGAGCAACAAGAGGAAAAGTGGAGGTGACATAGGAATCACAAGAAAATAATACAGTTTACCATGCAGGGGGTGGGGAGAAAAGAGAAAAAAGCGTAAAAGCTGGGAAAAGCCACAAGGTCTAGTACTTCACAAAAAATGTTAATTATCCCCAAACAACAGGTAAAGATATCCTTGCATAACTTCTGTAGAATAAACAGATATATACAATGATCTTTGCCTGAGCCTGCTGGTTTCTATAATCTTTACTCCTTTTGTGAGTCAACTATCACCCTCAGGATCTCCTCAACAGTGAAATTAAGGGAATTCAGTCTGGCATCTATCTGCTGAGCACTGTTTCTTCACTTAAAAGCTTGTGTAAACTTCTCCGTTTGCCTTAAAAAATGCCTTTAATATGTCTAAACTTTAACACAATGTGGAGATATGGAGCTTTCTTTTATGGTTGTATGCCCCTATGCTTACTGATTTTTTTAAAAATTGCTCCACGACTCCTCTATTTCAAGGCCAGATAGTGTCCCAAGTGGATTTATTTCTGGAAGGTTTTGAATGGAGTATGCAGTCCAGTACAGAGTACAAGAAAAAAGTGTAAGAATCAAGAGGCCTCAAACAGTACCTAAAACTAAGAATCTTGAAGATAGATTCTACAAAGAAAGGTTGACTGCAGTGGATTTGTTTGGTTTAGAAAAGAGAAAATTGTAAAGTCAGATTATGATCTAATGCAGTCTCTCCCCATTAGGTATAGGAAGAAAAAGCAATCTAAAATTGCAACTGTAGAATTGGGGAAGTCATTGAGATGGTGAAATAGTCATTTTCATTTTCTTGGAATGTTATACAGTCTCCTTAATTTTTAAGAGGCTAAACAAACAGAGAAGGGACTATCTCTTTTTACTGGATCCTACCACAAATGAACTCAAGTGCTAAATAACTTTATATGAATAAGGTTATTATCAATATCAAAACACTGAAGTGTAAAATTTTTTATACCTGATTAATTTTCTTCTATTAGACAGCCTTGAATTTAGCTTTAGTAGCAGATGTTGGTGTTAATCCCCAAGGAGTTGCAACAGAAGAATCTCCATTATTAATCATTCTGTTCATTACCTGGCTTAATTGACTTATGCAACTGTTTTGAGTTCTGCTCAGCCTTTGTCTCCTGATGTTTAGACTGTACTTCTTTCTGCCTTCATGAGGGAGGTACCAAGAAGTGTGGCAGAATCCCATTTGATGCACAATTTTGGCAACATGCACGTATTTTTTTGTGATTATGAGAGCAGACTGTAGAATTTGTGCCTTTACTTTGGTTTGGTTTCTCTTGGTTTGGTTTCTCTGCTGCTAATCCTAAGCGCTGTCACCTTACTTTGGCTCCTGTTGTTTCATGCCCCCTGGAGCAGGTTGCCTCCCCATCATCTTACACCAATGGCTGGGGGACAAGGATTGCTTACAGGACGATGGAAGAGAGGGCTCAGAGGCAGCCTCTGAAGAGACTGGAGGTTTCTCCCCAGCGAAATCCGGAAAGGCTGGCGTACGTGTCCAATGATTTTCACTACGACGGAGGGATTTCAGCTGGGTTCTCCATTAGGCACGGAGATGGCCTGAGATCCAGCGGGACTGTGCCGCCAAGATACGCTCGCTCCGAGATCGTTGGGTACACCCTTCGCGACTCCGTGCACAGGGGACGCTCCTTCAAGAGACAGTCGCGCACGGGGGCTGCCAGCGATGCTGTCCTTGATGGTGCCTACCCCAGCCCCGCTGTCCCTCTGTACCACCAGCCTGGCAACAGCCGCAGCATGAGCAACCTCCTGGAGAAGGAAAACTACCTGGCCTCGGAGAGCGCCATGGGACAAGTGAGGTCCCCGACCGCGTCCCGCTTGTCTCAGAACAGGCAGTCTGTGAGGTCCAGCTTCTACCAAACCACCTTCAGAAATACCCAGAGCAGGAGGGAGGTGTCCCAGCCAGCTTCCATAGCCAGTGTCACTGCAGAAACCGATGGGAAGAGGATGCCAGTGACAGCTGCTGTGGCTGCAGCGGGGAGAAATGGTTTCCTGCAGAGCGAGCAAGCGACCCTCAATGGATCTCAGCTGGGGTAAGCACAGTGCAGGACCTGCTTTGGCTCTGGGCTCTCACAGCTGACAAGAACGTGCTTGTTAGAAAGTTAACTGATAGCCTTTGGTTCAGCAGCCAGCACCATGCATGAAATATCAGTGCAGAGAAGGCAGAAAGTAGATTGGCTTTTAAAAAGCCACATCCAGTGCAACGGAGGAAAGGGGAGAAAAAATGTATGTGTATGTACAGTGCAAGATATATACCTCCTGCTGAAGTTTGGGACCCCATTTTGCCAAGAGTTAACTTTATCAGGAGACATGAAACAGTCACTGAGTAATTTACAACCTAAGTCACAATACACAAAATTGTATTGGCAAATTTTGTGCTCACAAAAGCCCATACGATATCAGCACTGGTTCTCACAGGAACAGGTCAGAAAAGTACCCTTGGGACAGCTATTGGCAGATTGACAATTTCCAGTTAAAAATCCTCCATGGTTTCAAGGACACCTCTTAGTTTTTATAAACTTCAGGTAAAACACGGGCAGAAATTTTTCTTAGCTCTGTAGCACCATCCCTCCCTAGAACAAATACAAACTGCTCTGAATCCCAAGACCCCAGAGCTTCCCACTACCATGAAATCCTGCATGCTGTGAGGGAGTTATCTTAATTTGAAACTGTGTTAGGCACATGCCAAAAAGTCCTAAATCTGCCCCCAGACTTCATGAAAATTGTTTAAAATACTGGAAAGGGTTGTTTGGGTTTTTTTCCCCAAAATTACTTCCGCCACAAAAATTCCTTTCCAGACAAGATTTCAGAATGTTTTAAATCTGTTCCATTTTCAAAAGAGAAATTTTATTATTTCTGAATTTCCCCTCAGGCGTGAATATATTTTCATTTTAGAATAATTCTTAGTGTTTCTAGAGCTGTTACTTTTCAGTGGACAGAACAAGCCACTTAGTATACAGGAGAAGGTTGCATGTTTATTCTGGTTTTTGCTGTTGTTTCAGAATTCAAATAAGGATCCTAAAATTTCTGTTTAAGTTAATCATAGTGTAATTTACAACAGTATTATTAAGAAATTGCTTTTTTTCCCATAACTGTGCAGCTGTTAAGTTCATTTTTTCTGAAGACCTATCTTTCTTCTTTTTCTGAATTTCTTGCTTTGTGAGAAAAGGCATCACGTGATATCACTGCTATGTGCAGATCAGGTATTTTTTGTTGTCTACTACATGTTGTGTGTTAAGATTATATTTGCAAACATACATGGTATTATGCTCACTTCTGCTCTCAATAGAAATTTTCATCTCTGGGTGATGCAGGAGTTTGGAGATCTGACATTAATTATGTTGACTTATAAGTATACAGACTTATAAGTAGTAATGGAGTAGTAATACTGAAAATAGGTGCCGGGCTTTGTTTTTCAGTAGGGAGGACTTTGTTTTTCAGTAAGACAATTTACAAACATGTATCCCTTTGATTTAATAATCTGCTAAACTTTTGGCACATTCTAGAATGCATTTCTGAGCCACAACCAACAATTTTTATCTTGAATTACATGTAGGAGCAATTTTGGCTTTTCTTTTGCAGGTGCAGACACTGGAGTCCGGTTGTCTGTCTGTACAAGCATCAACCAAAATATTTTAATACCTTCAGATGTAAAAATCAATCTTGAATCATTGTGGAAGTGGCTTTAATGTGACCATGTTAACTCAGATGGCAGATTTGTGATCTGCTGAAAATCTTTGTGATGGCATAATTCCTTAAGTACCAGTTTTTAGGTTCTATGTTTGCCAGAAGTTCTCTCAGTTCAAGGAATTTGTAGGCACTGTCAGTTTTCTTGTTATTTATCATTCTCTTATTTGAAGGTTGCATTTATCTGACATATTGCTACCTTACTTGTTGCTCCCTTAGTAATGTAAAGGGGAGAAAAAAGATAAGCTTGTTTTGGAGTAAGATAATTTTTCCAGAAACCTGTGCTTTTTTTTTTTTTTTAATGCAGGCCACAATTTAAGTATTTCCAAGTGAATTAAGAGAATGTAAAATGGTTGTGTAAGTTTAAAGCTGTGTACAGCATTTGAAACATATCACAAATGCATTTTCAAACTTCCTGTCAAAGAATTAGCTCATGCTATGAAAGCAAAGTAGAAAAAAATCAAAGTACAGAGATGCTATCTCTGTATCTTCTGGTGAAGTGAATCAGTTAAGAGCATCCTAATGATTAAGAGCTTAGAAAAGAGAGAGGCTCAACCTGAAGCTGTCTGAGAAATGGCTGCTTGCAAAATCTGACCTCTAAATGTGCTGAAAGCTACCACAAAATGTATTTGTCTCAAAACTGGTATACTTTGGCAATTAAGCTGAAGTCAGAATCTGTCAAATCAGGGTTCTGTTGAACAACCTCTGCCTGGCTGGCCATTTGTTTGGTGTCTCTTCATGTGTCAGTCAGCCACAGAGCTAATTATGTTTGCCTGTAAATACTTCAAGGGTGGGAATGGAATCTTTGCATACAATTCTATTTATTTTGACAAGAGTTAGGGTGCTGCAGCTTCATGAATACCATCAAGGGTCAGAGATGGTACTGCATCCCTTATTGCTGCCAGATAAAACATTAGGGAATGTTATTTTTATCCAGTGGAGAGCAATCCAGGTATGGCAGTGCACAACAGGAGAGAAATCCTCTGCCTGCTGCATGAAGGGGAAACTGGGACTGGAGAGCTGCTGTCACTCTCAGGGCAGAGCTACACCCCAGCACCTAGAAATGCACTGTCCGCCTGCCCGTGTGTCCATCTCAGCCTGGCAGTGGCTCCTGGTGGACTTATACTCCTCTGGGACACCAGAGGAGGTTGAGTTCCCACATAAATTCTCTGGTGTGCTTGAGGAATCAGCTCATGCTTGACCTTGGGAAGCCCGTGGTTCTCTTCCCCTTCAGCCACTGGTCAGTGAAATGCCACGATTTAGTACATGGGGGATGTCTGCTGCTCACAGAAGGTGACTGAATTTGGTCACAACGCTCCAAAATTATTGCTGTGTCCAACAGGTAGGCATGGTCACATGTGCAGGTTTGTAACCTGGTCTCAAAACTTTTGCTGATTTAAGACATGTAACTAAAACCAAAGTTTGAAAAAAGGCTGTTTTTCAGTTCCACTACAAAGTAAAAAGAAGGAATATGATCTGGCTAATTTTCCATATTCCACTTTTCTGAGCATTATTAATTATCATTTAATATTTCTCCTTAGTTTAAAGAAAAAAATGTCAAGTTTCAACTTTAGTTAATCTGCTTCACAGATGCTAATTTTAATGTAAAAAGCAGCTGAGTTAAAATGTCTAACTACAGATTCAATTACTGAGATAATTATCAAGTAAACCATTCTGATTCTGGTAGATCTGCAGTAGGGAATTATTGCCAATTACTGCTTGTTTTGCTGTGGGTCACAGTCTGCCTCTCATCCCTTTCTGGCTGGTGGCACATTGCTACTACAAAATGACCAGGATTTAAAAAAAAAAAAAAAAAAAACACGCTCACATTCTTGTCAACTTTTCTCTCCCTATTTTTTTTTATCTGGGTGCAGCATATTTGAAACCAAAAGTAAATAAAAAGTCTGGGGAGCATAACCACCTGTCCTAGAGCTAATGCACCTGATTGAGCCATTAATTGTTTTATGTTCCATTTACTGGGGAAAAAAATGTGTTTGGTCACCTCTCTTTCCATTTTTTATATGGTTATCTAACACAATCACCATTTAAGCAAACATGTTGGAAGCTGGAAGGGAAGTGGTGGCACATATTTTTGATATTCTCTACCATAGAATCTCTACATACTCAGTTTAATGAGTGGTATTCTTATTTTTCCCACCTGAAAAATAACTTTGCCCATCTATTTCAAACAAGAACAACTTTCTTCTTTGAAAAAATGAGGTTCTGAACCCTGCATAGATGTAGTCTGGGAACTAAGACACTGATGAAAGGCATAAGGACAAATTAAAAAAAAAACCAATCCTCCACTATTGAGGAAAACATCAGAGTATCTTCATGGCCAGTAATAGTCACTCTGACATGGTTATGGCCTTCTTTTGATCCTCATCCTCTTCTTCATCCTTCCTTTCACATTCTTCATTCATCCACTGGATGGAAACACTGATACAAACATCTACTGATATTTCCATTTTGTTATTATAACTTATTATAACTTGCTTTCTCCAGAACCACACTTATATTTCTGACTTTCTCTTCCCCCTGAATGTCAGTATCTCTTAAAGCCATTATGATATTTCTGCTACTGGAAAGGGAAAAAAATTTCCAATAAAAGCTAAAGTTACATGAAAAACACAAAAATCCTAGTTTTACAAGACTGATAATTTTTCTGTAGTCTTTCTTCACTAGATCTCTCTGTCTGTACTTTTAAGGAGCCCAGAAGTGGAGATGACCCTGGAGCGTGCAGTGAACATTCTGAAGAGTGAAAATACACAGTCCACCCCCAGGATCCTTGCTGCAGTGACTTTCATACAGCATGAGTGCTTCCAAAAAGCAGATGCCAGGAAAAAAGTAAGCAATTATTATTTTGTCAGTTACAATCAGGCAGAGAAAACAAGATTCTATACTTACTATGTGCCAACATGAAAAGAAAGAAGGCGTGGTGTAAAAGGGCAGATCTACTACAATGAAACAGGTTCATGTGCCTTCAGCATGCTCTATGCACCACTGCCCTCACCATGCATATTCCTGTGTTCCACTCAGCTGGCATTTAGGTGATTGCTGAGTGATTGCAGGGGGAATCAGGATAAAGAAACTGTGCCTTTTGTACAGGTGGATGAGAGGAGAGGCTGCCAGGCTGTGTAGTTTGCTCCATGAAGGACAAAATGCTTTGTTGCATTCCATTTCTTCATGTTGCCAACACCTGCTGGTTGTATTGAATTATTTTTATCATTAAACTCTGGACTGTTTAAGACCCTTGTATCGGATTTCTGAGTCTTTCATGTGCTGTTGATTCTGCACAAGGGTGAGTTTGTCCACAAAACCATATGGCATTTTGAGATGCTGGAGGAGACTGATGACAATGGTACATTAATGTAAGGTACTTTCCATAGCAAATTCATTCCTGAGCCAGCTCAGGCTTGCTTGTGTCATATCACAGTTTGTATGGGATTCTTCATTCACCACAACAAACTATTTGTTTCCATACAGCTACTGTAAAATAACATCTTTTAAGTCCTTCATTCATTTGAGGCCAAAAGCTCATTTTCTGAAGATTTAAACACTGAAAAGCAGTCTGTGCTAAATGTGGGTAGTTCAGTAGATAGCTGGCTAACAATGCTTAATGCTCTACGTTTTGATGCTTGCTTTTACTATTCTTCCTCTGTGTGGCATAGTTAAGAAGTATTAGTTATAATGTATTGGGTGTTAATACACTTTCAATACATGCATTGGGAAGAGCACTGTCTTTTCAGCAGGCTTATTGCTGAGGAAAAAAATAAAATCTGTTTATAAATGTTCCAGAATTAAATCTCAAATATTCATTTCACCAACATGGAAGCTAAAAAGCAGAATGACTAAATGTCTTGTCAGAGAGTACAAATCTGTGGCAAAGCTGGAAGAGATTTAGTATCATTCTCTGATATTAATTATGAAAACATGTTGTCTCTCCTTGTTGTGGATTTTAAGTATTAGTCATACAAAAGCCCAGAGGTTAATAGTCATGTCCAAATGATTAATGATCTGTGCTTCAAGTCTCTCAAACAGGAGCAAATGAAAGGAGTCCCTATAACTATTTACACGTTTGCTGGGGCAGGGGGAAAGGGGACTTTGTCATTTACAGCATCTGACTATTCTCTGCTGTGCTCTCCTCACAGGTTTTCTCACTTGGCGGTATCCCCAAGCTTCTACAGCTGCTTGAGGTTCAGAATGAGGACATTCAGCGGGCAGCGTGTGGTGCTCTGAGAAACTTGGTGTTTGAGGACAATGACAACAAACTGGAGGTGTCAGAGCAGAAAGGGATCCCGCTCCTGCTCCGCCTGCTCCGCCACACCAGGGACGTAGAGACTAAGAAGCAAATCACAGGTAGTGTTTTCTCTGCAGTCAAGCTTGAAGTGCTTTAAGTAGCGCAAAAGCTTTCAGGGAGAGGTACATGATTGTTTAGTGACTAAATACAAAAACCTTGTCACCTACTCTAAGCAATTCCCGGAGGGTAAAATTCCGAGGTCCTTACTCAAAACCAGTCTTTCAGTCAATAACAAGAGATGGGGACTGCAACTTCCCCTCTTAAAGCTTCTTCAGAGATGAAGTGAGTGTGCTTGCAGGAAGCTTTAAATCCTTGATATTCCAGAAAATAAAGTCAGGCTCCCTAGGGGTGCCTGGGACCATAATTATTAATTAATGCCTGCTACTTATACAGCAGCTCAGCCTTCATTTTTTGACTCTGCGCTGACAGCACCTACTGGAAGTTCCTTGTTGAAGCCTGTCACCCAGATCTGTCCTGTGCCAAGGACAGAAAGTGCTTGTTTTATTCCCCACCAAGCCCACTGCCCCAGATTCCTGCTTCAGCCCTTCATCCCTGCAGTCCCGTGTGTCCATAGTCTCTTGGAATTCCACTGCTTGTGACCCACATTCTTTCTAATTAGCATGCAAAGGAAGAGCAGGCTTATATTTTATAAATGGAAATCATGAATAAATGAATGGGGATTTATTACAAGTGAGTTTTAAAGACACCAGGAACAAAATCTATTAAGAGAACAGTACGTGAAAAGGTACTGAAATTGTCAAGCAGCCCTGTCCTGAAGCAAAGATATGTTGAGACTTTCTGTATTTCTGCATTCTTTAAAGTATTTGAAATACTCTGCTCCCTAAGCTTGAGAACAAAGCTTTGTATTGTTGGCTCTTTTTTAGCTCAGTTCTGCAGCTCTGCAACGTTGAAATGTTTTGAAGTTTTTCACACTCATCCGTTGCAGAATTGGGTCACACGGTAATTTACTGTATAGTGCCTTAACTCAGTGCTGTTACACACCAGTGAGGGAGGCAGTAAAAGTGGTGGCACAGTGGCCAGAAAGCCAATGCTCTTTCCTTGCTGGCAGTTCCATAATTTCTGACAAAATTGTTGAATGTGTGAATAATTCACATGTATATTGTGAGTATTACTGTCTTTCCCTTAACCAGTATGGAAATGGATAAAGGAACATCTTCTTTCAGCAATTACTGCTGCCACTGAACGTGAATATTTACTCACAAAACAAAGAAGACACCAAAAAATATTTATGCCAAGCAGGATGATGTAGCTTGTGTAAAGCAAAATATTATTATGTGTTTTCATGCCTATCAGTTGCTAAGGACAGCTTTAAAAATACGTCAAGAGAGAAGTGTTTTTTGCTTTGTTCAAGACCAGATGTGCAGCCAGGAGGAAATGCCCTGGGTACCTTAGTGAAAACTAGGGCATACTTTTTGCCACTGCTTGAACAGTTCTTCCAGCTCCCTAGCAAGCTGCAAGGAGCCTACAAGAGCAAAGGGCAGTCTGGATGAATGAATTTCACCTCTTGCATTCCTTTGACTTCATACAGGACTAGTGGAATATCATATCTATGCATGCAATCTCTCTGAAGTGTGCACTTCCAGGAAAAGATTAATGTGAAAGATTTGGTTTTACACCAGTCAGCACCAGAAGTCCATTTGTCTTTCCTCATCATACGTATTACCTGCTTTGACTGTAAATTAGGGACTTCCAAATGTATGGCATCATATTCAGCTAAATGTCTTTGTCCATAAAGGATTAGTAAAATCATCTTGGTACCTGATAATACCTCACTGAACTGTAGTGAAAAACTCCTAGCCAATGATTGAAAGCATGCAATAGATAATAAAGATGCCTAAGCTCAGCAGAGGGAAGTTTTTTGTTTCTGCTGCTGTGTGGGAAGCATGGTACCAAAGCACTCCACCTGACAAAAGTAAATGAAATGAGGAAGTTGTAGGAGAGAAGGAAATTAAAACTCTGAGATGGAAGTTTTCTGATACTGTACTTCATTACCTGTCAGAAATACAGTACTAGTGCACTTGAGATAAGTAAATCTCAGCTTTAGAAGCTTATCTTTAAAGGTCACTGGTTTATGAGGACCATCAGTATTAATATAGACAAGCACTTGCCTAACATTAATCCATATTTTATCATGTTCTCAAAGAATACTTGGATGACCTGTATTTTCTTCAGGACCCAGGCTTAAGAATACAGAGCCACTGTGCCTTGTATTGTGCTGTGAAAAGACTGAGAGCAACCGAAGTGTGTGGAGATAAATGCTGATTACAGCATGTGCCTCACAGTCTGTGAACACACAAAAACCACCAAACCAATGCCCCACCAAAGCAGCTTTGTGTTGATGACAGGGGTTTGAAAGCTGCTGTGGGCCAGCCTGCCTAATGTCCCCCTGCAGAAAAGAGCTGCCCAGTTTCTCTGCAACTTCTGTGCTCATATGATCTCTTCACAGGGGGAGTCAGACCTGCCCAAGATCACTGAATTTGACTGAATTTGGTAGCTTCACAAAAGCATTGATACAGATAAAGTAAACAGAGGCTCTGTCCTTTCTTTGGCATACAAGCTACTTAGAAATCTCTTAGGAAAGGAGTGAGGTTCCTCCTGAACTGCAGGAGAGGATTTCATTTGCAGCACCTAAGACAGGACTGTAGTTTTGTAGTATTTGGAGAGCATAATGAGAAACAGAAAATATAATGGCTGTGGCATGAAAGAACCAAAAGATATTAGCTTTTAAAGATAAGCCAGATGAGCCTCCAGGAAGTAGCTAACCTCCTGATCTTGTTATCATGCAGCATAAATATAAGAAATGAAAGAAAATTTTTCCTGCGGGTAAGATTACAGCATGAGCAGAACTGTCATTAAAAGAAATGTAAATTTAAAAGCAGACCCCACCCATATTTCCAAATAACCATCTAAGGGAAAACTATGCTCCTAAGAATATAGCATGGGTGCAAGGAAACAATCCACTCCTAAAGACATTTTCTAACGTGCACAAATTCATCCACACCCAGAATACCACTGAGAGAGCCCAGAGAGACAGTGCCTGTGGGTAAAGGTAGGGTTTTTGTTGGGAAATTTACAGTGAGAGCACTATCTCAAATTCCCTTGTGACAATTCTAAGTATCTGCCTGTAATGTCAAATGTGATTTTTTAAAAAATATATTCTGTCCTTGTGCCATTCTCTGCATTTGTGCCCTTCTGTCTTAACCTGCTTTGCTTAGCAATGCCCTTTGGACTGCTTGTCGGTTTTCCTGTAAGCCTCATCTATCCTTCAGAAAAGTACATTCTTCCTTTCATCCCCTGATTCAGAGGCTGAAGAGTTGATCCCAGAAGAAGGAATGGGCTGCTTCTGGCTGGCTTTTGTTTTGATTTTACTCTTGCTCACAATAACTGAAATTAAATTCAAAGTGTAAGGAGATACAAAAGAAACATTTTTTGTTGTTCTTGTTGTGAGCTGATGAAAGGAACATTCACTAATACTCTGCCAGTGTGTGGAGGAGGAGGTCTGTGAAACTCAGAGCAGCGAGCTGGAGGAACAATGAATGTCTTTGTAGTGAAAAGCAGAAATACGTGTTGTTTTCCAAGGGAAGAGGACCTTAAAAAGAATTGTCTGTTGGACTAGAACATAATGGAACCTGTTAAGTTCAACAAGATTATATTAGAAATTAGTCTTGGAGATTGTGAGTAGACGAGGTTTGTAGCATTACTTAATGATTTGTTTAGTGACTTATGTCTGGACAGTAGCAGCCAACCAGTGTTAACAGTTTTCCCTCTTATGAGAAATTTTGCTATCAAGTGTTAGAGAAACTTGGGCATTTCCTGTCTTCCAGCAGATCTCCTGTAAACTCTCTGCACCTCCCACCTATCCCTTTTGTAAGTTTGTTTTCCCTTGGCTTGTGCTGCTTTGCTAAGCAGCACAAGCCAAGGAGAAGGTGATGGACAATGCTGAGCCATGGAAAGCTGCACTTCTTGGCTGGGCATTGGACTCACTGTGTAGAGATTTTATTTTATTCACATGGATAACTGTGCCCCCTTTTTTGCCCTATTCCATATCCCTGGGTCAGAGTTGGTAAGCACTTACCAATCCTTTATGCTTCTCTTCAGATTATCAGTGCCAGGCAGGCTCTTCACTCATTAACATCAAGGGCTGTGAGATTAAGTCTTTCAAAGTGCAGAGGAGTCTTTTTAACACAATCTCCTCTCTGATTTTCTTGTGGCTGTTACAGGTTTGCTGTGGAATCTGTCCTCCAATGACCAGCTGAAGCACCTCTTGGTTAGAGAAGCCCTGCAGACACTGACTGAAGCTGTCCTCATCCCCTACTCAGGCTGGCCAGACAGAGATTACCCAAAATCAAGTGTTCTACCTGACCCTGATATCTTCTACAATGCCACAGGATGCCTGAGGTGAGCACTCTGTCTGCAACTACCCAAAGCAATAGTGATGACAAAACAGGTCTGCTCAGTTATTTTTGGATAAATACACAGAGTCCATCTCACATCATTTCTCATGTAAACAGATGACTTAGAAAGGGGACATGGTACCTACAAGCACATAAACATATTTTGTTTCCAGCTGCTACCAAAGATGCTTATTTAAAGATATCATAATATGTGCCCAAACTGATTAGAAAGTGATTCAACTTAAATTATGGGACAGCCATTTTTTAAACCAGAGTAAGCCCTGTCCAGTCTTTTGCGCAAGTTCAAGCAAGTTGCAGCCATGGGGTGGAGGAATAGATTTGTAGTTGTGTATTTAGTACTGCAATCTGTTAATGGACTCGTGGACACAGTAGCAGTTACTATAGACAAACACCCAAGGCCTCAGTGAACACACCCCTAAGTGGCTGAAGTGTAAAACTCCCATCTTCAATAAAAACACCTTAAACACTCTATAAATTGGGGGCCCTTTGTGAGTTCAAAGTCACTGCACATTAAGTTTACACATTTAAAAATGCACAAAAGGACGCAGTTTGAACTGCCTAAGGAGTAATGTACAATTGCAAAGGCATGACCTGAGGTTTAAACTCCTTCTAGTAGAGTACTAGGAATTAAGTTTGGAATTGTGAGGCTGGAAAGGTGCCCATTGTCCCTCAGCCATACCTGCTATGCTGACATGTCCTATAGCAGAGCAGCTGTATGCATCTGTATCACACAGATACAGATATCTATGTGTATCACAGGTATCTGTGCGATACAGAGTCGCTCTATCACAGGCATTGATTTTCCCTGTGCAACAGCTCTGTATCTGACTCTGTGGTTTCAGAAGACAAATGAATTGTAAGCTATACAAAATACTCAACAACAATACACCTTTTTCTGCAGGAACTCCTGTCAGCCCACTAACTACTAATTAACTTCATCTCTAAGTAATTATTACCTTTTATTTACTCTGACGACTCAAAAACAAAGAAACATTAACCACCCATATAAAACCTCTCTAGCTAACGCTTAGTGCTGTTGTCTAGGAAATTAAGGAGGTTGTCTTTTTTCATATTAACTAGCCCAAGCTGCATTTGTGCAGAAACCAGTCTGGCTCCTCCTCTCTTGGTGCTTGGACTCTGGAATTGTCTCTTCCCTACGAGGCAGCTGATGGGGGCACAGATCATTCTCAGGTTTCGCTTGGTGTTGCTCTTCCCGAGCTTGTTTCAGCAGATTGACAGAACTTGTCATATGACAAATAAGGTACCTGAGTACCTTAGTTCTTTTAAATGAAAGTGGATTCCTCGGTTAATCTTGCTCTGGACACAAAGCCAGTGCTTGGGGCTGCTCCAGCATGGCTGTGAGCCCTCCAGCCTTAATTAAAAGTCTCTAAAACTGCCCTTATGTAGGTGCTTAAGGATACTTTACCTATTTTTAAAATATTATATCCACATTCTAGTCCTCATTTTTATGAGCTTCAACACTGAAAATTAGAAATAGAAAAGAAGGGCTTGAAAACTCCCAGGTGAAGGTGATCTGCAGTACAAAGAAACATTAACCACCCATAATAAAACCTCTCTAGCTAACGCTTAGTGCTGTTGTCTAGGAAATTAAGGAGGTTGTCTTTTTTCATATTAACTAGCCCAAGCTGCATTTGTGCAGAAACCAGTCTGGCTCCTCCTCTCTTGGTGCTTGGACTCTGGAATTGTCTCTTCCCTACGAGGCAGCTGATGGGGGCACAGATCATTCTCAGGTTTCGCTTGGTGTTGCTCTTCCCGAGCTTGTTTCAGCAGATTGACAGAACTTGTCATGTGACAAATAAGGTACCTGAGTACCTTAGTTCTTTTAAATGAAAGTGGATTCCTCGGTTAATCTTGCTCTGGACACAAAGCCAGTGCTTGGGGCTGCTCCAGCATGGCTGTGAGCCCTCCAGCCTTAATTAAAAGTCTCTAAAACTGCCCTTATGTAGGTGCTTAAGGATACTTTACCTATTTTTAAAATATTATATCCACATTCTAGTCCTCATTTTTATGAGCTTCAACACTGAAAATTAGAAATAGAAAAGAAGGGCTTGAAAACTCCCAGGTGAAGGTGATCTGCAGGGTTGCCACATACTTTCTAGCACAGAATAGTTTTCAATGAGGCTTGCCTATTTGTACAGGCTAAATAGCTGAGATCTTTAAGATTAATCAGTTTGCATCTCTTCTCTGGAAATTTACTGAACTCCCAGATTAGGTCACTAAAAGTATTCCTTCCTTATGTATTAGGGAAACAAAAAAATCTCTGCATCAATGAAAAGAAGAGCACAACATGGAGTAATGAAAGTGCACACTGAGGGAATGATGTTACTTATGAATATGTTTAAAGAGTCTACTTATTTGCCAGAATATAAATCTGTAATTAGTCTTCCCTTTTGTGATGCTAACATGTTTGTTGGGCGTGATGATAAAGTCTATAGCCTGCAGCTCCTATTAGAGGGTAAAAATAGTACTTTGAAGTGCAATACATTATGCATAGTACTGTGCTTAGTTACAGGAGAATGCCAGAATTTCTTTTCAAAAATTTCCATACAACTGTTAACTGAAAGGGACAGCCACAGCCCAAACCCATCCCTAGCACTTGGGGGGGTATATGCACTGCACCACGCCATTACCAGATTATAAATTAAAGCTTCCTTCATCCTTTTTGAGAAAACAGCAGCAGGAAAAGTGAATCCACGTCTAGCAGATAATATTGCAGGTACTTCCAAGCCCTGGAATGAGAGCATGACCAGACCAGTCCCCAGCTGTTGCCAGAAGTATTGTGGGGTCCTGAATCTCGGCGCCTGTGCCGGTGCATGCAGTCACTGATAAGGAAGTCTGACGTTAGAAGGATTTGTTAATCCCATTCTCTAGGTCTGCATTTTGTCTTAAGACCCTGTGAGAAGCAGAGCTTTACAGAAACCACAGGTCACAAGCTTTATGTAGTAAAAAGAAGCTGTGTAAACCACGGAATTCTGAATTGGCAGTTAAAATAAGTAATAGTGTTGTTTGGTTGTGAAATATGATAAAATGAACTCTGCTTGGACCCATGGAGTAAGCCAAATCAACAGACTTCACTGGATGCCTGACAATAAGCTGAACAAGTAAAACTGGTGTATTAAACTATCTAGAGGAGTGTTACAGACATTTGTAGACAAGTCCTGTAGGATTTTAAAGGTAATTTCTTGGCCTGAAAGTCTTACACATAAAAGTTCTCCTTCTAGTTCCAATACAAAGGATAAAAATCTTCAAGATATTTCCCCACATTCAGAGGAGTCTGAGAGGATAAGATCTCAGCAGCATGTAGAATGCATGGTTTTGAATATTACCTATATATAGAAGTGAACCTCTGACATGACTTTTCCTCTGCAAGGAAGGCTTAGTGGAAGGCTGTTGGATCACCTTGAAAGACGATAATGAACTGGTGCCACTTTTGTCTTGAAATACCTTTTCCCAGAACTTCTGCAATGCTGAACTTTCCTGAATTTATACACAGTTATCACATTTTCCCCTGCAAAACATTTAATTTAAGTGCTGAAGCTGCTGTACTTCACTACAGAGCCTTCCTTTTTAACTGCCCTGTAACTGAAGCATCCTGTGCCCCTGTGTATTCTAGTTTTTCAAAACTTTCTAGACAACTATTTCCAGTATAGTCAGCTAACCTCTCTCTTCTCACCCAGTAAAATTAAAGTCATCCTTCCTTTTCCATTATTATTTTTCACAGTTTGTCTGTCCCAGCTCCTGTCTGAGCTCCTTGTGAATTACACAGTGACCCACAAGGACAGTGGGAAGCTGTGTTTGGAGGAAATTGTGTCATTGCAACCCAGGAGGCTGCAGAAACATCTGCTTCCATTTACTCTGGAGAGAAGTTAAGCCAAAGCTCTCCCCATGAGTTGAAAAGCTTGGACTCACAGTGGCAGCTTCTAAGAGAGAATGTAAAACAAGTGACTGATGATAATAAGTCTTTGAACCAAGGCCTCTTGCACAGCATTGCCATTCCTTTAAGTTTATTTCCATCCATTCTTATCTCCTCTTGCCTCCTCTTCAGTTTATCTGCTCCCCCAATTCCTGAAAGGAATTTTTTGCTTCCAACAAGCAGCTTGAAGCCTGGCACATCTAGTTATCAACTGGATCCCAGATACCTTTACCTCCTTGGTGAATTTTTGAACTGTGCAAGGCATGAAGGGAATAGAATTTCCCAAAATGCTGTCTGGTAATTGCATTAAATTCATATTACCAGTTTTAGCAGAACGAGTCCCAGGAGCAAAATCCTCCTTCTTATCAGTTACGTGGACAATTCACAGCAGTTCAAGAACCTTTTCCAACAGTCAGTGTATGACTCAGTGTTGGCTCAGAGGGAGTATCCCTTTCATTTGCTGCCATTTATCAACTAATTCAACATTTATTATCATCATTCTGTTTCCTTCAAAGTCACCCTTGGTTTAACTGAGTCGAATGTCTTTGTATTTACCTCACAACTCTGGATCAAAATAACATTTCCCAACAGGAAATTAGCTGATCCTCCCCCCAGGACTGTGGGCAAAGAGCTACTTCGATTACAGACACAGCTGCACCACGCACATGTGCAGGAGGGGACAGGAGCAGCAAATGCAAGATGAGATAAATGAGGTGTGCAGACAGGTCAGCAAATGGCACAGTTTGAGCGTGCCACCAGGATTGGCACAGCCAAGCATGCCCAAAGTCAGGGATTTTTCATGAGTGGGTGCTGCCAAATGGTAAGTTCTGAGTCATTTAGAGGAGAGGATCCCCACAAGTGGCAGTCTCCCTAAGGCTGGGCTCTCCTCACTTCCCAAGCACTGGGTATTTCAGGGCCTCCTGGAACTCCACGACAACAAAGCCCAGCTCCCGAGCTCAGAGGGTGGCATTTCACTTGTCAGGAACCTCAAATCTTAGGAAGCCAAGATGAAGTCAGTTTTTAAATTCACTAAGCAAAATGTCTCCATTGTTTAAAAAAACATATATTTAAATATTTTATATAAATATATATATTTAAATTTACATTTCTCTGACACTTCTCAAATTTTTTTTTTTTTAACAAATCAAATTATATTTTTACCTCCTGGAATTTCTCAAGCTTCAATCAGCAAACAGATTTAAGTTGTCAGCTGAGGTTTTGCTTGAAATGCTCTTGTCTGACCCTGTTTTGAGTGAGGTGGTTACAGCAGTGTTTGGAGGAGTGGGAGAGCAGGAGTTCTTCCCTTCCCAGTCCACAATGTCATGCCAAGGAAACAGGGAAAGGGGGAGAACGGAGTAGCCACGTGCGTACAGGTGTGCACAGGGACACACAGTGATACCTGTCTCTGGATGAGCATCAACTTCTTAATGAAACAGAGCCCAGGAATTCATTTCCCTTGCAGAACAGGACAGTGCCCCTAATTCAGGCTCTTCTCTGCCTCCTGAGCTAGAAAAGCTCTTTACTCTGTTGATGCTGACAGCAAAGTCAGGGCATGGCCTCTCCCTGCATAAGCATTCAGCAGGATCAGTTGTAAAAAGTTTAAGGGATTTTAGAATACGTGGGACAAAACCAAACACTACATCAGCTGAAGTGTCTTTGGCAAGAGAAATTCCACACTTATCTTTAACAGTATTTTTAGTGTGTGTGCCCCAGAAACTATTTTTGCTATGTACCAGGAGGGCTGTAATGTGTACCCTTCTGTCAGCATAAACATAGGAAAGGGTGACATGCCTTGAATGTGACACATATAGGTAAAATTAAATTCCAAAGGGATTTCTATAGCAGGCCATGTTGTGGGATCTGAATATTGATTCTGTGATATATAATTCCATGAGAGAATAAATGAACTCATAAATAGAGGCATCGTTAACATCATGACCTAAAGTAAAATTGTAATTACAATGCTTAGTATGTAACCTGAACATGTACTTCCCAGAGGAAAAAAAAAAGTTATTAGAAATAAAATGACAGTGTATAAAATGCTACATTTATTTTACAATCATAGGCCACAGGAAAGCTTAAACCTGACTGGCTTTGTTGTTAATAAAATTGTAAATATTGTAATTCTTAGTGGGCAAAGTAAGCATGGAAAATAAGCAACCTGAAACTATCTAAAGGAACATGTCCCTCTGTGTTTTGATGGATGCTAAGATTGACATTGGCTAATATTTAATGTTATTTCAAACAAAGAAACTTGAATGTGCAGTCCTTTGTCCAGCAGAGCTGCAGGAGTAAAAAAAAAGTAAGACCTGGATTTATAATTCTAGAATTCCATAATTCAGACTTTGCTGAAATTTGTAAAGATAATTATACCCCAAATGTGTAAGTGTTGTTTCTTCCAAGGAAATCAGTAGCTTGTTTAGAGCCAAGTGTATTCCATAATTCAGACTTTGCTGAGTTGTAAAGATAATTATACCCCAAACGTGTAAGTGTTGTTTCTTCCAAGGAAATCAGTAGCTTGTTTAGAGCCAAGTGGCTTCAAGCATCAAGTATGTGTTTGGTTTTTCAAGATTTTTAAATCAGTTTTGTAATTCACTTGTAAGTTGTACTTGGTTTACTACAAAGTCCAGCAAATGTTACTTGAAAGGCAGGCAAAGGGTGGGTCTTTACATGTGGATGTGGAGATGCTGCTGAAACTCTCAGGCCATGTGTCTGTTGATGGGTCATCTTGGATCAAGAACCAGCCTGGTGTAAGTAAATTCATTCTAAAGGACATCTGTGTGCATGGAAATTTTTACAGGCATCTCTCCTCTGATATTTTCACCATCCTAAATATTAAAATTATAGCTGAAAATGGAATAGGGAAAACAAGTCCAAGTTTTGGTTTTGGGGGTTTTTTGGGGTTTTTTTGGTTTTTTTTTTTGACTGCTTAAAAAGGATTGACTCAACTTTGAAATGAAAATTTGAGTCAGATCTCACCTTACCCATCCAGACACAGTGGTTTGTTTCCCTGGAGTATATGTTTTTCTCTGGGAGTGAAAGTTTTATCTAGAAGAGGCTCAGGTTGTCTTACACCTCTGAAGAAAAGAAGCAGTCAACCTGAACTTCAGTATCTAAGTTTTGGCTGGAAAAGTTTGTCAGAGGAGCACAAGAAAATACCTTTGGCTAAATCTCTTCTCCCCAACATATTCTCTCCTGCACAGAAACATGAGCTCTGCTGGCCCAGAAGGAAGGAAGAAGATGAGAGAATGTGAGGGCTTGATTGATTCTCTTGTGTATTATATCCAAGGAGCTATTGCAGACCATGAGCCCAATGACAAGGTACTCTTTGAGATGAAAAGTGTTTTCCTAGGGGAAATTTTCAAGTGAACATTTTCCTGTTGTTGTTTAGAAACCAATGTCCAGAAACAGCTGTGATGCAATTGCAAAACTTATTTCCAGGGCTTTTAAAACTGCCACCAAAGGTGAAAGTCCAGTAAGAAGCTTTTTGAAGTATTTTTATCCTGCAACCTAAAAGAATAGTATAACTCAGCACTGGGAAAACATTTTTAGAATCTCTAGAGAGAAAGGCAGAACCTTCTGTGGTTTGGTTTTTTTTAAGTGAGATAAAATCACAGTTTTCAGAAATGCTGGAACATGAAAGAGTCAGATGTTGCCTTTTTGGTTGTCTCAGGGTGCTAGCTAGCTAGAAGCTTAAAAAATTAATCTGGTTACTCTCCTGTATATTCATTGCTGCTCTCCTATGTATTTAATGCTACATACCCCTTAGGAAATTAAGAACCTAAATCCCTTTGAGTGGCAGTGTGATTAAGGAGCTTGCATCATTTAGAATAGAACTAATTTTCCTAGGTTTTTTTTAGAAAAAAAAAAAAAAAAACAACAAAGAAAACCAAAAAATACTGCACTTCTTTTCCTTGCTGCCTAAGCCTAAGCCAGTAACTACAAGGACATGGACACCTCCAGGTGCCAGTTTCTCTCACTCTTCCTCCCCCCACTGAGTGCAGGTGAACCCTGAAAACAGATTCTTGGAGCAGAGGCTTGTCTTTCAGCTGGGTGCACTGGGTGGGAAGAGCAGCTGTCACTGACATTAGCTGCAGCCTGTAAGGCACTTCTGGTGGGCCTGCCATAACCTGTGCTGTGCAGTGCTAATTACTGCACATTTATAGCTCTAGGATTAGCTACTTGAGCCTCCCCATCTCCCTGTATCCAGTGCCATTAGCTTCAGGGAGAATCCAGCACATTACACGTGTGCCAGTAGCTCCCTGCTGCATTTTGTCTTAAAACCACTCATTCCTTTGATTTTCAAAAGAGGAGCAACTGGTAACAAAGCTCTTTGCCACTAGACTCATCACTCAGAAATTGCAGACCTGACCTTAGCCACGTTCAGGAAGGAATGTCTTCTTTTAAAAAGCATTCCACCACAGAAAAATGCTTCCTCCTTGGGAAGATAAAAAGCTTTCCTCTTGCTGATGCTATGGTGAGGTGTGTACATGATCATCTTTACTCCTAAGCCCTTAAACATTTCTTGGCACATTTCTGTGTCAAGCAGCGCTTGCCCAAACAATTCCCAGGCACAGTTCAAGAATTCTGAAATCCCAGGACCATTTCCAACAGGCACGGACCCCTCTCCCAATGCAGCCCCATGTGCCAGCTGCCCGCTGGGCTCGGGAACCTCCCAGGGCATGTTTCATTTCTCACTGTAAAGGCAGTGTGGTGGATCACTGGCATGAAGCCCAGCTCTTCCATGAGGCATTAGAAACTCTGCAGTCAGTTACTGAAGATCCAAAAATGAAATCTCTTCCCGTGTCTGTACATGTCCCTTCAACACATGCCAAAGCTTTCAATTTCTATTCTTTTGTTATTTTAGGCCACAGAGAATTGTGTGTGCATTCTTCACAATCTTTCCTACCAGCTAGAGATAGAGCTCCCAGAGAGCTATGCCCAGAGTATATATGTACAAAGAAGAAATATTTCTAACAATGATAAAACACCAGGCTGTTTTGGAACACGGAGCAGAAAAGTAAAAGAGGTAAAGTACATGATTAGTTACATCTCATTTGGTTAATAACTTGTAGCAAACTCTGAAGAATAAGGCTGTAATCTAATTAACAGTCTGTTATTGATCTATCTGGTAGGGTGACACATTCTTGCCCCAAAAATGCAAAGTTATTGATAGTCTTTCTTGACACCAATTCTCTAATTTAGCTGCTGCTGATGGCATGACATAACAAATGTTTTATTAGTTGAGGAATACTCCACTGGATGGACTAGCTACTATCATTAAATTCTGACATTTTGCACATTATTATTTGAGCTCAGAGCTTGACAGTCTCCAAATAACCTGGTCATGCAGAGTTACAAAATGGATAGTTCAGCTTGTGGTGCATTAAGCTATAGAATGACTGTGTCTAAAGGCTTGATGTGTTGACATGTTTAGAAGCAGCAGGACACCCCGCTTCCTGAGGAAAAGAGCAATCCCAAAGGTGTTGAATCACTCTGGCATTCTACACTGATTAGGATATACCTCTCCTTAATAGCAAAGAGTACCAGAAACTACACCCAGGAAGCATCCCTGGGAGCTCTCCAGAACCTCACAGCTGGCACCGGACCAGTAAGTGAGCTTTTTTCCTTTTCTTTTCATTTAGTTCTTTATGTGAATGCATAGAGTTCAGGGCTGCCTGAGCTCAAATAAGCACTGACAAGTCACTGGCTCACTGACATGGTGAAGGAAAATGAGGAACATTGAATGGAAAGTCATAACCAGCAGTGCAGCTTTTCCTTGCTTGGCAGATAATGGGGTCTGCTTCTGCTCCCTCTGTGTACAGCTCCATGGGTGGAGTTTGCTAATTCATCACACTCTGAGGGATGACCAGATGTTAAAAGCACTAAAAAAGTCATTTTGTGGAAGACAGTCCTGTGGAGAGAGGAGGGCTCTGACACAACAGCAGATCACTTTTGTGTTGAAGAAATTAATGATACCTGTCTGAGGAACTAGCCAAAGAGCACCTGGCAGAAAGAGGGCTTGCAACTTCTCTTTTATCACCTCCCTTTCCAGTTGCAACTCATATGTAACTTTGGCTTAAAACTATTTGAAATATGCATAAACTGGTGCAGAGAGCTGGCAGTGTGTGACTTTCTCTGGGGCTCTGCCTTGGGCAGTGACACAGAAGGGCTCTCTCTGCACAGATGCCGTTCGCAGTGGCCCGCACTGTCGTTCAGAAGGCGAACGGGCTCCCGAGCGTCCGCGCCATGCTGCACGTCAGCCACCCCGCGGTGAAGAGGACAGCGGTGTCCCTGCTCAGGAACCTGTCCCGAAACACCTCCCTGCAAAATGACATAGGTGAGCAAACACTGAGAGCTTGCTCTGCTCTCTTCACACCAAACTTTCCTGCTTTGAAAGAAAGACATGCTCGAAAAAGCCCTGATCTGTGAGTTTAGTAGATTTTTCACCAGATACTTGCAGTCACTGTACGGGGCTTAAAATAAAAATTTTTCCTAAACAAACTTTCACTCTATTGGGTATTTCTCTTCAGATACTTTGGTGTTACTTTCAAAAATACATAATTGAAGTAAATTCTACACAGATTTGGAGAGGGAGTTTTTCTTCTGCTCAAAATAGGGTAAAGGAAGGTGATTGCCGAGTTCTGTGCTGCCACAGCTGCATAATGTTTTGCAAGAAATCACAGAACATCTCTAATTCTTCTAGCAAAGATCAGACTCTCTCTTATTAGACACAAAGCTTTAGAAGTTTGCAGCCCACACAGTTTTCCTGCAAATTTTTTTTAATAATGGAAAAAGCTATAAGATGCTATAGGAAAATAGTTAATTCATTTAAATTATCTCATTTCTAAATAAAGCCATTTCTATTCTGAGTATTCTCATTTCAATTTATTGTGTATTTAAGACTTTTTCCTACTGACAGGATAAAATGTGTTCATATAATTTGTTGTCATTTTTTTGTGTTCCCACCAAGGGTGAAAGGGGAAATTCCAGGTATAAAGATAGCTCATGGGACAGATTACCCTCCAGAATTCTGCAGAACATTCTCCTGGGCCTTGTTGAACCTTAGAGAACATTCCCTATCAATGCAAATCTTATAACATGTTGTTGGGCTTATTTCAAAGGGGTAATCCATGTGGTGTTAACAATTACAGGTGGTGAATCCCCCGAAAGAGAAGAAATTAAACTGATAAGAAGTTGGGATGTCATCAGGGAAAAATAATTTATGAGAGTATGGGAAAGACAGAGTAGCACAAAGCTTTGGGGGCAGGTGCTTCATCTTGCACATTCACAATTGTTCCTGTTTTACCCACAATAGAGAGGACTGGGGGAATTTCAGGTGAACCTTTTCTTTGTCAAAAGATTTTCTTTTTGATTGACTGAAAGCATGTGTGAATTCAGGTCAAATTCCAAAAAGAACAACTTTGGCCAAAGGAAAACATTTGAGAGGGCACACTCTTTTCTAGATTATAAGGGACTAAATTTATCAAACAAAATGAACCTACATTTATCCAAATTTATCAAGCAAAATGAACCTCTATATCAAATGGAGATAAATTTAATATAAAACATGTCTAGCAGGAAAGTGGCAGCCTGCAGCTGGCACATGCCTGGTGAGTTCAGTCCAGCACATGAGCTATTAATGGACTGTGTATGAGGCAAGGTACAGGCTGTCCAGTGTAGTGTGGGTGCAGCTTCACCTGGATTGTGGGGATGTAATGCAGGTCGGAAGCCGTGAGTGCGTGGTGGGAGCACACAGCTCCCTGCTGAGGGAGAACAGGAGGAATAAGGTGAACCTGCTCCTGTTAGTAATGGAAGTGCTTGTCTCTCTCCCACCTTGCAGCCAGAGAAGTCCTGCCCGACCTGGTGTCAGTGCTGCCCGAGAGTGTGCCAGGCTCTGAGGTGGCCTGTGAAACCACAGCATCCATCTGCTACACCCTGTTCAACCTGACCCAGGGCAGCTCGCACAACGCCCGGCTGCTCCTCAGCACCCACGGCCTGCCC
This sequence comes from Onychostruthus taczanowskii, assembly GCF_017590055.1. NCBI lineage: Eukaryota > Metazoa > Chordata > Aves > Passeriformes > Passeridae > Onychostruthus > Onychostruthus taczanowskii. The sequence goes on from NW_024498685.1 coordinate 3,166,654, forward strand.
AAGCTCATTGCCATCAGCATCAATGACAGGTAAGCTGTGGCATTCACATTCTCTGAACTTGAGAGAAGCAGTGAAAGAAGCAGGGAAAAGAATGAACAAAAGGATTCTTGTTTCATTTGCTGCTCTTGTGTTGTGCTAGGGTAGAATGCAACATGGAGATTGCTTACCCAAAGTGATGGTGTTTGGTTTCCCTGGCATATCTGGGCCAAGCACGTGTCCAGACTGTTGGCCAAGAGACAGTCACAAGATTTTATTCAGTTGAGTGCTTGTACAGTTTTACTTTAGATGTAGTGTGATATAGTATAGAATAATACAGTATAATAAAGTAATTAATTAGCATTCTGATATCATGGAGTCCTCTTCATCATTCTTTCTGCTCAGGGGCACCTTGCAAATCCGATAGTAAGGGACTCCACAAGCCTCACTCTGTCCCCAGGTAAAAGAGAAACTGCAGCCTCTGCCTCTCAGGGGGAAAAAACATTTCATCTCAAGGTGCAGGACAGCCCAAACAAGGGATGTGAATAGAATTGCACTGATTGGGAAATACAGAAAGATCTCTTAGCACAGCTCTCCCATCCATAGCTAAACTCACCAGGTTCCAGCATTTTAAATAATTCCTCAGAAGATAACTGCACCACATTACCTGTATTCTGATATATAAGTAGTGACTGATCATCAGATCTCATGTGTACCCAAAATGTCTTTCCTGTTCATTGTAACACAACCCTGATTAATTTTAGCAATAAAGTGCAGGGATACATTTTATGGAACCTATAGATCTGCACTTAAAAATAACATATTGGTGTTTTAGAGAACAGATTCAAAATTTAATCATTCTTTAATATGTAAACAAATGCAATCAATATTTACTCCAAAGATAATTAATGTTTTAAAAATATGAGTAATTATTCCATTTGCCTTGCTCTCTCTCTTTGAAAAATGAAAGAGGAAATCAATCTCAGTAAAGAAGGCCTCATGAGGACCTGAATAATTTAAATCCCATCTAACTAACAAGAGATTTTACCTACTGGAAAGATTCTTATAAATGGTTGTTGTGCTGAGGTTATTTTCCTCAGCTGAGAATGCACAATATGAGAGTTACTGTAAGATGTAGGCTACAGAGCACTTGATTTCTCCCTAAATTTGAAGAATAGGTGGAACAGGGAGTCATGTTTCATGTGTTTCAGTAATAAGGACAGCCTGAAACTTTACAATACCTAAAGGGTGGCAAACCAGCACTTAGAAGTAAAGAGAGATAAAACAAATGCTATGAGATTATGTTTGCTGAGGTCTGTACATGCACCATGATTATGATGTGAGAATTTAAATTTGTTTTATCATTCTTTTTGCAAAATGGCAGCAATATGTTCAGCAAAGCCAGCAGGGCTGCTTCAGTCCTCCTCTACTCCCTGTGGCTACACACCGATCTCCACAGTGCCTACAAAAAGGTAAGCACAAAGAAAAACAATCTTTCCTTCAGACCTAGAACCCTTTCATTTGTCCTCTGGGGCCCTTACCACTCCTGTACATTTAAGAATCAACCTATGATAGGATTCAAGTGGTCCCTGAATTTGGTTTTCTTATTTACTTGTACATAAGCCTGTGTAAGTAATGCATGGCCTCCATTTTTGCTCCCCTGTGTTCACATTCTCTCCCTCTGTGGTTTTACATCCACTGGCAAAGCTGATGAAAGCGTTGTTGCTGCTGCCTGCCAGGAGTGTCAGCGGGTGGGAGGTGACGCAGAGCAGGTGCCCATCCACACTGGCTGAACAGCCTGGCACAGAGAACCACGGTGGCAGCAAAACCAAGGGCAGGGCGAGGCAGCTTCCTGCTCTAAAAGCAGGGCTGCTCTGTTCTCCTTGTTTGCACAGCCTGCCAGCCCAGGAGTCGGGTACAGTCACACAAAACCCAGTCCCTGGGAAAGGTGTTGGCAAACGTTTACTGCCATAGTCAGATCAAACAAAAAATGGCCAGCATGGGTCTGCCACAAACCAGTTTGGTTTTTTTAAAGCTCTGTGCCTGCTTTTTCAACCCTCAGCTGAGTTAACTTCCACCTACCTACCTTCACCCTGCATCTCAATCTGATTTCAATCCTTGTGTGTTTGCTGTTCAGAATTTGTCACTTCAAATTCCCTATAAACTAAAACTGTTCCAAGTTCTCAAGCAAGCTGTTAGCATTTGTTATTCAGCTGTTTCTCTTTGTATTTTTTGGTTGAAATTTGCTCCAAAAAACTTTCTTAGCATAAACTTTAACAGTGTTGCATCACACTTAACAGGTACGGCCCCACAAACCAGACATCTGTGTTCCAGAATAAGGCTATTGTGCCATATAAATTCTTAACTAGTTGTCTCTGGCTTTTTACAACTGCATTCCTGAATTTACCATACAATAAATTTACCATACCATCAGCAATATCCCTGATGGCATGAATTTTATAATTTACTGGTAGTTCAGGAAGGACTATAGGACACATTTGTCAGCATTTTCAAAAATGCTGATTATTTGCTCTTCCTATGCAAATCAGGCCCCCTAGAGACACCAGGTATGACACTGAAAACTTCAGAACCACCTAATGGCCAGACAGTTTTGAAACTTTAGTTTCAGTTTTGAAACTTTAGTCTAATAAGCCATAGAAATCACTTGATCAAATAAAATTGATAAAATCCTGAGTCATTTTGGCATTGCCCTGTGTTTTTTGTTCTGACAGGGTTAATTTCAACTAGGTTAATCTCAGCTAGGTTCATTTCAGCTATTAGTTAGTCACCTAAAAGTTAGGAGTCTGTAGAGCTGAGGAGGAAGAACAGACAGTGGAGGGAGTTCAGCAATTCCAGTTATCCTCCCATCTATCCTGGACTAAACCAGCGCTGCCTGTTCTGTCTCTGTGACTGCTCAAGACCCTTCCTAGACCCCTGCCATGGCTCCTTATCCAGCTTTTAGGCACTGGACCCACCCTTCCCTTGCAGAACCAGCGCTGAAGATAATGAACTGTTCTGTTTCTTCCATTCCACAGGCTGACTTCAAGAAGGCAGATTTCATCAACAGCCGGACCACAAAAGCCTACAACTCACTGAGAGATTGAACCAGAGCATTACACCAGGGAAAACAAGATCATACAGCAGCCAGTGTAACCATCTTCACAGGGCTGGTGTCACCATCATGACCCACAAAGTAACTCAGAAAAAAAGGAGCTGATTTTCTATAAAGACTTGAGTGGCCAGAGAGTAGCTTTTTTGAGTTTTTAATCCTAATCACCTCATTGTCACTGACAACATCAATTCAAGTATATCAACATCAATACAAGTATATTGACAGCAATACCAGTATATCAACCTCAATACAAATGTCAATACAAGAATAATCAAAGACGGATTCTCCAGGATGTCTGATGTCAAGTTTCATCCAGGTTCACCATGAGTCAAAGCTCCAGATGACTGCCTTTGTTCTGTACAGAGAAGTTTGAAATGCTGGTGGGCAGCAAATTCTTTTCAGACTGTTTTATACCAAAAGTTTTCTACAGTAGGTAAGCATCAAGTGCACTGCCCAGAATTTAGTCATTTTTCACTCTTTTGTTTCTTCGCACAGCTGAACAAGAATATCCAGACTCTATCAGTATGCTCAAGAAGCTGTTTCACTACATGAATTATAAAAGCACCAATGAAGTTAAAATTGCTATTTTTGTATTGCTTGTTTTCATGGGCCCACTGGTTCTTAAGCCTCTTTCCTCTGAGATTTCATCAGCAACAGCAGCAAAACTGATTTTACATAGATCTCGCCATCCCTTGCTCTTCTCATCCTCCCTCACATGGCTGTTGTATTTTACAACCGTGACCAGAAAGGAATTTAACTAGAACCACCAGGTTTAAGGCACTGTGTTTCAGACACTTTGGGCTGAACTTAAGCTCATCATTCTTTGCTAGTTGGTGGAGAAATTATTTTTGGGTGTTTCAGTGATTATTTTAAGAAAATGGCAATTTCAAAACAATTCTGTTGATAATCTATATATAATAAAGGGAGTGGAGTCTTGCCTTTATTTTTGAAGTAAGAGACACACACAAGAGGCTGGGCTCTGTGCTGATTCAGGAATTCACCTGATCCTGCTTCATATTCTCTTACTTGAAATGATCATCCTCCCTACAGCAATTACATGCAATGTGATAACTTTGGGACTGTGCCTGCACAAGTGGGAATAGGTAATAGGAGGGAAAAAAATTCCTGAGGACCTGAAGGCTCAGGTTTTCATTATATGATGCTCAAGATGGTAAAGAAGCACTTAAAAAAACCCATCTACTACATTTAGTAAGTCAGTTTTTTCTCAAAAAAACCCACAAACCCGGGGGTTAGACTGTCCATTAAACCAGCAAGAAATTCTTATATAAATACGGGGTTATCAGCAGATGTGAGCTGGCATTATTTCTCTGAAATCAGGGGAAGTGAGCTACCTTTATGGCAATGGATATTTTGCCATGTGTATTTTCAAGCCCTGCTACTCCAACAGAGCCCATCCTGTGCCCTCACTGCTGAACAGCTGCTCTTGTCCAGAAGGAGATGCAAAATCCTTGGAGTAGGGACCTCACAGGGGAGGTCACCAACCCTCTTCATTTCAACATTCCTGGCTAAAAGGTCTGGCTCCTATCAGAAATTTAGAACCAGTGGGTTGTACCACTGCACCGTGTCCAAACATAGTTCTGGATATCTGGGAGCTAAATTCTGCTGGCAGATGCCCACAGTTCTCCAGGAAGTCCCAGAAAGTCCCACACGTGCACACAGGACACAATGTGCCCCAGGGAGGGAAGCAAACAACACTGCTTTCCTGTCACTGATCATTTTCAGAGAGCTGTTAGTCCTCCACATTTGCTTTGAATAACTCAAATCAAATGCACTCCAGTAGGAGGTTTTAAAAATACTATTATTTTTTGTAGGATGTCATATTCAAAATACTGCAGGTCCAAAAACAACACCGGGAAAGGGAACTTACAGCCCCGCATGTTGAGGGAATTGTTTTTATAACTTTTTCAAATATGATAGAAAACAGACAATTAAAATCCAACTTTCTCTTCTCAGTTGTTAACCCAAGTAAGTCTGCTTGTGGCATGAAAGAATGAATACCAGCAGACCTGGACAAGTCTCCTTTTATTGCCCAAAAGAAGTGGTAGGCAAAATTAACACAGAAATAGTAAACCTGAATACAGAGTAGCATAGGAATGAAGAACTGAAATGAAAAAGATCATTTTAGAAATGCTCATGCATTTATTTTTATTAAACTCACATGCTATTTAAGAAACAAAAGAAGCAATAGTGTTGGGTACTTTTAAATATACGTGTACCTCTCAGTAAGATGTCCTTAAAAAGGAAATGCAGAATTTTTGGGTTGTTTCCATTGATGCAGTGATTTTAAAGGTTTTTTTTCAACCAAAATGAATGTATGATAGTGCCCCTTTAAAATCAAAGCAGTGTTCAAAAGTCACAAAGAATTATCTCAGACTTGGCAGCAACACGAGAAACATGAGACACGCCTTATTACAACTGATCTCCTACTTGTATGCAATCAAAAACATTTCAGCAGGACTCCAAAGAAAACAAAGCAGAGAAATAATAAAGTGCTTTCTCTAATGCAAAAAATCTGTCTTTGGTCTTTTTGTTATTAGTGAACCTACTTGGCTGGGATGCAGCAAATGTATTTTTAAGCCTTAGACCTTCCTTCCAGAGGGCAAACTCATTTTTCAATTAAATCTAGGTATGGAGACTGAGACTTTCCTGCAATAGCACAGTGTTACTGAAGGCAAGCTGTGTAATGCTCCTGTTGGCATCAGAGGCCTCCTGAAAATAATTTCTTTGTCCAGTTTTGCTGACCTGTCAAACCACCCACAATCTGCTGTTTTCACTTCTCTTTAATTGGTATTTTCCACTAAACTTCACCATGGGCCACTGGAGACCTAAAAAATAATTAAATCAGCCTCACCATAGTCTTGGACCTGAGAAATAGAACATTCTCACTTGCTCTGTTCCTGAGAGGAGATTGGAAACCTTGAATTTAAACATGCTGAGCAGTGCCCAAAGAGTTTTTGGCTGAACAAGCAACTTACCCCAGGTGCTCTTGTGTTGTGTCCTAACCACAACCCAGTGCTACCACCTTTCACAGAATTGTTTTTGTAGAAAATCTTAAATAGTACAGATAATTTTGGAGTAGATTATAAACATTACCAGAGAATCAGTCATGCCTTTCCTCATTTCATCCTTCTACCTTATTTTCTGCTGTTACTGCTCTTAAACATTAGTGCTTTTTCTTCTCCCTTGCTTCCTAAGTAGAATTAAATTGTGTAAAATAATTGCATTATATTGTGCATGGGCACAGGGTTTGGGTTTTTTTAATGGGGCTTTTTCTTTAGAGAAAGTACATGCTATCTATTAAGAGAGGTTCAACCTGCCCTTCTGGGCCCATAAAAGAACTTCAGGTGAAATGAGCTGGCACCATCAAAAGCCACACACAAGAACCCCAGTGCACCCCTGGCAATCCGTGCTCCAAAGGCAGCCCATGGAAGCTGAGGGCAGTCAGGCTGCCTGTTTGGTTGGTTTTTTGTTTGTTCCCATGCTTAGCCCTTAGGTTCCAGCCTGACAGGAGCATCAACATTTTCCTAGCTTTAGTTTGCAGGGCCAAAAAGCCCAACAGAGGCTATTCAGAGCCCTCCTGGGGGATGCTTCTGGAGCTGGCCTGATGAGCAGTCACACAGTGAATCATGAACAAACCATGCAAAGGGTTGAGAACTGGTGCTTCCCAAGCTATTCCAACTGCAGCAGCTGCTCTTCCATTCCTTTACTTGAAGTGCTGCTGATTAAAACCTCAGTTTGCATTCCTGACTCATGCTCCAGACCTATCCCATGGGGAAGATAAGGTGACCTTAAGGCATGATCTGATAGGAGACAAAGATCTGGAAACAGCAATCAGACTGGAGGAAATGCATATTTGAGCTCAGCATCACAGCACACCAAGGACAAGCCCTGAAACATCAGATACTGGTGCAACCATGTGAGTTATGCCTGGAATATTGGTGTAGATGTTGCACAGCCCACTAGAAACCCAGCAGAGAGATTTGCTCAAATACTCCAAAGACAAAAAGGGCTTCAGTGCAGACACTGTACACAGATCAGGGGTTTGCCTTTCTCTGCAGGCTTACTTTGGATATATTAATAGGTTTGCATATGAAGGGGAAATAAACTAATTTTGTCTTATTTCATGTGTTCAGAGCTAAAAACATCCTAAAATACACATTAGAGGCATTCTAGGCTTATCAGGAATTATAATTTGCCTGCATCCTTACTTCAGCTGTATCTTACAGTGCCATACCTAATGTGACTGTAAATAATTCAAGTTTAGAAACTTAACATGTCTTTAACAATGTTCCATTTATTCAACCTAATCTCCCATTCTCTTATTTGTATCTTCTTTTAGTCCTCTCTCAGACCAGCCTAAACATGCACAGATACAGAAAAGAGGAAGCAGGCATGTTCTTAGCAGCTACAATTTAGAGCCAATACTGCAAATTCCCCCAGGGGATCAGGGGCTTCTGAACAAGCCCATGGCCACAGAGCAGCACAGAGAAACAGGGACACACTGCAAATCCAGTGCTCACCATCAGGCATTTTTTTCCAGTGCTGACCACATATTCCCTCCAAATCTGCACAAGGCCCTCTCTTACCTATGCCTGTGTTTTGTACACTCTAATTTGTTATCAGCTGTAGTTTGACCATGAATCAAACTATCACCACTCACACCTTGAAAGGAGCTGGGTCCCCAAAATCCCCACCCTGCTCTTCTTTACACCACTACTACCTTGGCTGTACTTAAACATCTGGGTCCTCCTGCAACTTCAGTAAGAGACTTAAGGTCTTGAGAAATTTTAAGGCATTTTTTGGCCCTCAAAAATACTCCTTACTGTGTTTTCATCAGAAAGGGAAATAGCCATGTCTGAGCCACAGAAAAATAATAGTGATAGGCAAAGAAGGATAAAATCTTTCAAAAAGTTCAGAAACTTTCTGAAGGCCATGAAGGCCATAAGAAAATGGGTTGCAGGCAGAATATCTGTGTTTGGAATAACAACAAAATAAATCAGTAATGTTGTAGTATCAGTGTTGAACTCTGCCTGGAAAGCATGTTGTGCCATAGGATACATGAGCAGGCTTGAGTTTTTACTCAAAACTCTGGACATTGGGCTTAGCCTCATTACAAACTGTGTATGAGTTTAAACCCTGCACAGCTCCTAAAGGCTGGAGAAGCTCAGCAACCTTTGCACTGCGGTTACAACACAGCAGCACACAGGATACTGCAGTGAGAGCTGGGGAGGTATTATGTCTTTCTGAAAATTAAAATAGGGATTCTTAAGGAGTTTTTTCTTTCCAGATGCTGGGAAAAAGAAGTGCTCTAAACATATGATACACTTAGCCTTGAAATATTCTTTATATAATAGGATAATATTTGTTATTTTAAAAGCATATGGACAAAAGGTAGGAGTTTTTAACATGAAGGGAGGCTGGTATGAGAAGCTCAGGTCTGATGACATATATACATGGTGATAAAGAGGAGAATCTACAAATCAATATTTGCAACAGCATTGTAGTCGGTTTTTGTGTTTTGTTTTGTTTTAGTGGTACTACTATTTGACCTGAAATTACGTAAAACCTGGAAGTCAAAAACTGGTGTCTTGGATAGCAGTAATGTTCTTGCAGAAGTGTTATTGGAGAAGATTTGGCACAGTTGAAATGACACAAAGAGATGGAGGGAAGATTGTCTTCTGGTATGAAAGACTGGAGCAGAGGCTTTTGAAAGAATTCCTCCTGAGTACACAGCATGAATTACCCATCCTCCAAGGACAGATTTCCTGATCACATCACTTATTTTCTGCTGTTTGCAGAGAAGTGGACAAATTCACCATTACCTCAGGGCTGTAATTAACTTATTGTGAGGATTATTATGGATAATAAATAGGCCACAATGAATTCTACAGTCTATAATATGCTCACCTACAAAAGAGGAGCTATTTAGTTTATCCGAAAGACACTAAAATGGCACTTCATAAAACCTGTGTTTTACAAAGCAACCTCATGTTCTTCACATCCACTGTAGTGGCTACAGATATAGATTTGTTAAATAGGCATTAAAAAAAAAGAGAGAGAAAAGCCATTAAAGTGAGCAAACAGCAGTGAGCTGATTGCCAACAGGAAAGAAAACCAAGGTAATGAAGGTGTAGCCCTGGACAGTGGTCCCTGATCTCTCATGTGCTCAAACCAACCACCTCTGGTAGACACATATTTTGCTCTGTCACTGTTTCCAGTCCTGCACTCAGGCAGTAAGATCTTGGATAGAATTTTTTTTTTCTCAGTAGACACAAAGTAAAAATAAAATTAAAAACCAGTGTAACATCTCAAGCCTGAAAAATATTTTACCAAAATTCTAGTAAAACATGAAATTCTTGTTAAATGCTCATGACCCTGTGGTTTGGGCAAGAAGACACCCTCCTGACTGCTGACAGCATCACCAAAAGGACAGGAAATAGCCCATAGTTTACACTGGCTTATGCTGTTGTCCTTTAAGCAGAGTCCCCTTTTTGGAAGGGGACAGTTTAATTTTTCCATGCATGCCATTTAACGATTGCTTTCTCAGGGTAAGAAGGAGGAAAAGAAGAGGAGAGTTTCTGTGAAGATCTTGCCAACATTCTTTCTGGGCTGTAACAATAACTCTCCACCTAAACTAAGAAAAATACAATTCTTCCCCAGCCTCTTCCAAGATAAATCAGTTACTGTTTTTTTGGGATGCCCTGTGTACAAGAGGCATGCTGAAACGTGCATGCATGCTACAAAATACAAACTGGTTTTGCTCTGCCTTAGGAGACAGCCTCTGAAGGTGACAAAGCTGAGACCAGAAATAATCCAGCAGTCCCCTCTCTGCTCCCACATCAAAGTCAGTTCCATCTCCTGTACATTTAGCAGTGAAGTCAGAGTAACACTTTGCTTACCTCCATAAAACCCAAAACCTCAGACACAGGAAATTCCCAACAGGGTTGAGGGAAAGGAAGGTCTCAAAACAAAAGATGTTTCAGGTGTGGCTTGAGGATTTTCTTTCCAAAACAAAGTCATATACATCACTTTGAGTCCTTCATTTCAACAGTAGCTGTGCTGATAGAGTGGCGGCTTCCAGGGCTGCACAGGATTCATCAGGAGATTCAGCCTTGCTCACTGGAACTTCATTCACATGGAAAGTAAGTTCTGAAGGGAAAAGAGAGCCATGCCTAAGGTCTTGTGCTCATTTATTATTCATTATTCCCTAAAGAGCTTTGATGGGAAGCATCTTCAGTAATATTATTCCAGTTGTTGGAGCCCTCTAAGTGCCCACACATATTTCTCAGAAACTGTAGCCCAATGGTTGGTGGAAACAGCCCAGCTCCAGCATTTCTGAGTAAATTGGTATTTGACAGCCCTGCACTCTTCTGTTTCTTCCTGACAACAGGTCACTCACCTGCACTCGCTGTCACCCATGGCTGAATTTAGCAGACTGTTCCCAGACTGCATCATTTGCCATCTGCTCCTTCCTGCTATGACTGTTTCAAACCTTCAAAATCTCTGACCCTTGTAATTTACAGATAAGGAGACAGATAAGCTTTCTCACACCTGTGCTGTGCAGTTCTTTGCATTTGTCTGGTTACTGTGTGCACTACAAAGTCTGTTTGGAGTATTTCTTTTTAAGTCTGCTGATATGAGACATCTGTCCCCATAAACGGCTCCCTTACTCTAAGGGCTTTTGATGGTGAGGAGGATGATTTGGTGATGAGCAAGATGCATATTTTCTGTGAAAGCTGAGCTTGTAGTTTGGTATAAACAATGATGTGGTAAAACTTCAAGCTGTAAAAAAGAAATATTAAATCACAACACCTTGGATTTTCCAATTCTGTTAAAGGATTTCCATGACTGAAGCTATAACTCATATTCTTCCCCAGAAATAAAGCAGCACAAGCATTTAGACTCTTTTAAAATTTTTCATGCTCATTGGACTGTACTTTTAAAGTAACCTACAAATACTTGCATCTAAGCCCCAGAGATCACAGAACCAAATTTATTCCACTATGGTGAAGCAAGGGGCAACAGGGCAACAGCACCATGCTGAGGTGTGGGAGATCAGGTTTGGCATCAGGAAAAAACTTCTTACCAGCACAGTGATGCCATGCTAGAAACAGCAATGCAGAGAGGTCAGAGATGCTCCATTCCTACCACTTTGGAAGACTTGGCAAGAAAAAAGCAGCCTGGCAACTCAATATTTCCTATTCTGTGCACAGTGCAAGTGGCTACAGCTCCAGTTGCTCCCCTTTAGTACAATTTCTTTAGGGTTTTAAAACTTCTTGTCTTAAAGTGAAACCAGTTTAGGCTTATGGGGATAGAAAAAAAAATCTTTGAGGTAACTTTAACTGGGACTGGTAAATATTTTCCCCTTGAAAGCAAACTCATCCCCTGGTGGGGAATTCAAAGTCTAAGTGGCCCTGCCCAGCTACATGAAGCAGGCAGGGCAACATTAGTTCCAGCTAAAATTAGCATTAACTGGGATTGGCCAGTGACACCAGAACAAAATGTTCGCTTCATCCCTTTCTCATTCCCCAGCACAAAGCTCAGTTTCACAGCAAAGCAGATAAATTTTTCACAAGTTTTGAATGCTTCTGTACTTCTATGCTGTTGCTGTTCTAATCAAGCCATCAGTTCTGCCTCCAAAAAATTTCATATAACCCATACCTGAAATGAAAAACACAAGTTTGAGAGACAAACCAGCTGCTTAGAGACTTTTTTGAAGTGTGTCTTAAAATCACCACTCTAAGAGAGCTTCCCCACATCTCTTTTCAGAATTTGCTGTACTTTTGGTTGAGCTTTGATTTTTAATAATGGTGACAGCTTCCTTCACCGTACTTTTTATCATTTTATGCTCTCCTTTCAGTAGAGCTCTCACATAACAGCTGGAATAGTCACCATCAGCCAGAGCAGGCCAGCCCTGGAAATTCCTTTAATCAGCTCCCTGATCAGGAGTTTATATGTGAGCCCCATAAAGCAGCAGTCACACCCACCTTCAGAGATGACTTAAAGGATGTTGGGTCTTGCCCAGCTGATGAGTGGGCAACCCAGTCAGCTGTGAAAAAAGTCTCAGACACAAGGAGGAAACTTGACCTTGTTTTTTAGCTGTTTTCACCAGCTATAATCCAGATAAATTCAAATCTTGGTCCACCAGTGCAAATATTTACATAATGTGGAACTCATTTTTCTCATTAAAGTTGCCACGTTAGTTTTAATGAGCATTTTGAGTGTAAATATTAGAAGTTATCATTAAAGTCTCAAATTACAGATTCATTTTCGTATATGGGTCTCCATTTTTTTTTTTCTTTTCTTTTCTTAAAGAGACACTAAAATTAGGGGTAAAGTGGAGAAGAATAAAAAAGTACTGTTTGAAATTTTGGAGCTTCTTTTGTAATAAATATGATAACTTAGAAATAGGTTTTATACTACTGAATTTATTTTTTTCAACAGCCCGAGTTAGAGGTCCTAGTTCACCTGGGAACCTAGATAAAAACAAGCAATGTGTTAAAGTGCCCAGGGAGACTGAGAGCATATTTTTAAAGCTATTTAGAGCATATTTTTAAACCTGGTTCCTACTTAAGTAAGGAGAATGGAGAAAGACCTGGGACACACCAGTGGAGAGCAGTTAATGGATGGGTGAAGTTAGTACTGTATCTGTCATTTAGTAAATGCTGAACAAAGAGAAAGGAAAAGACATCATAACTTAGGAGGGAAGAGCCCAAAATCGCATGAAAGAACTTCATACTGAAATAATTTACTTGTTATGCCTCCAAGGCAGAATGCTGCAGCAATCTGCTATTCTAACAGCAGCAATAAAGTTGGAGAGGGTTTGTTCACAAGATAAATCCTGCACTTCCTCCTTAGTTGATGTAAAAATGAAGGGTTATCTGCTAAAATCCCCAGGTCTCAGCAACTCTGCTGTACTGACCAGCCTCAGCTGAAGTTCTTTAAAATATATATAAATTAATCAGCAGTAATTACTACTAGAGGAGTTAGTCCTGTCCTTACAAACCCGAGATGCAAGCTGCCCTGAGAGCCCAGGGACTGAGTCCAGACACAAGGCACTGAGTAAGCTGAATTAAGTAGTTTAGAAACCATCAAAAACCTTGTCATAAGAGAAAACTTAAGCATGGATTCTTCCTTTCAGGATGTCTGAAGCCTTAAGAAGCCTAGTTGCCATCACGAGTTGCATATAAAAATTTGAATTTTTATTCCTAAAGCATGCAAGCACTTTAAGAAAAAAGTTTACAATGCCACTTATGTGCAGAACTCCCGTTTAATATTGCACATCTGAGCCTCTGCTTACAAAGTACAAAAGTAAAAGGAAATATCAGCCTGAACAGAGTGCTTAAACTTCATTCTCTGTATAAGTGCTATGGTTCAGAATGTACTGCAGGGAAAGAACAACAAGTTTTACCTGTTCTTGAGGAGTTTACTACATTCCCACACCCAAAGGTATTCTGCTGATTGTTGCTCACCTGTCAGATCAATAAAAGCCTCTGGGCATCAGTGAAATCTCTATGAGCAGGGTGCCCTTCAAAACAAGCAGTTTGCTCTGGCATCAGCTACAAGGGCTGAGCTAACCTCACCTTTTCCACCTCACACACATAGGGACACAGCTCCATTCCTTCAAATATCCACCTCAGATCATTTTCCAGGGACAATCCAAGCCACTTCCTCAGCAAAGCATTGATGTGGTAGTTTGTTGCTTGTTGTTGTTGTTAATGTTGCTTTTTATTTTGTGTATATATATATATATATATATATATATATATATATATATATAGAGACATTAATTGAGAGCACCTGGTTTTTTTTTTTTTTGTGTATATATATATATATATATATATATATATATATATATATATATAGTGACATTAATTGAAAGCACCTGTTTCAGATAAAGTGTTTTATTTTGCTGCTTTCTGGTAAATTGCTTTTGATAGCTGTTGAACAAATTTGATATCAGAAAGCATGAATGCTCTGAGCAGAACCAGCAGCATTCACAAGCATTCAGACTGCAATAACAGCAGGTTCAGGAGTTGGTTGGGTGTTACTTCACCTTCAAGATTCAATAACTAAAAAGATTTTTTTTTTCTTTTTTGAGATTTATTGTTTCTGACAGACAAATGTAGATTAAATATATTCATCAACTCCCACATATATTTATTTTAGGAGCTTCCTTGTACAAATATGATACCTCAAGGGCATTCTTTTGCCAAGAGAGATTTCATATCATTTAGGTTGTTTCTGGAAAGATGTGGAATCTACTCAAGCACATCAAATTCTAGTGTGTCTCTCAACACACCTGCGTGTTTGAGTGTATCTGTACCAGTTTGTGCACAAGGGTTATAATAAGAATGTCCTTGAGAATGAGGGGGAAAAAAAAGCCAAGTGCTGAAAGTTAAGAAGGACCAACAGAAAAATTACATTTTTAAGTCAGTCCTCTCATGTTTCCAGCAGATGCTCTGCTTTGGAGCAGAGAGAAAGGGTCTGATCTCCAAATGAAATTACAGTCTCAATGTCAGTCTAATGTCTACATCCAGAAGAAGTCACATTACTTCAAAAGTAACTCAGCTTGCACTGGCAGCAGCAACTTTTGACCCAGCCTTAGTGCTCACAAAGACTTCATCTGGCTGAAATGCTCAGATGCCCTCAGATGCCAGCTGCACATTGGCAACAAAGGGTAGCTCTAAAAATTAGTGCACCTTTTTTCTCTTCTCAGAAGTATTAAAAACCACAAAAGATAATTATAACAGTTCTGCAACCCAGGCAGAACGCTGAACCTGCCTGAGCCATTCTCTCACTTGAAAGTGACACACCAATTACAAGTTTCATTTGGCTGGGGGCTTTAATTTACTAAGTTCAGCATTCTGCTGAAGCTGTAGCTTTGTTTCCCCCTGCACAGGCCCATCCCATGCCAGGAGAGGGCCAGATGCAGAGATAACGCTGAGCAGAATTTATTTGGCAGCTCACCCCCACAATCCTGGAAGGAGGTGTTCAGGTGCCAAGTTTAGACAGAAGCTTCTGCTGCATTTTGGCTGTTGCCTTTAAAGCACGTCTGCAGCGCATTTAGGAGCACAAAGTGAGACTCCACGCCAAGAACTAACTGTAGAAAAGGGAGAAAGTGGTGTATTTACAATATTAATTTTAAATGCACTCTGCATGGACAAGAGCAGCAATGATTGATCTGTCAGGGGTCTCTGCAAATTCACCCAGCACCTAAAAGAATACAGAAAATGCAGAAAAGCAACTGTTTCTCCCTCACATTGCAAAGGCGAATCAGAAGGGCAAATAGCTCAGGTAAACTAGAACAGCTGGTTTTTCTAGCCCAGTTCAGGCAAGGAACACCTTGGTAGAAACAATCCCTTCATATTTCAGAGTACCCTTCTCATAATGTTAATAATAAAAGCACAGTCTTCCAAAACATTTCTGCCAGAATCAGAAAAAAAAAAAAAGAACACATGGCCCAGGAAGGTCTGCCTGCCAGGGAGGACAGGACCCAACAGCTCTTTTTAAGAGCTGTTTGAAGATCCTGACTGCAAACTGTCAGCTCATACTCACAATTTATTAAGGCTTGTGCAAATGTAGTTCCTTTAATGACACTACTAAAACCATCTTCTAAGCATTAAAAAAATATACATATCTAGCTTGGCCAAAATGGAAGAAGACAGCTTAATTAGAACAACCAGGTTTTCAGACAGAGCATAACATTTGGTATTTCAGCTCTGTAGTTTTATAGCTCTGCAGAAATTACCTTGCAGAAGCTGAGATCTGCTCAGATTTCTCCCTAAGTTAATATGCTTCCTTTCACAGGGAATGCTCACCTCATGTTTATGCTAATCAAATTATTCCTCATTATTTTGCCTGTGTTGTATATTCTCTTCCATTTCTAAACTACAAAGACCAACAGAAAAAATTATTCCAGCAAGGCCTGTAGCATGTCCAGCTAAGAAACCATCAAGAGAAGTTAGAACTGTGCTAATTTCAGTGGCTGAACTGCTTTCTTGTTAATCTTGTACAGCATCAGAATTGGCCAAGTCAAAAGCATGAGACCGTTTCCAACTTCTCCCATAGGCTCAGTGCTCTAAGAGGATGAAAAATCCTACATGAATGATCTCACTTGGATAAAGGAGATGGATGAAACAAGACAGATTGGATGGAAAATAAATTAATCACTAATCTAATAAAATATATATTGCAGTTCTTAGGGTTTGGTAGAACACATTCTAGAATGTGCAAATTGCCATGATCTCTGGAAATGACCAATTATCTCTAGCAGGAGGTTCCAAAGTGCCATAGGATGGTAAGCACAGGACTTACCATTAGAGAGGCTAAAAAGCAGGACAGCAATTTAGAGATCAGTGAAACCAACTCGATCTCTGGGATGATATATTAATCTCCATTCCAACAACAAATAACATCAGTCTGAAAGTGTCTCATTCATTGCCTGCTAAAGATTTACTAAGTGTCACCCAGATTTGAAAAATGCTTCTCCCGTTGAAATTCAGCAATGGTGCACAAGTAGATTTCCTGGTTCACCCTCACCACTGAATCTTCTCACAAACTCAACAAAAGATTCCCATCAAGCAGAAAGATGGCCGGTGAATTAAGGTGAGATTTAATTGACTTTGAACTGAACTGAAAGAGAAAAAAAAAATGAATGAAACTAAAGAGTGATAGCCTCAAGGTGTTAGGAACCACCAGCTAATTGCACTTAGAACACCTTTGTAAAGAACACCTTTCCAGTCTGATACCCCTAATGACTAGTTTTCAAGTAGCTGCTAATGGCCAGTACTTGCAATGCTTCTCTATTAAGGTTCATCAACACAGGATCATTCAGCAGCTTTGTGGAGCTTAAGAAGCTTAAAATCTTGCAGGTTAGAAGCTCAAATCTTGCAGGTTTGTGGAGCACTTAGAAGCTCAAATCTTGCTAGAAGGTATTCACTGTGGAAAGTAAAGGCAGGCAGCCATCACAGCTGCCTTCATCATACAGGACACAGAACCCTTATTGTTCAATCTGGATGTCACTGCTGGCCCAGAGTGTGGTTTTGTATCAGTTTAAACCAACTTAAATGGTTGCTTTTCCTCCCTCATGACTATACTTTCCCTCTGCCTAGCCTTGCATCAGTTCTGGCATTTATTTGACTCCTCCTTCTGTATTTTCCACCTTGGCTGAGGCTCCTTTGAGCCTGTAGTTCTACAGCCAGTTCACCTGGGTACCAGGTGTGTGTGGCATTCACCAGGGCAGGCACACAGGCCAGGGACAGGCTGAGGCTCTGCCTGCAGACACCCCTGCACATTTTGCTTGGGCATGTCACCAGCCTTGGCCATGACTCTGATACGCATGCCCTGATGGGCACCTTACTCTTCAGAGGAGAGAGACATTGCTGCCATCCTCAGGAGAAATCAAGGCCACAAGGACAGTAACTGGATCTCTTAGATATCCTCTTTCTTGCTATTATTTCATGCAGTTGATTGATATCAAATGCCTTCTGGTCAGGTGTCGAGTCCCATCACAGGTCTCCAGGCAGTCAGATCATTGTGATGCCACACCTTCAGGTCAGGGCTCTCAAGGAATGATAGAGTGAGCCAGATCCCCTGAAACCTGGTGTTACTGATCAGAAGAGAAGCACTCCAGGAATAAAAGTCTCCAGTGTTTGCATGGTTGCTCACCACACCAGGCTGTCGTGCTCTGTTCATGCCCTGAGCCAGGAGAGTGGGTCTCAACATTTTATGTTAGTCTGGACAGGGCTTCTCCCTTCCTCTTTCCTTCAGAGCACAAGAGTCATCCTTTCCAAGTCTTCTCTTGCTCAAAGCCATTTGACTCAGGTCCCAGACCTGCAGCTCCTCTCTAGGCAGATGAGAAAAACCAGAAGCTTTGTTGCTCACATTGCTTCATGATCATGGATGATGCTAATTGCCCCCAAAGCAATTAATTTCAGGAAGCATTCTCTTGCCCACTGAGTCAGGAACACAACCACTAAACAAGACATAAAGATGCACATCACAGCACATTATTTCACAAATCTCAGAAGAGCTGCACTAGCATGTCTTACGTGTGACTCACAAACGCACATTGTTTGGATTCTACCTGGTAACTTAAAGTCTTGAAATGCTGTCCTGGGTTTCTTTTCTGGATTAGCTGAGGACTTGCATCCTGGAAAGTTGCAGCTTCAGACCTCCAAGGGGGTTCAGCATCTCAGCCAGTGATAGTCCCAAGTCAGAGCAGTCAGCCCACAAGAGGCAGCAGATTTAGGGAAGGTGCTGACTGACTGTAATGAGGCTTGGGCAAAGTGGAGATGCCCAGGTAAAAAGCTGAGCTTGTAAAGGAGAGACCTCATTAGCAACTGACAGGACTCACGGCTAGTTTCTGTGGAGAAAACATGGAACAATGCATGGACCATTAACAAAAGGAAGTGTTCTGTGTCAGGTTGCTTTCCCCTCACCTCCACCTGCCAGCCAGGAGAAAAGCTGGAATTCTGCTGCTCAAACTGCCACTAAATAGTGCTACCACACCTCCCTGCTGCTCCTCTGTCTTCCTGAACAAGCCTTAGAGGAAGGAAACAGAAAAAGCATCCAAGTAGGAGTGTGCCCCAGCTGTGCAGGTTTCAGCTGCTCCAGATGTGGGATGGGAATAGGACTGTAGGTCTCCAGGTGCCACTCTCAGGAAGGTGCTCTCCTTGGTCCAAGGCTGCTGAGTGCACAGGAGGTAAAAGCTCAGGGTGGGGTCATGTTGACACATTTGGCCTGTGCCATGTGTGCTCAGCCAGGAGCTGACTGACTGGGTTTCACTCCCTGGGTCTTTTTTCTATGGCTGTGATTGCTGCAAACCACAGCTGGCCAACTGAACTCCAGTCTGGAAAGGCACACCCATCCTTAATTTTGCTTTAAATGGATTACTCCTTTTTTCACAGGTAATTTCCACTGAAAGTCTCTCCAGTGTATTACTGCAGCCACAGAGAAATCAATGCATTCCAGTGAATTCCCAGCTGTAGAGGAAACAGAGGGGAGTGTTGCCCACTCCTGCCAGCCCCAGCCCCAGCCCCATCCCAACCCCAGCCCCAGCCCCAGCCCTTTCCTGCTGCTGGGACCAACCCATGATGTTTGCTGGAAGCCAGCCCAGAGCAGCAGCAAAGGGAAGGCGTTGGCCTCTGACTGGGAAGTGCCAGCACAGCCCCTCTGGTGACTCACCTGGCACTGCCACACCGGGCAGGGGAGGGTTTATAAAGTGGGAAATGATCTCCAGTGGAGTCACTGATGCCAGGATCCAGCCTCGCTGCAGGGACCTTGCACTGCTGCCACCTCAGCACGGCAGGATGGCTGCAGCAAAGCCGGGTGCAAGGGCTGAGTGTGGGAACAGCAACATGGGGCACATCTAAGCCTCCTGCTCTGCTGTGCCCTGATTCCCCAGCAGCCAGGTTGCAGAGGAGGCACAGCTTCAGAAACCCTGAAAAAGTTCCAATTAGGATTTATAAGAAAAGAGGAACCATCTCTTTTAAGGAGGGGAAAAAAAGGCATTTTGAACATACTGAACATAGTATTTCCTACTTCTAAATTTTACTTATTCTTTTGTGAAAAGGGAAGTAGAGGACACAAATAAATATAATATAATAAATATAATGCACCAGAGACACACAGAAGTCTCCAGTGACCTCAGAGACAGCTCAGCTCAAAGGTGAGAGATCCCCAGCAAACCCTGTGGCTCTCACCTACCCAAAGAACTCACGGACCACACACCAGCGTGTCCCCTCCCTAGGACCTGCCAATCTCTCTTTCACAGATGGTGCCACAAATATTTAGGCCCAAGGTAAGCAAAACACACTTCCAAAGAACTGGTAGGAAGGATCAGGCAGTCCAGGTCCTGTTCCTGTGAACTTCTTCCATGAAGGTGTAACATAACTCTTCCAGGAGCAATTTGCCAGGAGCCATCACTCAGAATTCCTGTACTGGTGAATAGCAAATTTCCAGAGATAACTGCTTCCTCCCTATGCCTCATCCCAGGAAAAACTCAAGGCCAGGTTGCATGGGGCTCACAGCAATCTGGTCTAGATGAAGAATCTGCTTATTGCAGTGGGATCAGTCTGCATTGCCTTTGAAAGGTCCTTTTCAACCCAAACCATTCTGTGAGTCTCATTAAATCTTTTTGGTTAAAAACATTCTAATAACCCCACCATTTCTAGTAAATCCTAAGGGTGGACTCGTGTGCTTTCCTAATCACCAACATATTAATCACTTTTCCAGAAATTTTGCAAGAGGAGACTTTGCAACATAAAGCAGATTTAGTTAACATAAGCTGGAGCCAAGAGCATTTTGACATCAAGGTTAGCAGCCTTGACATAACGGAATTAAACTATTAAACTATTAAAAGCATTTAGGGTGTGGATGTAACTTGAAGCAAATTTAGGAAATCAAACCCGACAGGCTACCACATAACAAGGTAAGAGCATTGTTTTGGAATCTTGTAGGGCCCCTGATTCTGATAAGAAGGCATCCAAGTAAAACAAGAAGAATTATGAGAGTAAAATCAATGGCTGGCTATCCATCAAAGGTTAAGAACTATTGCCTGCAGTTTCATGTGTAAGCACTCCTATTCCAGCTGTGAAAAGAATAATTAATTTTTTTTTTTTTAAGCCTGATGGGGTAAACACACTTTCAACCAAATACTCTTATTCCTTTTCATCATACACCACCTTTGATAGGTGAAATTCCTCCATGACGGGACTATTGAATGGTGCTCAGCAACTGAGACTCTGTGGGGAAAAAGATTTTGGGGCCAGAGAAGCTGCTGTTGGAACATGCTGTATTTTCCTACAAAAGAAGCATGCACAAGTGACAAGAGGAAGGAATCAAGCCAGAAAAAGTCACTTTTGACCCAGTTGCTCTATTTAACTTAATATTACTGCTGACCTGTCGGTTTCTCTGGGTCTGGATTGAAGGCACTTGAGACAGTAGTTCATGTTCAGACTCAAGTGTTTATTATTTCTTATCAGTAAAACAGTCTCACTACTGTGAGTCCGCAGCTTTTCATTAGAAGGCACAAAAGGGCTAACAATCTCTTGTTACAAGCTCTTTTAAGACTAAACTATCCAATTAAGAACTGACACCTAGATTACTTCCCTTTTAACCAAATAACTGATCCCAAAGAGCCCAGTGTGGACTTTTCTGCCCAATTACAAAATGCCACCCAAACCCAAGAAGAAGAGGGAAGAAGAAACCCAGGACAATGCCCTGTGCCCTCCATCTTGCTTCCATCCACAACATACTAAAAATCCCAAAACCTACATTCTTCACCAAGTGACACACCCACACTACTCTCTATAATCTATTTCACACTTTTGTGGATTCTAATCTATCTTGAAGTCTAGGAAACTTTCTCCATGAATGAGAGTCAAAGTCAGTGCTCCCCTGGGGGTCAGGGCACCTCAGAGCAGACAGAGAAATATTCCCTGTGCCCTGGGTTTCCACGCTGAAGAAGTAAAAGCAGTTTAACTACGAACTGTATGCATGCCAGCAACTGGGCTTTTGAAGGCATGATTGCAGTGCCTTGTACAGTTCTCTGAGAGACCCCTTGTAGTCACCCTGTATTGGGAAACCGGCGCAGACAAGTGCTCAAACCATGGAAAAGGGGTAGCCAAAGAGTTACTGGGAAGGGCATCACTCCCAGCACAAGTGCTGTAATGTCTTCTGAGAGAGAAGATAAATAAATCACATTTCAGATTACAGGAATGCTGTAAAAAACAAACCAATAAAAAACAAGAAAAACAAACAAACAAAAAACAAGTAAACAAACATCAGGTAACCATGGAAGGCTAATTAGGGAGGTGCCTGATTAGCACTCCACAAGTGTGAGAGGAGAGCTTGAGGCTGGGCCCTTCAGCAGCAGTCCTGAGGCAATGCATTTCTGGTGCTTAAAGGATAATACTCCTGGGGGTCACCCAGACAGGAGACCTGGGAAGAAGCGAAGTGCTAAAATGAAAACCTCACATTCCACTAAGAAACCTGCCTCTGCAGTTGCTCCCTCTGTGCCTCAGACTGAACTGCATTTCTGTATTTTTACCAAGTAGCTTTACCTGTATCATATATCTTTGGGTTGAGCCAGACAAAGGGGAAGTAATAAATTGGAGCATATAGAACAAGATAATAAAATGCAGAAGTTTTATACTGCTGTCCCATCAGCCTGAGAAAATATATAGATCTTGGCTCAAGCAATGATCAAGAAACACGTTAAGCAGCATTAATTCCTCTCAAGTGCTTTCATTAAAAACAGTTTCTCTTATCTTAGCCCGAAAGTTACCTCTGTCCCTTGCAAATGTCTGCCTTAATCCCAGCAGAAGGATGGCTATGATTTCAGTAGTAAAAAATTATTTGCAGAGATAACAAACCTATTGTAACTGAAATGACTGATGGACCCACTAATCTCAAAGGGAGGAAATTCACAGAACTTAAATTTCCCCTTTTATTCAGTTTTTTGCATCTCTTCATCAGTTCAGCCCACATTAGCAGTGACAGTGGGGTCACAACAAGTTCAAGGCACACTTACACCATTACCTGAACAAGGTTTTTTGTGCTGTGAAATCTATTTCCTATCTGGGTGACAGGAGGAAACATGACCTGTGCTTCTAAAACTGGTTTTATATGGAGCCAAATAAATGATTTATCTATCTTTGACTTAATCAAAAAGTTATTTCCACTAAGGGCTAGCCTCTGCCTCTTCTGGTTGAAACATCTGGGCTATAACATCCTGCAAGGAACTCTTGAAATCACAGCCAAAATTTCAGCCAAACAGGCACAAGGAGGCGTTGAGTGAGAGTCATGGGTGTGATTTGTGTCAGGGGAGTGTCACTGTCAGTGCCAGAGCTGACCTGAAGGAAGCTGAAGTTCTGCCCTGCCAACATGAACCAGCTGAGAAACTAAGCTGGCTCTGCCCCCCCTGGCACACTTTAGCTCCTCAAGGCCCAGCACAAGGACTATGGAAGCCCAGAAAGAGCAGCATTAGGCTTTTTACAATGCAGCGTGCACATACAGCCAGTCCTGAACACCTCTCCACAGAAAAAGAGCAAGCCCTGCTCAGGCAGGGGCAACCCATCGGCTCTGTTGGTTCCCCTCAGTTGTTCCCAAAACTGGGCTCCGTTTACTGCAAGGAGCTGGCTGGCAGGTCAGGGCTTCCAGGGCAGATTCTGCCATCCTGCAAAAATCACATTCCTACACAGCTCAGACAAGGAGATCTATGGTTTTAATACCATAAAACGAAAATTCCAGTTTTCACTCTCTCAAGGCCTGTGTGAAACCAAGCGGGCAGTAAAAAGACTGTTTGCATGGGGCACTGTACACACTTAAAAGCTAACTGTATTGTCAATATTGGAAATTGATATAGATTTAATTTGCCTTTTTTGATGTACTTGAGAAACAGTAATGGGACACCCCCCAGGGCTAATTTAATATACTTTTGTGAACAAAGCATCTGCTTCACATCTCCAAGCAAATGAGTTTGAAGTCTTGTACAGAGTGGATTGCATTAACCTTTCTAATTATTTTTCTCCTGAGAAAGCACTTTCAGATTTCTCCTGGCAAAACATATTTCACTCCTGAAGTGTATTTACTGCCAATAATTAAAACAAAAAGAGAGCTAACGCACACACGCTCTCATAAAACAGGCAGCCCAACAGCAGAACCACAAATGCTAAAGAGCCTTACAGCTTCACAAAGCCTTGGAGCAGCCTGTAAACACAGCTGATAACAAATTCCACCCAGCACAAAATGCATGCCAGCCACAAATTAAATAGCCAAACCCCTGAAAGTTAAGGTCTGACACTAGGAGTCTGTTTAGGTGTGTTTAGTCCTCTCATTTTAAAAGTCCTATGTTTGTGTTAAATGCAGAGGCTTGACATGCTGCAGCAGAACATGTCTGTGCATTCCAGCACGGCAACGAATCAGTGTTTAACATCAAAAGAACCCCAGGAACATCCACGGGGTCTTTAAATGACAGCCAGCAGAACGTGTGTCCTCCCTTTCTCTCCCTACCCCAAGTTGTGCACAGCTCTGTGTGATGCTGCTCCACAGGGCAGCTGAGGCACTGGATGGTGCCTCCCTGTGATAAATAGGCACATTTATTGGGAACTCAGCACATTCATAAAAATGAAATGAACGGAAGCAAAAGTGCAGTGAATCACCAGTGGCTGGTTCCTTTGCAGGGAAATGGAATTTGGAGATGGCACACTAGAAAGGATAACCTTTCCTCTGCCTCTGTCAATGCCATTTACACGCCACTTGCATTTTTAGCTCAAATCTGCAAAGGAAAAAATTCTTTCATAATGCCTGCATTGAGCTGATAAACAATGGAAAATTGCTGATTTGATTCTATTTAAAAGAAGCACTGAATTACTTTGGACTAGGCACAGTAGCACTGAGTTCTGTTTTAACTTGGTATAATTACAACTGGCCATTCATATGCTGAACTGACATCAAAGAACAATTTATTTTGAGTAGTAGCCCATAACTCACCCTAACATATGTAATTAGAAATGAAATTTAATATATGCCTAGGCTATTGAGAGAGAAGAGGAAGTGCAGACTTTTGAATTCATACTGTGTAGGAACTGCTTAATAACATGACAGCTAAAGATTAATCACCCCTCACAGTGCAAAAGATCAGGTAATATTAAACAACCAAACAAAAATCAAGCTGCTGAGCACAAAGGAAACACATTATAAACACTGTGGAAATTATACATGCCAAAGCTAAATTAATTTCTGGTATAACTCAACTATTATGGGAAGAAAAAAATAAAGAAAAAATATTAAAAAGGGACTTGGGGCTTCGGTTTGTGCAGCGTGTGGCAGTCCCAAAGACAGGCTGAGGCTCTGCCTGGTCAGAAATGGCCATCCAGCCTCCCAGGACTGCAGCCTGGAGTAGGAGCCTCCCACCAGGGTGGGAAGGAGCAGCGTGGCCCCATCCCAGCACCACTGAGCAGCTGCCCGGCTGCAGGAGCCTCCAGCGAGTCCTGAGGAGCCTCAGCTGAAGCAGGGGCAGTGCTTGGGCTACACTCATCCCCTGGGGAGACTCTCCAGGGCTCCTGGACCTGTCCTGCTGCTGCTTTTCACATGTCATGGCTCACCCCGTGACACAACATCTTAATTTCTCCAGCCAAACCCTCTCTCCCAGGTCTCTTCCCCTGCCAGTATTTGCACATAAGGGTCATAGTCCTTAGGTAAGCACTAAAGGACCATACCATAATGTACCAGGCAGGCAACAAAAATAACAAATAATCCGAAAATGCTGACATGGAGACCTCTATGTATACAGGAAACGGTGAGTGGAGTACAAATGTGCAAAAAGGCTTTCAGCTGTTAAATTGCTCTTTTATTTAAAAACCTGCTGCCTGTGAAATACAGTGAGTTATCTACTTCAAATAAAATAAATTAAGTAGAAAAGTCACTGTGATAAAACATCTATATCATGTAACACATGGGGAACAGGTACAACTCATGACTAATGACTCCCCACCTTTCTAAGCACTTTGTCTCTGTAGCTGCTGCACATTTTCTTGAGCTGGTGTCTCACTGAAGCTTTTGTAACTTATTGATAGTCTAATAATTCTGATTGCATTTAATGGATTTACTACTTATCTTTGAATGGCTGCATTTAAATATTTTTTATTCTGACCACTTCTCAATGCATTCTGTGATTCTGCCTTGCTATCCATCCCTCACATCACTTTGCTATCCACCCCCTGAGACAAAAATGCTATTTTACTGAGGCATTCAGGCCAGGGAGTACAATGAACAGGAAGATTTCCCTTTGGGTTTAAATGTCTGAGGGTTTTTTATTTGGCTCTTCTGCACTCTTTCCCATTCTCCAGCTCTGAACTTGTTGGTCCCCAGGACTTGTCACCAGCTCAAGCTGAAACAACACCTTTGTGGAGGGCACGTGGCTCTTGACATGTCCATTTCTTGCAGTTGGGAAGAGAGAGCTTTTCTGAGGCTTTGTGACAGGAGATATGGGGTGGAAAGCTCCAAAGAACCAAACACAGTAAGTCACAAAAGGTAAACAGGAAGACTTATAATGTTTCTCAGTCCCTAGTAATTATCTCAATATATTTTGGAGGTAACCAGCAGTTGCTCTGCATTACTGAGCTTTCTGTAGCACTCTAAGTACCACCAGAAAAACTACCAAAGCTGCTTGGGCTGACTGTAGGGACCACAATTCTAGGTCTTTTGGTTTGGCTTATTTTAAAAGTTGGCTTCTGAAGTTACCTCTGCTCTTCCTCTTTACTCAAATGCATTTGACCAAACAAATGTCAGCAGGCAAAAATCCAGTTCTGTGGAAGACAGAGAGCAAGCGCCAGCTGCATTGGTTTTAGCCAGCTGGGAAAGTCTCCAACAGCCAGGGTGACATCCCTGCTCTTTGCTCTTCCTTCTTCACATGAGTTTCTGTGAGCTTCAACAGGATTACAGGGCTGTATTAATGTGTGTATATATACATATATATATATATATATACACATACACACACACACATATATATACACATTATTCTTATATACACTTTAAAATTAATCCCTTATATGTGTGTAGAGGTATAACCTGCTATACAGTCATAGATTATATAGTAATATATAGTATAGGTTATATAGCAATCATGGTTAACCCTAATAAATGTTAATAATGATCCACTGGTTGTACATAAACACAATATCAAGGCCACACACACAAGAGGCACCTTTACCCAGCACTGTTAATAAAACTGCTATTTATAGAAAACATGTTTGTTTGTGTGCTCATGATAAAGATTGAGTAATGAATTCCTCAGGGTTATTTCAGGTTCACACACACAAAAAAATCTGAAGTGCTTACACAGCTGCACCTGGACTTCTTCCCTTCTTTTTGGCAGCCAGGAGTTATCCTGGGCTCTGAAACAGTTTGTCTTGTTTAACATTAACATTAAGCAATGTAAACAGCTAACAATATCCCATAGTTAGCCATAATGCTAAGATACACTGAGGAACCTTCACTCTCCCTGTTTGCAAGGATAATTAAGCAATTGTAGACAGGGATATACAGGGCCATTGTTTGCCTGGTTTTAAGGTCACTGGAGTCCCGCAGAAATAAGGAAGACTGACCATTGTCAGATCCATTTCAACAGGCTGAGGAAATCTCTAAGTGTCCATCACCCACATCATGACTGAGCAGCTTCAATTTCCATGGACATCTCCCAGGCTGCAGCTGCTGCACAGGGGTGGAGTGGCAAAGGGAAGGCAAATAATGGAGCAAACCCCACCACTTAACATCTCTGGGGACATGTGGGGCCACAGATATACTTTCAGCTGATAATGAGAACGAAGATTAGGCTGATCTAACACTCTAGCAGACACTGCATCCAGTTCACTCCTGGCATGGATTGAATCACCATGGAGAAGCTGATCTTTCAGGCTGCTCCTTCATCTCTGCTGGTTTGGCCTGCCCAGCATTGAAATTTCACAGCTAGAACAACACTTCTGGCCTGACAGACACTTCACCCAGACTCTCACTGCAGCTCACAGCCAGCAAAAGCCACTGCTTCTTACAAAGCTCAAGATTCTGGGCTGTCAGTTTTTACAGTGTCACATGGGACTGTAGACGTGTCCCTGCAGTGTTCCTATCCCCAGCTGCAATGCAGCTGACCTTGTGGACAGCTGCAGCCAGGGCACAAATAGCTGCCTCTTAAGGGGGAAGGGTGACATTCAGGAACAGACTCATGCTGAGAGCTGCAGGTGAAGGTAGGCACTTTTCAGGGAAGACAGAAAATAAAGCCCACTCTTCTGAGACACCTGGCACCTGCAGATATCCTGTATTTCACTCATAGACCTGCCTTTCCTAGATATAACCCTGTAGTGCCCCAGGAGAGGGGACAAGCAGGGGCCCAACAGACCTCTGCCACACTGGGAACATCAAGGAATGAGCCAGGACCAGGGTGTTCAACAGGAGCAAAAGGAGGCCAGGCAGGACTACCCCTATAAGGCAGCCAGGACAGGTGTCCTGGGCTGAGCTGTAGCAGGGTCCTGGACCTTGGATAAGGTGGGGAGGCTCCAAGGCAGGCTGGGCAGGGCAGGGCGGGCTTGTTTCTTCATATTCAATGGCTGTTTGTACCAACTGTTGCTTTACTTTGTATTTAAACTACAAATGCATTTGGGCACAAGCAAAAGTTATTCTCCCTGCTTGTAAATGGGTCTTGTAACAAAGCATTTCTGGTAACAGAAGGAAAAATGTTGTTTCTTTTAGTGAAACTTGCTTTAGAAAAAAAGATCTTTTTCTTACAAACCTAACAGAAACACTACTTTTAAGGTTTCTCCTCCTCCTGAATTCCATGCAGCCTGATAACTCCATGATGCCTGAGAAGCCAGACCAGATATGATGGCACTGCATACACAGCAAATATCTAAACATTATTAGGTTGGAGTACCCTGAAATGTCTTTGGGAGCTGATATAATCCCCTCCTCAACAACCATTCACGAACAAACTACTTGCCCACATTGTTTATAGGTATTTCAAACAGCGCTGATCTTAACGTTGATCTGTAAAGGATTCCACTTGGTAATCCCCCCCTATTGTGAAAAAGAAACATTTTTCTCTATCTTTTATCAGTATTTGCAGGTTGCCTTATCACGTATTCAGAGAAGTCTGTGACATGTTGGGGA
The DNA here is from genome assembly GCF_017590055.1 of Onychostruthus taczanowskii. Lineage (NCBI taxonomy): Eukaryota > Metazoa > Chordata > Aves > Passeriformes > Passeridae > Onychostruthus > Onychostruthus taczanowskii. The sequence goes on from NW_024498685.1 coordinate 3,195,434, forward strand.
AACTCCCACAGGCCTAGAAGATTCCAGGCAGAATCCTACTCTGTAATTCCCCCTTATCACATAACAATACACAAGACATGAACAGCCTGAACCGAGTGCATTGACTAATGATTCCTGGCAAGAAAGAGCAAGCTTCTCCCTTCCAGGAAGGGAGCAGAAATACAAATTGTTAGTTTTCAAACCACAAACCCATCAGATTAATAATCTGTGAACATCAATAACTGATATATATATATACACACACACACATATATATATACACACATACACATATGTGGAAAACAGCCACCAACCCAAAATGAACATTAACACTGTTGTCTATGCCAGAGAACATCATTTCATGTCTTGCTTAAGTGGTCACCAGGTTTGTTCTGTTTGGTGTAAATATATACTAAACACCTTAAATCAGAATCAGAAATTAGCACTACAACAAATGTTCAGTGTCCATTTCAAGATAAACATGAAAAAAACAAACTACGTGATGAGAGAAGATACAGCACTGTCATAATTTGTTCTTCTGGAAGAAAAGTATGTGGTGTGTGGCCTCTCTCTTTAGCACTGTACTTTCAGGCTAGTGGTCACATTCTGTTCCTCTTTTCCCTTTCAAATTCTCCCCTCCCATAGGCACATGCTATTCTGTACAGTCATAGCTACCAGGGTAACATCCAAAATCCAAGGATTAACAGAAGTGTGAAATTACCTTCGTCATTTGACACTGCAGAACAATTTAGGTGGACAGAAATATTATCCTGTCAACTCAACACTGAGCTGAGTTATCCTTCTGTGGTATAACCAGTTACTTGTTATCCCTGAAAAATGGTTCCCATTGGGATGTGTGTCCAGCATCTTGCCCCCAGGCTGGTTGATTATAACTGGAGAAAGCTGCAAGGGAAAAGCAGTAGCTATCCAGTTCCTCAAACATCATGTCCCAAAGCTCACTTTCATTTCTTCAATCATCAGCCAGCTTCTCAAAGCTTTTTTTAATGTAACCTGCCAGGAGCATGGCCTGAGGCTGTGCAGTATCAGAGCAAGAAAGCTGAGACTGCATACAAACAACCCCAAGAAAGAGAAGAGGCTTTGGGGATTGTGCATGTTTTCTCAGGGGAAATCTGTTATCAGCTTTGAAGACAAAGCTTGTTTATCAGCTGTCTAAGGAGGCTGCTTGATGTTTACAGATAGGGTTAGAGATCCTTTTGAAAGGCATCTGGGCTGTGGTGTATCTGCTCCTGCCAAATACAGGTCTCCATTTCTGCAGTTTCTGTCAACTGTTAAATCCCATGGTCAGCATTGTGCAGAGGGCAAATCAGCCAATTCAGTTCCTTCAAGCTTTAACAGGGGTAAATCTTGAATTCTGAGGGGACAAGGGCACAGAGTGCCAGTGCCCCTGGTCCAGCAGTGTCCAGACTGAGAGGGGCCATCACTGCCTGTGCAGAAGAGCTTTGTGTTATTCGAAATACCAGGCAGTCCCAGCATCGTGCCCACAGCATTTCTGACACACTGAACACCCAATTCACAGGAAGAATCTTATCTCAAATCTTTCTTAGGGAAGTTCCCTTCTCAAAAGTTATTTACTCTTTCAAAGTTTCCTACTATGTTCCTCTCCTTACATTGCTATTTATTTCCTAAACCACAAACTTGCATGTACTTGAAAGACATATTTGCTAACAGACTTCACAGTGCACTGTCTGACTGAAAGCAAGATTTCCCACAAAGTACTGAGAGGAAAACTGTTTCCATGTCAGGAAAAGACAGTAGCAGGCTGTTAGCACTTTCATGTGAAATAACAAAATGCACGTCCATAATTTCTCTATGTTCAAATAAACACTGTGGTGAATATAGTGACATGAGACATCTGCCAAGTCCACAATGCATTCCTTGTGCTGAAGCTTTTTAGTCTATCTGAATGAGAAAACGGAGAACTCCACCTTCTGAAAAACTGTAGCACTGACTGCTACTGAAAGAGCTAATGACAAAATAGAAAATGTCTTAAAATACTTTCTCCATTACAGTGGGTGGAAAACTAGTCCTTGAAAGTACAGAGATATTATTACTTTCTCTAATGCCTGAAAATGACATGAAAATATTAAAAAGACTGAAAATTAACTATTTGCACCTGACACCAGTGTTGAATGAATGCTCTTATAAGGCAGAAAAACAAGCATCAGCCATGCTGAGAAGTGAATCAAAAAACCTGGATCAAAAAGGCAGACTTTAATGTTGTGTCTGGGAATTCTACACATGTGAGGTGTTCAGGTTTCCTTGGCCTTCAAGAAGGTCAGAAGTTAAAGCCAGGAGAGAACTCCCAGTGGGACAGCTGTATGGTACCAGTGCATCCCCTTTCTTAAGACATTTTGCTTTTAAGGGCAGCTGAGTTCCTCGCATAACATCCCTCATCCACTACTGAGCCACTTAAATAAAGATACCAATTATTAGCCACACAAAAGGCTTCAATCATTGATCCAGAAAATCAGCTTAGTCTCTCTTGGCTTTTGCATGAAGTCAATTATGCAGATGTGGGGCACATATTACACACTGGCAGAGAAAGTCAAACTCTGTAGAAACACTGTAAATATATTTACTTACCTAATACCCCAAAGCTTACCCAGAACGAATAGCACCAAAATTCAGCATATCAAGCTCTTGTATTGCCCCCTCGTGGCTGATGCACATATTATTTGGCTTTATCGGGAGGAGAGTGGATCAGGAATTCCTTCTATTGCATAAGGGAATAATTGCTGGCACAAATCAAAGCAGAATTTTAAACTGAGTTACATTTAATAATGATACTTTGCAATGGAATGAGGATCTTCTCTGAAAGCAGAATAGGAATCAAATACTGGGTGAAAACTCAGGCATGAAGTGGAAACTTAAGTGAACACGTCACCCATGATGTGCCAGCTCTCCATTCATCCCTCAGCCTGGCACTCTTCCTGGTGGGACACAAAAGACACCAGTGCCACTAATAAGTGACTTCAAAATTATTCCAGTTAAGTAACCTCACTGGGAAATTCTTTTAATAGTTTCCAAGACCCCAGGTGATGTGATATTCGATTGACATAGAGAGTGTTGCAGTTTATAGGAAATGTTACCTTTCTTTGGGAATGACATCCCACAATATTGTTAGGGTTGACTTTGATTATACCTGCGTCTACTTGAGAATAGTGAAAGGCAAAGGAACCAGGGGCTCAGTGAAGAACAAGGAGGAAAATACAAATGGAGGGGTGCCTGCCACTGGAAATGTCATCACCTACTGCCCAGAGAACTGTGAGGGTGCTCCCCAGGCTCCTCACAGGCCTTTCATACCAGCATTTTATATTTAATTTCGCATGGCTGTTCCCTGAACTGTCCAACTAATTTGCTTCAAACCATCAGGAAGTTTATACACCTGCACTGGCAAGCAGAGGGAGTTTCAGCTTTCATATTTACTTTGATATTCTGAAAGCAGAAGAGTTTTCTCTTTTCCATCAGCATCATCCAGAATACTAAGTCAGCCAGGATAAAGGATTCACTCTGAACAACTGAATTAGAAAATAAACCATTCTTATTCTCATTATTATGTCTTGTTAGTTCTTGTTTTAATCTGTGTTATTTTTCCAACTACATTGCCATGAAAATAATGATTCTTTCATGACTATTCTATTTATCATAATGAGAGCTAAGCCTTTACTATCAGTTCTGGATTTCCTTGTGTGAAAATGCTTTCAAAATGCCTGAAAAAATAATTTGCTTACAAGGCTAAAATAAACTACTTTATGATTTATAGGAAGACAATCACACCTAAAGACTGATGATTTATAATAGAAAGACTAACCACCATAATTATCTCTAACTGCATCCACATTTCCTCTGCTTAGGCTTAGCCTGTCCCCTAATGGGATTTAGTCCCAAACACTTCCTACTTTCCCTGGTTACATTACTGGTATCCCATTTTATAGCCAACAGAGATCACCCTTGGCTTTGCCTTAATCTTTTAAGTGAATAGCTCTCAGAATGAATAATTTGACCATTACATTATGGCAGAGTGGCAAAACAGTCACAAAAGTTTCCTCAGTTATGTCACAAGCAAACACTGTTAGTGAGTGATACCAGCCCATAAGCTTTGGGGAGAAGATACCATGTGCCTATACACATTGTGTAGCAACTTAAATTTCATGGGAGATGCAGAACTTTCTTCCCAAGACTCTTCTCTTATTTGAAAATTAACTCCGTGCATGACTGTTTTGGACAATGGAGAGATTTTTGACTTAGGATACTGTCATGTATAAAAAGGCTGTCATGTGTAAAAAAAGAATAATTGCTGAAAGCTAACAAGCCATAAATAATAATATTGTCACAACAGTATTTTAAGAATAAAAAGGATTTTTATAGTTGATTCTTGGTTTGGGATTGTCCTAGAAAAACCCAGTATCGAAACTGAATTTGATGGAGTCTAAAATCAAGGACGAAAGCAGCTGTCAGCACCATAGTCTGCAAACCCCTGGGCCATTTTAAAGTAAAAAAAAATTATTTAGCATGCAAAAAAAATGAAAGCATGTTCCATATTAATTGGTCTGGTGTTTGAAGGCTGGATATTAAATCTAAAACAAGATCAATATGGCACAAAGACCAATTAAAAACAGTTATGCACCTTTCAGAGGACATATAAAGAGGTCCCTGAAAAACAAAATTAAACAACCAATTGTAGCAGAGAAAGAGAGGAGAAGGGAACACACAAGCACCAAATACCCCTGGGTGGAGAGAGATGAGGAAGCAGGGAACAAGTTACTTTTCAGCTGAAAAAGCTGACAAGATAAAAAAATCAATATACTGAAAAATAAGATCAAATAAAATAAATGTGAGGAAGGGTGACAAACCACATCAAAGGAAAAGGAAAACATTCAAATGCTCTGATTAATCTGAGATATAAAAGCTGCAGAGGGATTAAGGACTGTAGAAAATAACAACTGTCCTCTTTCCTACAGACACCACAGAGTCAGGCTACCTCTTAGATGTGCATTGAAAGCAAATGCTTTTCCCACCCCACATAAAGGAAAAAACCCTCAGAGTACAGGACAAGCAATAATAAGAAAAGAGGTGTATTGGTTTGAGGTGTGCTCTGGAAGGCAGTGGGCACAGCCAGAACATCTGCCACCACAAGGTGATTATCCCAGCACCAGGGGATTTACTGGAGAGGGGCAGGGGAGGTGGATTCTAAAGCTCCTGCTGATGTTGCAGAGCTTTATGCTGGTTCACCATGCCAGCAGCCACAGGCTGTCCCTGTGCAATGAAAGCAGAAGAACAGGAGACACGAATAAAGAACAAAATGGCAAAAATTAGCTCTGTAACAGAATTAACTGGTTCATTGTTGCTAACACAACACAGCATCTCAGAGATTTCTGGTCCTTCACCAGTTCCATCGCTCTTCTCTGGACACGTTCCAGCACCTCAATGTCTTTTGTGTCACGAAGGGCCCAAAACTGGACACAGGATTTGGTGGCCTCACCAGTGCTAAGTAGAGGGACCACCACTGCCCTGGTCCTGCTGGCCCCACTGTTGCTGGCAGAGGCCAGGATGCCACTGGGCTTCTTGGCTGCCTGGGCTCACTGCCGGCTCATGCTCAGCTCAACCAGCAGCTCCTGGCTGATTTTCCCCAGGCAGCTTCCCAGTCACTCTTCTCCCAGCCCGTAGCATTGCAGGGGGTGGTTGTGAGCCAACAAGGGAAGAAAAAGGGATTATGTGAAGCCACTGGCCCCTTCCAGCACAAAGGAATCAAACCATCTGCTCCAGCTGGGCATTTACCTAAACCTACAGCAAGAACTTGCCTAGTCATTGTTTTTGCTAGCATTTAAATAGGAATAGAGAATGTTAGAGAATAGAAATTTCAGCTGTGTGAAAGTGGTGCATGGAGAACATTACCAGGCCACTTACGAGACAATGGCTTGTTTTTGGGATCTAGTGTGTCAGAATTACTCTTCTTGTCAGTATTATCTGGCGAGTTAATAATCTAAACTTTTCTAAGTCTGCACAGTATTTCCATTTATTGATCACCCCACTGTATTATCACCTCTACATATTGCTTCTAACACTAACACTTCTAACATTACTTCTAGAATGGCAAAGATTTTGACAATGTCTACAAAGTGCTGGCCACTGTTTCGAAGGTAATCAATGACCAACTGAGCCTCTTTTCCAGCCAGTGGGAACCTCACCAGACCACCACAGCTCCTCAAATATGATGGAGAGTGGCTCAGACATTTCATCCAACCAGTCCCCTCAGGTCCTGTGAACGCACCTCATCATGTCCCATGGATCTGTGCAACCCAAGGTTCCTTAGACAGGCTCAAACCTCATCTTCTCCTACAGGAGGTGGATCATCCTCCTCACCCTTACCTCTCCTTCTGCAACTCTGCCGGGGTGCTTGGAACATCTGCCAGTGAAGACTGAGGCAAAAAAGCCATTGCATACCTCAGCATTCTCCATATCCCAGGTGTTCCATTGCCCTGCAGAAGGACCCGTGTTTCCTCAGGCTTCCTTCTATCACCCAGGTGCCTACAGCTGCACACCTCTGTCAGTGGTGAGCAGCCTTCCCAAGCATCCAAGACATGTAACATAGCCAGCACATTCTAAGCATATAGCTAAGGAATTCTAGGGTCTGTAAATTCTAAAGCCCCGGCGTGACCAACTCAGGCACCAGCCGAAGGACCGATTCCCACCGCCTGCCAGCACCTAAACTCCCGGTATTCGGGGCTGGGAGAAATGCAGCGGAGGAGGAGCCAGCACACGCCGGTTTTGTCGCACCTTTAATGCGGCGGAGAAGAACGGCCTGCCGGCGCAAAGCGCGCCCGCGCTCCGCCGTTCCGCGCCCCCGCCCCGCGGGCTCCCGCTTCCGGGGCGGTCCCAGCGCAGCGGCCCCGCCCG